>NC_140586.1:652032311-653232311 GCF_964204655.1 Triturus cristatus
GAGTAATGCCATCCAAGTGAAATGTTCATGAAGACTTAGAGGTGGAGAAGATGGCAGAGTTCTTCAAATATTTTTGAAGACCTTATTAGATGAAGCACACGGTCTTGCCCCTAATTGAAGAACAACGATTGGTCCGAGTACCTAGTCTGTTGGACCATATAGCATGTTGTGGGGAATAACTTAGAGGTGGTAGATTCTGCTGAAGAGCAGACCCGGAGACATGTCAGAGCTGTGTGGCTGAAATTAAATAAGTAGTGGGGTGCAGAAAGAGAATCTTCTTATAATTATCAGGCTGAATTATTAACAATTTGTTTTCATGATAGGAATAATTTTAAAAGTTACCTGGGTTTGAACAGATTGTCAGACTAATAGCTTGCATAACTGTATAACAAAAAAACATTTTTGTGCTTTGGATTTTTACTTGAGAAGTAGGTGGGGTGATGCTCTTGCTTTGCTTATGAGCTTTTTACAAACTTTGGGTGAAGACGTTTCTAAAAAAAGTATTTTTCTATAACTCTGGCTGTGCTGTCGGGGACATATGCCCCTGCAACACAGAGGGCCCTCTCTGCAGGGGACACCCGTCTCTGCCCATATGCTGTTAGATAGAAGCCTAGGTAAAACTCTATGGGATCTCTAGACAAAATATTTAGGGGCTCTGTTATTTTGCATTCTGCCACTGTTTCGCATTGGTGGCTACATGTAGACACCCAGGGTTTACCTAAAGGATTTCTGGGCCACAAACACAGTACTCTCCCCAATCCAGATCTTGACACTAAATTGGAAAAGGAGGGCTTATGATTTAAAAAAGGAAGTTCATATTCTTTTCGCACCTACATATTCCTAGCAAACATTATATACAGTTATACATACACCTTTATTTAGATTGTAAGTTATACAGTTTACAGTTACCTTCATTTTCCAATACATGCTTCTGGCAGGACAAACAATTCATTGAGATGGTTTACAGTTGTCACCTGGTCATCAATTAATTCTCAAAAGTGAATACTCACATTCATGTGTAGAGATTGCAGGTTCCAAATAGTCACAGCCCAAAATGTTTGCATCATACAAGTAATCGAAAGTTGGCATTCTTTCAATCATTTAAGACTAATATAAACCCAAGTTTTGCTAAAGTTAAACTCAACCCAGAAGACAGTTCTCATTCAACATTATCTTGCTAATTCATGCAAACTGATAATAATTTTTTTTTTTTAGTCCACATTTATCTTTAAATGTGCTTTCAATTCAAGGATGGAAGACTTCCGTCCATCGCAGATAGCCAGATGTTTCGGGGGGATTCCGGTCACTCCTTACGGAGAGTTGGAATGCCCTAGGACTCCGGAAAACCACCCCTTCGTCTTCGTTGTGATGGGACCAACCCCAATCTTGATTCTTAGATGGAAATACTCTGATGTCGTCCCCAACCATTGGGGTCAATTTATAGCATATGTTATAAACATTGGACCAGACAGCACAAAAATGAAAGATAGAACTACACCCGCGCCCTGCAACATGACCGACATATGTGTAGAGGGGAAACCAAAAATTTAAATATCAACACATTTTAATGCATTTCCTTAAATTATGTTAAACCCCTGACCAAAGTTTTTAAATCTATACAGAAGAACTTCTCTCCACCCACTTATCCAAAATTTCCCAGAAAATGTTTTTTTTCCAATTTGTGCCAGCTTGATCCAACTTCAATACCCTCTGAATGGAATGTATCCACTCTTCTTCTGTTGGAGAGCCCGCTGAAATCCATTTAATGCACAGCTCTCTCCGAGCCAGCAGTACTAGAGTGAAGAACAATGCTCTATGTTTTTTTGTTAAAAACCACCGGTTAAATCCCTTGGAAGTATCCCAAATATTAAAGCCACCATCGTTAATTTTATTTCAAATCCCATAATATTTGAAATAGTCTTACCTACTATCTGCCAAAACGAATGTATTACGGGCAACTCCAAAACATGTGCACCTCATTTGCTCTTTCTTCTCCACATTTTGGACACTTCTTAATTTCTTGACTTCCCATTTTCTATAGTTTCTGGGGTGTCCAGTAAGCTTTATGAACTGTGAAGAGGTGGTTGTTTTTTAAAGGTGCAGCCTTTACATAAGACCATAAAAAAGACAGATACTTGCCCAATTTTTTCGAGGTCATTATTAGTAAACAATTGAATATCATTTATTTTGGACGTGGCCCTTTTACCAGGTTTATCCACTGACTTTTTGCCCTTTGCCTCCTATTTTATTCTGACTTATTTTTGTTGGCTTTAGGACTCTAGGCACTTTACGACTGCTAATCAGTGCTAAAGTGCACATTCTCTCTGTGTAAATTGTGATTATGATTGGTTCTCCATGATTGTCATTATTGGTTTACTGGTAAGTAAGTCCCTAGTAAAGTGCACTGCGCATGCCCACGGCCTGTAAATCAAATGCTGCTAGTGGGCCTGCTGCACTGGTTGTGCCACCCACATGAGTAGCGCTGTAAGCGTGTCTCAGGCCTGCCATTGCAGTGTCTGTGAGTGCAGTTTAAACTGCCATGTCGAACTGGTAACTGCAACTATTTGCAAGACCATATCCTTCCCTTTTACTACATGTAAGACACCCCTAAGGTAGACCCAAGATAGCCCAATGGGCAGAGTGCAGTGTAGGACATGCACTAGTGTGTTTTACATGTCCTGACAGTGACATACTCCCAATTTCATTTTTCAGTATTGAAATGCATGTCTCTCTCATAGGTTTTCATTGGAACTGCCTTGTAACATTTTACAAGTGTAGCTTTCAATAGGGAAGATATAGAGATTTGGAGTTTGGGAGTCCTGAGCTCAGAATTTGAAAATACATCTTTTAGTGAAGTTGGTTTTTAAATTGTATGTTTGAAGATGCCACTTTTAAAAAGTGGGCATTTTCTTGTTTAACCATCCTGTGCCTCTGGATGTGGAATCAACGTCTGGCTTAGACTGACAAGGGCCTGTTTCTGCATTCACTCTAAGCAGTCACACAAAGGGAGTTGACGTGTGCCCTGCTGATGGCCTATCATCAGGCTGAAGGGTCCTCCTGAGCTAGAGTGGTGGGAGGAGTTGTCACTGACACCTGAATGGGGCTGTGCCTATCCTGCCACACTGCTGTCTCAATCCCCCTGGAGTGCGTCCAGTGCCAAGACCATGCAGGACAAGAACTACACTACAAAGACAATCCTTTGAGGAAGGCCAAAAGGGGCGTAGGTATTTGATCTAACACTATAGACTTTTAGAATACTTCTGGATCAAGAGAAGACTCTGTCAAGAAGAAGAGCTGAAGAGCTGTAAGGAGGAGTACTGCCCCTTTGCTGGTTGTTGCTTTACTGGGTAGGCCTGCAGTTGCTGCTTCTGCTTTGGAGAGGAAAAGGATTGGACTCTGCTGTGTATCCTGCTTGTGGAGTTTCTCCAAGGGCTTGTGTGTGCTTGCCTCCTGTTAAAAAGTCTCAGGGCTATCAAAGACTTCACCTGAAGCAAGCCTGAACTCCACTGCTGGGAGTTCTGACCTTCAGAGTGGTGCCAATTCCAGTTCTGGGTGCTTGGTGGTGGCTCCTGCTACAAGAAAAGCTGCAGAAGACTCAAAAATCAGCGCACCGCCCTTCTAACGCCTGTTTTTCCGATGCAGCACCGCCGTACGGGAGAAATGTCCACGCACCGCCGGTGTGTGGCCGAAGAAATCGACACAGCTCTTGCCCATGACCGCAGAAACTGTTGCAGCCAGGCTTCAGTGCATCATGCCTCCCAAGTCCGAGACCAGCTCACTGACTGTGACGCAGTCCCTGCAGTACGGCTAAAAAGAGCAACGCATCATTGGACCACAGTTGAAGAAAGCGATGCAGCGCCTGTTTGCGTCTCCGCATCGACCTCTAGTGCATCCGGAATTCCACGCATTGCACCTGTGAGTCAAGTGTACATCACACTAGGCTTCAGTAAGGAACAGAGGCATCTCATAATAAGGGACCCACGTATAACCTCCCCTGCGTGGAAGGAACTAACGCATTGCTTCGCTTTCCGGTTCCTCACCTCCCCATTGCCTGTTTTCAGATTGTAATTTTGATGCATTACAGGTACTTTGCAGAAAAAGTGACGTACCCATAGTATATATGGACTGAACTGTTTTTAACCTTTTTAAAGTAATATCTTGATAGATGTATGTTGGGTTTTTGTTGTTTTGGTCTTGTTAGATAAAGATATTTTTTTTTCTAAACTGGTGTGGTGTCCATTTGTAGGGCTTTCCCTGTGTTATGTGCATATTTTGTACAAACACTTTACACATTGCCTCTGAGATAGGTCTGACTGCTCCTGCTAAGATACAAAGGGGGGTGCTGGGGTTATCTTTGCTGTGAAACACCCTTACCCTGAGGTAATTCAGTTTTCGTATTTAGCCACCATTTTGTGTCTTTCCGCCAATTTGTGTTGCACGGTGAACGAGGTGTTGTTTTCCCTCATCCTACTGCAACGTGTCAAATAACCTCCTGCCTCTGTTTATAGCTGGTGTCAGGGTCTGGCGGACTCCACTAATCCTCGTCTGGTTTGACTGATCCCTGTCTTGACTATCGGTTGGTTCGCACCATTCTTTCCTGACTTTATCTTATCCTCTGGCCTTCGCTATTCTTTACTCGTATTCTCTCATTTCACAACTGTCCTGCGGGGCATACAAATGTGTCCTGTCACCTGCAAGTCGACTTATAAACACTACCACTGATTAACTCGTGGGGAGGGGTGACAAACACAGTTGGAAGGGAGGCTTATTTGAGTTACTTAATATCTTGTTTTCACATTCTTCTCATTGGTCAACCCTGTATGCATTGGGAGTGTTCTTTGTGAATATGCGTGTTATAAAAGATTATGCGCCACAAAGTAAAGTGGCAGTCTCCTAAGAACATACTGAGTGTACTTCTGGGACAACTATACTTAGCTGCAGCTAATAAACCAAACCTTCTACGCCTAACGGAGTGTCCCGTGTCTCTGTTCAACAAAGCAGGTGAACTCAGGAGATTAAGGCGTACCCTGCGCCGCCAGACCCATAGGGTCTAGGTTCTTCAATTTGGCGCCTGAACGTGGGCCGGCTTCAGAGGTAGCAGTTCTGCCCGAGGATCGTGAGGAGTCCCGCAGGAAAATTCTGGAGGAATCGCGAACCACGTCAAGCGACCCCTGTATGTCGAAGTGGTCCGAAGGTCTTTTGCAGCGCGGTTTCTCCTTTGACGGCTGCTGATGACTGCTGCCCTGACTGCCGCCCTGCTTTGGTCCCTTTGATGATGTTTGGTATCGCAAGACATTAGACGGGCCTCTGTTGGCGTAAGAAGACACTTAGTTAAGTATTGGTGGGTAGCTCCCACTATTTTGTTTTTGTTTGGGTCTTTGATTCGGCTATTGCAAAAGCCGAAGCCGAGGGGTGAGTACGTTTGTGCTGTATTATTTGATTTAACCCATTGATGTTTGTGAACAGTCCAGTGAAATAGCGATGCCTGGTCTGAGTAAGTTTAGGAAGTTCTGTTGCCTTGGTTGTAATAGGGATTCCCGACTGGAGGACTCTTGTCCGATTCCTCCGGTTGGAACTCCCACCTATGAGCTTTATTCAAAACATGGCGTCGGCCCCATTGTCTTTAATAAGGCATGGATCCGATACACGAAGAACGATGGCGTTCTACAGTGGCCACTAAATGGTAGTTTTGAGCCTGACATATTAGACAATTTGGAAGCGATATTGTTCAAAAAACAAGCCCGGCCGGCAATGTTTGACTCTTTCCGCCTCTGGTGTAAGGAAGCCAAACAGAAAGAAATTAAGCAGGCAAAACGAGATAAGAAAGCACAAAATATGACGATTATACAGGCTGCACAGCAGTTTAAAGCTAATGAAATTGATAATGCAATGGAAATTTCAGAGAGACAGCATCATATGGCAATAGATAGATGCTATACGGTGTTGTCAAATTCCCCTTCTGATAAAAGTAAGGATCTGGAGGAAGACCCTTTGATGTCTCACCTATTGAGATTGCCTCCGCCCTATGTACAAGGTGCTAATGCACCCCCGTTGTTACAACCTGTTCAGTTGCCTGTCGTTCCCCCACCTGTTCCGGTTCTTCCACATTTGCCCCTTCCGGTATTGCCACTCCCACCTCTCGTGCCACTGATTCCTTTGTCTCCATCTCCTGACCATCAATCTTCTTTGCCTTCGGCTCCCCTTATAACTACCAGTTCCTCTCCTGTATCACCTAATACCATATCCCCTGTCCTTATGTCTAATTCTCCTACTGTGCGCAAACGAATAACAGATACTGTCTCTGGCTTTTTGATATTTGGTCTACTGAAGAGTAGATTTCGATGTTTACACAAAACTGGGGGTGCCCTACAATAGTCCAGAGAGATAAGATGCGAGATGATTGCTACTTGAGCAGTTTTCAACAATGTTGCAGTGCAGAAAGGATTGCCAGAGATAACTTCAGAAACAGATTCAGATGTGGACGAACCACAAAAAACCACCAGCACAGGCAAACAGGAAGGTACATAGGCAGCAGAAGGAAGAGCCAGAAGTACGGCCATTGTAAACAATTACTTTTCAGGTATGTGACTGATGCTGTGTGTTATATCTTGCACAAAGCTAAACACAAGAAGTGTACTGTTAAACAAAATAACCTTTATTTATCAGGTTGTAAAGGCGGTTGTAAAATACATTTAATTCCTCAGATCGTTCGAATGAAAGTACAACATCAGGACACGTTACTGAAATAGCAAAAAGTGAAAATGCAATATGTGGCGCAAGTGTAAGAATTATTACTGTTTGCATCAACTGCAAACTGAACTTTGTTGCACGGGTGTAGTGGAGCCTTCTATAGCAACAGCGCCACCTCCTGATCTACGCACATTCATTGCCTCATTCACTGAGACAATGCTTACACTGGAGTGGTCCTCACTTTCAGAATGCTGAGCTGCTATGCTTCGTGTTAGTTGAGTGGTCACTTGTATAAGTCCGTGCGAAATCGCTATAGTGGCCCATTTTAACTGCAGCCCTACCTTATGGTGTGAGAGAGTTGATGCAGCCTGAGCAAGGTGATTTATTGAGTGGCTCAACATATCCAAATGGGAGAATAAATGATGTTGAGTACGTCTGTGCGTTGCATTGTCTGCTTGCATTTGACCACATAGATTGTTCTTAGCCTCTGTCATTGAGTCTACTTTTGCCTCCAGAGACTTGTGGGAATCTTCAATAGTTGTTGCTACAAGTTGGAAACCAGTTGTGATGCTTTTTTGTAATAATGCGCATTTGCTTGTGTTGTTGGTGCTATACCTTCAGCAAGGAAGCTTCAAGACCACCAAACACCTGTGTGGTATCGCCCATAGCTTGTGTGGACCTTCACCTAGGATTAGACTGCCTGATGGCACTGCAATGTCGGACATGTGAACCCTTGTGCAGTAGTCTGCACCTCAATTCAGGTTCTTCTGGTACATTTGAACTCCCTACATCATTCACTTTCTGAATGGGCAGTGTCTGACTGCCATGTTCAGGACTGCTACTTTGCCTCTGGAGTGATGTATGTGTGGTATAGACCCATTGCCTTCTTGACTGGACATGTGAGTGTCTTCCTGGCCCTCCCCTTCGGACATATGTTCTGTTGATGCTGGAACATCAGTATAGAGATGCAATATGTAAATATTTGTAAATACATGTTATGTTCACCTTTGTTTGTATAATTTACAGTATGATAGGTTTGGTTTGTGCTGTAGGTGTTCATAATGGCGTACTACATATCCCATAATGCACTACTAAGGTAGGCCTAACACTTACAGTGGTGCTTTTCTTATATTCTATTGTAGGTAAACATTTCTCAGCCTAACATGGTTACAATGTTACCTTACACATTACTGCAGACATGTTATTGTGACACTGTAAATGTATCTCTAATCTTTTGAAGTTGAAGGAGCTTCTGAGATGTCAATGTTGCTAAGTCCAGACACAGTTTCTGGCACCAGGGTGGACTCAATTGGCTGGGCTGGAGATCCTCCTCCTGTTGCATGGGCCTCAGTTCTACGGGCTGCCATCTTTTCTTTTGTCTTGGCGCTTATACCACCTTTTATGGATCTCTGTGTGACCCCTTCAGAGTTGATGCGTTCCTGGATTTTCAGCCAGATTTTCTTCTTCTATGCTGCTGGCACAGAGAGGGGTGTTTTCCAAAATAAGTCATCATGGTTTGCCACACACTCTTCAGTGAGTATTTACAACTCTTTTTCAGAGAATTATAAGTTTCTCTTCCTCCCTCCAAGGTACTTCTCCTTATCAGGATTCTTACTGGACATTTTTCTGCTTTCCAGAGGCTGTGACTGCTGCAGATACCAATTGGATTGTGTTGGCTATCACCTGTCTCAAGGCTCTCCATTATTCTTATAGGCCTGCTGCTGCTCTACTTCCTATTTGTGACGTCATCACTCACTGCCAGGTAAAAATTTGGTATTTGTGACTCGATTCACTATTTATCAGATCACTATTTGCAATTCCATAATTAGCAATTGTGACTCGTACCCAATTGGTACTGCCTAGACACTCACATCTGTACATACCAAATACCGTTCGTAAATTGCGATTTGGTAAGAATCGCAATTTACGAATCGATATTCATTTACTTCATACATCTAGTCCTTTATTATTGAATGGAAGAATTAACAGTTTAATAAATAATTTGGCGTCATTATTCTTAATGGAAACTGTGCATGATATATTGTATAAATGACTTCCAAAAGAGGGCAATGATAGGATAATAGTATCTGATTTGGCCATGTTCTTCTAACTATACTGAATTAATGTTTTTAGAAATTGGATATGGAGTATGACTAACAGCAAATTGACTTAATGTCCTAATAGATGTACATTTATCTTACATTGATCCAACTATTTATGCAAAAGTATAAGGTGCTCTCCTTTGATTCATTTAACAAATCCATAACCTGTGTTGATGTGTGCACCTAATAAACAGGGCGGTGCTAAAGTTCCCTTTCGCTATCATCTCATGAACTCATCTTTATAAAATACTTAAACATGAGCCTTGGAAACTTTGCAGTTCTCAAACAAACATATTTAAGAAAGCAGTACAACTTTTCAATACTCAGCAAAGAGCTCATCCATGTGTCCAACATTGTGCCCCTGCATCTCGACGTAAAACATATTGAAGACCTGGCATCAATTTGAACATCTTTTCCTTCTTCCAAAATCTCTGTAGAGGCCGCTCACAGTGGCTACGCTCCTTGTTACAGTCAAGGCGCACTGCTCTAAATGCCGGCCAGAGTAGCGCTGCTCCCTGTACCGATATGATGGTGCTACTCCCAATGTCAATCCCAACACTGCCCCTTCCCACAACTCATCTCGGGCTGCTCCTCGTAACCCTCCTTCCTGTGCTTCATCCCAGCAGTCTGCATGGCAAAGGAAGTATTCTCAACCCATGCACATGCTGGGGAAGGTTTAGCATATGCCGTGTGAGGAAAGGCCAGCATGTGTATATTCGGCCCTACCACAGTCTTGCACAGCCTTTCAGTGATCAGAAAGCACAGACATTCCGCTCATTATTTGGTCACAGAGTGAAATAGGGAAGCAAGCCTGTGCCACTGTGTTAACAGGTCATTTGAGGTCTAACAAATGAGTAGTCCTTAACTCTGCTGGTTCTCTCTGTTGTCTTCATCGGGTCTAGTGATAGGTGTCCCTTTGTATTACTCATATCAATATGGCTGCCAATCGTATTCACTTCTTGTCTGAATCATATACAGTGGAGCAAGTATAACTTGCTATCATTTTTTGTTCCTATCTTTTTACTCAATTTTTCAGCTCCAAGCTCTTTAATTGACTCCTGGATTCCAGATTCGTTTGCTTGGACTTTGAATAGTGCACAAGGGTGTACATATGTGTGCACGGCAAAGTGGGGGTAGTCAGGATGGGGCACACCAGTACAGTTCAGGTAAATTGTATTTCCTGTTCAGGTAGGCTGGTAAATGGAATGTTCTGATTCTAGGTCTGTCTTGTCCATAGACATTATCCTATGAGAAAAATCTCCAGTCCCACCTGGTCTACCTACTGTACTGTCTTCCACAACACTGCAGACCACTCCTGCACTATGAATACTGTACATGCAGATACATACCTACATTGATTTTGGGGTTATAGAATGACTGACACCCTTACAGTATCTACATTGCCCTACCTCTTATTGCTCCAAAGCCATACTGAGCAGTGGTGGCTACTCCGTAGGAGAGCTTGAGCTTCACCCCACCATTTCTCAGTCAGATAGGGTCTTGTGATACTGATGGAGCAGCCAGTAATACATATTTATTTGTTTGTTGAAATCAAATCTATCACATGATTTCACAATGTAAATCAGTAATGCACTGTTGGCAGGGCCCATGCGACTCACCACGCATGTACAGGGTACCTGTGTAGGAATGTAGGATCTATTTCTATGGTTACCCCACTTTTTGTCTTGATGTGATGCTGTTTTTGACTAGTCTGACTAGGATCCTGCTAATCAGGACCCCCAATCTATCTGCTTTCTCCCTAAATTATTGTGATCAGTACTTAGGTACATCACAGATTGGATACTGGGGTAACCTTCTAAGTTCCTAGTATATGATACCCATGAACCCAGGGCATAGGTACCACAGAGGCCTCCCATGGGCTGAAGCATGCATTATGCCACCCATGAGAGACCATTCAAGATAGAAATAAAGGCCTGTCATTGCTGCCTGTGTAAGTTGGTGCTTGCACCACTTACTAAAGATATAGGTTTACTATAGCTAAGGGTCACTGCACTTAAAACCTATAAGTCACTCCTGTAGCAGGCCTTAGCAATCCTGAAGTTAGAGGGCTTGGTTCTTAGTAAGAGGGTGCCACTGCTTGAGCAGGACACCCCTGAAGCCTACGGAGTCCATTCTACTGGGTTGCCAGAGAAGCAGCCCTATACTATATAGAGGGGCACTGCGTATTCACGCGATGACCATCTCGAAAACGGCTGCAACGAATCATGTCATGTTTAGTATCAAACATGTTGGAATCATGCCTCCCACACTGTAAACGGTGTGGGTGGTATGATTCCAAGCACTGGAAAAGCCCTCCGTTAGGCTCTTAGTGTTCCCAGTACCGACCTGCTAGTCCCGGACAGCATGAAATGGTTGCTGCTGAACAGAGACGCATGTCTGCCCTCCTGCTGCTGAGCCAAGCTCGAGCAGAGGAACATAGAACAATAGGCATGCTGTCACAGGGAGGTGTGACCACCCCTGATACAGGGTTTAGTGTATTAGGGCTGGGTGGGTGAGCTTGCCAGCGCCAGAATGTCTGCATGAGGGGCCCATTTGGTGTCCCTGTGCATAGTCCAGTTCAAACCAGTCCTGGGGGCCGTTGGGTCCTGCTCTGGCGCAAAACTGGATAAAGGACCTGGGAGTAACCTCCCCCTGTCCAGTCCCTCCCCCTGAAGCTTCCCAACCCTTCCCCTAGGGTACTTAAGGGCTTACCTGGGTGTAGGTCCCTAGATTCGTCGTGGGATAAGAGTCAGATCAGGCACCACTGCACGTCCATCTGCCATCTGCGCACCATGGACTTCGTTTGGGCCTGACTGTCTCCCTTCCACTCTGCTGCATTGTATGTGCCCTGTGCATCATACAGGAACCTTCCAAGGCCTGTGAAGCATCAAAGATACCTGAAGTAATACCCGTGGAGTGAGGGAGTCACTCCCTTGCATTTGCAGGCACCGTAACTAAATCGACCGGTCTGCTGAGCCTGAGCTCCTCCTGACTCCGTGGGCTCTACAACAGGTGGTGGTTTTCTACAGCTCCCGAGGCATGCCCTGCCCTCTCACCAAGTTTGAGGCATGTATCCCTCATGAGGGGGTTGCAATAACCGAACCCGTGTGCACCACGTCCAACTTGCAGTTGCAAAGGCTTCTTGGCTTCTTTGCAAGAAGATCTTTGGGCTTCAAGTAGCCCCAACCTCAAGCTCCTACCGTGACCAGAATCTTCAGCCACACCGCATCATGTGCATAGTGGCCTGCAACTTTGGGTGGGCTACTTGAGGTCCTCTCACGACTCCAGTGCCTCCGGCTCGTGGGTCCACTTGAGGGTCACCGTTGTTACTTTTGCTCTCCCCTGATTGCTCGGGGCCTGCAATGACTCCCCTGCTTGTGGTGAGTCCCTGGACATTGCTGGTCCCAACTTTGCACCTTCTCGACTTCCTGCGTGGGCTGCATTTGCCAAGGCTTGTTGGTGCTACCACCAGACAACGACCCCTCAGCACTCGACATCCCTCGACATCGCTTGTACCCGGGTCCGGGTCTACCTCAGCATCGCCTGGTCCTCACAGCTGCAGAGTCAAGGTCATCGTCATCTTCCCTGAAGCACCCAACATTGGAGAGCATTCATCTTTCAAGTCTCCTGGTCACTCCTGAGTGACATAGACTCTGTCCCCTCTGCTTTTAGGTACTCCTCTTCAAGAATCCACATTTGGATTCCTACGGACACTTTCTCCTCTTCCAGCAGCGGCACTTTTCCGAAGTCCTTCATTGGGTTTGACGGCAGTTTCCGACACCACTTCACTCGTATGCACCTGGCTTCCTTGGTGTAGGTAACATAGGTACTAGGGTATCCACCTTCTGTATTCCAAGGGGTTCCTCCAGATCCCACTGGGAAGGGTCCTGAATTGAATATGCTACTTACCAGTATGCATCTGTTCTTGGCATGTAGGGCTGCTGACATTCATATCTGTGCATAGATCGCCGCCTAGTGTTGGGTCCGGATGTTTGCACGTTGTTGTCCTGGAAGAGTCTTCGAAGTATCCTGAGATAGGTAACTCCTCCCCTGGACCACAGTGCGCATGGGCATCCTCTCCATCCTCAGATTGTTTTTCGCCACTGTGGCAGTGATGGAGTAGATACAGAAAGTGATGACCATGCTATACAGTAATTCTGAGAGCTGCAGCTGCTACAGGCGCCGGGGAGGAGGGTGGGCGATATGAATGTCAGCAGCCCTACATGCCAAGAACAGATGCATACTGGTAATTAGCATATTCAGTTCGAGGCATGTGGGCTGCTGAATTCATATCTGTGCATAGAATACATAGCAGTACCTCCTATTAGCGGCGGCCACCAGTGCCAGCTGCAGCGGTCTGAAAAAGAGTTTTGAGAACAGCCTGTCCTACAGCTGCCTGCTGTTTTGAGTGTACATCTACACAATAGTGTTTGGTAAATGTATGTATGTATAGTGGACCATGTGGCTGCTCTACATATATCCTGTAAAGGAATGTTTCCCAGGAAAGCCATGGACGCCCCTAACTTACGTGTTGAGTGGGCTCGTGGGGGAATCGTTAATGTGCGTTTAGCCTTTTGATGGCAAATTTGAATACATTTAACGATCCATCTGGCTATACCTGCTTTGGAGATGGCGTTGCCTTTGTGTTGTGGAGAAAAGGCAACGAAAAGTTGTTTTGTCTTCCTAAAGTCTTTAGTTCTGCCTATATAGTACATGAGGGCTCTTTTGAAATCTAGTGTATGGAGCATTCTTTCAGCGACATTTTGTGGATTCTGAAAGAAAACAGGCAGTTCAATAGTTTGATTCATGTGGAACTGCGATATTACTTTAGGCATGAATTTGGGGTTGGTACGTAGTACGACCCTGTTTGCGTGAACCTGTATGAATGGCTCTTGAATGGTTAGTGCCTGGAGTTCACTAACTCTTCTTAACGAAGTGATTGCCACTAGGAAAGCTACTTTCCAGGTGAGGAATTGAATCTCACATGAGTGGAGAGGTTCGAAGGGTGGACCCATCAGTCGGGTGAGGACCAAGTTGAGGTTCCACACCGGTGCTGGTGGGTGTCTTGGGGGAATTACTCGTTTAAGTCCCTCCAAGAAAGCTTTGATGGCAGGCACTCTGAATAAAGAGAGGTGCTGCCTGTTCTGGAGATAGGCTGCTATTGCGGTCAAATGGATACGTATTGAGGTGTATGCCAGATTGCATCGGTATAGGTGTAAGAGGTAACAGATTATGTTGTGAATGGATGCGTCTAGCGGGTTAATGTCATTGTTGTTGCAATAAATGACAAACCTCTTCCATTTAGCTGCATAGCAAGCTCTGGTAGTGGGTCTCCTGGCCTCCTTAATGATCTCCATACAGTCAGGTGGCAGGTTTAGGTAGCCAAACTCTAAGACTTCAGGAGCCAGATTGCCAGGTTCAGCTGTTGCGGATCTGGGTGCTGAATTTCGCCATGGTTCTGCGTTAAGAGTGCAGGTTTGATCCGCAGCCTTTGATGCGGCACCACGGAAAGTTCTAGGAAGGTGGTGTACCATGGCTGGCGCGCCCATGTGGGAGCAACTAGGATGAGTGTCAGTGAGTGCTGTCGCAGTTTGCGTGCCACCAGCGGTATTAATGGCGCTGGGGGAAAAGCGTACGCAAATCTGCCGGACCAGTTCATCCATATCGCATTGCCCTGCGACTGTGGATGTGGGAACCTGGCGGCAAAGCTTTGGCATTTTGCGTTTTCGTTTGTGGCGAATAGGTCTATCTCTGGATGACCCCACTGTTGGAAGTACGGTTGGAGTACTGACGGGTGTAGCTCCCACTCGTGCATCTGGTGGCTGTGTCTGCTGAGCAGATCCGCCATCTGATTGTCCTTGCCGGGGAGGTGTTCCGCCATGAGGAATATGTTCCTCTGAATGGCCCACTTCCACATGCTCTGAGCCAGATGAGACAACTGTGGAGAGTGTGTTCCTCCCTGCTTCTGTATGTAGTACATGGCAGTCACGTTGTCCGTCCGGATCAACATGACTTTGTTGCACAAGTGTACTTTGAATGCCTTCATTGCCAGGAAGATTGCCATCAGTTCCAGAAGGTTGATGTGCATCTTCTTTTGTTGTATTGTCCATAGTCCCTGCACTGTGTAATTGAGTACATGAGCTCCCCATCCCTGGAGAGACGCGTCCGCCGTCAGTATTATTTGTGGAACAGGCTCTTGGAACGGTCGGCCCTTGCAAAGGTTTTGTGGATTCCACCAATGCAGAGAGTTGTATGCCCGACCGCTCACTAACACTAGGGTGCCGATCACGATCCGGTAAAAAATTCCCCCGTGCGACTCGTATCGGGTCTTTTCACCGTACGAATCGTACAAGTGCCGTACGAACTGGCAATCACGATTCGCATGGTAAAAAGTCCATACGAACCGCACCGGGAATCATTCCCCACACGTCCTCGGGTCGGAAAATGTGTCCGACACGTCCTCGGACGATTTACCTTACAAACGTAAAAATCCAAGTCCGACCGAGGAATCACGATCCATCCCGTGCGTCCGAGCCTACAACCGTATGGAAAAAACACCGTCCGCACCGAACACCAATAGCAACCATGGAGACATGTGCCCGCATACGCGCCCAACACTCCCCCCAGCCCCCGTACGTCCGACACGTACCCCCCGTATATGTATACCCCCACCCGTCTATGTACACCCCAGTACGTTCCAGTCGTACCCCCACCCCAGTACGTGTCGTACCACCGTCAATGTACACCCCCCCACCCCTGTACGTGTCGTACCACCGTCTATGTACACCCCAGTACGTTCCAGTCGCACCCCCACCCCAGTACGTGTCGTACCCCCCGTGTACCTACACCCCAGTACGTTCGAGCCACACCCCCACCCCAGTACGTGTCACAGCCCCGTCTACCTACACCCCAGTACGTTCCAGTCGTACCCCCACCCCAGTACGTGTCGTACCCCCCGTGTACCTACACCCCAGTACGTTCGAGCCACACCCCCACCCCCACCCCAGTACGTGTCATAGCCCCGTCTACCTACACCCCAGTACGTTCCAGTCGCACCCCCACCCCAGTACGTGTCGTACCCCCCGTGTACCTACACCCCAGTACGTTCGAGCCACACCCCCACCCCAGTACGTGTCATAGCCCCGTCTACCTACACCCCAGTACGTTCCAGTCGCACCCCCACCCCAGTACGTGTCGTACCCCCCGTGTACCTACACCCCAGTACGTTCGAGCCACACCCCCACCCCAGTACGTGTCACAGCCCCGTCTACCTACACCCCAGTACGTTCCAGTCGTACCCCCACCCCAGTACGTGTCGTACCCCCGTGTACCTACACCCCAGTACGTTCGAGCCACACCCCCACCCCAGTACGTGTCATAGCCCCGTCTACCTACACCCCAGTACGTTCCAGTCGTACCCCCACCCCAGTACGTGTCGTACCCCCCGTGTACCTACACCCCAGTACGTTCGAGCCACACCCCCACCCCAGTACGTGTCACAGCCCCGTCTACCTACACCCCAGTACGTTCCAGTCGTACCCCCACCCCAGTACGTGTCGTACCCCCCGTGTACCTACACCCCAGTACGTTCGAGCCACACCCCCACCCCAGTACGTGTCATAGCCCCGTCTACCTACACCCCAGTACGTTCCAGTCGTACCCCCACCCCAGTACGTGTCGTACCCCCCGTGTACCTACACCCCAGTACGTTCGAGCCACACCCCCACCTCAATACGTGTCATGGCCCCGTCTACCTACACCCCAGTACGTTCCAGTCGTACCCCCACCCCAGTACGTGTCGTACCACCGTCAATGTACACCCCCCCACCCCTGTACGTGTCGTACCACCGTCAATGTACACCCCCCCACCCCTGTACGTGTCGTACCACCGTCAATGTACACCCCCCCACCCCTGTACGTGTCGTACCACCGTCAATGTACACCCCCCCACCCCTGTACGTGTCGTACCCCCCGTGTACCTACACCCCAGTACGTTCGAGCCACACCCCCACCCCAGTACGTGTCATAGCCCCGTCTACCTACACCCCAGTACGTTCCAGTCGTACCCCCACCCCAGTACGTGTCGTACCACCGTCAATGTACACCCCCCCACCCCTGTACATGTCGTACCACCTTCTATGTACACCCCCCACCCCTGTACGTGTCGTACCACCGTCTCTGTACACCCCAGTACGTTCCAGTCGTACCCCCACCCCAGTACGTGTCGTACCACCGTCAATGTACACCCCCCCACCCCTGTACGTGTCGTAACACCGTCTATGTACACCCCCCCACCCCTGTACGTGTCGTACCACCGTCTATGTACACCCCAGTACGTTCCAGTCGTACCCCCACCCCAGTACGTGTCGTACCACCGTCAATGTACACCCCCCCACCCCTGTACGTGTCGTACCACCTTCTATGTACACCCCCCCACCCCTGTACGTGTCGTACCACCGTCTCTGTACACCCCAGTACGTTCCAGTCGTACCCCCACCCCAGTACGTGTCGTACCACCGTCAATGTACACCCCCCCACCCCTGTACGTGTCGTAACACCGTCTATGTACACCCCCCCACCCCTGTACGTGTCGTACCACCGTCTATGTACACCCCAGTACGTTCCAGTCGTACCCCCACCCCAGTACGTTCCTGGCGCACCCCCAACACAACCTCCTAAGTACGGAGCGCACCCCATGCCCCAACATCACAACCGCATGTACGAGTCGTACAAAGCCACACACAAGGACCAAATCGTACAACCAAATGGCCCATGTACACACCGTACACACGCCCAAAACGCACGTACACAACAAGGACAAAACAAAACAACTCAACAATACACCATTCGAAAGGCACACAGCCACTAAACATGGCCAACAACCACTAAAATAACACAATCACTGACCTGCAACTGTCAAAAACAAACAGAGGCCCAATACACCACCACTCCTTATAACACACCCACCCAAAATTCAAACACTGCCACACCCACCCATGGACCAATAAAAAGGGCCCACACACACAAACCATGAGCCTTTGCAACAGACCCACTGCTGCCAGACACCACAGAACCAGACTACAAGCGACACCACATCTTACACTTGCACACCTTCACACGACCACCCTCACAAACACCCTCTCATCACATTCACACACACACACAACCATCCACACCCCCCCCCAACATCCACACACCCCCCACACCCACACCATCCCCACCCACACCCCTCACCATGCCCACTACCAAGAATCCAAAGTTCAGTCACCGAGAGTTGGAGGTCCTTGTTGATCAAATCCTCAGAGTCGAGCCACAGATCTTTGGAACATTGGTCAGAAGCACCAGCCAGGCAGCCAAAACAGCCATGTGGCAGACCATCGTCGATGCTGTGAATGCTGTTGCGGACACCAGGAGGACCAAGCAGGATTGCCAGAACAGGTGGTACGATCTGCGGAGGAGGGTCAGAGCCAAGAGACAGGAGGAACACGACCAGGCCAACGCCACCGGAGGAGGGCCCTCCCGCAGAGCCGTACAGTACCATCCCTGGGAGGAGAGGGTGATGGCCATACTGCCGGTGGAGGCAGTTGAAGGAGTAGAAGGACTCCGAGACCCGGGTGAGTACACAAACAACGCACCTCACATGGGGGGAACTGCAACCACAACCAAAATTAATAACAGGCACGCAACCACCACAAGCCATCGCATTACTCAACCACACTCCATGAGCAGGCACATGCCACTGCTGCCACCATGCCCCATGCACCCAGCTGGACAATGTCAAGTCACAGGCCACAGAAGACAACAACACATGACACGGTAACCCGGATGGCGGGAGGCTGGGCACCAAGAATCACATAGTGCGACTCCAAAGCAGACAACAATGCCCTCTGCCCATATGGCCTAGGTCACAGCCAGACAAACACTGTGTCCCAACACAGGAATGACTTGCCAGCAAATGGCGGATGCCTTGCATCAACACATGGGGGTGAAGGCACTGTTTTGCACATGCCAGCAGCTAATGAACAGCCAACAGTGTGAAAGAGTGGCAGCACACACCACCACAGCAGCAGCGCACAGACACACAGCAGACAAAATGGGTGCCTGGAGATCAGAAACAAACTCACATCAACAGGCCAAGGGCCACTCAAAGATCTGCTAACAGTGTGTGCCCAGGAAGCTGGGCCAAGGTGACAGAGGGTGACACACGGAGGGAGGGAGAGGGGGACACAGAGGGAGGGAGAGGGGGACTGAGAGGGAGGGAGACGGACAGAGGGAGGAGGCTGACACACAGAGGGAGGGAGAGGGGGACAGAGAGGGAGGGAGAGGGGGACACAGAGGGAGGGAGAGGGGGACTGAGAGGGAGGGAGACGGACAGAGGGAGGAGGCTGACACACAGAGGGAGGGAGAGGGGGACAGAGAGGGAGGGAGAGGGGGACACAGAGGGAGGGAGAGGGGGACTGAGAGGGAGGGAGACGGACAGAGGGAGGAGGCTGACACACAGAGGGAGGGAGAGGGGGACAGAGAGGGAGGGAGAGGGGGACACAGAGGGAGGGAGAGGGGGACTGAGAGGGAGGGAGACGGACAGAGGGAGGAGGCTGACACACAGAGGGAGGGAGAGGGGGACAGAGAGGGAGGGAGAGGGGGACAGAGAGGGAGGGAGACACAGGAAGATGGACAGAGGGAGGAGGCTGACACACAGAGGGAGGGAGACACAGGAAGATGGACAGAGGGAGGAGGCTGACACACAGAGGGAGGGAGAGGGGGACACAGAGGGAGGGAGACACAGGAAGATGGACAGAGGGAGGAGGCTGACACACAGAGGGAGGGAGAGGGGGACAGAGAGGGAGGGAGAGGGGGACACAGAGGGAGGGAGAGGGGGACACAGAGGGAGGGAGAGGGGGACAGAGAGGGAGGGAGAGGGGGACAGAGAAGGAGGGAGACACAGGGAGAGCAAATCAGTCCTGTGGTGTGTGGGAATGTCTGCTCGTCAGCAGGTGGACTGCGTGCATGTAGACAAGGGTGGCCAGTGCCAGAACCCCCCCTCTTCATCATGGCAAAACGCAGGGCCATGTCACAACCTGTACACGAGCACAAGGACAGCCACCTGCATCATATGAGTGTGTGGATCCACTCCATGTGCACATGTACAGTGCTACAAGGAAGGCGCAAATGCATAGCTCGGCACACATGCACACTCCACTGCTGACTGCAGTCACACTTGACGCAGCAAGTAAGACTGTGCCACACATAGTTAAAGGGGCCAAATTGGTGCCCAAGGGACACACACATGCACAAGTGCACTGTGAGTGGAATGCAAGACAGATCCTAATTCCAAGAGGAAATGTGCCAACTTTGTAACGGATGAAACATGGATGTTGCATGGATCAAAATTAACATTTTCTCTCTCACACACAGGTCAACGTCGTGCTGCACCCCCCAACACTGGGGGGGAACACTCACAGGACCCGGATCTGCAGGAGACCGATCCCACCGGCAGCGACCACTCTCACCACTCTGCGGACGACCCCGACCGACCTGGCCCCTCTGGTGTCCAACCACCTGCAGCACCTGCGTCAGGTACAACCGTGCCAACCACCACCCCCACTCCTGCCACATCCCAGGAGACACCCAGGATCCCTGCCCCAACACCACAATGCAGCCAGGCTCGCCAGGAGGGACACGGTGTCCCGGGCACCCAGGAGGAGGCAGGCGACAACGCCAATGCCACCCCTCAGGGGTCCCGGAGACCCGATGTGCCCACAAGTGCAGGCCAGACGCAAGTGGGCAGGGGTGGTGGGAGTGGAGGACGGCGGAGGCGCGAGCCTGACCAGTTGGCTGGGGATCCGGTATTTTCACATGTCCGTAACATCCTGGACTCATACCGGCAGGACACCACGGGCATGGCCCAGGTTGTGTCCGTCCTCGAGGGGATCAAGGTCCAGCAGGCCCAGCAACATGCGGAGCTAATAGCCTGTCTACAGCTACACCAACGGAGGATGGAGGACAGACAGGCTGAGCAAGTGACGGCGTCCCAGGGGATTCACGCTGAACTCCGTCGGATGGCCGACACCATGGCCGACCCTCCCTGTGCCAGAAGGCGGAGAACATCACCACCCACAGGGAGGGATCATGAGGAGGAGGAGGAAACATCCGACGGAGCATCCCAGACGTCGTCACGGCCTGCTGCTGAGGTTCCCCGCAGGAAGCCGGGTCGTCCACGGAAAGGACCGTGAGGGTGGCTGCTACATCACCATCTCCCAGGACACCTGGCCTGGCACCTGGCCCACTGGAGCAACAGCATCACAGCATCAAGAGACATTCTCTGCCACATGGCCCTGCTGGTCACTGGCTGACCAATGTTGACAAAGACTGTGGCATGGACTCTGAGGATTTCCAATGGCAAGGACACCAACTCCCCTACTGGACTTTGGATTCCCTAATCCCGGAAAGCCCCCCACTTTGTCCCCCCCCCCCCCTAATAAATCACACTATTAAGAGTAGATGCCTGCTGGTAGCATTATTACCTAACATGTGTCTTGTACAGTCTAAACATGCCTGAGTCATCTGTTCACTTCAACCATCCACACCCTGGGGCCTGAGTCTGGCACAGGACACATGGGTCACAGTTTATTAGGCAAGACAGACATGGAGCACCATACACACCCGTGATGTGCAGAACCAGCTGAGGGGGTGGCCGAACAACCGTGCTGACAGACACATTGAGTACAGCAACAGTCATGCGCAGAGGTCAGGGAACCTGGCCCGTGTCCTGGGGGGCACCCAGGTACGTGTAGACAGGTGGCAGAACCATGTCCTGCAAGCTTGAGTCCGGTGGATGCAGAGAATGGGGGCCTGGACAACGTTGGATGCATGGGGATGGCACATGTCACACTACCCACACAGTCATGGACATCATGCCCAATACACAGTCTCAGCACACACACACAGCTTGCATCTTGCCACTCGACACATTGACACATAGCCACAATCTGGGAATACCATGCCAGACATGCAGGATGCACCGTGCCAACACACCAGCATTGACTGAGCAGAGGCACCTTGGAGGCATAGGGACACCTTTAATAGTCATGTTTTTGGGATTGCAGAGGCAACTTGAAGTACACATGAACACATCATGTGGAGTAACATGTGGCTCAAACACTGGCACCCCCCTTCTGCAGCACAAATGCGTGATAGCCATGGTACTGGCACACAAGCGTCGGCTAACAGCTAAATACCCACAGCTGCACACGGAGAGCCTGCCATACACCATAGATCCGCTGATGTGGAAGTCCCACGCCATGTCAAGCCAATGTCAACCGTATGTGTCCGAGGGCAGTGTCACACACATTGATGCCATCATCACAATCCACCATCCCATCACTGATGACTGACAACCAGGCAGCCCATCTATTCTGGTGTACCCAGCTGCATGTCGTGTCCCATGGGGATGCCACATGACTGCAGAGGAACCAAACCCCGACCTGGGCAGTGTGCACACATCGTGAACAACTGCCACACCCAATACACCCCAGATGCATCCCTTACCCCATGGAGACTTCCAAACGTGTCCGTGCCTGTAATGCTGAGTCAGCCCACGATGCCATGTCCATGAGGAATAGCAGTGCCACAACAATGCAACCAGCAGATGGCATGCGCAGGTACCTGGGGAAGAGAGACACACAAGAAGTCAGCCACAAAAAGCACAGCCACTTGCATGTGCATTGACTCGACACATGTATGGATGACAACATGCTAGGTCACAATTATGACTGGGGAAATACTACCATCACTGCCACCATCACTCCAGTGACACACCCACACACACCTCTGACTCACGTGCCATACATGCAGGTGGACACACACATCACAACACATGCCACACGGGGACCAAGGCGTGCACACTCAGACACTGGTACTCACCACTAAGCAAAGAAGTCGCGTATGAGCCGAGTCCGGATGTCCTCTTGCGGCTCCACATCCTCCACATCACTAGCCCCATTGCCAAGCCCTTCGTCCTCCACGGGTGGATGGTCCTCGTCATGTTGATTCAGGATGAGTGGCACAGCTCTTTCAACTGCCATGTTGTGCAGCATGCAGCAGACCATGAAGATCTTGCAAACCTTTGCCGGGGCATATGGGAGTGCGCCGCCGGTCTTGTGGAGGCACCGGAATCGGCTCTTCAGCATGCCAAACGTCCTCTCTATCACTCGCCTTGTCCGGCCATGGGCGGTGTTGTAGCGGAGCTGGGCCGGCGTGATGGGGTTGCGGAGAGGTGTCAGCAGCCAAGGCATGTTGGGATAGCCAGCGTCCCCTAAATGGAAAGCACATGGATATCGTTAGAACTGGCGAAGCGGTAGTGCTGCTCGGCCAAACAGAATACAGGACAGACAGACTGTACCCACCAACAACACATGCTCGTTCGTTGCGCAGCTGCATCATCATATCAGGCATCCCGCTACGCCTCATGATGTAGGCATCGTGTGCTGATCCTGGGAAACGAGCACAGACATGTGAAATCACCATGTTGGACAGACACACCACAAGGGCATTGATGGAGTGGTAGTGCTTCCGATTGCGGTACGCCACCTCCCGTGCGTGTGGTGGTACCAAACCTACATGTGTCCCATCTATGGACCCAATGACATGGGGCATCCCTCCCAGGGCATAGAAACCACGCTTGACCTCAGTCATCTGTTCAGGGGTTGGGAACTTGATGAAGTCATCCAGGTGAATCAACATGGCCTCCAAGAAATCATGCAGCACACCGCTGAACATGCTCTGGGACATGCCACCAACATGAGCTATGGTATTTTGGAAGGTACCCGTGGCAAGGAAATGTAGGGCAGCCATTACCTTCAGCTGGGGTGTCAGTGCCGTAGGATACCTGTGCTGCGGTTGCAGGTGTGGTGCCAGTCTCGCCGTCAGCTCCAGAATCAACGGTTGGGTGAAGCGGTAGAGCCGGATCCTGTCATTCTCCTGCATGGTGGCCAAGTCTGGAATTCTTCGGGCAACAGGAGGCGCTCTGCAGTAATTTGGAAGTGACAAGGAAGAGTGAGTGCACTACGAGAACAACTCATGTCTACTGAGCACATGTCAATCTGGCAATACACACATGCCACATAGGGAGTCAGGCATGTGCTACATGCCCAGGACACGTATGGATGCAAGGTGACACTCCTTCCAAGACCCAGCTACACACGGTGATTGAGAACCTCCCCATGCCACGCCATGGAAATAGCTGTGTCCCAGTGCAAGTGCACTGCCCGACGCAAGACAGGAGTGACATACACCCACACATCAGCAGAAGTGTGATGCCGATTGCAGAGACTGGCAGCGGAACACTTGAGCCACAGGTCACATGACATTACACTAGTCCAGCCCACACACCTTGCCATGAAGGTGCACATGTCATGACTCACCACACATTCCTTGTGAGTTTGCTGACATGGCCTTGTCACGCTACTCCGTGTCCCTTGCATACATGTGCACCTCACATCCGAGGACACATGTGGCATGGTGTTGGGAACAGTGTGCAATGACAATCTACACACAGCCACATGTTGGTTGCTGCAACGGCTGCAGCTTTTGAGGGTGCTACAACATCAACCTGATGTAAATCCCGGACACATATATGGCATAGTCACATTGTGCACTGTGGGTAGTGATAAGTCATGTGTCATGACCCCTGTACCTGGCATCATGGGACACTTCCGTGTGTTGGTGTCGGTGCCATGCCAGTGACGCTCACCCCAAGTGCGCAGTCCCACATGCACACATGTCAAAGGAGTCAAGGGCATGCCTGGCACACATTGCACCCTCACACAGTACACATGTACACATCTCATCATACATCTGGTGCCTTCTCCACTCAGGAGGCATGTTCCACATCACAGCCTGTGACACCTGTGCCCCACACATGTGGTAATGCACAGACGATGCCTTGATGTCCATTCCTGGACAAGTATGTCCATCCATGGACAAGTATGTCCGCCCTATTCCTACATGTGTGTCGCCGATCACCACAGTGATGTGTAAAATCCGCCGTACTGCTGCTGAGAGGGCCTGTGCATGTTCCCAAATCACTGTGGGAGTGCTGCCGTATGTGTACCCATCGTGATGGCGAGCGTAGATGCGAGTGTACGGTCCGTGTCACTACGGGTACGCATACGCGTGCAGACCCATAGTGATGGAGAGCGTAAATGTGAGTGTACGGTCCGTACCACTACGAGTACGCATACGCGTGCAGACCCATAGTGATAGAGAGCGTAGATGCGAGTGTACGGCCCTATCACTATGGGTCTGCACGCGTATGCGTACCCGTAGTGGTACGGACCGTACACTCGCATCTACGCTCACTATCACTATGGGTCTGCACGCGTATGCGTACCCGTAGTGGTACGGACCGTACACTCGCATCTACGCTCACTATCACTATGGGTCTGCACGCGTATGCGTACCCGTAGTGGTACGGACCGTACACTCGCATCTACGCTCACTATCACTATGGGTCTGCACGCGTATGCGTACCCGTAGTGGTACGGACCGTACACTCGCATCTACGCTCACTATCACTATGGGTCTGCACGCGTATGCGTACCCGTAGTGGTACGGACCGTACACTCGCATCTACGCTCACTATCACTATGGGTCTGCACGCGTATGCGTACCCGTAGTGGTACGGACCGTACACTCGCATCTACGCTCACTATCACTATGGGTCTGCACGCGTATGCGTACCCGTAGTGGTACGGACCGTACACTCGCATCTACGCTCACTATCACTACGAGTACGCATACGCGTGCAGACCCATAGTGATGGAGAGCGTAGATGCGAGTGTACGGTCCGTACCACTACGGGTACGCATACGCGTGCAGACCCATAGTGATAGTGAGCGTAGATGCGAGTGTACGGTCCGTACCACTACGGGTACGCATACGCGTGCAGACCCATAGTGATGGAGAGGGTAGGCATGCATGTACGGGCCGTTGCCATGCATTTGGGGTGCCCTAGGGCCCCCACACGCACCGTACCTGTGTGTGATGCTCCAAATTACATAGGGGACAAGTATTAAGGCCTACATGCATGCTGGTTGTCATGGAGACCAAGTTCAAAATTCGAAATTGTTCTGGAAGGTGCACAGCAGAAGTCAGTTGGAATTTGTCTACTTTGTTGCAATGTGTTTGTGGGGCTGACATCATGCAGGAGAATGAAACCGATAGAGAACACACAGACTGCTAGGTTTGTAGGGATTGGTGGAAACATAGGATGCAAATGTGAGTGACCAATCTCTCTGTACTCCTGTGCATGAGACTGGGCAGAAGGGCACATATAAGGCAGCCAGGTCCCATGAGGGAGCACTTGCCTGCACATCTTTGCATTCGTCGACCCAGCTGCTGCTACTGATTCCCTGGAACCATGTCAAGGGCTGTGGAGAGGACACAGCCATTCACCCTGGAGGAGAACATGGCTCTGCTGGATGTGATCCTCCCACAGTACCCCATGCTGTATGGGCGACCAGGGTATCAGGTGAGTGCATAGGCCACTGCCACAGACTGTCCCTATGTTGTGACTGTGACTTCTGCCATTGCGTCCAGGTGTAACACACATGCCATGTACTGTCGGGGGGGTCCCAGGGGGGGGGTGCCTGATGTCTCCCAGCAGTGCCCTGAGACAGGAGGGGTGGGTACAGTGTGCTCCCAGCAGTGCCCTGAGACAGGAGGGGTGGGTACAGTGTGCTCCCAGCAGTGCCCTGAGACAGGAGGGGTGGGGGCCTATCACTAACAGCAGTGCCCTGACACAGGAGGGGTGGGGGCCTATCACTAACAGCAGTGCCCTGAGACAGGAGGGGTGGGTACAGAGTGCTCCCAGCAGTGCCCTGAGACAGGAGGGGTGGGTACAGTGTGCTCCCAGCAGTGCCCTGAGACAGGAGGGGTGTGTGCCTATCACTAACAGCAGTGCCCTGAGACAGGAGGGGTGGGTACAGTGTGCTCCCAGCAGTGCCCTGAGACAGGAGGGGTGGGTACAGTGTGCTCCCAGCAGTGCCCTGAGACAGGAGGGGTGTGTGCCTATCACTAACAGCAGTGCCCTGAGACAGGAGGGGTGGGGGCCTATCACTAACAGCAGTGCCCTGAGACAGGAGGGGTGGGTACAGAGTGCTCCCAGCAGTGCCCTGAGACAGGAGGGGTGGGTACAGTGTGCTCCCAGCAGTGCCCTGAGACAGGAGGGGTGTGTGCCTATCACTAACAGCAGTGCCCTGAGACAGGAGGGGTGGGTACAGTGTGCTCCCAGCAGTGCCCTGAGACAGGAGGGGTGGGTACAGTGTGCTCCCAGCAGTGCCCTGAGACAGGAGGGATGGGGGCCTATCACTAACAGCAGTGCCCTGAGACAGGAGGGGTGGGTACAGAGTGCTCCCAGCAGTGCCCTGAGACAGGAGGGGTGTGTGCCTATCACTAACAGCAGTGCCCTGAGACAGGAGGGGTGGGTGTGATGCACAGTGTGAGCCTTGATCATTGATTGTGACATTGCCATCATTCCACCTGTGTACCCACTGTGGCACGTAGTGCTTTTTCCCCTCACCAGGGGATGATGTCCCTATGACAAAGGTGCAATGCGTTGGCTGCATGACATGCCTTGTTGTAACCAGCTAATTTGTACCCATATGTCTCTCTGTGACATGTGGCTGGTGTATTGATGTGGTGTCACTTGTTCTACCTCACAGGTAGGCGCCACTGCCAAGGAGCAGATCTGGCTGACCGCCGTCAGTGCCGTGAGGCGTGTGGATGGTCGGAGGCGGAGCCTGCCCCAGGTGAGGAAACGCTGGCAGGATATCCGGTGCTGGACGCGGAGGATTGCACGGCTCCTGCTGGGGGACTCACCTGAGAGCCACAAGAACCGCGGCCGCCGCCGTCTGAGCCACCTCCACAGGCGTGTGCTGCCGGTGGTCTTTCCAGACCTGGAGAGGCGCTTACAGGCGATGCAGCAGCCGGAAGGGGGTAGGTACATGTGTGTTTGTTGTGTGTCACCGGCATTTGTAAGGGCACAGTAGCATGAATTCACTGGCAGGGTTTAAAGGTGCTGTGCAGATCCTGTTTGCCCCAGTATAGCGCTGTGCCCCTGCCACCCTTCCCCTCCTTGCAATGTGTTCCCTGGTCTGTGTGTAGTCACTCCTCCACAGGGTAATGTAGGCTGGCGCTTTGTCCACGGGAACAATGTCTGTAGCATCATGTGTGGGGGTGGTGTGTAACAGGTTGTGGGACATTGCCTGTGCACTGTCAAGTTCACTGCATGTGGGTTCCATATCAGTTGGCACTGATGCTGACTCCAGACATGGGAGTTGGTCTCTCATGTGTCATGCCTTACAGCGCGCATGTCCCATGTAGTGGCCTGTGACATGATGTGCATGAGTGTGCGATACACATAGTGCAGGGATGGTGACGTGTGTTGCAGTCATTACCATTCAGTAGCATGTAGTTGCGTGCCCACTACTGTCCCCTGGGGCACCTTTTCCTCAGTGGTGTATGTGTCATCATAAACGTGGCCACTGTCAGTGTCTACAGCGTAAGTTGTGCTCTCTGCCATTGTCCCCTGTCACCATGTATATAGACGTGCTATTTTGTACAGGTGTCCACTGTGCAGCCTGACCTGATTGTCCTTCTTCATACTCACAGTTGCCAGTGCCTGTGTGTCTTGCTATACTCATCTGAGGATGGGCACTGGTACCACATTATTTGTACAGGCGCACCTTGGCTGTTTGGCGTTCAATCTCGCTTTTTGCCTGCCCCTGTGTGTATCACCCAGACTATGAGATGTTGGTGCCACCTGTGTCTCAACAATTTGCCTCGTGTAGGGTCTTGTTGGGGCGGGCAATGCCTATGTGTTAAATCCTGAATACCACTTGCTGGGTCTGGGCAGTGTGTGATGTGTCTGGACACACACGCAATGTGCAGTGACAGAGTCATGTTGTGCATGTTTTCAGCATTACCTATGCAGCATGTGTCTCAAGTTCATGGATATGGTCCCTGGTCATCGGTATTTTCGCCAACGCTGTGTGGTGCAGATGCAGTGCTGGATTGTCCCCAGGGCCTGGGTGCTATGTCAGACTCCTTTTCCTGTGTTTAGCTATTGTCTCATGCTCTCCATGGTATTTCAGTGGCATGGTGGCTCAACCAACTGTGTGTTTCATGCCCTACATCGGTACCCTGTTCAGTAGATGTTAGGGATCTTCCTTTTCAGGCAATGCAATGTTACCTATGTGGATTGGACTCATGTGACAGATGTGTACAGATGTCTGATTATTTCTGTCTCTCCACCCTGCCCACAGCATCGTCGGGGGACACAGAGGGAGACATGGGCACAGACCAGGTGGAGGGACCGAGCACCAGTGCCAGCCGTGACATCGGGTCTGGCACATCGAGTGGTACAGAGGCGGAGGAGAGTGTGGCCGAGGACCTGTCGACTGGCACATCAGACTACGAAGCTGACAGGTCCGGGGACGATGTCTCCGAGTGGGCGGAGGCTGCACCAGCAGCTGACAGCGGAACAACACCTCGCACCGCCCCCTCAGTTTCCACCAGCCGCCTCCCACTTGCTCGTGTCCCTTCCCAGCGTGCCCGGTCACAGCATGTCTCCTTCCTGCCAGGCACCGCACCCCCTGCCCCTGTCTCCACTGCTGCCGCCAATGCAGAGTCTGTGGACATCCAGCGGCAACTGCAGGTTGGTCAGGCTGCGATCCTTAATGTCCTCCATGCCCACGGCAAAACCCTCACCAACATCGAGGCTTTCTTGGAGGGCATTCATTCATCGCAGGCTGACCAACGCAACTTGCTGAGGTCCATCGACTCCACACTGACTGCAGCAGTGGGTCTCCTGCAGCGCGACCTCCCCCCACCTACCCCTGCCCCATCCACACTTCCCACTCCCATGCCTGTCACACGTACACCCAGACGTCGGCATGCACCCACATCAACGGACACAGGCACCACACCAGCAGGGAAGGTCCACCGCACTCCTCCTGACACGCACACACAGGGTGAGGTAGGCACACCCACTGGGTCGGGGGGCAAACGTGTGACACGCAGCCATAGTGGGAGTCCGCATTCCACCCAGTCCACTCCCTCCAAATCCCCTCCCCTCAGCTCTCCTGGCCACATCTCCCCCAAGGACACCTTCATGGCCGCTCTGTCCCTGAGCCCCACAGTTACACCACCACGCAAGCGGTCAAGGAGGTCCCCGGTCAGGGTGGTTGAGTCTCCCCCCCTGTCTCCACCCTCCCCCGGTGGCGCTGCGACCCATCCCTCTGACCCCCCCCCCCTCCTTGGGGCCTGAGGTCCCTTCGGGTGCAGGGGACTCCCTGGAGGACCTTGCAAAGGTGTGTAGTGCCATCCTGGCCTCCGCCTTTGGCACTGACCCACCCCCTGTGGTGGAGTCCTCCATCCCTGCACCCACGACGCCGCCCCTTTGCCCTGATGTCCCTGCGGTGCCTGTTGCTTCCCCCCCCCCTGATGCCCTCACCAGTGTGGAAGACGATGCCATTTGACTGTGCAGGCAATGTAGGGGACACGCATCCCACTGTGTCCCCCATCCAGCTGAGAATCATTGACTGCCCTATGGGCTTTGTGAAGATTGAACTGCCTGCGATCCACGGACATTGTGCTCATGCTGAATAAAGCTTAATTTTGTTTTCATTATCACACTACTGCTATGCTGGTATTGGTGTTGGTGGGGCTGCTACATGGTTTTGGGTGGTGTGTAAGGGTTTGGGTGTGTGGGATGTGTAGTAGTGTACTGCTCATTGGTGGGACCCTGTGATCTGTGTGCCATCACAAGGTGTTGGCTAACTTTCTTTGTTCATGTAAGCAGTTACTGCATGGTGCACTTGTCCCAGGGTGTATTCCTTCCTCTGTGTACCCAGCTTTCTTCCCTGCAGGGTGTTCCCAATGTTTAGCGCAGAGCTGTGTCTACATGAGCTGTGTGTGTGACGGAGCCCTTCTACTTTGGCCATGCATGCAGGGCCATGTCTCCACCTGCGACAATCGTGGCATCCTTGGTGATCACTGTACTTGTGTGTGGAGTCTGTTGACATGAGTTCATGGGGACATGTTCCCTTGTAGCCAGTATGCATGTGGATAATTCTGGCCTCACACACATGTGTTACACCCCTCCTGTCTCTGGGCACTGCTGGGAGTGATGGGCACCCACCCCTCCTGTCTCAGGGCACTGCTGGGAGGGCTCTGCACACACACCTCCTGTCTCTGGGCACTGCTGGGAGGACTCTGCACACACCCCTCCTGGGTCTGGACACTGCTGGGGGGACTCTGCACACACCCCTCCTGGGTCTGGACACTGCTGGGAGGACTCTGCACCCACCCCTCCTGTCTCAGGGCACTGCTGGGAGGACTCTGCACACACCCCTCCTGGGTCTGGACACTGCTGGGAGGACTCCACACCCACCCCTCCTGTCTCAGGGCACTGCTGGGAGGACTCTGCACCCACCCCTCCTGTCTCAGGGCACTGCTGGGAGGACTCCACACCCACCCCTCCTGTCTCTGGGCACTGCTGGGAGGACTCTGCACACACCCCTCCTGTCTCAGGGCACTGCTGGGAGGACTCTGCACCCACCCCTCCTGTCTCAGGGCACTGCTGGGAGGACTCCACACCCACCCCTCCTGGGTCTGGACACTGCTGGGAGGACTCCACACCCACCCCTCCTGTCTCAGGGCACTGCTGGGAGGACTCTGCACCCACCCCTCCTGTCTCAGGGCACTGCTGGGAGGACTCCACACCCACCCCTCCTGTCTCTGGGCACTGCTGGGAGGACTCTGCACACACCCTCCTGTCTCTGGGCACTGCTGGGAGGACTCTGCACACACACCTCCAATTTCTGGATATGTACGCTTGGGACATACACGGTGTGGGTGCGCTCCATGCATTCGAGGTGAGGGTACGGGTCGTACTTACACTGGTGGGGTGGGGGTACGGTCCGTACGTCCGCGGGTGAGGGTTCGAGACGTACTTACACTGTTGGGGTGGGGGGTACGCTCCTTGCATACGCGGGTGGGGGTACGGGTCGTACTTACACTGGTGGGGGTGGGGGTACGGTCCGTACGTCCGCGGGTGAGGGTTCGAGTCGTACTTACACTGTTGGGGTGGGGGGTACGCTCCTTGCATACGCGGGTGGGGGTACGGGTCGTACTTACACTGGTGGGGGTGGGGGTACAGTCCGTACGTCCGCGGGTGAGGGTTCGAGTCGTACTTACACTGTTGGGGTGGGGGGTACGCTCCTTGCATACGCGGGTGGGGGTACGGGTCGTACTTACACTGGTGGGGGTGGGGGTACGGTCCGTACGTCCGCGGGTGAGGGTTCGAGACGTACTTACACTGTTGGGGTGGGGGGTACGCTCCTTGCATACGCGGGTGGGGGTACGGCTCGTACTTACACTGGTGGGGGTGGGGGTATGGTCCGTACGTCCGCGGGTGAGGGTTCGAGTCGTACTTACACTGATGGGGTGGGGGGCACGCTCCATGCATACGCGGGTGGGGGTACGGGTCGTACTTACACTGTTGGCATGGGGGTTACGCTCCATGCATACGCGGGTGGGGGTACGGGTCGTACTTACACTGGTGGGGGTGGGGGTACGGTCCGTACGTCCGCGGGTGAGGGTTCGAGTCGTACTTACACTGTTGGGGTGGGGGGTACGCTCCTTGCATACGTGGGTGGGGGTACGGCTCGTACTTACACTGGTGGGGGTGGGGGTATGGTCCGTACGTCCGCGGGTGAGGGTTCGAGTCGTACTTACACTGATGGGGTGGGGGCACGCTCCATGCATACGCGGGTGGGGGTACGGGTCGTACTTACACTGTTGGCATGGGGGTTACGCTCCATGCATACGCGGGTGGGGGTACGGGTCGTACTTACACTGGTGGGGGTGGGGGTACGGTCCGTACGTCCGCGGGTGAGGGTTCGAGTCGTACTTACACTGTTGGGGTGGGGGGTACGCTCCTTGCATACGCGGGTGGGGGTACGGCTCGTACTTACACTGGTGGGGGTGGGGGTATGGTCCGTACGTCCGCGGGTGAGGGTTCGAGTCGTACTTACACTGATGGGGTGGGGGGCACGCTCCATGCATACGCGGGTGGGGGTACGGGTCGTACTTACACTGTTGGCATGGGGGTTACGCTCCATGCATACGCGGGTGAGGGTACGGGTCGTACTTACACTGTTGGCATGGGGGGTACGCTCCATGCATACGCGGGTGGGGGTACGGGTCGTACTTACACTGGTGGGGGTGGGGGTACGGTCCGTACGTCCGCGGGTGAGGGTTCGAGTCGTACTTACACTGTTGGGGTGGGGGGTACGCTCCATGCATACGCGGGTGGGGGTACGGGTCGTACTTGCACTGTTGGCATGGGGGGTACGCTCCATGCATACGCGGGTGGGGGTACGGGTCGTACTTACACTGTTGGCATGGGGGGTACGCTCCATGCATACGCGGGTGGGGGTACGGGTCGTACTTCCACTGTTGGCATGGGGGGTACGGTCCGTACGTCCGCGGGTGAGGGTTCGAGTCGTACTTACACTGTTGGGGTGGGGGTACGCTCCATGCATACGCGGGTGGGGGTAGGGTCCGTACATATCCGTCCCCACGCTATGTGATGCTTGTGCGGGCCGTACCCAGGCCTTTGCCACGTGGGTACGATCCGTCCCGCCATTGTTGGGGTGACGTGTGTGTGGGCGTGGTACGACTCGTACCCACGCTCTTGAGGCGTGGGTACGGGACGTACCTGTCTGGTTGTGTTGCCGGTTCGCGTGGTGACGGACTTCCGTTGTGGCGGTCGCTGGCTTATCAGGACACACCCCCACCCCCTCGTGGTGACCAGGGCATGGGAGTCAGGTATGTCCAGGCCATGTGTGACTTATGTGGTTGTTTTGTGGTCTGCCCTGGTCGTGCCACCCCCACCCCACCCCACTTTCCCCCCTCCCTTAGTTATTCTGACCTTCTGCGGCGTCTGCGTCGGTGCCTGTAGAGCAGGTGGACTGCTATGAGGGCAGGGATGACTCGTAGGTTCGGGTCCATGTCTGTCCGTCGCGTACTGGTACTCCAATCGCGTCGTCCTGTCGCGTACGGGTCCTCCTTGGTGGCGTCGTCCTGTGTGTCCGTCACGTACTGGTCCTCCTTGTTCGCGTCGTCGTCTGTCCGTCGCGTACTGGTGGTCCTTGTTCGCGTCGTCCTGATTTCCCGGCAGTTTTTGGCTGCCGCAAAATATTCACCGTGCGGGGTGACGTCGGTGCGAATCGTGATTCCTGGGTCGTGAATGGCTGGCTGCGAGCGTCCCGACGTCAGGTCGGCACTTTCCCGGATCGCATTGGTAGGTGTTTTTTTGTTCGGTCGGACTTTTTTACGAATCGTACGGTCATGGTGTACCCGTGCGATTCGTAATTCCTTGTTTGTAGAAATTGACGACCGGGTACGCGTCGGACGGAGAATATGCTCCGTCCGACGGTTCGTACCCGGTTTTTACCGGATCGTGATCGGCACCTAAGTCTTTTAATTGCCTGTGAGCCTGATTCTATTGACGTGCCAAGCACTCCTGAAGCGGGCGCATATGTAGTCTCGCGTGTGGGACTATGAAAATGCAGGAGGCCATCATGCCTATCAACTGCATGAACACTCGCGCAGGAAGGGAGTGTTGAGGTTTGAACTTTGAGATCAGCATTTGCATGCTGTTGATCCTCACTAAATTTGGCTGAGCTGTGGCTGCCAGAGTGTCTATGGTCGCACCCAGGTACTGTTGTACGTGTGCGGGTTGGAGATGTGATTTTGGGTAATTTAGTGAGAATCCCAGACTGTGAAGAAGGTGAATGGTGAGGGACATGTGGCTGGCACATTGCTGGGCTGACTTTGCCTGAACAAGCCAGTCGTCCAGGTAAGGGTAGACGTGAATGTGTTGTCTCCGTAGATGTGCAGCCACTGTAGCTAGGCACTTGGTGAAAACTCTGGGTGCTGTTGTCACACCGAAGGGGAGGACTTTGAATTGGTAGTGCTGCCCCTGAATAGTGAACCTGAGATATTTCCTGTGGTGAGCAGTCTAAATATCGAGTTTTAAATTTCGAACTACAAGTATATCGAGTTGGAAATATCGTAGGTAAAGAATATCGAAGTCAAGAATATCGATGAACAGAATATCGACCCCAAGGTAAGTATTATCGAAGTCATTAATATAGATGTAAGTAATATTGTAATCAAAAATTTCGATGTCAAGAATATCGATATTTTATTAGTGTAATGTATTTTAATATGTATTTTATTTGTATGTTAAAGACTATTGTAATGTATTTTAATACATTTAAAAATAAATGTTTAGAGATTAATAATTATGTAAAATATAATTTAGCGTTTTAGTATCAGAGCGGGTTGTGGGTTTATAGGGGAATAGGGTGGGAAGTAATTTAATTATAATTAATTATTTAATATGTATTGTTTAATTGGTATTTATGATTAATTAATTGTTAATTAATTACTAATTGTTAATTAAATATATTAATTGATTAATTAATTGTTAATGAATTATTAATTGTAAATTAATTATTAATTGGTTAGTTATATAAGTTATAATTAGTTTAATATTATTATTTTTCTATTGGTATTGTTAATTAATTAATTGTTAATTACTAATTAATTGGTGATTTAATTTTATTAAGTGATTAATTGATGATTAAATTAATTATGTGAATTTTTATGTGTAATGGGTTGTGGGTTTATAGGGGAATAGGGTGGGATGTAATTAAATTCAAATAATTACTGATAATTTTTATTTATTTGTAATTAATAATAATTAATTGTTAATTAATTATTAATTGGTATTTAATTGTTATTAGTACGTTAAATATAGTAAATATAAATAATTTATTATTCCATGTTATTTGTTGTTATTGCTAATTAATGTATTGTTAATTAATAATTAATTTGTGAATAATTGTAATTTGGTAGTTAATATGTATAAATTTGTAAATAATAAGTATATTAACCCCTTGTGTGCCACGCCCTTTCCCCGCCCTGTGCCGGCCGTTACATTAGCGGGCGGGGTTTATGATGAGCTGGACTCGTCATGGGCACAGCGCAACCGCGGCCCATGACGAGTCCAGCTCGTCATGGGCACACAAGGGGTTAATTATAAAGAATGTATTATGAATTGTAAATAATAGATACACTGATATTTAAATGTATTGTGTATTTTGTATGTGTAGTGTGTTGTGTGTTAAAGGGGGAATAGTGTGGGATGTAATTTAAAGTTATTTATATAAATAAATATTTTAAATAATTGGTATTTAATAATACATATTTTGTAAATTAATTATTAATATGCTATTTTTTTATAACTAATTATTTAATTGGTTATTATGTTTATAGAATCCCTATGCTATCCAGTGCTTTCCCAACTGTTTTACTATCTGGAGTTGGAATAGTAATTTTTAACCCTACGCTATCCAGCGCTTTCCCTACTGTTTCACTTACTGGAGTGGGAATAGTAATTTGTACCCCTACGCTATCCAGCGTTTTCACTACTGTTGCACTCTCTGGAGTGGGAATAGTAATTTTTACTCCTACGCTATCCAACGCTTTCCCTTCTGTTGGACTCACTGGAGTGGGAATAGTAATTTTTACCCTTACGCTATCCAACGCTTTCCCTACTATTGCACTCTCTAGAGTTGGAATAGTAATTTTTATCCCTACGCTATCCAACGCTTTCCCTACTGTTGCACTCTTTGGAGTTGGAATAGTAATTTTTACCCCTACGCTATCCAGCGCTTTCCCTACTGTTTCACTTACTGGAGTGGGAATAGTAATTTGTACCCCTACGCTATCCAACGCTTTCCCTACTGTTGCACTCTCTGGAGTTGGAATAGTAATTTTTACCCCTACGCTATCCAGCGCTTTTCCTACTGTTGCACTCTCTGGAGTTGGAATAGTAATTTTTACCCCTACGCTATCCAGCGCTTTCCCTACTGTTTCACTTACTGGAGTGGGAATAGTAATTTTTACCCCTACGCTATCCAGCGCTTTTCCTACTGTTTCACTTACTGGAGTGGGAATAATAATTTGTACCCCTACGCTATCCAGCGTTTTCACTACTGTTGCACTCTCTGGAGTGGGAATAGTAATTTTTACCCCTACGCTATCCAACACTTTCCCTACTGTTGGACTCACTGGAGTGGGAATAGTAATTTTTACTCCTACGCTATCCAACGTTTTCCCTACTATTGCACTCTCTGGAGTTGGAATAGTAATTCTTTTCCCTACGCTATCCAACACTTTCCCTACTGTTGCACTCTCTGGAGTGGGAATAGTAATTTTTACCCTTACGCTATCCAGCGCTTTCCCTACTATTGCACTCTCTGGAGATGGAATAGTAATTTTTACCCCTACGCTATCCAACGCTTTCCCTACTGTTGCACTCTTTGGAGTTGGAATAGTAATTTTTACCCCTACGCTATCCAGCGCTTTCCCTACTGTTTCACTTACTGGAGTGGGAATAGTAATTTGTACCCCTACGCTATCCAACGCTTTCCCTACTGTTGCACTCTCTGGAGTTGGAATAGTAATTTTTACCCCTACGCTATCCAACGCTTTCCCTACTGTTGCACTCTTTGGAGTTGGAATAGTAATTTTTACACCTACGCTATCCAACTCTTTCCCTACTGTTGCACTCTTTGGATTTGGAATAGTAATTTTTACCCCTACGCTATCCAGCGCTTTACCTACTGTTTCACTTACTGGAGTGGGAATAGTAATTTGTACCCCTACGCTATCCAACGCTTTCCCTACTGTTGCACTCTCTGGAGTTGGAATAGTAATTTTTACCCCTACGCTATCCAGCGCTTTTCCTACTGTTGCACTCTCTGGAGTTGGAATAGTAATTATTTTCCCTACGCTATCCAACACTTTCCCTACTGTTGCACTCTCTGGAGTGGGAATAGTAATTTTTACCCTTACGCTATCCAACGCTTTCCCTACTATTGCACTCTCTGGAGTTGGAATAGTAATTTTTACCCCTACGCTATCCAATGCTTTCCCTACTGTTGCACTCTTTGGAGTTGGAATAGTAATTTTTACCCCTACGCTATCCAGCGCTTTCCCTACTGTTTCCCTTACTGGAGTGGGAATAGTAATTTGTACCCCTACGCTATCCAACGCTTTCCCTACTGTTGCACTCTCTGGAGTTGGAATAGTAATTTTTACCCCTACGCTATCCAACGCTTTCCCTACTGTTGCACTCTTTGGAGTTGGAATAGTAATTTTTACCCCTACGCTATCCAACGCTTTCCCTACTGTTGCACTCTTTGGAGTTGGAATAGTAATTTTTACCCCTACGCTATCCAACGCTTTCCCTACTGTTGCACTCTTTGGAGTTGGAATAGTAATTTTTACCCCTACGCTATCCAGCGCTTTCCCTACTGTTTCACTTACTGGAGTGGGAATAGTAATTTGTACCCCTACGCTATCCAACGCTTTCCCTACTGTTGCACTCTCTGGAGTTGGAATAGTAATTTTTACCCCTACGCTATCCAGCGCTTTTCCTACTGTTGCACTCTCTGGAGTTGGAATAGTAATTTTTACCCCTACGCTATCCAGCGCTTTCCCTACTGTTTCACTTACTGGAGTGGGAATAGTAATTTTTACCCCTACGCTATCCAGCGCTTTTCCTACTGTTTCACTTACTGGAGTGGGAATAGTAATTTGTACCCCTACGCTATCCAGCGTTTTCACTACTGTTGCACTCTCTGGAGTGGGAATAGTAATTTTTACCCCTACGCTATCCAACGCTTTCCCTACTGTTGGACTAACTGGAGTGGGAATAGTAATTTTTACTCCTACGCTATCCAACGTTTTCCCTACTATTGCACTCTCTGGAGTTGGAATAGTAATTCTTTTCCCTACGCTATCCAACACTTTCCCTACTGTTGCACTCTCTGGAGTGGGAATAGTAATTTTTACCCTTACGCTATCCAACGCTTTCCCTACTATTGCACTCTCTGGAGTTGGAATAGTAATTTTTACCCCTACACTATCCAGCGCTTTCCCTACTGTTTCACTTACTGGAGTGGGAATAGTAATTTGTACCCCTACGCTATCCAACGCTTTCCCTACTGTTGCACTCTCTGGAGTTGGAATAGTAATTTTTACCCCTACGCTATCCAACGCTTTCCCTACTGTTGCACTCTTTGGAGTTGGAATAGTAATTTTTACCCCTACGCTATCCAACGCTTTCCCTACTGTTGCACTCTTTGGATTTGGAATAGTAATTTTTACCCCTACGCTATCCAGCGCTTTACCTACTGTTTCACTTACTGGATTGTGAATAGTAATTTGTACCCCTACGCTATCCAACGCTTTCCCTACTGTTGCACTCTCTGGAGTTGGAATAGTAATTTTTACCCCTACGCTATCCAGCGCTTTTCCTACTGTTGCACTCTCTGGAGTTGGAATAGTAATTATTTTCCCTACGCTATCCAACACTTTCCCTACTGTTGCACTCTCTAGAGTGGGAATAGTAATTTTTACCCCTACGCTATCCAACGCTTTCCCTACTATTGCACTCTCTGGAGTTGGAATAGTAATTTTTACCCCTACGCTATCCAATGCTTTCCCTACTGTTGCACTCTTTGGAGTTGGAATAGTAATTTTTACCCCTACGCTATCCAGCGCTTTCCCTACTGTTTCACTTACTGGAGTGGGAATAGTAATTTGTACCCCTACGCTATCCAACGCTTTCCCTACTGTTGCACTCTTTGGAGTTGGAATAGTAATTTTTACCCCTACGCTATCCAACGCTTTCCCTACTGTTGCACTCTTTGGAGTTGGAATAGTAATTTTTACCCCTACGCTATCCAGCGCTTTACCTACTGTTTCACTTACTGGAGTGGGAATAGCAATTTGTACCCCTACGCTATCCAACGCTTTCCCTACTATTGCACTCTCTGGAGTTGGAATAGTAATTTTTACCCCTACGCTATCCAGCGCTTTTCCTACTGTTGCACTCTCTGGAGTTGGAATAGTAATTTTTACCTTTACGCTATCCAACACTTTCCCTACTATTGCACTCTCTGGAGTTGGAATAGTAATTTTAACCCTACGCTATCCAACGCTTTCCCTACTGTTGCACTCTCTGGAGTTGGAATAGTAATTTTTACCCCTACGCTATCCAGCGCTTTTCCTACTGTTGCACTCTCTGGAGTTGGAATAGTAATTTTTACCTTTACGCTATCCAATGCTTTCCCTACTATTGCACTCTCTGGAGTTGGAATAGTAATTTTAACCCTACGCTATCCAACGCTTTCCCTACTGTTTCACTCTTTGGAGTTGGAATAGTAATTTTTACCCCTACGGTATCCAACATTTTACATTCTGTTGTTTTTGTTGGAGTTGGACTAGTAGTTTTATTGTGTCTGATATTTCATATGTTTTGTATTATTTTTGCTATTGTAATATATAATTAATAATAAAAATTATTCACATTAAAAATATTGATTATTATTTGCTATATGTAATTATTAAATATTTATTAATGTAATTTTTTTATGTGTATAGATGTATTGGTAATTTTTAAAAACATTTAATAATTTATACGTTACAGAAATTATTAGTAAAATTAATTATTAAGTATATATATTATATATTATATGTATATGTTTAATTAAAGTTTTATTAAATTATATATATTAATTATACATTTTAAATATTATACAATATATTTAATTATGTTTATTTAATTTCTAAGTATAATTTGGTTTATTTTACATATATTTTTAAAGTAAAAAAAAAACGATATTTTTAATAACGATATTTTTGACATCGATATTTAATTTTCGATATTTTTGTACTTACCATGTTGTAGATAGGATGTCGATATTCTTGACATCGATATTTTTGTTGCGATATATTTGTAGGTCGATTTTCTGTCTGTCGAAATTATGTCATACAACCATTTCCTGTGTGACGGGTGTATGGGTATGTGGAAGTACGCATCTTTGAGGTCTAGTGTGGCTAGGAAGTCTCCCTGGCTGAGCAGCGGGAGAACCTGTTGTAGGGTGAGCATATGGAAATGCTCTGAGAGAATGTAGTGGTTGAGGGGTCTCAGGTCTAGTATAGGTCTGAGCGACCCGTCCTTTTTTGGGATTAGGAAGTACAGAGAGTACACCCCTGTCCCCTGCTGGTTGAAGGGCACGACCTCTATGGCACCTTTTTGCAGCATACTTAGCACTTCCTGCTGCAATAATGCTAAGTGCTCTGCGGACATAGGACGGTGCTTTGGCGGTATTGTGGGTGGAGTGGAGGTTAATTCGAGACAGTAACCGTGCTGGATAATATCCCTGACCCACCTGTCCGTGGTGATGGTATTCCACGTGGACAGGAACCGCTGGAGTCTCCCCCCGACAGGTGTTATGTGGTCGGGGGGAAGGGAGAGGGCGTCACTGTTTGTTCTTGGGTGAGGACCTCGTGTTGTCGTAACCGCGTCCTCTGCCCTTGGTGCTGGAGCCACGAAATCCACCTCTGTTGTTTTTATCGTAGGTACTCTGTGTGCCCCCTTTATTGTATGTCTGCTGTGACCCCTGTCCTCTAGTTGCTCCCCTATTCCCGGAGCGATGAAAGGAGCCACTACGAAATGTCTGCGTTTGCAGAGCCCCCATTGACTTCGCAGTGTCAGTGTCCTTTTTTATCTTTTCTAAGGTGGTGTCAACTTCTGGTCCGAATAAGTAGTCGGGGTTGACAGGCTGATTTAGGATGTTGTTTTGAATCTCAGGTTTGAATCCGGAGATTCTTAACCGGGCGTGTCGGCGTAACATGACACTGGTGTTTATCGCCCTCGCAGCTGTGTCTGCAGCATCTAGTGCGCACTTAATGGATGCGTTTGTAAGAAGTTGTCCCTCTCTGATGAGGAGCTCCGCTGCCTCATTGTACTCGTCTGGCAGATGTTGGAGTAGTGACTCTAGCGTGTCATAGTGTGAACGATCGTAGCGAGCCAGGAGTGCCTGTGTATTGGCAATGCGCCAGATGTTTGCTGCTTGAGCTGCAATCCTCTTGCCTGAGGTCTCCAGCACCTTGGACTCTTTGTCTGGGAGAGGAGCATCACCAGTTGTTTGCGAGTGCGCTCGTTTGCGAGCGTTAGCAACCACCATGGAGTCCAGAGGTAACTGACCCCTAATGTACATAGGGTCCCCGGGCGCAGGTTTGTATTTTTTTTCAATCCTGGGGTTCAGCACCCGTGCCCTGGTTGTTTCTTTGAAAATCTCCTTTGCTCGCTTGAGAACACCTTTTAACATGGGCAGAGTTTTGACAGTCCTCTCAGAGGAGGCGAAAGTGTCCACCAAGAAGTCGTCCTCAACTGTGTCAGAGTGGAGTTGCACTCCATGATTGGCTGCAGCACGTTCTATGAGGGCATTGAAGGCAGCAGTGTCCTCTGTGGGAGATGTTTTTGCACCATAAAGCTGCGTGTCCTGGGTATCTGTTGTGGCACCCGGGTCTGCAGGGTCATCCCAAGCTTGATCTGGGTCCTGCTGCCCCTCAGGATCCATATCCCTAGGGTAGGTGGTATCATCACCCATGTAATCCTCCATTGCGTCCATGTCGGAGGGCGTCGGGGAAAAGGACTGGGGATCCAGATAGGAGGTATGCTGGCAGTTTCTGCTTTAGAGGGATTCTGTAAGAGTCCAAGGCCTGCTCTGGTGTGACCTTCCGTTTTCGGAGCATGAGTCTGCCGGTGTCGGCGTCGATGAATTGGGACGGTGAAGGCTCAGTAGGAGAGTGTCCAGTAGATGGGGACCTTGTCTGGCGGACACGTGTTCGGATCTCGAACATCTTTGGCGTCGTGGACGGCGGCAAACCAAAGGTGATGTTGGTTGGTGCCGAAGGTGCCTTTGGAGCCTTTTTCGGGTCGGGGCCCGACGTAGACTGGAGGGCTGCCTGTTCTCTGATGTGTTGCAATGACGCCGCAACTTGTCGCACCGAGAACACCGAAGGTTCTTTGGTGCCGAGTGGTTCTGCAGAGGTAGGCGTGGACTGCCTCGGAGCCACAGGGTCATCGACTCGAGGAGAGGTAGCAGCGGTCGACGGAGTCGATGACTTGACCCTAGTCGCTGCCTTCAAAGTGGACTCCGATGGAGCGGCCATTTTAACTTTGGTGGTCGTGGCCGATTGCTTCGGTGCCGGGGGCCGAGGCGCTTTTGAGGTACCGATGGCCTTCTTTTTCGGGTCGGTACCGACATCCGCTGCAGCGAGTTCGGCGCGGAAATCCCTTTTACTGCGTTCGGAGCCGATGGTCTGGGCTGGCATCGAAGGAGTGGAGGTCTTCGAGGGCTTCGAGCCGACCACTGCTAGTTTCACTTTCGGTTTCTGTGGAACCGGTGCGACGATTGGTTTCGGTTTCGTTGAAGGGAAACCAGTCTTTTTCGGTAATATTGGCTCTTGCTGGATGTTCGAGGCCGGGCCCGAAGGCGGGGCCGAAGAACTGCGGGATTGATCTCGGGAAGGCCCGGAGGCGATCCCTCGACCGGAGCCGTAGAATGACGCACTTTGATAGCCTCCGTTTCGACGGGTAGGCCCTGCTCTTCACCAGAGCTATCTTCTTCGGCCCCAAAGGCCTCATCGTAGTCTCCTACCTCATCGTCGGCTTCTTCCCTGTGAAAAAGCGCTTCATCGGCGTCTTCCGATCGGGAATCGTGTTCGGAAGCGGGGCTGTAGTTCATGTCTTCCACGCTTTCAACATCCTCGTCCTCGGTGCTGAAGATGTTGGCCGGGGCCGGTGCTGATTGCTGCGCTTCTAATCTCGCTGCCCGTCGATTCCGGAGAGTCTTCTTGGATTGGAATCGGGCACAGGCCATGCATTTCGATTCGTTGTGATCCGGCGAGAGGCATTTGTTGCACACCGGGTGGACGTCGATATGTGGATATTTGGCGTGGCAAACAGGACACCGTTTGAATGGGATCCTCGATTCCATCGTCGATGTAAGGTCGATGGTCGGATTAAACGGATCCGAAAAACTTGAAGAAGTTTGCTAACTTAGCAAGAAAGCTGTCGATACCGAGCGGGAACAGTACCGACGAAAACGAAAGGCCTTTTGGCCTTAAATGAAATTTTCCTAACTTGAGCTAAGATAAGCACATCCGAACCCAATGGCGGAAAAAAACAATCTGAGGATGGAGAAGATGCCCATGCGCACTGTGGTCCAGGGGAGGAGTCACCTATCTCAGGATACTTCGAAGACTCTTCCAGAACAACAACGTGCAAACATCCGGACCCAACACTAGGCGGCGATCTATGCACAGATATGAATTCAGCAGCCCACATGCCTCGAACCTTTAAAAATCCAACTGCGACTTGCACACAGACTTGTACGGAACATGCAGTCGTGTTCACACACTGCACACGCTCTCCGTGGGGTCCCCATCTACTTACCTAGGGTGGTTCTGTGGGTCCCCAGCAATTCTACGTCCTCTTGACATCGTCCTGACTCGAGTCGTGGTTCATATACCACTTTCTTAGTATAGGGTTTGGCCGCCTCCCAGGGCCCATTGTGTATTTCGTGCTATTTACTGTGTTACTTTGCTAAAGTATTGTGGGCATTGCGTTTATCTCTGTGTTGGAGCCATTGGAACATACTAGATAGTATTATATGATAAATACATATTTTTATAAATACTTGGTGTGGTTATCTTTCATTTAATTTATACGATAAGATTGCATTCTGGTACAACCAGCTGCTTTACACTCCTTCAAGACTAAGCCTGAAGCCTGCTCTACACAGCTACCACTTAGAGAGCTTTATAAGGTTGTCTAAGACCTCTTAAATCACCATAAGGGTTGTCTGGACTGGTGCAAGGTGCCCACTTACATTAGTGGACATCATATTCCAGGCCAGCTTCTCACAGACATCTTGATACCTTTTGAAGATTTTGAAGACACATGGGCCCTCCCGATCCCTTTTAAAGGGCATTCGTCTACAAGCGGCACTTTTCAGCGCATCCTGGGTCCTGGATTAAAAAGCCCCAAGGATCACTGAAACCACTGGCCTAACAATGCTTGTATATGGTGGATTAGACCAGTAACAAAACTGGGGGGCAGGACTACTGCACTGATGTGGAGGGTGGGGATGGTGCGCATATGTGGTCCCTACGTCAACAGTAGCACACAAGCTCCTACTCAAGTGTACGGTGTTTACTATGCACTGCACGTTTTTAGGGCGCTTTGAGGTCAGTGTTGTGGCGATGGCCTGACAGGCAGTGGCACACAATAAAGACGTAACACAGGGAGGGGGGTGAACATGTATACTTTATGAAAGTTCCCACCCATTAATCCTCCCTGTCATGACAGGGGTCATATTGAACAAGTTACTAACCTTCGGTAAAGCATTATCTGGTAGAGACTTTATCTAGCTGCAGATTACTTACATTTGAATTTCCCAGGTGTCAGGCTGGATCCAGAAACTTTTGCTGAGCAATAACTCTTGCGTGTAGCATCGGGTGGCTCCATTCGGCTCTGTGTGATGCTGTCGGCAGCGTTGGTTATAAAGTTGCTGTGCTTATATAGGCACCACCCAGGCGTGCAACGTCAGTACTTTGTTTTTTCCACGCCAGACGCGCAGAGCCACAAAGTAACTGATGTAGTCGTGTGAAAAACTAGGGCCCCAAAAAGGGGGGTAATCCTATCCCTACAATATTAGTCCGCGAAGCGGGGAGTCATGGGTGGGGCTGTAAGGAATCTGCCGCTAGTTAGAGTTTCTACCAGATAATGTGTTATGGAAGGTAAGTAACGTGTTCATCTGATAGAGACTTCTAGCTGCAGATTCCTTACCTTTGAACTAGGTACACAAGCCCCATCATCCCGGCGGAGGGTTACGGACCCATATCCTAGGAAGTACAGCAGAACCAAATGGGCAAAGTACCCGTCCCTGCGGACCTGACCGTCTAGGCAGTTGTGTTTTGCAAACGTGTGCAAAGATGCTGAAGTTGACACCTGACAGATCTCTTGGACTGGGACACCCCGAGCCAAGGCCGTAGTCGTACCCTTCCCCCTGGTGGAATGGGCCCTTAATCTCTCAGGGGGCTTTTTCTTTTCCAAAGCATAACAGATCTTGATGTAGAAAACGACCCAGCGAGAGATGGTCTTTTCTGCCCTGTTCTTCCCTTCTTCGCACCCATGTACCCCACAAAGAGTTGGTCCTCCACCCGGAACTCTTTTATGCGGTCAAGGTAGAACTACAACGCTCTTTTTTGGGTCAAGTTGGTGGAGACGCTCCTCTTCCTTAGAAGGATGCAGGGGACCTTAGAAGGATGCAGGGGACCACAGAAGGTGGGCAATTGATGGACTGACCCAGATGGAAAGCGATACCAAAGGGAATGATGGACGGAGTGTTTGAGCAAATCAAACACTCACCCCCAGTTAACTGATCTAAGTTTAATCCATCATCATTCTTTAGCTCAGTCCACCACCCCAGTTCAGACATGGCCACATGCAAATCAGTCTGACCCTGTGCCTCATGGGAACAGTCCAGCCAGAACTGCCAAGCCATGTCCTCCCTGGACCGGAAACAAGCATCCTGGGACCGGTTTCGGGTTCACAACTCTCATCAGCCAGGCTATCTTGAATCCAGTGGCAAGGGGTCACAACCTTTGGTAAAAAAAGATGCCCGGGTGCGAAGCACCACCTTGCCCGGAAAGGACGTAAGATAAGGAGTCGAGCAAAATAATGCCTGCAGCTCATTCCCCCCTCCTGGCCGATGTAATCGCCACCAAGAAGGCTGTTTTGATGGTCAGCAGCCGGAGGGGACAATTGTGTAAGGACTCAAAGGAAGCGCACATCAGATAGGTTAGGACCAAATTAAGGTCTCACTGCGGCATCACAAAGGGCGTAGGTGGAAACTGGTGAGCCAGCCCTTTCAGAAACGTGTGTACATTGGGAGATTTGAAGAGAGAGGGCTGGTCTGGAAGCCGCAAAAAAAGCAGATAGAGCAAAAGGTAACCCTTGAGAATTCCCAATGCAGAGCCCTGTTGGGCAAGGGACAGAATGAACAAAAGCACAGTAGAAAGAGAAAATGAAAGAGGGTCAATAGACCTTTCTGTATAGAATAATACAAATATCTGCCAACTGCAGGTATATACCATCTTAGTGGAGGGCCGTCTGGCTGCCAGAATAACGCTACAGACTTTGGGAGGAAGGCCAAAAGCAATCAACTGTAGCCACTCAATCTCCACGCATGGAGACACAGAGTTGACAGGTTCGGTATGAGAATCCTCCCCTGCTGCTGTGACAGAAGATCTTCCTGAAGGGGCAGCCTGACCAGAGGATCAATGCTCATTCTCAGAAGCTCTGGATACCAGACTCTCCTTGCCTAGTCCGGAGCCACAAGAATGACTTTGGGCCGGTCTCTCCGGATCTTCTTCAGAAGCCTGGGCAGGAGTGGTATGGGTGGAAAGGTGTACAGCAGACCTGAGCTCCACTCACAATGAAAGGCGTTTCAGAGCGATATCCCCCTTGGAAACTCAAGCACGTAGTACTGCTGACACTGCACATTCTCTTAGGAGGCGAACAAATCTTAGTAAGGCTCTCCCTACTGCTGAAAGAGACATTGCGCCACCTGCGACCGAAGACACCATTCATGATGCGCTAGGCATCGACTGATGTGTTTTTCCGCCTTGGCGTTTAGAGAACCTGCCAGGTGTTGAACCCCCTGGGTTATGCCCTGCTGTCCCAGCCATGCCCAGAGAGACGAAGGGCCTCTTGACAAAGGATCCACAACCTCACCCTGCCCTGCTTGTTGCAGTACCACATGGTGGTGGTGGTGTACGTGAATACTTGCACCAACCTCCCCTTGACAGAGGGAAGAAATGCCTTCAATGGCAATCAAATCTCTAGGAGCTCCAACAAATTTATGTTCAGCTCCGTCTCTGCCATAGACCACAGTCCCCTGATCTCCATGTCTCCCAGATGGCCACCCTATCCCTGAAGTTACGCATGTGTCATGACTGTGAAATCTGGTTTGGGGAAAGGAGAGGTGTCTACCATTGACCCAATCACGGTTCGTCAACCACCACTGCAGATGACTCGCAGTTCCTTCCGAGATCTGGACAATGCCGATGCTGTGCCCATTTGAACTTCAGATCCCACTGCAGAGCCTGCATACGCCTCCTGGCATGCTTTACCAACAGGATGCAGGAGGCCATGAGGCCCAACAGCCTCAGAGTCAGTCTCACTGAAATCCAGGATATAGGCTGAAACATCGGAATCATAACCTGAATATCCTGGACTTACTGCTCAGGAGGATAGGCCTGAAAGTGCACAGTGTCCAGAACTCCCCCAGTGAAAGGGAGCATCTGAAAAGTGGTCAGGTGTGACTTTGGCACGCTTATAGAGAACCCCAGCGAATGCAGGAGGACCGCCATAGTCTGAAGGTGGAGACGACTGCCTGGGCGAGGCCGTCTTCAAAAGCCAGTCGTTGAGGTAAGTGAAAACTGACACCCCTAACCTGCGCAGAAGAGCAGCGACCACTGTCATCTGCTTAGTGAACGTCCAAGGGGCACTAGTGAGGCAGAAGGGGAGCACGGTAAACTGAAAGTGCTTCATGCCTACCTTGAACCGCAGGTAACGCCTGAGACCCGGAAGGAAACAGATGTGAAAATATGCTTCATGCAGGTCCAATGCTACCATCCAGTCTTCTTGGTCGAGGGCAGACAAGACCTGAGCCAGAGTGAGCATCTTGAACTTCTCCTTCTTGAGGAAGAGATTGACGGTTCAAAGATCCAAAATAGGCTTTAACCATTTGTTCTTCTTCGGAATCAGAAAGGAGCAAAGATAAGAGGCACTGTCTACTTCTGAAACTGGAACCCTTTCTATAGCTTCTGAGGCCAAGAGAGCTGTAACTTCCTCTTGGAGCAACCTTAAATGATCCTCCGTCAGCCGTTCCTGATTTGGCAGAATGAGAAGAGGGAAAGAGAGGAAAAGCAGAGAATAGCCCTCCAGGACGATCTGCAAGACCCACTTGTCCGATGTTATGGATCTCCAGTGGAGGAGATGATGATTAATTCTCCCACCAACTGGAGTAGTGTGGTCCTGCAGAGTCATCATAGGAGTGCTTGAAGGCTGCGACTGCTGGGGGTAGTGTGGCCGATGACTTCTGGCCTCCATTCCTGGATCCGAATGCACCACGTCCATGTCCTTGCACGACTTGGGCAGTCTGTGGAGGACAGTGGCTGTGAAAGGGCTGACGAAGCTGGAAACCCCTTCCGTTGCCACGAAAGGGGCAAAAGGAAGACTGGCCATGAGGAGTGAAGAAGAGGCCCAGTGATCTGGCTGCAGCTTGAGAGTCCTTAAACCTGACCAAGGCCGAGTCTGCCTTTTCCTCAAAATGATAGATTCCATCAAAGGGCATGTCCATCAGATTGGGTTGGACATCGCCCGAGAATCCAGTTGTTTTAAGCCAGGTGTGGGGCCTCGAAGCCACTGTCGTTGAAATTGAGCTGCCCAGCGAATCCATCGTATCTAAGCCAAACCGTATGGTGAATTTTGCAGCATCTCTCCCATCCTTGACTGCTTGGGATTGCACAGCCCAGGCCTCCACTGGAACCTGTGGCAGCACTTGCGCAACTGTCTCCCAAAGGAAATGGGAGTAACGGCCCAATAAGCATGCAGTATTTACCGACTGCAATGCCATGCCAGACTCGAGGAAGAAAACAACTTCTTTCCAAATGAGTCCAGCCATTTGGATTCCCTATCCGGAGGGTTGTAAGGAAAGGCGCACTGGGATGTAGAGGCCTGCACCACCATACTTTCTGGAATGGGGTGTTGGCTGAGGAACATTAGGTCACCCGGAGCTGGGAGATGGTGTGCAATTGTCCTAGTCACACGAGCCCCTATGCTACGCTTGGAGCACGTGCCTAGAAGGACGTCCGTTAGTGCCTCATTAAAGGGCAACAGGGGTGTGGAAGTGGAAGCCCCTGGTTGAATTACCTCGGTCAGGAACTTACCTGCACTGTGGGCAGTTCTAGTCCAAGGACCTCAGCTGCCCTCTTTAACACTATGGCATAGGATGCCCCCTTCTCTGTAGTCACTGTTGGTGGACAAAGTATGTCAGTGTCTGGGGTATTGTCCAGTCCAATGGGCTTCCCACGTACCCCATACCAGTCCAAGTTCTCCACAGAGACCTCCTGGTGTTCCAGAGGGTCCATAGGTCCCTCCCATTCCTCTCCTGAGCCTAGCACATCTTCAACGTACTCAGGTGACAACATAGAACCTCTGGGTTCAATTGACACCGGAATCGGCGCCGAGCGATGTCATTCCGGCTCCGTGTGGTCGGGGACGAGGATGGGGCAGGCGCCACATGCACCGACTTCGGGTCTGATGCTGTGGCCGGGGCACAATGGCTCACCAGTAGGGCTGTTTCACTCAAATATGCGGCACAAATTATTTCATTTGAGCGGGAGTCGTTCCGGCTCCCGGAAAGGGGCCGAGGCGCGAAGTCGACTCTGGCTCCGCGGAACCGTGCCTAGAGTGTTGGTGCTCCTTACCTCTCTCGACGGATGACAGCCAGGGTGAAGAGGGCTTAGGGCTCCGGGAGTGGTCCTGCGACCTCCTCTTCTTTGATCGGGACCGGGACCTTGGTGCAGTGTCTGCAGTGTCGCTGGATGGTGTTGACTGACGGGCCGCGAGGAGCTTCATCGCTCGCTCCCTCAAGGCCTTCGGAGCCATGGCCGAGCACGACTTCAAATCGTGGTTGCGCTCAAGACACCAGAGACAGACGAGGTGGGGTTCGGTGACTAACATCAAGCGGTGGCAGGCACTGCACGGCTTGAAACAGGTCTTCCTCGAAGACATTCCCAGCACATGAAGTGGAATTTTTTTACAAACAGACACTTCCACTGCTGCTGACATCACGCAGAGTCGAATGGAGCCACCGGATGTGGTGCGCATGGGGTATTGCTCAGCAAAGGTTTCCGGATCCAGGATGATGCCTGGGAAATTCAAAGGTAAGGAATCTGGAGCTCTGTCAGAAATTCAATTTTTAAAGGTAAGCAATACCTTGACGTCAGGAGCCATACCAATCCCCATTGCCGCTATACGGAGTTGATCCCCACCACCCCAGCAGCCCACACCTATGGGAGCCCAAGTGAGGCCGATGCTCAACATTTCTCACAAAAATAACCATCAACCAAATGACAACAAAACCTCTCAGGCCTTCAAACCTCAACCAGATGCACTAACAGCCTTAACAGGTGTGTCAACCTTCACACAACATAGCCCTGATACTTGGAGGAGGCCTGAGGATGAACCCTCAAATAGTATCTAGGAAGGTGTCATCTCACAGACACAGGCACTTGTTCAGCTGACTCCCTGGGCATTTTGATGCCCAATCTCCTGGGACCTCCATCCTCTGGAATCCCCACCTGAGGACTCAGACAGGGTGGGATTCCTGGAATTACCACCTCCAACTGTTTGTCTGTACTCTGAAAACAACATTCTCCACTCCTTCAACAAGTAGAGAAAACCACACTTTATGGCGCAACCTGCTCTTTGTTTGCACCATGCCTTTACGTAGGCCGAAAAGGTGGTGATGTTTCTCACCTCTGTGGCCAACGGATTCTGACGATAACCTGATCTAACGTCTATCTTCGAAAACTAACAGGCTCCGTTCAGCTCTTCCACAATGTCGTCAACTGTGCAGGTGATATGCTGCTCTCTTTTGATGGTTATATTTGGGAGGCGAATGTTGACACACTGCATCCAAGGTTTAAGTGTATACTTGACCTTTTTGTTGTTTTTTTCTTTTTCAAATGTCCAACCAGTTAGTGGCGGGCCTTTTGTTTCACAGAATATAGCGACTGCGAGGGTGGCCCAGTAGTCACACTTACATCAAGGGTCCTACCCCTCCTGTACACCTCTTTGGTCATGCAACTCCTGGCTTTGTGGTTCAAGTATACACTTGACCCTTGGATGCAGTTAGGTACTTGCATCAATTAGGGTCATAGGCCCATTGCATCCTTAACACCCCAAATACTCATTTAAATTTTTAACATCCCCAAATGCTCCACAACAAAGAGATACCTTGGAGTGAGCTGGAGGATATTTAATCTTTAGGTCCTCATGGTCTTTTTCTTTCAAGTGGTACCTGGAACATGGTTGCGCCCACCCTGACCTATAGGAGTCAGGGTGAACCAGATGATGAAGCATGAAAATATTAAATTGCGTGAGGGTTAATTAAAGAAAAGGAACCCTTTCCTTCCCCGCTTTTAGCAAGGCAGAGCTCCACCTGATAAAATGTGTGCCTCGCAGGTTAGACATGCAATGCAGTGGGATACTTTGTTTGTTTATTTTTTTAGGGATGTTCTGAGAAGTCCAGAACCAGATTGAGCAATCATTCAATACAATAAAAAGGTACCTGTGCTATACTCCTACACTATTGGAGATTTTATAGTGGGGTCCCTCAGATCTGAGAGCAAAATATTCATGTGATTACTCTGCAACTGACTGCTGAACCCTAGTGTCCAGCTGTGCTCTCTAAGTGTGTTTATATTGTTTTTCATCAAAGAACAATCTCTACCACCAGGCCAAATGAACACAATGTTGAGAGAACTACAACCATTTTCAATAACAAACTGCGTTATGCGATGTACTTCCTCATTGTTACTGGTTAGTTGCCCAATGTTGTGCTCTTAGGATCAGTAATTGAAATAATACTTTATTTTGAAGTGTATCAATAAAGACTTTGAGAGCAGCATATCAATTGATTAAGTGAGAATATAAAGACTGGCCACTGAAACCATACTATATAAATCCAAAAATTATAATTTTAAGAGAATCATCTTCCATATCTGAAATGAACTTTCCAAATCCAATTTGTGAGTCATATGCAACAGCCATAATCAGTATAACAAGCAGGAGCAGAAGTACATAGAACAGGTCCTTGACTAAGGGATCTTCCAGGTCAATGCAGTTGATGCAAAATAAAAGGGAGGAATTACCATGTTTTAATAATGCCCATCAAATAAGAATATATATATATATTTTAAACAACAAGGGAACCCAAAGGTAATGGACCAGGGACCTTGGGAGTTAATTATTCTAGACAACAATGGTCCCTAGAAGGAAGAATTTTTGAGAGTGAAATGAATATAGACTCAGTCGTTACTATATTGGCTTAACTTGCCCAGCCGGGCAGAGATCTAATATTTACTTTTAAACAATTTTAAAAACAATTAGCAAAAACAGTACATAAAGTGGGACACAAGCCTGTGTCCTACATAGCCATGAGGTCCAAGAGAGAGCGGTGAACAACAGGAGGCTCAGGCAATGTTAATTGGTTTGTTACACATGAGTATACACAGAATTGTGAGGAACAAATCGCAAAAAACACCTTTACAAAGAAATAAATAGCAGTTTTTCGTATAAGGTGTATCGCCGTGTCGACGGCGTTTCGAACCGTGGAGAGAATGAGCGGTTCATCATCAGGACATAAGGTACATGCCTATTAGGTAGAGCCTATTAGCCTGAAGATAAAAATGTTGAAGGAAAATACAACAATGAGGCAATTAGGGTATATATGCTTAGATGTCAAGAAGTTAAAAGACAACGCGGTTTTAAACTCAGGAAGGTGTGGATTGAAGAACGGTGAGTGGTAGTGAGTTGCGTAGTTAAGGAGCGGTGCTGGAAGTGATAGGGTACTTGGTATAGTGGATTAGGGATATGCGTGTGACCTATCAAGGTGGCTAATTAGGCCAAAATGGTACAGTGCTGATGCGAGCAATAGCGCAAATAGGAACCATGCTGGGGAAGATGTGAATAGAATCAGTTAGATGCTACGAACACGTAGAAGGAGCATATTTAAGGTTAAGGTGTCAGCGGAGAATAACCGGTGTGCGCATTACAAAGTAGGGATGCAATAAGAATAAGAGGAAGTGAGCCGCTAGAAAGTTAGAAAGGACATACCAATTATAAATATGCGAATTGTGATCATTCGTGTTGAGCCCGCATGAGTCGTGCACACAACCGGCAGAAACCTTAGACGTGGATCTAGTCAGAAGGTATCACGAAGATCTTATAATTGTGGGTCAATTTGTTCTAATACATGATAGTTAAACATTAAAACATTCCCTAATCCACTATACCACGTACCCTATCACTTCCAGTACCGCTCCTTAACTACGCAACTCACTAATTGCCTCCTTGTTGTATTTTCCTTCCACACTTTCCCTTCAGGCTAATAGGCTCTACCTAACAGGCATGTACCTTATGTCCTGATGATGAACCGCTCATTCTCTCCACAGTTCGAAACGCCGTCGACACCTTGATACACCTTATACGAAAAACTGCTATTTATTTCTTTGTAAAGGTGTTTTTTGCGATTTGTTCCTCACAATTCTGTGTATACTCATGTGTAACAAACCAATTAGCATTGCCTGAGCCTCCTGTTGTTCACCGCTCTCTCTTGTACCTCATGGCTAAGTAGGACACAGGCTTGTGTCCCACTTTATGTACTGTTTGTACTAATTGTTTTTAAAATTGTTTAAAAGTAAATATTAGACCTCTGTCCGGCTGGGCAAGTCAAGCCAATATAGTAACGACTGAGTCTATATTCATTTCGCTCTCAAAAATTCTTCCTTCTAGGGACCATTGTTGTCTACAATAAGAATCATCAAATACGAATGGCATCCACTAGAGCATGGTACCGCTCACTTCCTTGTCTGTCAATTGAGCAGTTAAGATGGGATCAATGATTCTTAATACAGCACAGAATGATAGTGCAGATCCCATTGCCATCAGCTAAGTGAAGGAGTCCATCCACCAGCGCAGTTAGGATGGAGTACTCTTCTTACCCACCCTAAATCAGCCTTGGAAAGATAAAAAGAGCTGGTACACCTCAATATTATCCTGAAGCGTGCTAGTGATTAGCTTTTCAAGCAGTACAGCAGGCTATGGAAAATTATAGCTGAGGCAAAAATTGCCAGAATCACCAGTGTCAAGGGGCGACCTTTTTAAGAGAGAAATTAATGACACAATTGTTCAATGCAATCCTTCTTAAGCCATTGCATAATGTGCTGCGGTCCCAGAAGTTCTTTCAAAATACAAGAGTAGATGTGTCTGGGAAAGCCAGAACCACAAATGCTCTTAACAGAGGCAATAGTATCAGATGCAAAAATTAGTTCCGAATTTTGAGATGAGAATTTACCAGTGAAGATGGCCAACTCCTGCCTTCAAAGAGGAATCATTGATTGTCTTTACTAAAGCTTAGAATTAATGGGACATTCTCTCCCCCTTCCAGGTTATTTCCCCACCCCCACTGGGTTTCTTAGTTGCCAAGCTCCTTATTATTATACATTCTTATACATTCTAACCACTTTACTGCTTTTGCAGCCACTTTCCCCAGTACCAAGCAGCATGCCAGTTTCTCTGCCCCTATTCTCCATCCCAAGTAGTGTCCTTTTTCCTAAATTCCTATCCCTATCCCAAATACTATTCCTTTCCGCCCCACACAATATTGTCCATTTTGAAGTAACATTCTAAAATAAAACCCATGGCATTTTTCATTCCCTTTATTTGAGGCCGCTAGATTTCTAATATAGCCAACAAACTACTTAAATTAGTCACTAGGTGTCACACGGTGACCTAATGAGAATGTGCTCAAGTGGTCCTAAGTAGCTCAACCTATGTGATAATTTATTGTCCTGTGTACAAGGGATTTGAGTTATTAAACTCAATGATATTCATAAAAAAAAAAACCATTTACTTTTACCATCCATTACCTTTCATGGGTCTGAGTAGCGCTGTCCGGAAACCGGATCCTGTTCACATAACCGTGTTCTTCAATAACACCAGCTGAAACATAAGAATTAAAATATATTTATAAATACACTTCTCTGATGCAGAATTGGCCTAATGATATTCAGGTTCTTCCCCTTGACTATTGCATTGAAAGACTAGACAGGCAGGATAAAGGTAGTGGTAGGGTAGTGATTACATATAGGGAGTGGCTGAAGTGCCTCTCTTTGACGCTTAACAACCCTAACTGGGAGTCTTTTCTTTTCACTAACACTATGTCCTACATTCTCCTTTTCTGGGATTCTTTTGTATAGACCCCCAGAACCTTAGGCTCATTTTCATTAGGCCCTTCCAGAAGTGATAGCAGGGTTAGCCATCGATAGAGCTAACTTCACTATACTTGATGATTTTAACCTTCATGTGGATGACACGAGAGATAGTGCCTCTAAAACCCTCCTACAAGATATGGCCTCATTACAGTTAATACAGCTGGAGAAGGGTCCTACCCATGACAAGGCCCACACCATTGACCTTGTTTTAGTAATATTTGTACTCTTTAGATCCAGACCCCATTGCCCCTAACTTGTTCGGACCATTTTACGATTCCTTTCACCTTCAAGACGCCTTCCTCGCACATCTCCTTTCCCCCGGTTAGAGAGCTGGATCGCGACTGGCCTAAACTCATTGTGGATGACTGGCTAGAGGTCATGGAAACTTTAAAATCCATTCTCATAGTTATAGATCATGTTGCATGGGCCCCTCACCAGTGCACCATTGAGTGGATTACTGAATCACTGGACAGAGTCCTGCTAGTTAGGTGGCGGAAAGATGGTCATTGGGCCCATAACTCCCCATGGTTTAATGCCCAACTATTTTCCCTGCAGAGGTAGTGTAAATGTATGGAGAGAAAATGGAGAAGGACTTATGAGGAGTCCAGCAAATCCAAATATAGGAAATCTGCTAGACTGTACCATGCAGAAATTAAATTGGTTTCTTCTGTACCGAAATTGCCAACTATTCTAACTCTCCTAAAGAGATTTAGGCCCACTTTGGATGCCTCTGTGAGTCATAGGACTGACCTGGCACATTTCTTCCAGAAGAAAACTTTAGACATCTACTCCTCTTTTTCCGATCCGACTAACCTGGTTGACTCCCCTCATAGTCAAACCACGTTTGATCAAAAAGAGAGTTACCTCTCAGCCTTTCCCATTCTCACCGTGAATCTTGTAGAAGATATTATAAATGTGGTAAAATCAGGCTCCCCTTTCCATGTTTTCCGCAAGGGTCTGAATGTATTGCTCCGGTGCTGACTGAGTTGCAAAACATTTCTCTCTCTAGCAAGCAGGCCCCTCACCAATGGAAGCATGCATTAGTTAGGCCACCTTTAAAGAACTCCAACCTTGAGCCCTTTTGCTTAAGTAACTCGTTGTTACTTGGAGGCACTTTCAGCGGTGGTCGAGGAACTCGGACAACTACTAGACCAGGGAGGATCTGCAGCCATTGTCCTTCTTGATCTGAGTGCTGCCATCGACACCGTGGACCATCTAACCCTCCTTCAGAGAATTTCAAAGGCCAGTGTCAGAGGCAGAGCACTAGAGTGGCTCTGCTCTTTTTTGGAGAATCTAACATTCCAGGTCCTAGACCAGTCTTATTATTAAACCAGTCTCCCCCTCAGTTGTGGGGTGCCTCAGGCTCCTCCATGAGCCCCACCCTTTTAATCTCTAGATGTTCCCCCTTGCCTATATTGTGCGGTCATTTGAGTTGTCATTGGCCGATGACACCCAGCTGGTCGTGTCAATCTCCCCTGACCCTAGTTCCAGTCACTTATCTTTGACTCCATGCCTCCAGGAAGTAGCCAGATGAATAGCCGGTTGTAAACTAAAACTCAATGAGAACAAATCGGAAGTTATGTTGCTGGGAAACAACTTTCGCAGTAACATCCCGAGCCCCTTACCAGACTGCTTGAGCAAGCTGCATACCCACAAAGGCTCAATAAAGAGTCTTTGGATGTGGCTGCATCCGAACCTTACGATGGACCATCAAGCGAAAAAACTCTCTGCCAGCTGCTATGGCATCATGGAACTACTGAGGAAGGTTCTTAACCTCCTTCCATTTACAGCCAGAAGAGTGATCATACAGGCACTTGTGTTATCACACCTGGATTTCGGGAATGCCCTGTATCTCGACTCACTCCGTTATTGGCTAAAAGGCTGCAAACGGTGCAAAATGCGGCTGTCCAACTTCTGATGAACATACCCAAACATCAGTCTGCTACAAGGGCTCTTAGAGACCTCTACTGGCTCCCGGAGGAACGCTGTGCTCAGTTTAAGTCGCTCTGCATTATGCATAGGGACATTAATGGTAAAGGTCCATCTAGCTATGATCATTAGCCTCTCCATATTTGCCTGGGAGACTTCTTAGATCCGCCTCTGCTCACTTACTGAAGTTCCCCAGGATCCGTAGATCACTCTCGGGTGGACGCTCCACTTCCATTTTGGCGTCTTAACTCTGAAACGCCTTACCTCTTGAACTGCGCCATTTGGAGCATTGACTTCCCTTCCACAAAGCCTTGGAAACCTAGCCGTGCAGGGCAAAATTCCTTTTACAGCGCTTGATGTTCTTTGGTGTCTGTTGCAGCACTGGGAGGTCTCTGGGTAGCCACGCGCTATAGAAAAAGTGTGCAGTGTACTTACGAGGGGAGGGAACTGCATGCCAGTAAACTGCCAGCTTTGATAGGCCTTGAAAGGGTGGCCCCATATATCTCCCAGCTACAGTACATGTTCTGCTTTAATATTTAGTTTGTCACCCTCAACTATAGGTCCAACACATTGCACCTACTCTTGTTACGGTATACATTTGCTTCAACATGCATGTTGTTGCTATCACTGCCTTCTGGAGACCTAGCCACTTTCCATCTTTAATAAGACCAAGGAGAAGGGCAGCCAGAATACTAAAATGCTGGGTGCAATTGTGTGCTACCCCACATGTATGAGAGTAGACATCGGCAAAAACACAGTTTTCCATTTATCTTCAAAGTTGCACTGACCAGTTCAGTAACTAACCATCTCTACGCATGGTTGAAGGCTGTGCACAGTGGGTGGTGGCAGTTTGCTGCAGGTTAGCAAAATATTATCAAATGCACAGTTGAACCCCACAACAGCAGTTTGCTGCAGGCTAGCAAAATATTAGCAAATGCACAGTTAACCGCCACCCTCACCCCACAGAAATGTGTCCCCTGTCGATGGATTTGCATAAAATTCCACTTACTAAAGGTAAGCCAGTATTGCGATGGTTTACGTCCTTCCTCCGTAATATATGTGAGGTATACCCCATGATTTTTGCATTGTCTGTTTTTCCTACCTGTAGAACTCTGCATTTTACCACTGCTAACTAGTGTCTGTGCTCCCCCCTTTAAACATAATGACACTGGTATACACCTGATTGGCATGTTTAACTTACCTGCAAGTTCTTAGTGTATGGTACAAAGTGTACTTAGGGTCTGTAAGTTAAATGGCACTAGTGGACCTCAGTACCCATTGTGCCACCCACTATAGTGACAGTGCAAACATGACTGCAGGCCTACCATTTGTAGATTGGCTAATGCAGATTTAAATTGCAAATTTGTCAAGAACCAGATAGAAAAATAATTAAACAACTATTTTTAATAGGTAATACAAATCCGAATCAATGGTGAAATCAGATATTTGAAAAATATAAAGGAAAAGTACTTTTAGAAAGTTACTTTTTCCCTGGATGAGGACTCTGTAGACCCATTTGCATTAGCTCTCCCACTTCTGCCAGCCAGTAAATAGTATTTGAAGCAAAGTGAAATCTGCTTCTAGAGCAGAGAATACAGACCTGGGTTTGGGGAGGTGGTGTTGTACACGTGACAGGATGACCAGTCCGTTTGGCCCAAGGAACTGGATTAACTTTACAGTGGCCGCTCCTGTCACAAGCAAATATTAGCTGACACCTGGGCAGGGCCTTTCCTCTGTTCCCCCAGCCAAGCAGGCTCCACCCACAGTGGGTCTCTTTTTGACATTACAGTGTCAAGTCCTACTAGACTGTCAAACCCTGCTTGATAGGTCGGCTGGGGTTTTACATATAAAACGTGTGATAAACCTTAAAGGGTGACCACAGAACTGTCCCACTCACTAACTCATGTCAGGCATTTATTTGGCACCTCCGGGCACCCACTTTAGATAACTCCTACAACTGAGGAACATCAGAAGAGGAATGAACCTACTATCCGTGAAGAGCCCTGAAAGATTGGACTGCTCTTTCTTGTACTCATGACGAAGAAGTGGACTCCAAGGGTCATAAGACAGACTTCCTGTTAAAGCTACAGCAATGAAACATTAAGCTACAAGAAGCCTTTGTCAGTAACTACTCAGTTGATCATTGGCAACTGAACCTGGACTAGACCCTGCTGGTTGGCCTCTGCCGGACACCCTATGAGTCTCTTAGTACCTCCCTTGAGGTGCTAGTGGGCTTCAGAAGTGTACTTATGTGGTGGATTGGGATGTAAAAGGACCACAGTAAGAAGGTAAAATCTTTGACCAGGATGAATTTGATTGGTGTATCCGACCCACGCTCCTGCACCGTCAGTGTCAAATTGCGCCTAGATCCCAGTCTACTGCAATCATTGACTATGATTGTCACTTTGTGCTTCTTGGCACCATTTTTACTCAACACTTTAAAAGTTAATATCTCTGGTTACCCTTTTTGGATTGTTGCCATTTGTGTGTCAATGTGTTTATTACATTTATATTCTATTATTCTAATTTGTTTTGGGATTTATTGTTTTGCATATCGACTATATTTCTGACTTCGTACTGCATACATACTTTATATATTGCCTCCAAGTTAAGCCTGTCTGTTCTGTGGCATAACTACCAGGGAGTTGAGCTCAGGTTAATATAGTGTCTTTGAGGGGTCAGCTTGACAAAGGTTGTGATTGTTCCTTGATGCGGGTAGCCAACCACCCTCCCAAAGAACACGTTACTTACCTTTGGGAACACTCTTTTTGTATAGGCTATCTAGCCACAGATTCCTCATCTTTTGAATATTCCCCAGGCGTCAGACTGGATGCGAAATCATTTCAGCAGTATCTCAGCACACCATCAGATTACGCTGTGCAACTCTGCACTCACTCCATTTCACTCTGGAAATCACATGCAGAGCTTATTTAGGTGGCACCCGTGAGTGCTGACATCAGTTGCTTTTGAGGCTGTCTATGCCCCCAGGCGCAGAACTCCAGAAGCAAATTGGTTGTGATCAGTGTGCAGGTTCTGGGGAAGATTGGAGGGTCAGTGAGGATTCTGCTGCTAGATAGAGTCTTTTCCAGAAAGAACGTTATTGAAGGTAAGTAACTTGTTCTTCTTGCCACAAATTCCTCATCTTTAGAATAGACACCAAAACAGTACCTATTTGGAGGTGTGTCTGTGAATGGACTCAAACCAGAAAGTCCTGAAGGACGGAGCCCCTCTCGGCGAACCCGACCATCCAGACAACAGTGCTTTGTGAGAGTATGGAGGCAGCCCATACGTGCTGCTAGTCATTACAGTAAATAAAAAAATCAACACTCTGGCTGCTCGAGAAGCTCTTCTTGAGCAGCCTGTGGATAAAATCAAGTAAAGAACTACCTCTGATGCAGAAGATCAGATGGGCCTCTATACACCTCCACAATGGCAGACATATGCACTGGAGAGGTAGTGCAGGTGTCGGCCATTGGCCGACCACCGCACTTAAGTGGTTAAGAAACATTCCAACTATTATAACCCACTGTTAAACATCATAAACAGAGACACCCACTATTTCAGTAACACACATGCAATACATAGAAATACTGAAAAATAACCCACCCAAAACCATACCACACACTCACACCATGAATTTGAAACACTTCCATGTAATATAAACATTCCGGTTGTATTATATGACCACACAACCAGTGATAAATAAAAAGGAAAATATAGTCAATTAAACTACCATATACTTATGTATTGTTCTACACTATAGCAACATATAACAAACATTAACATATAGATAAGCAAACACAAAAGTAGCTTATATAATTTTACTCCTACCTTGGTATATAACCACAGAGAATGCAACATAAGCCTATATAACGATTATACATAGGTTCAAATATTACCACAGAAGAAGAAAATCAACTTTATTGTACTCGTATTACATAAAATATAAATATCTAAATTAGTCATTGTCATCTTTTGAAAACTTAAAACTATTGTCAACAGCAGTATCATGGATGATGTCATCTGTGATGTAAATAACAATACCATCTGAGATGTTGACAGTGGTGTCATTCATGATGTCATTTAACATCTCCTGAGTGATGTAATATGTGTGGTCATAAGCAGTGCATGACGGGTGTGCACCTTTTGGTTGGTCTACCCAACCATAACTGTCGAATTGCAGGGTTTTTAGGTATCATTTTGTAACTATAATTATATTACACTATTATTTTCTAGTTTTTAAGTTTGGTGTCGAATAAAACTTTATTTTTTCTTCATGCAAGAGCATGGCTTTGTAAGTAGTATATGTATACTGCATGCTTAAGAGTTTCTGTGAACTATGTTATAGGCAGGGACTAAAGAAAGAGCAAGACTTTTGAAAATTTGCTTGGGTGTTCTTAAAGGGGGAAGACTTCAAGCTTTGACTACTTTTACGTCAATATGTGTACGAGTTAAGAAACTCTAGCAGGGAAATTGGATAGGATGCTTGGGATACTCTCCTTGTATCAGATGATTTACCTACGCACTGCAACGCTAGGCGCGAGACCTCTTGTAGGGGGTTTGAAAACAGCCATAGGAATCGCACACGCTCGTGCGTGTGCTTTTCCTTTTGGGCCACACTATTGGCCTTTGCGTGCGTCTTTTTATCCAAGTCAGCACGCAATTGGCCAAAGGCGGGCGCATTGCTCCGCTCATGGCCTATTGGTGTCTGTTACGCGCACCGCTGCCATGTGGTTTCAATATTCGTGCCCAGACACGGGCGCGATAATTGAAACCACATGGCAGCGGTGTGGCGTGTGCGCACCACTCATGTGCTTGTATTTCAACGTGACGGAAATACCAGCCGGGGTGATTGTGTGAGAGCGAGCGTGGAGGGAGGCGCTGCTCCCTGGAGGTGTTATAGGAAGGTTGCGGGTAAGGTGAAGGTTAGGTCGGTAAAGTGCGCTATTACCTCAATTTTCTCTGCACTCACACCTGTGTGCGCACACTTCCAGCTCCTCTTAATGTGACAGAACTCTAGGCACTGTTTCCCTGCCCCTGCTTCCTTTGATATATAACAGCAGCTCCCCAGCCTTTCGAATCTATGCGCTATAACAGCAGCTCGAGTTTTATCTGCTGCAACACAAGCTCCTCTGCCGCACATTTCTGAGCGCAATTTTACTGTATTTTGCCATACTTCTCGTTTCTTATTCTGTCACTTAATTTCTTCTTTATGATTCCAGTTCCCCACCATGCCACTATCGTCAGGGCACTATAACACCACCGGTGTGCGGTATAATACCAGCTCCTAAGTCATGCCAGATGGTAGCTATACCACAATCTCCTCTACTAGTCATCTCTGAGCACTATAGCTCCAATACCTCTGGCTCTAACATGTGGGAACTATAACACAGGCTCCTCTGCTAATCTCCGCTGAGTGCTGTAACACATGTTACTTTACCGGTCAGCTCTAGGCGCTATAACAGCAGCCTGTCTACCACGCATCAATTGGCGCTAATAAAAGCCAGCCTGTGCAGATTAATTGTATCTGCTGTGCCTCACTATGGCACTTTCTTGTGCATTGCACTGCACTACGACCCATGCACTCGGTCGCCCTGGTTTATTGTCCTTTCCACTTGGTGACCCCTTTCACGCGGCTGAGGTGAGCTGCCACCTATGCCATTCCCTGTGGCACCGTGTGGGGCTAATCAGCCTCCAATGCCAACCTCAGACTTGTCCCCAGGGGGTAGGGAAGGGGGAGGGGGGGGCGTCGAGTGGTGCTGAGCTATCACCCCTTCGCCCAGTATCACACCGTTCTTTAACCTCTCCCGCCACTCGCACCCACACACATCTGTACTCATTAGAGGTTTTGGCTCTCCAACTGCTCTGTGGTGCATTAATACCTTCCCTGTGCATGTCTGAATGCCAGGAAACAGCCCTGCCCTGCTTTACAAAGATTACGGCAGGGATGCCCTCCATGGGGACTCACTTTGCGTGTAAGTGGTGGGCACTGACTGGCCTTGTTCTTCTCAATGTCGCTCTAAAATGATAATCCTTACTGTGGCTCTTGTTAGCCTCCAATAATGCGCCTCTGGAATAAAGCACATGAATTATCCGCAGATAGGTTTTGTGGCTAGTTTTTGCCGCTGTTGGTCTGCCCCCCCACCCTTTCCCCAACCCCCACACACGTCAGCGGCGCCGTCGTTATTTATTATGGTGTTTGCTGGTTTTCTCGCCTGTAACGCCCGCGGTAGCTGCGATGAAGTTTTCAACCAGTGATGGGTAGTTTTTGCTGGTCGTCTGTGCGTTGAACGCCTGCTCTGGCTGAGATGGTATTTCCTGTGAGTGTTGCGGTGGCGTGTGTGGTGGCTCTGTCTTTGATGTTATTCTGCAGGTGTTGGGGTGGTGACAGTGATTTTCTGTGCGGCTATCACCCGATCTGGCAGCGTCGATGGGGATCTGTGGGTGCGGGGGGGATTTAGTAATTCTCTATGTCACTTACACTAACTACTCTTGTTGTCACAATATTTTTCTGGGAATTAAGGTGGCTGGTTTTTTTTAGTTGGCTGTGAAAACTCTGATAAGACGCTCTTTGCATTTTATCGTACTGTTTTTTTTCTGTTGCATTCAATCAATCATTGCATTTGTAAAGCGCGCTACATACCCGAGAGGGTCTCAAGGCGCTGGGGAAGAGGGGGGGGGGGGTGCTACTGGTCGAAGAGCCAGGTCTTGAGGAGTCTTCTGAAGGCCAGCAGGTCCTGGGTCTGTCGTAGGATGGTGGGGAGAGTGTTCCAGGGCCTTGGCGGCGAGGTAGGAGAAGGATCTGCCGCCGGCGGTGACTTTCCGGATGTGGCGGACTGAGGCGAGGGCGAGGTTGGCTGATCGGAGGCTTCGGGTGGGGGCGTGGAAGCTGAGTCGGTTGTTGAGGTAGGTGGGTCCGGTGTTGTGCAGTGCTTTGTGTGCTTGGATGAGGAGCTTGAAGGTGATCCTTTTGTTGATGGGGAGCCAGTGCAGGCCTCTCCGGTGGGGTGTGATGTGGCTGTGGCAGGGGACGTCGAGAATGAGTCGGGCCGAGGCGTTCTGGATGCGTTGGAGTCGTCTCAGGAGCTTGTTTGTAGTTCCTGAGTAGAGGGCGTTCCCGTAGTCGAGTCTGTTGGTGATGAGGGCCTGGGTGACGGTTTTTCTCGTGTCGAGGGGGATCCATTTGAAGATCCTGTGGAGCATGCGGAGGGTGTTGAAGCAGGACGTGGAGACGGCGTTGACTTGCCTGGTCATGAGGAGAGTGGAGTCGAGGATGACCCCCAGGTTGCGTGCGTGGTCCGTGGGTTCCGCGGCTGTGCCTAGCGATGTGGGCCACCAGGAGTCGTCCCAGGCTGAGGGGGTGGGTCCGAGAATGAGGACCTCCGCCTTGTCTGAGTTCAGCTTCAGTCTGCTGTCCTTCATCCAGTCGGCTACGGCCTTCATTCCTCTGTGGAGGTTAGCTTTGGCGGTGTGGGGGTCTTCGGTGAGGGATATGATCAGCTGGGTGTCGTTGGCGTAGGAGATGATGTTGAGGTTGTGTTGTCGTGCGACGTGGGCGAGTGGAGCCATGTAGATATTGAACAGCGTCGGGCTGAGGGAGGATCCCTGTGGGACGCCACAGATGATCTGGGTGGTCTTGGAGCAGAAGGGTGGGAGGCGGATGCTCTGAGTTCTGCCAGAGAGGAAGGATGTGGTCCAGACCAGGGCCTTCTCTTGGATGCCAGCGTCATGGAGGCGTGCTGATAGGGTGTGGTGGCAGACCGTGTCGAAGGTTGCTGATAGGTCCAGGAGGATGAGGGCGGCTGTTTCTCCTTTGTCCATCAGGGTCCGGATGTCTTCGGTGGCGGCAATGAGGGCGGTCTCGGTGCTGTGGTTGCTGCGAAACCCGGATTGAGAAGGGTCCAGGATGTTGTTAGCTTCGAGGTAGCGGGTCAGCTGTTTGTTGACAATCTTCTCCATCACTTTTGCAGGGAAAGGGAGCAGGGAGATGGGCCGGAAGTTCTTGAGGTCCTTGGGGTCCACATTGGGCTTCTTCAGGATGGCGTTGATCTTGGCGTGCTTCCAGCTTTCTGGGAAGGTTGCTTATCTCGATTGATTGTTTTCCGGAGGTGGGGCGCGATGGTTGTGCTGGCTTTGTTGAAGACGTGGTGAGGGCAGGGGTCCGATGGGGATCCGGAGTGGATGGAGTTCATGGTTTTGATGGTGTCTTCGTCGCTGACGCTGGACCAGACGGTCAGGCGACTGGTGCGAGTGGTAGTCGCAGGGGTGGTGGACTCGGTGGTTGGTGCGGGGGGTCGGAGTTGAAGCTGTCGTGGATGTCGGTGATCTTGCGGTGAAAGAAGGTGGCCAGGGAGTCGCACAGGTCTTGAGATGGCGGGATGTCATTGGTGTTGGAGCTGGGGTTGGAGAGTTCTTTCACGATGTTGGAGAGCTCTTTGGTGTTGTGTGCGTTGCTGTCTAGGCGGTCCTTGAAGGCGGTCTTCTTGGCGGTCCTGATGAGTTGGTGGTGTCTGCGGGTTGCGCTCTTGAGGGCTGTGTGGTTGTCTGGCGTTCGGTCGTGGAGCCATTTCTTCTCCAGCTTCCGACATGTGTGCTTGGAGATCCGGAGGTCCTCGGTGAACCAGGTGGCTTTCTTGTTGGCGTGGTTGGTTGTAGAGTATTTGAGGGGGGCGAGGGTGTTGGCGCAGTCGTTGATCCACTGAGCGAGGTTGGTCGCGGCGGTGTCTGGGTCGGTGGGTGGTCTCAGGGCGAGGGCGGTAGTCAGTTGGTCCTCGGTGATCTTGCCCCAGCGGCGGCGTGGTGGCTGTTGGGTGCGGTGGTGTGTGGTGGGTTTTCTGAAGGTGAAGTGGACGCATCTGTGGTTGATCCAGTGTGGTTCAGTGGTGTGGTTGAAGGAGACGTGGGGGCTTGCGGAGAAGATGGGGTTGAGCGTGTGTCCAGCGGCGTGAGTAGGTGTCGTTACGAGCTGTTTGAGTCCGAGGTTGGCGAGGTTGTCGATCAGGGCGGTGGAGTTGGCGTCGTTGTTGTTCTCGAGGAGGATGTAGTCCGTGGAAGCGAGGGCGTGGGTGCTGATGAGGTCGGCGATGGTGTCACTGAACTGTGGGCGGGGTCCGGGAGGTCTGTAGATGAGGGTTCCTCTGAGGGTGGTGTTGGGGTCAGTGTGGATCTGGAAGTGCATGTGCTTGGCGGTGGTGAGGGTGTCGTCGGTGTTCGTTGAGATTTTGATGGAGTCTTTGTGGATGATGGCGATTCCTCCTCCCACTCCGTTGGTGCGGTCTCTGCGGGAGATCTTGTAGCCCTGTGGGATGGCTATGGCGATGTCTGGTGCTGAGGTGGCGTTCAGCCAGGTCTCCGTCAGGAAGGCGACGTCAGGGGCGGTGGAGTCTAGGAGGTCCCAGAGTTCGATGGCGTACTTGCGAGCGGAGCGGGTGTTGAGGAGGATGCAGCAGAGGTGGTTGGGTTCTCTGGCTGGTGGTTTGGAGGGTTGGATGCTGGTGAATCTGCAGTTCCGGCAGGTGAAGGGCCCTTGGGTGTGCTTCGGGGTGGCCCGGTAGCAGGGGTGGTCTCGTCTGGTGTTGAGTGCGTGGAGGGTGTTTGCGTCGTAGTGCAGTCTCGTGTTGCGGGGGGTTTGGGGTCCAGGGGTTCTGGCGCTGGGTGCGGTCCAGGCGCGGACGGGCGCAAACGGGCTTGCCTTTGGCGCGCCCTTGGCGCGCCAGCGGCGCAGCTGCATCGCGGCCTCCATATGAGGGCAGAGGGAGGGAGGAGCAGCTGGGAGGTGGGAGCGGGGCGGCTAATGGGAGTGGAGGGGGTGGGGCCGCAGGGGCTCAGCGGCGGGGGAAAAAAACCAGGGCGAAACGGCGAGAGAAAAGAGAAAAAAGACGGCGGGAGAGGCGGCGAGGGACTCGGAGGGAGGGGGGGGACAACAGGGCACAGGGTACAGAAAAAGCAAACCACAGTGTCACAGAATAAAAAAAAACACAGTGGCACAGAGTGCCAAGCAAAAGCGGCAGGGGTACAGAAATGCAAAGAGGGAGAGGGCAGTCGGGCAGAAATCGGCAGGGGTACAAAAATGCAAAAGGAGAGGGCAGCTGAGGTTCAACCCACAGGGGGCTGCGTGGCGGATGGGGGGAGCGACCTGCCTGGTGACAGGGTCAAAGGTTAAACGCCCACTCTGCCTATACAGGTGCCAATTTCCCGGATGGACCTGGGATGTTACCCAAGTTAGAGGCGGACTTGCCCGAGGGGAGCAGCCTGGGGGGCGCCTGCCTGATAGCAACATGCAAGGTGAGTTTTTACCCACCACCACCAAATCCCAACACATTTCACTCAATTCTACCCTGTCGCACAACCCCATCCCAAGGACCAACTCTAAGCAAACATACCCACATTTACTTATACCTCTTAAGTACACAAAATTCCTTCACTACTCCCTGGTTCACCCTACTCTCAGGTCATCAACGCCACTCATGATCGCCCAACTCCACCCCACAACTTCACACCACAAAGGCTGAAACAACACCAATTAAAGTCAAACCAACCTGATCACTCACCTGTAACCTGCAGCCCGACCCCAGTTTATGACCCAGCTTCATCCCACCACCAAACTCCACCGCATCATTCAACTTCACCAAACTCTACACCACTGAAGTCCAACCTACTACAACCGCCAACCCCTTCCCTACCATCCAACTCCACCCTACCACCAAACTCCATCCAAACACCAAACTCCACCCCATCAATCAACTTCACCAAACTCCACACCACCTAATTCCAACCTACTACCACCACCAAATCCTACCCTTCCCTACCATCCAACTCCACCCTACCACCAAACTCCATCCTACCACCAAACTCTACCCCATCATTAAACTTCACCAAACTCTACACCACTGAAGTCCAACCTACTACATCCACCAACCCCTACCTTACCATCCAACTCCACCCTACACCCAAACTCCATCCTAACACCAAACTCCACCCCATCTTCAACTTCTCCACATCACCTATCTTCACCGCACCACTTAAGGCCACCCCAACCAAACTCCACTCAACGTGACCTAACGTTACCTACCTCCACCACACCACCCAACCCAATCACATTTATCTCAGCTGCTCCAAATTCCATGGATCTTAAGTCACCTCCACCCAGATTTAGGACGCCACCAAACTCGTGCAGCCACTTGGCTCCCCACTTCACCAGCAACCCCAGTTAGTCTCCAAGATCAGGATATGGAGGTCCAGTTGATGCCACCTCTAAACAGCAGCCGGCCCCCAAGACTTCTGTTTTTAAAATGAAATGATTTAAAGTCCCATCGCCAGCAAAGGTATTTTATGGCTTTAGAAAAGGGTTAAAGTACTTGTGCTTTTGGTTATACCCAGTAGATCCTTGGAAACTCTCAAAACACTTATTTCTTTCTTTCATGCTCCAGACTTCTGCAGATATTCGTGCTCTCTTTAGAGGCCAGGTGAAATCTGTTACCGAGCTCCTGTCTTAACTTCTAAGGGAAGAAGAGCAGGTGCATTAAAGATAGTCTTTAAAGAGGCATTGGGTAGGCATAAAGGTAAAGGACGAAAGAAGGAAAGTCTGGGGTTGAGTGTCCAAAGAGAACGCGGAGCTAACAAATCCATGGCTGTATAAAAAAAACTTTGTTGGAGGGCCAAGAGGGGCGAAGGAATTGTTTCCAATAGCAGTCACAGCCAGTACCCTCCATCATAAATTCTGTTTAGGTGGACCATGTACCAAAGGGCCTCCAGCCAGTGGCGTAGCATGGGCGGGGCCACAGGGCGGTTGCCCCGGGTGCAAAATTCATAGGGGCATTTTTAGGGGTGCAGGGGCATTCTTAGGGGTGCAAAATCTTAAAAGAACCCGGATGCTGGCAACCTACACTACACCTCTGCCTCTAGATTCTCTATTATCGAAAGGACGCCGCTCTAATAATGGGAGGCTTGTACCGGATCGGTAGAGATTACGAACAGGAACAAATGTAGAAATGCACTCCTCACCCAGGGTGAAAACTCGCAGGGATATTTCTTTGTGTCAAGAAATGGGGCTTGTTTCTGAAAAACAAAAACAATGCCCAGAGTGATGCCACAGGATGTAGGGCCACCCAGTTTTCCATTGTTTGCAAAGTACTTTCAACACAAATCCTACCACCAGAGAGGTGGGGAACTGGAAACATGAGGGTGAACAAGAAACACAATGATGTGGGCCTCCATGCTATGGAAGCATGGTGGTAGTGTCAGCACTTTTTTATTATCCAAAAACATACCCCGAAAGTGGGGCTCTGCCTTCAGAAAAGATTTTTTTTTTTAAATGTGTCTTTAACACACTGAGCTTCATCCCAGCTTGTGTAGGACATCTGAGCACTTTTCTACTTTGGGAACATCAAGGTGTGCATGGCCGACTCGGGAAGGAAAAAGCCAGTGGGCAGGGGCCTAAATGGAACAGTCCCATTGATTGCATGACTAAAGGAAAAAGCTATGCCCAGAGGGTTATTTCGAAGTCAGACCGAATAACCCTCTAGCCTTTAAATGAGGTGGGAGGGAGAGTGAAAGAGGTACGCAGTTATGACACCTGACATTTTCCACCACCAATCAGCAGAGTTAGCTTTTAAGGACTTATGTCCTTGCAGTCGGACTGACATTCTTTATTTTACTTGGAGACCCTAACTTTTCAACAGCAAACATTTTTGATTGCTTATGGAAGGATTGGTTTATTGGGTAAGTTTCAGTCTTCTACAAGTATTTACACTGTCATTCTTCCATTGCTCCTACAATGCTGAGCAGCATTTTTTCTATGTTGGGGGAATGTTACTCCCAAATTCAATCAATCCCAAAAGTTCGAGTTTAAGATGATTATGGCCAAGTAGGAAGCCAACAAGAACACACATTTATCAGACATACTACTCATTATTCATGAACACAGTTCAAGCTACCAGGAGGGTTTTCCAAGGGAGAACCACAGGCGAACGCGCTCTTTCATATACTGGCTTCTGTGTGATATGTAGGTTATGTTCACAATAATTTAGCTCTAGGCTCTCTCAAAGACATCTGGAAAAAGAAAGGAGTAACTGAATAAATATTAGTTACGGCCAGAAATAGCTGATTTGTCTATTTGAGGTTTGCAGCGTAAATTTTCATGCTGTTTTACATCTTCTCTTTCCCCATTTTTTTGATTCCGGCAGACACTTTTTTATTGTTTAGGAATTCTGCCAACATTTTTCTTGCTAAGTTTCACATCTTGAATTTTCATTTTTGACCCATTCCCAATGATTCATAAAGACCGAAGCCAATGTTTCTAGTAAGCTTGGAACAACCCAGTACTTTTCATAAATATATGCCCCATAAAAATCTTAGAATAACATCTGTAATAAACAGTGAAAAGAAAAGTGTTCTGGTGACAGGGAAAAACCTACTAAGAGTCATGTCTGAGCCAACAAAGGGCTATTTGTTTTCTTGTTATGGATTGCTTCTGTGTCGCTACAGGCCAGTGAAGCTCTTAGATCCCTGGAAACTCAACACTCCTTCTCTACTAGCACGATCCAAGTGACAGATGGCCAGGGAGATCATTATGCCTGAGTGAATGCTAATGTTTCGTACTGTCTTCTACATTTTGTGAGAGAAAAAGAGCTACTTATATGAATTAGGAGATACAGTAAGGTATTCAAGATATTTGCTGCCTGAAAAAACAGAATCATCCTATAAGGGTGAGAAGAATGTACATAAGAAAATGAAAAAGAAAATGATGGTGTGATAGCAGGATACTGGGAACGGCAATACATCCCTTCTCATGCCGCTCTTCCTGATTCTGGCGTCCATTGGGATCCAATGACTTTCTAAAAGCTTCTGGGTTTCTAACAAGTATGGGCCTGAGTATGAGTTTGGCAGACGGGCGGGCTACTCCATCGCAAACGTGACGGATAGCCCGTCCGCCGTATTACGAGTGCCATTATATCCAATGGAACATAATGGAACTTGTAATAGGGCGGATGGGATATCCGTCATGTTTCTGATGAAGTAACCCGTCCGCCAAACTCGTAATCAGGTCCTATGTCAGCAATAAATGACTGAGGTGGGCAAAGCCTGCATGAAAAATGGCTATAATGCAACTACATCGGACACAGAAATAGGGAGCATTGAATCCGTCCTATTACTGATGCCACCACTGGCTATTTTTCCACGTAGCAAAATGAACTTCAGTATCAAAAAAATGACTACTATTACTTCTAGAGGCCGGAAGAAGGGGTCAGTAGACGATGACATACCTAATGGCAGGTATGGTTGTGCTGAAAACTTCCGCTACTGCTTCATACACTCCACCCTGTAGATCGGACACTACCCTGACCACCATATCTGCCGAAATCAAATTTTCCATTAATTCCGCTTACATGTTTAAGCAAAGTTATTTCAGCCACAGAAATGTGCCTAACAGCTGGCTAAGGGAGGAAGAGGAGCTGGGGTGAGCAGAAACATTCATTTCAGGGCGGATGAAGGAAATCACAGTAAGTCGCTTAGTCTCTTGCTGGGTACAATACCCTGATTTTCCCACTTCCCTGCAGAATTTTTTTTTAAAGTAAATTTATTTACGGAGGAGAGCAGAAAAGGGTCACCTTAAGAAAGAGAGATGGCATCCCTAATCCATATGTCCCCTAGCAAACTACTGTAAAACTGCAAGAGGGAGAAAGTAAAGAAGCTGTAGGAGGCCCTTTGCATCAAGCCACTCTCAACGACAAAACAGATCACGTAATATAATGAGGGACTATGAATCCTGTGTCATCACTGGCTGAGTGAAACATAACCTGGCAAAAACATTTTGGGACACATGTATCAAAATTCCATTTTGCATTCCCTAAATAACGAATTTTAGGTAATCGCTATATAAGGAATACAAAATGGTATGTAAGAAAACAGCGATTACCTGATAGCGATTTCTACAGAGTTGCAATCACAATTAAGTAATCGCTATTAGTTAATACTACTCCATTTATTCCTATGGGCCTAAAGGCCCATAGGTGCGAATGGTTTTGCATTACCTAATTTGCGATTACCTAATTGGTAATCGCAAATTAGATAATGCAAAACCAAGGGTGTCCCGGGGCCTAAGGCCCCCCTGAAGCACCCCAAAAAATAAATGTGCATATGTAAAGCGCACATATACCCTAGGAGCATGTGTACGCTACATGGCACTTTGAATAATGCATTGATTTTGCATTTTCAAAAATTGCACATGGTTACCATCGACTTGGAGTCAATGGTAATAGCATTTCATAAATGCACAGCTTGCAATTAGAAAATGCTTGGTACATGTGCTTAGAGAATTGCAAATTGCGATTCCCTATTTGTAGTCGCAATTTTAGGTAATCGCGAAAAATTTCAATTACCCAAACTACACTGCCAAAGCCTTTCATACATCTTGAAAGGCTATTTTGCATTCGCAAACGGTCAAATTTAGCGATTCAAACCATTTGCAAATGAAAATAGGTTGATGCATGTGGCACTTTGTGCCTCTGGTTCAATCCAACTTAAGGCTGTAAATGTTCCATTTCTACAGCATACCAAAACTGATGAGGCAAATAAACAATGTGGCAGGGAAGTAAGAAGTGGAAAGTACTAAAATGGAAAAATAGAAAATAAAATATTAAATAGCAGATGTGCAGCTGTCACTTTTTACAGAGCCATCCATTCAAATTCATAAATGGACAGAAAGGTAAGGTCTATCTCAATCCGCAAGGCCAGGTACGCTGCAGGTATTGTCATTAATTACTGGTGCACAATAAGTACTTGTTAGACCTGGCGTCTTTTGGCGTGTTTCCCCTGTCTGTTTGCTTTCCGACCTCCTGTTTCTGATGGTATGCTGGACTTCTTTTTTTGGTTGTTTAGTGTCTCTGAGCGCCTCTTCACTGCTGTTTACTAATTAGTACTAAAGTGCAAGTGCTCCAACTGTAAATTGTGTTAAGATTGGTTTTCCATGATTGCTATATTTGATTTACTGATAAGTCCCTAGTAAAGCGAACTGCATATGCTCAGGGCCTGTAAATCAAATACTGCTTGTGGGCCTGCAGCACTGATTGTGCCACCCACACAAATAGTCTTTCAAAGGTGTCTCAGGCCTGCCACTGCAGTGTCTGCGAGCAGTTTTAACTGTCATGTCGACCTGGCAAAGTGCACTCACTTGCCAGGCCCCAACCTTCCCTTTATTACATCTAAGTCCCCTTTAAGGTAAGCCCAGGGTAACGCAATGGGCTGTATGTAAAAGGTGGGATATGTGCTGGTGGGTTTTACATGTCCTGATAGTGAAAGAGAATGCATTTCGTTTTTCACACTTGAAAGGCTGTCTTTCCCGTAGGTGATCATTAGAGCTGCATTGTAACATTTTACATGTGTAACTTTCAATTAGGAAAAGATAGAGAAATTGAGTTTAAGTTCCCTGAGCTAGTAATTTAACAACACATCTTTTAGTAGAGGTGGTTTTTAAATTGTGTTTGAAAATGCCAATTGATTTTTATGTTTTTGTCTTGATGTCTTCACTTTATTTTTCATTTGTGAAGTATTGCCTTGTGAAATCACTAATTGATTGTGTTATATTTGTGTTTTTAGTTTCTACCTTTTGAGCCTAATTTCTACACTATGTAAATTCTGAAGTGTTGTCCATTTCTACCTTTTGTACTTCTAAAATGCATAATTATTTTCAGAAAAAGAATAATTAAATGATGCAGACCATCTAATTTGCGATTTTTTTCTTCGTCCGTTAAATATATGACAGCCGAAGAAATGGTCAGCTAGATATCTAATTTTTTGTAACTTTTGGAAAGTGGGCATTTTCTTGCTTAAACGTCCTGTGTGCCTCTGCCTGCTTGTGAATTGACCGCCTGGTTTTAGACTGACAGGGGCTATTTTTGCATTTACTCCAGACACTCATACAAAGGGAGGTGAGGTGTGCTCTACATGTGCTGATGGGCCATCCTGGGCTAGAGTGGTGGGTGGAGGTGTCACTGACACATGAATAGGTTGTGGCTGTTCTGAAAAGTCCTGTCTTCATCCCCTGCAGTGTGGCTGGACCAGGGAGGACAGAACTGTTTTTTTCTGAGCAAGAGTGACTTTCTGCCAAAGACTTCAAAGTGAAAAGTAGTAAAACATTTTAGAGCCCTGAACCCAGTACTTTAGAACTCTTTTGGACTAAGGGACATTCCAAGAAGAAGTGCTGGAAGAGATGCCAGGAGGAGTACTGCTCCTTTGCTGTGTGTTGCTTTGTTGGGTTGGCCTGCAATTGCTGCTTCTGTCTTGGGCAGTGAGAACACTAGACTGAAGTTTCTGCAACTTATTTCCTGAGTTTCTCCAAGGGCTTGAAGTAGAGCTTGCCTCCTGTTGGATGTCTCAGGAACATCAAAGACTTCAGGTTCATCTGCACTAGGAACTGTGTGTTTTGTACTGCAACAGAAGAAAAACCACTACGTTGCTGTCAACTAGGCTGCTGCTGGTTCTGTGACCTGAGGGCACAGCAGAGAGCCTGGCCTCACTTTGCACCGCAACCCTAGTCTCCCCGACTTCGTCGCCTTATGCAGTCACCAAGCTGCTGCTTGCACCGTGACCTGTGGGCACCGCACTTTGCATCGCCTTGCTTCACATCGCCACCTGGCCTCACCGGCGCTCCACACTGACATCAATGCCGCTGCCTGCACCGTGGCATGTGGACACCACTCGTGAGCCCTGATCACCGATGTCAGTGTCATCCACTTCAGCCTAGTCAACCGACACCGCTGCTTGCAGTGTGACCTGTGGGCACCGCCTGAAGCATCGCCCGCTGCGCATCGCAACCTTGGGTCTACCAATGACAGCATTTCAGCAGCAATGACAGCACAGCCTGAACCGTGACCTGTGAACATCACACATCACATCGCATCAGAAGTTGCATCTACAAGTGGTAAGTTTAACACCAAAAGTGTTATTGCACATAAACTTAAGCCTGCTTATTTATTTATATAATATTAATTTTGTATAGTGGCAGAGAGCTTCACAAAGAATCAGGGTACCTGTACACTCTAAACGAACGAAAAACAGAGGGGGTATAATTTGATGAAAGATGAGTTCAGGTTGCAGAGTGTCTAGTAAAGTTCTTAGGAATTATAAAGTGGGATGGAAAGGTTGACAATTATAGTGAGAGTGTTTAGTGAACAAGCTAGATGTTACAGCTTATTATTATAAACATAACAAGATACTTCACAAGTTCCTATTTATAGAAACATCATTGGAAAATATCCAATGGGCTGATTTAGACCCGCCCTGTTGTAAGGATACGCATTCTGAGATTAGCACCTTAGGACCGTGCAGGCAGTTAAGATGAAGGACACTACTGCAAAAGTATAATTAGAAGTGCCAGATTTACCACTAAGGGCCAGATGCATCATTACTGATTGCAAAATAAGCATGCATTTTGCTACCAGTATTGAATAATGCAGACTGACCTACGTACTTATAGGATGGTCGGTTATATTCAAAATCGGAGTGGGTTGCAATCCAACCTAATTAATATTCAGTGGGTAGGTGGCATATTGCAACTCACTCTGTTTGGAAACAATAATAGGGACGGTGGCCTGGGTACCACCATTTCTGTGATAGCAATTAAATTAAGATACTTTATCATTATTTTTTTAACGCAACCCATTTCCCTTATAGGAAAAAACAGCTTTTTTTTTTTAAAAGTGTTTTCAAGAGCGTCTCTGGGAGTTGGTATTGGTCCACTGGAACACTGCCTACTCCCTGAGAAATATTTTTCTTGTGGGAGGGGGCAGTACATTTTCAGTAGTTTGTGATTGGAATAATGGTCACAAACCTCTGATACCTATGCTGCAGGTTCAGTATTTGGAAGAAATGTCCAAAACATGCAGGTCCAAAATAGTGGGTAGTGTTTGTAACTGTAAACAAGCATTTGCAATGCATTAGGTCTCGCATTTGCGAGAGTTAAAGCTATTGGTATTGCAAATAACTATGGTGCACATGCATCAACATCCTGAAAACCGATTCCTTAATAGCGAAAAATAAAGAATCGCTAATAAGGAATCGCATTTCGGAATGCATGAACAGAATCGGTAAATCTTAGCGTTTCCTTAAATATCGCTAAAATCTACCGAAAACTCAATTGCGATTCCTTAAAATAAAGATTAGCAATTACCGAATTCGGTATTAGCGATTTCGGTATTACCGATTTCGGTATTAGCGATTTCGGTATTAGCGATTTCGGTATTAGCGAATTCGCTAAAAACGGGTCGCACTAGAAGCGGGCTGATAACATCACAAACAGGAAGTCAACCTGCCCCACCCTCATTAACTGCCCTGAGGAGCTCACAGGAGGAGGCAGAGCATACAGGCTGAGGCAAGAGATTTCACCCACTGAAACCATCCACCCTACCTTCATCCAGGATGGACAAGGATGCACCTGCCACTTCAGACACGCCCAGGAAGAGAAAGAGAAAGTTCTCTGACAGGGAACTTGAGCACCTGATCGAGGGGGTGAGCAGCAAGCATGACAAGCTGTTTGGGAAGCTGAAACTCATGGTGTCCGAAGCTGAAAAGCGGAAGATTCGCATCAGGGAGAGGGTGAATGCTGTAGGAGTGACGCCCCGCAGCATCGACGACCTAAAGAAGAGGTGGTATGACCTCAGGAAGAGGGCAAAGGAACGAATTGCCGAAAGGGTCAAGGAGGCAGCTGGCACAGGAGGGGGGCCATCCACAGTACCTGCCAACACTGCCCTTGAGGAGCTCGTTGAGGGGACCATTGAGCCAGAGGCGGTCGTCAGAGTAACGCAGATGGACACCTCCGGCGCAGCTACCACAGAACAAGGTAAGATGCATGCCTGCGCCCATACGCTGCGTATCGTATACCCATCCCCATCCCTCCAGGTCAATCACAGTGTGCAGGGAGAAGTGCATAACACATATGCCCTCACATTAGTATTGCATCATGGGAGTCGTAGTCATGTCAGCCAAGTGTGCATGTATAGTCACCAATGCACAATAAATGAGATCAGCAGTACAGGGCCAACAGAGTGTCAAATCCTGTAATTCATTGTAAGAAATAAATGCAGAATGACAAACAGATGTAGTCACCAAAAAAAACTAACAATGCACTGTTTCAACGCAGATGCATCTCCTGGGGATTCTGATGATAGTGAGCGCCTCATCATCTCCGAGACACCAGCTGATACCGACACTCCGCAGGAAGGTCAATCCCCACCACCACCGGCGACAATACCACCACCACCACCACCACCACCACCAGCGACAATACCACCAAGACGCAGGGCACATGTCCCCTCCCTGCAGGTGATGGATGCAGGCCCGAGTCCTGCACCCACAAGTGGCCAAAGTCAGACACGTGTCACACCGCCAGCACCACCACCAGCACGTGGCCGAGTCACGCAGCGGCGCAGGTCCATGCGCAGTACTGCCGAGGGAGGCGACCAGCCAAGGAACATCTATGGTGGTGTTGAGGCCCAGATGCTGCGTGTTCAGCGCCTGCAGGGGAGACACATGGGGACAATGAACCTCAATATTTCAAAACTTGCAAAACATATGTGCACTCTAACTGACGCTGTGCGGCACATGACCACAGTTGTGGCAGAGGGCAATAGGGACACAAGTCAGAAACTCCAGGAGCTCACCCGTGCCATCCGAGCAGGCCAACACAGCGAGCGCAGGAGGCATAGGCAGAACTTGCTCCGTACCACAGCATCGACCAGGGCCATCACAAAGCTCTGCAATAGCACTGCTGTTTTGTCCCGCCGATCAGTGTCACTGCAGGTGGACCTCGGCCATTACTGTGGGGACGTGGAGAAGGCCTTAGGCCAGGTGACCACTGCAGTGGAACACTTGCAGTCAGGGACATTCAGTGGCAGCAACTTGGGAGGGGAGGAGGGCAGTGAGGCTGCATCCAGTGTGAGCAGCGTGTCGGTGCTGGGGACCTGCACCAGGAGGCGCAGTTCGCGCTGCTCCACAGCCACAGAGACACAGCGTGGTGAGGTGGAGGTGACACGCGATAGGAGGCTGGGTGTTCTTGGGAAGCGCCACTAGACATTCAGTCCTGCATCCCTGACCATGGTAGGGTAACCATGGGCAACTTTAATTTTGCCTGAGCACTCCCGTGATGCCAACAGTCATGTTTTTGCCCACAATGTGTGGGGGAACCCTAATTAGCATGTTAATGTAACATTATTCACATAAGTGCTCATGTGAAGTAAACAGTAGCACTCCTAATGATATTGTCATGGCTCATTCTTACCTGGCTCTGAAATGATGTTGTGTGATGTATCTCCTTTGACCTTCAGCTGTGTTTGGAACGTGTGACTGTCGGTGTTGTGCGGGTGGTTGATCATCCCGATAGTTGTCATTCCTGTCCACCTCTATGGGTATTCCACTTTCTGTTTCCAATGTTTTGCAGCATGGCATATACTGCTACAATCCTGCAGCAGGTGTCTGGTTTATATTGCCAAGCACCACCAGTCTTATTTAAGATCCGGAAGCGACTCTTCAGGATCCCGAATGTCCTCTCAATCACATTTCAGGTGCTAATATGGGCCGCGTTGTAGCGTTGTTCCTGTGGTGTAGCTGGGTTGATGTAGGGGGTGAGGATATATTCCCGCAGGGCGTATGCACTGTCACCTACAGGGGGGAATCAAAGGCTTAGCGTCTGTTATGATGATACATGTGTGATACAGATGTTATGAATAGGTATGAGTACGTACCAAGCAGGAGTCCCACTCCGAATTCTCCATTGAACAGACGCCTGTGGATGCCACTGTGTCTGAATATATACGAGTCGTGTGTGCTCCCTGGAAATTGTGCCACTATGTCTGTGATGATGTGCTTGGCATCGCACACGACCTGCACGTTGATGGAGTGATAGGACTTCCTGTTACGGAAGATGTACTCATTGGCTGAGGGGGGACAGATGAGGACATGCGTGCAGTCAATGCATCCTATGACATGGGGAAATTGGGCCACCTGGTAGAATTCCTGTTTGGTGTGGTCCATCTGCTGTGGGGTTGTGGGGAAGCTGATGTGGGTATGTATCACTGTCAGCATGGCATCAATGAATTTACGGAAGAAGTGTGAAAGTGCGCTTTGTGATACGCCTCCCGCTACCGCTATGACCCCCTGGAAACTTCCAGACGCCAGTAGGTGCAGGCTGCATAGGACCTGGACGTGCGCAGGAATGGCATTGGTCCTACGTGTCTGGTGCTGCAGTAGTGGTTCCAGGTCAGCAATTAGGCGCATTATCATTGCACGATTGAGGCGGTACTTGTCGTATACTTCATCCTCATTTTGGCCAAGCAATGTAATGCGCACTCTGAATACCCTCTCCTGGATCCTTCTCCTGCACTGTGCTGCTGCATTTATTCTCATCCTCCTTGCAAGCATGTAGAGGGCTGCCATTTTGTGAAAGGAAACAGGGTCTCCAGGCCCACATTTTATGGCTTTCTGATTGATTACATCTGTGGTAAACTTGTGCATTTTTTTTTCTTTTTTTCTCTTTCTGCAACTTTACCTCCTGGTTCTGATTCCCCTTAATCTGCTCATGCTAAATAGCGATTTTTGGTATTTTTGGTATTTGCAAGTTTTAATGCATTCTTTAGCGATTCTTTATTTGTGATTCGCTAATGCCAGGCGCTATTTTCGGTATTGCCGATTCTTTATTTTCCGATTCTTTATTTTAACGGAGATTATTTTTGCGATTCTTTATTTTTTCGCTATTGGTGTTGATGCATTGGGATCCGTTGTTTGCCACTCGCTAACGATGCTTTTGCGATTCGGTATTTTTGCGAGGTGATTTTTGCTTGATGCATGTGCCAGTATGTCTTTTATCTATGTGTTTTGGATAAAGACTTTGAAAAACACAGGAAAGATTGGCCTTTTGGGAAACTTTGAGGCCTGGTGAAAGTCAGAAACTGCAGCTGTGCATTTGCCTGTGGAGGAGGAAGTGGTGCGAAAAAGGGACAGCAGACATGAGAGGGAAGAGAGACAAAGATATGGAGACAGGTTGGATAGGAAAGAGAAAATGTTAAGAATAAAGAAGAGAAAAGGAGGAGTGCACAAGGGCAAAATTCAGAACAGAGAAAAAGGCAAGGAAAATGATGGTGTGAAAGATAGCAAGGAGAGTAGAAAGAAAACTTTGGTAGGGACATGAAAGAGGAAGAGAAAAAGAGACAAGGGAAAAAAAGGGGTATCAAATGGCAAAAATAAGGATATTAAAGAGAAAGGAGATGGTAGAGAGAGAGAAATCAAAAAGACAATTATAGATGAAAGTGAAAGGGATGAAGGGTATAGAGTGCACAGTGAAATTAAATTGGGGTTTGAGAAAAGGAGGGTAGGATGTAGGAGAGATTATAGGATGAGGAAGAAGTAGGGGAGAGAGAAGAAATGGGAAAATAAAAAGGGAGGGCAATTGTTGCAAAGCCAATAGGTCTTATATTTAGGCCCTAATGGCTTTGCTAATGTTTCTAGCGATGCTGTACAGCATCCACAATGCTGTGAAGCGTGACTAAGAAACCCCTCAAAATCTGGATTGGTAAATAAAAAATAAGTAGCACTATAGTTGGGGGAGCATCACAAAGGATGTGGATGGGCGAACATCACAATGGATGTGGGCGGGGGAAGCATTATAATGGTCATAGCAGGGGTAAACAACATGGAGGGCGTGGAAGGTAGGAAGCAACTTGTAAGGGCCATAAATGTAAAACGAAAAGGTCTAGCGAGAACACTGCTCCGCACCCACCTCCCCCCGGATGAATAGAAAACAGTTTCAGACTCGAAGCGTTTTGTGTACAGACCTAAATGGGGGAGCGGGGGGATTCCTTCACCAGCATCAAAACATTCCGACTGATGACACCACTGATTTCAAACCAGGCCTACGATCAAGGCACCTCATGCACTCAAAGCGCCAAGGCACTGTATCAAACACGGACATAACAGCTTCACCTCTAGACGTGTTATTCATGACAATAGAAACCCTTCTCTCAATAAAGAGCCATGATAAAGGGGTGATGCACTAACTCAATGTCTGGAGCTGGTCAGGCACACAGGAGTTAAGCAATGATTGTAATCAAGCCGAATGCATTAAGGCTGCAGATAAAATATGCCACAAAACTCCTCGCTCGCCACGCTCTGCAACCGTGCTTACAAAGCATTAACCTGTAAAGCAAGACAAGCTGCGGATGAGCTTCCTGTGCTGGGGACAAAGCAAGGGTGTGAGCCAGGGAGGCAACACGACATTTCCAAACTACAGGGAGGTCATGGAGTAATGTATGGCTAAAAACAAAATACATAGAATGAGCTCAGACGAGCAGTTCTCCCCGGAGACCAGAACCATTCCAGCTGGCTTCGAGGAGCAGGGCAGGCACAGATAATAGTGCCCCATGCTCTGAGGCAGGCTGCAGCCCAACCCTTCCCCCCTGTCCGCTTGGCTCCCGTGCTCTGCTAGAGCCCCATGATTGATTGGGAGGGGAAGGGAGTGCAGAGACAGTGAGACGGAGGAGTGGGAAATACATATGCATGAGTTGCTGTATCATAGTTGCTAAATCAGTGCCTTCGTGTTCTGCGCCTCAGACGGATTACAGAGCCATCATCACTGTGCAGGCCTCGGCAAAAGCACCATCCAAGGGCTTGGCTCTCGCTATCGGTCGGAATGATTCCACTGCAGAAGTTATTAGCCTTTCATTGTCCGAGATATCATTGCAGTTGAGATAACACAGATTTATGAGCCCCTTGATTAATCCCTGACCATTCCCCAACTTGTGCTTGAACTCGGCTTTGTGCAAGAAAACGCGGCCGCGCGCCAGAATGTTGGCACGCGAAGCTTGCAACAACTGAATTATTCATGCGTGCGGTTCCATCAACCTGAATTATAAATATAGAAAAACAATCAATGGCGTCTTACCCTGTCTTCATTCGCTGGTGTCTGGCGCAGGGGTCACCTAGGACTGTAGCGTCTGGCGTAATCTCTGTTTAGGTTTAACACAAGCCTTCCTGCCTTTCTATGACCAACATCATGTGTACAGACGAAATACACAAAGGTGAAAGCGAAACCAGCGCAGCGCTCGTGAAACGGTGCTGCGCTGGTAAAGAGATACTATGTACACAGCTATAGAGCAGGGAGGGAGAGTCTAAAAAGATAATGATTGTGCGCTGCGTGTGGCCCCATTGTAAAAGTAAAAGTGCAGTTTCTACAAATGCAAAGCGAGGCGGACATAAACCATGTGTGGCGCTGAGGCAGGGAAATACAAGATGAAGAAAAAGTAGTCCCAAAAGGAAAACAGAACTACGAAAGCGGACGAAAACTGCAGTTAGGCGGTGCTGCTTCCAGAATAAACAGAAGTGATGGATCGATCGACAGCCAATAATAAGCCCGCTAAGAAAAGCAATGCCAGAGTTTACTAATGGTAAGCGGCAGGAGAAATTACCCGGCAATAGGCAGAGTTTCACCCCTGATACAGATTACTTGAAGTCTCGGAGAGACAGCGCATGCGAGCTGCCTAGGCGAGACCTAAAAAGGTAAATACATCTGGCTTCAAAACTGGTATTACACTTTATGCTTACCACAGTCACTGATGTCTTTAGCAGTTTAGTTCTCTTATAAACCTCAGGTTTGTGATCAGATGGATCAAGTATGCTCTAAGCATTCAAAGGCAACAATGTCTCAATGAGGCTACTATCTCTCAACCTTTCATCTTAATGGTCGCTACAGCATACAATAAATCAGCTGGTCTCATCCCGTGTTACATCCAACGTTCAGTATCATCCAGTTACGAATCTTCCAAAAACAACTGCGTTCTAAAATGCTGGAACCGGTTGCTAATGGTTGGCATAGGATACGATTGCCTGACATAGTTTAAGAATGGTACAGAAAGACAGACTGGTACCTTGCGGTTAGGAAACTAATGGGAGTTAAAAGCGTCAGTGTTCTGTATTCGAATAACAACTGACTATAGTCATGATTTTCCACTGTAGGGAAGCTTAAAATATTGGGTGGCCCAACTGGATTGAAATGTTAAACAGATTAAGAATACAATCTGACCAGCGGTAGATGGCAGAAACTTTATGTTCTCATCAGCCTTAAGAGAGGTTAACATAGCCTTCGCCAAAGCAAAAGAGGGTTCGTCAAACTTCTTCAGGCCTCACTCCTGCCCAACACTGGCTCACAGCCAGGTACTCATTATTGGCTTCTAAGGCACGTGTCCAGGGCACATTCTATGTCTCTGACTTTTTGATCTTACTTACTTTCAGTCTTTCTTTTGGTCCTCTGGCAAGGCTCTCTTCTGCAGCTAGATGGGCTTTAAGCTAGTCCTAAAGACAAAGGGATGCTCTTTTTCCCACGGAGGATACAAGTGCTGGGTAAACTCCTCTGGATAAAGGCATTTTCCCAGCCCTGGGGGAAACAGTAACATGGGATGTACCGATCCTGGAGTAGTATTCCTCTCTCAACAGATGCTGTATATGTTCGCAATCGTGAACGGTAAATTCGCGAGCACAAACTACTGCTCGGGTAGAATTTCTACCCGAGCAGCAGGAAAACCAGCACAAACTGCAGTTCGCACTCCACTTGCGTAACTTCGCGGAGGGTTTTTGTAACTTCTCGGAGTTTCGCGTAGCAAAACTCCGTGAACTACGCCCAGGCCTGCTCAAGGTACATACAGCATACAGACTCTGAAAGCCAATTATGCATTGCAAAATGTTGGCTTTGAAGGAAACCATCACCACTTAGAAGTTGCACCAGCTCCACCTTTAACGCTAAAACTGGAAGCACCTTTGCAGGTTTTCCCCAGGGTTTTCTAAACTAACCTAGAGGACAAGGGAGCAGGAAACAGTCACAAGAATGCTTAAGATGTTATAGGGGCCATACATTACAAGTATATCTGAGCTGCTGCTGGGTAGATCAAGAACAGGAAACAATGATGCGGACAAACCAGTTTCTTCCAAGCATTGTTGTAGGGCAGACATCCATGTTTTGAAATTGCAGTTAATTCTTCCAACTATCCTTTGTGGGCTGCAACACTTCCAAGGAACAGGTATATGTCCATCAAAGAGAAGGTAACCTAAAGAAGAAAGCTCCATTTTGTACTGTGATCAATATGTACTGACGGAAGATACAAAATCCAAATCTGTATTTGTAATGTGTTACAGTGCAAAAAGGTGTTAAAACGTGGAGGCAATCACCCATTACTTTCTAGAAAAGGTAGGTTTTTGAGCCTTCCTAAAGGGAAGGAGAGTGATGCTCAGTAAAACCTCATATTATCTCATAAAACATTCAAGGGTTTACATGCTAGTGTCTGAACGGACGAAAAATCTGCTTGTTGCCTCCTGATTTTGGGTGGTACCAACAGGTTTTTATCATAGCATCTTAAAGACCATGATGGCTGGCAAATCTGAACAATCCATTTGAAGTAATTGGGAGCATTACTGTGAACAATGTGGGTAAAAAAAGATACCTGAACTTAATCAATGCCTGCACCATAAGCCTGTATAGACATCTTAGCACAGGTGAGATATTTCCACTTTTCTGTAAATAAGTCACTGTCCTTGGAATACTGTGAAGCCTCTTGCACCTTCTCACAACCTCTGTTGGGTTCTTTAGACAAATGAAATATCACCTGACTGCCATCCACATTGTTCTGAAAATCATGAACAATAACAGGATCTCTGGTTAGTGAAATGAAATGAAATGAATGAAAAATAAATTTATAAAGCGCAAAACATTCACCCAAGGGTTTCAAGGCGCTAAAGTCAAAGGCAATGTACACAACGCTACCAAAATCTAAGCAAGATCCCCCCCCCCCACTCTATACCTTTCACAGAACATAATTAATTGGGTTTTTGGGGAGTGGGGGGGAGTTTTATGTATCGCGAACTCGACCCGAAGGTATCAGAGAGCTTTGCAAGAGCACCAGTTGCGTTACAGAGGGACACATTAATTTTGTTAGGGCCAGGAAGATTAAGTGATTTGCCCAGAATCACAGGATGTTGAGCGTCCCTGCTGAGACTCGAACCCAGTTCCCCAGCTACGAGATTGACCGCTCTAGCCTTTAGGCCACATCCTCCCCCAAATTAGGAGACCATTGCCTGTGATATATTAATTGCATTAGACATGTGCTCTTTCAAGTATCATTTAGATCTAATTTTCTCCCAATGACCCAATAAGGATCTACAATAAGCAGTTATATAGAGTCAGACCACTGTGCAAAAAGGTATAAAACTATGTCAGATGTCCACCTCTGTTTGAATGTACTTCTACAATTGTATTTGCAATTCACAAACATACTCAGAAGTAGACCTAGAAAGCTGCACCATGTATAATTTTGTTGCTTCCCTATTGGGAATGCCAATGGCCTATTCATCGGCAGGGGCGGCTCCTCCGTTTGAGCGGAAGAGCATCGCTCCACAGGTTAAAATGCCCTTCTATGGCCCAGAATAGAAAAATAAAATAGCAATAAAGTAGGTTTATTACCATTTTATTTTTCAATATAACCCCGTGCTGATGCTCACGTCAGGTTGGCGGTGGGGCTGCTACTGAGTGACAGCAGCAGAGAGGAGGTTGGGCTGCATCAGCACTTTTCAAGGTGCGCATGTCCTTTTGGCCGGCTGTCTTGCTACGGGTCAGCCAGACATGTGCACTTTGGAAACTCTAACCCAGCTGTCTTATGCCAGCTGGGTTAGAGTAAGTGCAGGGCTCCAGTGTCCATGTGAGCGGCGAGTGAGGCCGCACTCTCCAATCAGGGCGTTGCTCTCACAGCGTTAGAGCAGCGCCAGGATTGGTTAACCCCTTCAGTGCCACGCCCTTTCCCCCTCCTGTGCCGGGCGTTGCATTAGTGGGTGGGGTTCATGACGAGATAGTCTCGTCATGGGCACAGCGCAACCGTGCTCCATGACGAGACTATCTCGTCATGGGCACAGAAGAGGTTAATGCACTTCTCAAGAGCTCATGCTGCAGGAGGAAGATGAGTAGCGAGGAAGGGGTCGGAGTCTTACACTTAGCAGGTAGGTGTTTTTTATTCTTACTCATTTTCCCACCTCACCACTTCACATAGATGCCAGCCGCCACTGTTCACTGGGTGTACTTAGGCTTAATGAGCAATTTTACACACACTGGGAAAATGCAGCATGATACACAAGTATCGGTAACGCTTTTTCTGATGGATACAGTATCTGCCTGTGGATTCCTCACCTTTTGATTTCTCACCTTTTTTTCCTTTTGAATTATCCCTACGCCAGCATTCCACTGAAACTTTTTTCTGGATTTCCCACGTCGATGAGGACATCATAATGGCACGGCTCCGCTCGGGGCTCCGTATGACGTCACCGGAGCCACAAGAAGACCTCGTCGGTGTGCTGACGTCAGTTCCACCCATTTTTTTTGTACCTCCGAGGCGAACCGACAACATAATTGGAGTATACACAGTATACAATATATACATAAAAACACACAGCATAAAGAAAAATAAGAAAAGCTAAAGAAACAAAGCCTAAACACCAATAGCAAGGCAATCAAAAGACATAGGAAAACAACCATGTCAAATAACTAATAAATCATTTGGTATACAAAGGTGGACAATGAGGAGGAGGGTGGGACAGTGAGGAATCCAGAGGCAGATACTATATCCACCATAAAAAGCGTTACCAAGGGTAAGTAACTTGTTCCTCTGAAGGATACATCTGCCTGTGGATTCCTCACCTTTTGAATGGAATACCACAGCAGTCCAACTCCCGGAGGAGGGTATCCAACTACTCATACCAAAATATCCTGCAGCACAGAGAGTGCAAAATGGCCATCCCTCCCAACCTCCGAATCCAAGCAGTAATGCTTCGCAAAGGTATGGAGGGAGGCCCAAGTTGCTGCCTTACAAATGTCAACAACAGGAACACCTCTAGCTAGCAGAGGAAGATGACTTGGCTCTGGTGAAATGTGCTCTAATACCTTCAGGCGGTTCCTTCTTGACCAAGGTGTAGCAGATCTTGATGCACAAGATGATCCACCTGGAGAGTGTACGCTTGTGGACATCCTTGCCTTTCATTCGTCAAATGTAGCCCGTGAAGAGCTGATCGTCCAGTCTCAGATCCTTGGGTCTGTCCAGATAGAAGCTGACAGCCCTCTTAGGATCCAGACGATGAGGTTTCTCCTTCTCCTTGGAAGGGGGAGGGGAGGATAGAAGGTAGGTAAGGTAATAGATTGTCCTAGATGGAAAGGAGTAACCACCTTAGGCAGGAAAGCATCCCTGGTCCTGAGAACCATCTTTTCTGCATGAATGGTTAAAAACTGAGGTTTAGAACTAAGAGCCTGAAGCTCTCTTACCCTCCTGGCCGAGGTAATAGAGATAAGAAAGACCGTTTTGAAAGTAAGAAGCCTCAACTGACAACTATGAAGAGGCTCAAACGGAGAGCCCATCAAGAAAGTGAGTACAAGATTTAAATCCCACTGAGGCATAATGAAGGGAATGGGAGGAAACCTATTGATGAGGCCCTTAATAAACCTCATTACAATTGGAGATTTAAATAAAGATGGCTGGTCCGGCAAACAGAGGAAAGCCGACAAGGCCGACAAATAACCCTTTACCGTGGCCACAGCACAACCCTAATGAGCCAAGGAAAGAGAGAAACACAGCACAGCAGACAAACAGGCCTTCAAAGGATCAATGAACCTCTCCACACCATTTCACAAATTTGGACCACCTGGAGGAATAAATAGATTTGGTGGAGTATCTCCTGGATGATAAAACAACTTCCACCACATCCGGTGGGAGAGAGAAAGAACTCAGGTTGCCCCGTTCAATCTCCAGGCATGAAGGTGCAGGGCATGGAGGTGTGGGTGTAGAACCTTCCCCTGCGACTGCGAGAGGAGATCTGCCCTTAGAGGGAGACGGAGCGGAGGGTGCGATGAGAGGTGAAGTAGATCTGTGTACCACACCCTTCTTGGCCAATCTGGGGTGATCAAAATGACTTGGGCCTGGTCTCCTCAGAACCAGAGGAATCAAGGGTATGAGAGGAAATGCCTAAAGGAGCTGCGAACGGCATTCTAACTGAAACGCGTCACCCAATGCTACCTGCGTCGGAAACTGGAGACTGCAGAACGACGGGCACTGCGCGTTCTCGTGAGTGGCAAAGAGGTTCAACCGAGGAAACCTCCACATCTTGAAGATGTGATGGACCACCTCCGGATGAATCCGCCACTCATGATCGGCCGAGAAACGCCGACTGAGACTGTCCGAACGCACATTTAGCACTCCTGCCAGATGATTGCCATCACACAAATACGATGGTCCTGTGCCCAGGACCAGAGTCGCAGAGCCTCTCTGCACAGACGAAACAACCCTACTCCTCCCTGTTTGTTTATGTACCACATCACAGTAGTGTTGTCCGTCAGGACCTGAACCGACTAACCGTGAAGGGCGGGAAGAAAGGCCTTGAGAACAAAAACATATCGTCCGCAATTCCAGTAGGTTGATATGAAACAACCTTTCCTCTGGAGACCAAAGACCTTTGATCTCCAGATCCCCCAGATGAGCACCCCACCCTAGAGTGGAGGCATCGTGATTACTGTGGAGGAAGATGAAAGGGCTTTCCTTGAAACAGGTTGCCCTCCACACTCCACCAAGATAGATCCGCTGCAGTGTCTCTGGAGATCCTGCCCATCTCCCTGAGATCTCTGTTGTGCTGATTCTGTTGCCTGCGGAGGCACCACTGGCGTGCCCTCATGTGCCAGCGTGCATGGTTGACCAACAGAATGCAGGAAGTGAACAGACCGAGCAGGCGTAGGACCTTCAGGACTGGAACAACAGCTTCATCGTGAAACAAAGGAATCATCTCTTGAATGTCGAGAATCCTCTGCGGAGGCGGGAAAGCTCGACACACAACAAAGTCCAGTACTGCCCCTATGAACAGGTTGCCCTATGAGGGCACCAGGTGAGATTTGGGCACATTTATCGAGAAGCCCAAGTCGAACAACAGCCGTGCTGTCATTTGCAGATGATCACTTTGAGCAGCCAGTCGTCAAGATGGGGGAAAAAAGGAATCCCTGACTTCCTGAGATGAGCTGCCACCACCGCCATCACCTTTGTGAAGACCTGAGGCGCGGACGTAAGATCGAACAGAAGGACTGCAAACTGGTAGTGCTGAGGCCCTACCGTAAAACGGAGATACTTCCTGTGCAACTTCAGGCTGGAGATGTGAAAATATGCATCCTGCAAGTCAATCGACACCATCCAGTCCTCTTGTTGCAGCGCTTGAAGAACCTGAGCTAGGGTCAACATCTTCAATTTCTCCTATTTGAGGTAAAAATTCAAGACCCTGAGGTCTAGGATAGGCCTTAATCTTCCGGCCTTCTTGGTAATCAGGAAATACCGGGAGAAGCATCCCTGGTTGCTTTCCTGCTCCGGGACCACCTCTATCGCACCTTTCTACAATAAGACAAGAACCTCCTGCTGCAGAAACAGCAAATGGTCCTCTGAACACCAGCCCTGGCAAGGAGGGTCAGGAGGAGGAAACTCCCGGAAGGGAAGGGCGTACCCATTTCCCACAAGATTCAAAACCCAATGGTTTGAAGTGATAGATTTCCAATCTTGAAGAAAATGGGGCACCCGACCCCCTACAGGACCAGCATGCTCCAAGATGGGGATCTAGAGCTACTTTCCCGTGGCACGAGTGGTGGGGGTAGGAGAGGAAGAAGAAGAGGAGAGTCGACGGAATGCACCTCGCAGATGACCTCCGCCGTTTCCTCTGTAAGATCTGTACAGAGAATTCTGCTGCTGATGCTGACGAGGCTGCTGTCGGCAACAAAAGGAAGCCACCTTACCAAAACCACAGTACCTCTTATATCCAAAACCCCTGGTTTGGGACCGAAGACCCAATGATTTTGAAGTGGCTCTACTGTCTTTAAATCTCTGCAGCGCAGAATGAGCTTATTCCCCAAAAAGCTTGGATCCATCGAACGGTGGGTCAAGGAGAGTAGCCTGCACATCCGCCGAAAACCCAGAAGACCTTAGCCAGGCATACCTCCTGGTAGCATTAGAAGAACCCATGACCCTAGCCACCGAATCAGCAGTATTCAAACCAGACTGGATAAATTGACGAGCTGCAGCCTGCGTATCTGCCAACACTTCTAAAAAGGGACCACGATCACTGTCCGGTAGCTTGGTAGCCAACTGCTTAGGCATGAACATACCTCCCTAACAAGCAGGTAGCATTGGTGGACTTCAATGCCATACTAGAGGAAGAGAAGGCCTTCTTGCAGGCTGTTCCAATTTTTTCTCCAGGAGCCTGAGGAAGAGATCCCGCCGATTGTTTAGAGCAGGAAGCCTGCACTACTAAACTTTCCGGTGAAGGATGAGCAGAAAAAAACAGGATCACCAGGAGAAGGCCTGTACCTCCTTGCCACAGACCTTGAAACAGCAGGTTCAGAAAGGGGCTGCCACCACACCTCTAGAATTGGCTCAGTCATAGCCTCATTAAATGGCAAAAGAGGCTCAACCACAGAAGATGGGGCATGTAAAACTTCCGTAAGAATATTTGGTCTGAACTCAGCAGTGGGCAACTGAAGGTCTAAAAGTTCAGCAGCCTTCCTAATAACAGCACGGTATGGTGCCACATAATGAGAAGGAGAGGCCTTTGGTGATGAAAGCTCCTACTCCGGGTACGTGTCTAAACCACTCCCCTCTTGAAGGCCCTCAAACTCATCAATGACTCTTCAATTTCACCTTCTTCAGCTTCATCCGGTTGAAATTCTTCCACTTCTAACAGCCTTTGGCCTTCTCTTCTTGACTGCAACTTCGGGACGGTGGCGGCAAGCACGGCGCCGGGGACACCGGCGTCGATGGAAGAGCCTCCGATGTAGGCAACGGCGCTGATCGAAGCAGAGAGGAGAAAGTCCACCAGATGGCGCCAGAGACTGAGAAAACGACGTCGAAAACCTCGGAGCCGGAAACTGCCATGACGGCGCTGTCGGCATAAAGGGCACAAAGGGTGTCTAGGCATATTGCTGAGGAACACCCAAATTGAATGCAAGTAGACCCACGGGGCCTGACGGCGCACCGGTAGAGTAAGCTGCTCTGGCAAACATGCCGTACATCGCATTAAGAAAATGTGAAGGATCCGACCCAGGTTCAGGAACGGGTGGATAAGGAGCCAAGTCTGAATCCATTCGAGGCCGAGTAGGCGTTGGGGCCGTCGGACCCAAAACATGTGAGGTTGAAGGCACAGGAGAAGACACCCTAGGCTCCTGAGAATCTCTTGGCGCCGGAGATAACTTTGGCACCAGAGAACCCCTCGGCGTTGGTGACTGCACCGGAGAATTCCTCAGCGTCGGAGAGTGAGACGGAGTCGCTTGAGGAGAATGAGAATGCGACGGCAAGATGAAATCTTTAGAGCAACATTGCGAAGCCGGAGATGGCGACATCGAAGCTCGACCCTTTGATGAACGAGTGAGCTAAAGAATGATGAGGAATTAAACCCAGATCACTTGACTGGGGGTGAGTGTTTGATTTGCTGAAACGCTCCATCCATCATCCCCTTTGGTATCGCTTTAATGAACGACGTCAGGAACCAACCGTGCTTTCTCTTCTTCTTATGTTTCCTCGACTTCAAAGTATGCGAAGTCGATGACTATGATTTTGACTTTGACCTCTTTCGGCCCCTCTTCTCCTTTCTTGCCTTTGCCATAAAAAGCTTAGCCTCATGCTCCTTCAAAGCCTTCGGATTCATCTTCCAACAACCAGAGCAGCCTCCGTTGTCATGGTCCGAAGAAAGACACCACAAACAGTCTTCATGGGGGTCAGTGATAGAAATATGACCCCCACACTCTCTGCAAGGCTTGAAACCCGACTTCTTCAATGTCGCCATAGCACTGCTAAACCAAGGGAAACAGCAGATAACAAAGTAACTGTGAAGAAAATGGAGAATCCCATAATGCCATTACGCGTCTACGGCATGGAAAAAAGGGAACGGACATCAGCATGCCGATGAGGTCTTCTTGTGGCTTCAGTGACGTCATACGGAGTCGCGAACGGAGCCATGCCATTAGGACGTACTCGTCAACGTGGGAGAGCTAGAAGAAAGTTACTGTGGAATGCTGGCGCAGGGGTAATTCAAAAGGAAAAAAAGGTGAGGAATCAAAAGGTGAGGAATCCACGGGCAGATGTATTCATCAGAGCAATTTTTCTTATTGTATTTTTTCCTTGATGGGGGAAAACATTTTTCCCTCTGGAGAAACCGACTCCACTTGTTCTCCTCTAAGTTTGGAGTTGATCCATTTCCTACCGTGGAACCGGAGTTACGTCAGACCTTTGCTGAAGTAAAACTTCACCCATTTGCGAGATGGAAAAGTGTTAGATCGGATTTTGTGGATGTCTACAATGTCCGTCGTTTGTAAGCGTTTAATATCTTATAATGCAAACCACACTTTGCTCCACCTATTCTCCACCCTCTAGTGCTGTGGAATTCTATGCGCACATGGTGGAGAATTAAAAAATAGTAAAACCATTTACGCCTGCCAGGATTTCTTCTGTGAATTTCTGGCAGACATGAATAAAGACATTCCTGGCTTACTGCTGAAAATGACTGTGAATCAGGCTCACAGTTTGCATGGTACTCCATTGTCTGCACCAGTAAACAAAAAGAATGCATAAGCCTTAGTCACAAGTTTAAAATAAACGATTAAGGCCTCAATCGTAGCTGATCACTTTCATTAATCTTGTAAACACAGGTCCATTAAACCACTATTATGAAAGGGACTCCTACAACCACAAACCCCTAACAACTAAAGAGTTGAGACAATAATTTGATTTTGACCAAACTCAGGGAGAACCTATTAAGTTCCCAATTGCAACTTTATGTGCAATCCTATCAACTTACCTCACCCAGGGGACACCCTTCCTTCAGGCAACAGCATAACATGGAACCCGCGTTTGCTGCTGTAGGGGGTTACCTACTCTGGTCTGTAGACGCAGGGAAATCAATCCTTTCCCTTAAACTTTCACCTACATGTGTCAACGTGGAACACAACGTTCATTTTGACTGACTATGTCGAAGAAAGCACTTCAGGGGATTAATTCTTGTGGCGCTCACGCTACACATCCTATTCAAGGAGAGCCTTTTGTCCCATCAAATGACTCGCTCAACTCTGACCCACACCTGTACCTCTAGCTGAACATTAATCCACCAAATTAGGCATTTAAAAACGGGAGGGCCTCACCTTCCATCTCCCGACTGGCTCTGACGCACTCACAAACTATTTTTCTATACTGTGAAGGGTTGTCCTTCAGCATTGCTGCGGCTTCCAGATTGACTGCATTTTCCAGAACAGGATTAGACAGCATCGTCTGTGTAAAATAAAACACATTGCATTGCTTAAAGTGTGCCTTCTCACTTATATAACCGAACCCTAGCTTTGGACAAAAATGTCTAAATGAAATTACACAATACAAGCCAAAACTAAATTATGAATTAAATATGATGGTCAAATAAGTCAATTTGAGACACAGACGTTTGTTTTCAAGATTATACTACTTATTGTAGTGACCATGCACACGATCATATTAGATTCAGTAACAGTTCTTTTTTTAATCAAATTATTACTTCTCAACACCACAATATATAATAAAATCCACCTGTTTATTTCCCTTTTGGTCGCAGGACTTCACTTAAGCTGCTGTTCAGCAATAATGATTTTAACTATATTTGTAAAGTTGTGAACACGTTTTCACTATCGGATTCAAAATTAGGAAAATAGAGAGAGATATATCGGGGGATGGCCACATTTTAAGGCCTACGTTGTTCCAAAGTCTTTGGATAAACAGGAGTGTTTTCACATCCCAGTCCCTAGTACTGAGTAAGTGTTAGCATTCACAACATGCATTGACAAAGCCAATAGGCCTTGCTTTAATGTACCAACAAATATAAACATAGGCATTCACAAATGCAAGATCCATACATTGTACCAGTGGCGGAGCGTCCATTGGGGCGCTGTGGCGTTGCCCCACTAATGCCGCCAGCCGCCATCCCTGCCATCACATGTATTATTAAATAATAACTCAGGCTGATTGAGTCGCGCACGCTCAGTGACACTGATGATTTCATTTTCCACCGGGCCGCCAGAGTCAATCGGACGCTGAAGGGGGTGGGGCTAGTGATCGGCCCTGCGGCAGCATGCAGCAACTAACAGTGACCGACTGTTGTAAGGTTACTGTTACAGTGTACTAAGCGCAGCAGGGAAGCAGTAATAATGCGCATGTTCAGCTTTGGGCTGGTCATTTTTATGACCAGCCCGAACATGCGCACTACCTTCCCCTTAGGAGAGCGAGGATTGCTTCATGCCGCAGCCCCCAGTCTCCTAATGGGCAGATAGCATCCCTGCTCAAGCCAATCCTGGCGCTGCTAATGCAGTGTCTGGATTGGCTGAGACACCGCGCGCACACAGTGAAGTCTGAGGCATAAGTAGCTAGCATTAGTATTGGGTGCCGCGCGTGGGTGGCACACTTGCTGAAAACGTATGGCCAATCACTGTGGCTTATGTGTAGCCATGCAGCAGTGATTGGCCATTTCGTTCGTGATGCTCACGCACCTCGTCGCAGACCGTCACCGCGCCAAAGGCACCACACCTCTCGTGCACTGCCACTGCACTGCCATAATACCTCCTGCTCGTGGCTCGTGTTGTGTACCTTGGATCACCTCAGTCAGCCAGCCTTGGTTGGTTCCTTAATTGTTGGATCATTTACGTCACCAATCGGAGATCCGATCATGCGTATCGTTACTTGAGGTCAGATTTACCTTATGTTTTATCTGTACCGAGCATTATTGGCATGCATGATCTTTCGCACCTTCTAAATCAATTTGTACCTTGTCATTCATTGGCCGTTTTTGAGTGGCATTTATTTTATTTCAGTTTTGCTATAAACGCTTGCGAAAGTAAAGCGGGTTTACAGGATGACTCACATATGCTGGTGGGTGCTGTTAAAATGCAAGAGCCAATATGTTACACAAAAGCTCTGATGAAATTATTAATTTGCATTGAAAAAAAGGGACTAGAACAGCGCAGAGTTAACATTGTACTGCTGCCATTTTCGTTTCTAGGATACGTCGTCCTCGTTTTTAACCTACTGGCTTCTGGGCTGACTGCACAGGTGTTTTATTCTTCTCTAAGTCCCATCGCACAGTGTGCCAATCAGTGAAGTGTAAAACAGATGTTTTCGTAGTAGTTGTCATTTTCCACATATTGGTTCCTCTGTGCATCTCTTGTTTCTCTTCAAAAGGGTCAGCAGTAAACATGGTTGGAGGACAGCTTTCTGGCTTGTTGATTATCATTTTTGTCCAGTTTTTTTCCGTCTTTAGTTTCAGTCAGATGATATCTGCAGTGCCCAGCGACGATCAGGCTTGCAGGGAATACGCTCTAATTTTAGCACTGCTGAGAGGAAATGGTCTTTCTCTTTCTGACTGGAAATAGTTTTGCTGTGTTTGTGTTTTGTACCTTATATGCTGTATTTTCAGTTTCTTGACAACTTGATTGATTTCTGACGCAAGCCACATATGTTTTGCTTTGTTTTTTATTTTGTTTAGCAAACAGTGTCCCTTTTATCCATAACAGCTGCACTTCTGGTGCAGTTTGTGTGCATTGCAAGACTCAAGATGGTTTACCATTTTATTAGGACTTTTGAGATCTGCACAAAATATACAGTATGTTAAACATAGCCTCCCTTCCCCGCCTACGGGCGATTGAAAGCCACCCAGTGTTTCTTAATTCGTGCCGAAACAGACGATAGTTTTGTTAAGTCTCATTGCAGCACCATTTTTGTGGTATCTAGGATACCCGACCTAGGGTTCTTTGAGCCTATTTTGGGACTCCTCCGGGAATTCCACAGACTTGAGAAATGCATTTCTGGGTAGGCTCGGCAGAGGGTCTGGCACATCCCCAGCACATTTACTGTACTATCTCGAGGTCTTGTGCGTGTCATACTCAGTCCTTCTCTCTAGCCCATAGTCAGCCGCCTTCTCTCTAGGCCATCCTTAGGCCTTCTCCCGTCCCTTTCCTCACCCTTCTCCCTATCCTCATCCTCAGTCCTGCCTAGTCTATCTTCAGTCCTTTTCTATAGCCCACCCCAACCCTTCTCTCTAGCCATCCCCAGTCCTCCCTCAGCCCATTCCCACCCTTATCCATAGTCCATCCCCAGCTTTTGTCCCTGTCACAATCTGTCGTGCATCTGATTTAACCCAGTGCAATGACAGATGCACAACTCTTGGCAAGTGGAGGAGCAGCAGAAGGCCAAGAAAGATCAATCGGTGAGATAGGAGATCCACCCTTTGGCTTTACCATCAAACAAGGTGAGATCTGCAAGTAAGGTTGGGTGGCCACTGCCAGCGCCAGCCTATCAGTGTCTAAGATGTGCTGAGATGAGGAACTTGTAGATAGGCCTACGAGGGCAGTTTAGGCCCAGCACTATTTGCTTTATTAACCTTCCTGCTTCCTCAAATTTGCTTAAAAATGCACCGTTTGTCCACTCTTTTTTCAAACTTTTCTTGGTGGGAGTACCCCCCCCAGACTCCCCGTAGGTTATTCGAGCTTGCTCGCTACGCTCGCTTGCCACAGTGCAGTAACACAAAAATGTTAAGCCTCACCACTTTCAAATGTCACCAGCCGCCACTGCATTGTACACGTGAATGTTGTTTATCACACCAAAGCCTGTCCTACTGGCTCATAGGTTATAAATAACTGAATGTGACAAACAGCATAACATTTGACAGAACAGGAAAGATGGTTGGTCAGGAATTTGCAGTTAGATAGAGTATCCACCATAAAAAGCATTACTAAAGGTAAGTAACTTGTTCTTCTGATGGGTACTTGCAGATTCATCATATTTTGAATAGATACCAAAGCAGAAACCTCAAAAGGTAGTGGATCTGAGGAGTGGACTTCACACCAGGAGGTTCTGGAGGACCAAGTAAGCAAAATGGGTCTTAGTGCAGATCCTAGAGTTGATCAAATAGTGTCTGGCGTAGGTGTGGAAGGACGCCTACGTAGCAGCCTGGCAGAAGTCCCACACAGATACACCCAAAGCCTGGAGCAGCATTGGCTCTTGTGGGAGGAGCCTGAAGGCCCTCAGGAGGCTCCTATTGGCTAGGGCACAGCACACATTGATATAGAAAATGATTAATTGGGAAAGGATCCAGTTTGCACTGTCCTTCCCTTCCTTACACAGGTGAATCGGACAAAAAATTGGCCACCCAGCCGGTGCTGCTTAGCTGATATATATAGAAACTAAGGGCTGTCTTCAGATTAAAAGGGATAAGGCAGACAGAAGAAAGCCAGGAGCATGGTGGACTGCCCACAGGGAAAGACAACACCACTTTAGCAAGAAATACACCACTTTTCTAGACAGGTAAAGACCACTCTGCTGGTTATGCTCAATCACTAACTTGGAGGTAGAAGTGTGGAGGTTTGGATGAAGAATCAAATCCTGTTGTTGGGACAGCAGGTCCTCTGGAAGTGGTCAGTGGAGCGCAGATGTACAGACTATGCAGCTCAGAGTCCCGGTCTGGCCAAGACTGAACTGGGTCTATAAGCATACCGATGCCCCCCTGACCCTCTTTAGAACTCGCGGAAGCAGTAGCAGAGGTGTATATTCATAAAGGAGTTCAGAGTGCCACAGAAGGAAGAATGAGCCTCACAAGCACCCGAGGTAGAAAGTCCAAGGCACAAAAGGAGTGAGATAAGTGTTCCTGAACACTCAAACATGTCCCGGACACAGATGCCACTTTTGGTTAGCCAGATGACATCTGCTATGTTTGTCCACCTTGGCACTAAGGGACCACACCAGGTGCCAGACCATAAGGAAATCCCTTGAAGATATAGCCATTGCCATAGTCTCAGCACCTGTTGGCACAACACAGACAAACCCACTCTGCCCTGCTTGGTGCAGTAACACATGGTGGTCATGTTGTCAGAACCTGAAGATAGTTGACCTTGGCAGAAGGCAGGGAAGTCTTGAAGGCCCACCGGATGGCACACAGTTCTAGAAGGTTGATATGGTGCATCTGTTCCATTGGAGAACAGAGGCCTCTGATCACTACCTCACCCAGCCCAGAGATGAGGCATTTGTCACCACTGTGAGCTCTGGATGGAAAGGGAAAACGGTCTTCTGCATGTCAGGTTTGCATCCTTCAGCCACCTTTGAAGGTCACAGGATGTTTCATCCCAAATAAGGGTGCTGTCTGAGAGTCACCCCCGGTGTAACGCCCATTGATTTTGACGATTCCATTACAGACCTAGTATGTGCCAATGGGCCTGAGGCATGGGGCACCAGCAGAATGCACAAAGCCTGTCAATAGTGCATGGAGTATGATTTTACGGGTTTCAAAAGGTAACAAATTCAATATCTGTCTTAAGAGAGATTAGTAGAGAAAGCAAATGCCTGTGACTAATAAAATCTGGTTGGCAGAGGAGGGGCTGCTAGTCCTTCAGGCCACCATCCATGAAACTAGATGTCATAGGTACTCTTGAAGAGCAGAATTTCAGTTTCATCAGAATTGCACTTTAGGGGACTTTGTTTCATCCAGTCTACTGCACTACTAATACATGCTTCAAAAATGTATTGTGTGGAGACAGAGTTCTTTCCAGTAGATAAACCAACAGTGTCATCCGCACAAGAGGCAACACTTATACCATAAGACTGAATTAAAGTAGTTAATGGAGCCACATAAACATTAAATAATGTCGACTAAGTGAAAATCCCAGAGGGATCCCATACTTTCTTCCCGAAAACAAATAGAGAATGACATCGACTGCCCTCTTTCACAAAGAAAAGATTGTAGCCAAAATCCTACATCTACAGAAGGAGTACCGTTTGGTACATAGTATCTAACAACAAAGACAAATACAGAAAAATTAATGTACTTGGCCACATCATGTCCATCGTCAACAGTCTAAGCAAATGAGTTCCGAAACTTGCCATAGCCTAAGGGTGGACATGGTGCTGCCTCAAAAAGAAAACAGCATTAGAAGACCGCAGAGCTCTGCTGATGAAAGAGAAGACTCTCTTTCCCAGTACCTCAATGCACTTTGATTCCCAATATGGTAAAGCCATAGGGAAAGTGGTTTACTTTGCTGGTAGAAACCTGTACAGCTAGGTCTTCTGGCACTGGATGCTGTGTTAGAACGGCCACTTCTCCCAGCCAGGCCTATGATGGATTAGCAACAGGGCAGTTCACTGGCGTTGCTGAACAAGGCTTGGTCCACCCTTGCATCAATCTCTCAGTCATTACTGAAAGGCAACAGAGATTCAAAAGATGAAACGAGCTAAAATATTTCTGTGAGCAAATCTACCTAGGTCTCCACAGCAGGCAAGTGCAATTCTAGCAGGAGGTATGCCAACTACCATTGCGAAACAGGTGCTCTCTACAATATGGCAAGTCCAATTCGGCCTTAGTGACAGTGGCAAGGCCACTGGTACTTTGCAGGTATGAACACAGACCAGCATAAGTATAGTGAGGGGGAAGGAAATTGTTTGCCTCCACGTCATATTCTTCATTAGATCATGCTGAATAAACAGTAGAGCATCCGAGTCAGTGTAAAATCAGGTAATTGAGGCACAGGAGGACTCAAGATATGGTTGAAGAAGGTTTATTCCAGTGAGTTCAAGGTCTCATCCATCCAAGAGCTTGAGCCAGGTGCAACTGACCCACATATCTTACAGTGGATTCTATCACCATGGAGCTACTCAAATGGAAACAAGGAGGCATGCTTAGGAGTCGCTGAGAGCTACATGAAGGATAATACATGCATACAAATAAGCACATTGTTACAGTCTGCTTTAAAAATAATGCTGGCATCGGGGCAAGGTAGTTGTACAGGGGTTTTCCCAGGCTAGGGCTCGGCCATGGCAATTTCAAAATGTGACTTCGACAGAGATCTAACCAAACTCAGCTCCAGCTCTAAAACTGAAGTTTAAGTCAGATCCAAAACTGGTGCTTCTGTAGCTGAGGCTGGTGCCGAAGTGGCTGGAACTGGAGTGGCTCACAGTAAAAGGTTTGAGGGTGCAGCCGGACTTCAGACTGGAGACAGCAAAGAGACAGGAAAGGGTATAAGAGGGTCAGAGAGCACTGGGTGGGTATTGCTGGCAGAAGTGTGGCTGAGGACTGAATGATATTTGGGCCCAAAGGTGCTATAGGAGAACCCCAGAACATTAAAGCTGCAACATCATCTCTTTTAAGGTCTCAATTTGGTACTGAATGGATGATGGCCTAGGGAATTAGGGCAAATATACTCCGACTGTGGGACAAGGATCAGAATAGATTGTGATAGGGTTGGGTCCTTGGAACATCAACTGCTTATACTCTCTTTGTAGCAAAAGCAGTCCAGAGGTGCCGACTCCAGCTTAGAGTTTTTTGTGATTGTGCCAAGAGTTGAATTTCAACTTTGTAATGGACGTATCAGAGGGTTGTGACGACCTGGATCTGGAACAGGCTCTGTACTTTGAACGTGACCGCCCTTGCTTCTTGTGTTCGGCAACGTACAACTTTTCTCTTCTTGATAACCTTCTGATGTCTAAGGGAGCATTTGTTGCAGGACTTAGAGTCATACATTGATCCCATGTACTATCCCAGGCGTCAAATGTATCTGTGGCCAACATCTGGTTCCTGCAGGAGAGGCAAGGTTAAAGCATGTAGTTTTGGAAGGGAAATTTTCCCTATCACCCTGTTGTTAGGTTTTGAAAAGTTCAGGCGTGGAGCTCTGGATCCGTGTCGAAGGGGGTGGGAAAAAAAAGAGACTATGCTAGAGCGCAATGTCGTCATTTCCTGAGGTGGGGCAAAACCGCCATGCAGTCTGAAGGCTCCGCCCAATGGCACATGTGCGCTATTACAGAACAATTTCCAGATCATGTCTGACATATGGGGGAGTTCAGAACATGAGGAATCTGCATTTAGAAGTATCCATCCAAATTACTCTTTTTCCACCTATCACTGACATTAACATCTTTTGAAGAACTTCAAAACACATCTCTTTCAGGTAAGATGCTGTCATAAATGACTTGTGTTTTCAGTGCCAGAAAACAGCTGTGTAACATTGTGCTTTAACAGATGCAACTTTCATCCAATCAATCTTCCAAGCTAAATGAGGAACATCCTGGTGGCAGCATCAAATAGAAATAAACAGGTGATGATAGGAGCATCACCCTCAACAGGCCCCACCCACTGCAGCTTGCTAGGCTGCACAACGTGCTTGTACTAGCCCACACAAGTACCATTGCTGCATGCTAAACAAGGATCATAATGCCATGATTCAACAGTCACATTCTATCATACTTCTCAAAGATGTGCTATATCAAAAAAGCTTTCATGTGTTAACTTCAGTGTTCATTCATTACTTTGAGCTCAATCTTCGGTGATTAAACTCACAGTGATTAATGTTGGGCATCTACTCTTTCAGTATTTTTACCAAAAAAAGCTCTGGTATTCTGAGGGCAACATGGAATTTCCTATGTTTTAAAAATAAATTACAAGAGAGATCTCATCTCTCCCTCTCCTAAAAATGACCCTTTATCCTCAACACCATTGTACCTTACTAATTAATAGTTATCCTTGCTTCTATCCCCTAATATCTAACTACATGTTTCTTGGTTTTTGTTTCCAATGTTTATGTATTTTCAAGTTTATTACTCTGAGATTTATTTATCTTGAGCTAATAATTCCTCAAGTCTCCTTGTCAGACCACGTTCAGGGCCCACAGGTCAGACAGTCTCCTAGGCCATAACTATGCCACTGGCATCCTGGGACGCGTCCTACAATTAATCTGCAAAGTGGGCCAAGTACAACCCTTTCTACACTTGACTCTCAGGAAAGCGAGGAGTGACAGTCACAGGTTTCTCAGGGAGGTAGGGTGGAGGTCAAGTGGTCAGAACTCAAAAGCCAAAAAACACAATAAAGAACTGTCGAGCCTAGAGCTAGTCTTTAGAGTAAAAGAAAGTATTTTAATGCCCCAGAGTAAATAAATACTACCCATTCCAAAGGTTGTTCAGTTACAGGAATGTAGGCAATACACTTCAACCTCCAGTTTATGCCATGCTAAAACAGAGGCCTTCAAAATGTATCTACTAGCCGCTGAACTCAGACTCATTCAATACGCAGAGTCTAAATAACATACATGAGCTACACGTGCTGCACATACAGACACACTCAATATAGGTGTGGAATTTCAAGCAAGGTACTAGGTTTCACAAAAACATTGAACTTTACACAAGAGGGGTCAGTAGACTGCAGTCACACTGACAAGAGAAAAAACATTTGGTTACACTATAAATTAACAAAGAAACTGTATGATTCCACTACCACTTTAAGTGACATATGCAGAGAAAGGGCACTAGTCTTCTGTCTGATATGACAACACGTTTAGTGTGTCCAGCAGGATCACAGGGCGGGGTATGGACCTTGCATTGTTAGGGGTAGGCATAGGCCTCTATATACACACAGTAGATTAGAACTATGCCTGGGCCCAAATAAAATTCAGGTTACCAGTTGCATATGCAGCTGGGCACTCATAGCAGGGGTGCAACAACAGTTTCCCTTGCAGGGGACATTCCTGCCCTAGCAGAAGTCCCTCCAGGATGAGAACCGAGAACCTTACTCCACTGTTAAAAAACAACTAGTCAATGGATTGGCACAACCGGTGGGAAAGTTCAACTACATTCCCATGATTTATTGCCGCTTTGTGCTCTATCATGAAATCAATGCCTTGTACTGAGACAGTCCATACCAGCAATTGGAAACTCTCACCTTCATAGTCATCAGTCACTTGAGTGGTTTGTGATCTAGCTAGACACTAAACTTTGCACCAAACAGAAGGCCAAGACTTCCTCAAAATCCAGACTATCGCAAAAGATTTTTTTTTCCAATGGCCATCCAGTTCTGTTGTTTAGGAAGTAGTCTGTGAATAATAAAGGTCACTGAACGCTCTACACCCTTGTCATTAAGTTGAACCTCTACAGCTCCAAAACGTTTATCTGAGGCATCAATATGTACAATGAATGGCTGACCGTAGGCGGGTGCCTTCAACTCAGGTGCCTTACGTAGTGGTATCTTCTGGTCCTCAAAAGCTTTTGGATGCTCCGCAGTCCAAAAGTCTTTCTTTTTTTTTAAAAACTCTTTTTATTAACATTGTCATTTCCAACCATTTCTGCAATACCATATCGTTCTTCACAACGTACATTACATCTCCCTCGTTTCAGCCTTTGTAGTACATTAAGGACCCCTGTCGTTTTTCCCTTTACCTTTGCACCCGTCTCTTTAACCACATCAAAACACCTCTCGTCAGTGATCTCTAGATACACCCTTGCTAGTCGGGATTGTCTGATAAGGATTCTTCCTGCGGGGGATCACAGATGTTGCCCCGATATTCATTCCATTTCCCCCATATCTTATTCCATTTTTTGGGGCATCCTCTGTGTATGTAGACCGATTTTTCGGTTACCATTAATTCGTCCATACCATTACACCACTTTCGGAGTGTCGGGACTTGCCTGGCTCCCCACTGCTGCGCAATATCTCTTTTTGCTAAGGCCATCCCTAGTGTTACCCATGCTTGCACTGCCTGATTGAGGTCCATGGCCTCCCAGACGTTTAATATGCAACACTTTGGTTCAGTAACCATCGTTATTCCAGTTACCTGCGCGATTGTGCGCATTATTGCTTTCCAATAGTTCTGGATTTCTACGCATTGCCATAATATGTGCCAGAACGTGCCCGGTTCCCCACACTGTCTAATGCAAAGTGGTGTATCGGCTCTATGCAATTTATGTAGTAGTGTCCTGGTGTAGTAGGTCTGATGCAGTATCTTCAGTTGTATTAATTTAAATCTAGCTGAAATCGCCACTTCTCTTGGGGATGCCAACGCTTCCTGCCAGTCCGTCTCTTCCAGCTCACCCACGTCAGTCTCCCATCTAGTTTTTAGGGTTTGTGTCGGGTCTGGTTGGTTCCAAAAGTCTTTCTTAAGCTAATTCTTGGATGGCCAGGGTGCATCTATTGTCCTATAGTCGGTCACAAGTTTATGACACAGCCAGTGAGTTATAGAAAAGCTTTTGCTTGAATATGGGTGGCAGGAACCCCCTCACCAACACAGACAGCACCTTGGCATCCCATGAGTGGACCCTCCCATTGCTCACCTGATGCTCACGGTAGACTACACAAGTTTATCTCCCAGGGTGTGTTAATGGTCAGTTTGATCAATGCAAAAGATACACCGTTGATGGACGGAATGCAGAACAAATTAAAACAGTCTCCGCCAGTCAAGAGATCTGGGTTGAATCAATCATTCTTTTGCTCACCATGCCACCCCAGGACTGGTTTCGGGGTTTCACCCTTCTTCAGCCAGGATAGCTTGATTCCAGTGGCACAGTGAGCCCGGGACCTATATCTAGGCATACCCGGCGCACTCATGGCGAGAAAGCAAAAGACACACAATTGATGGACGGAATGCAGAACAAATCAAAACATTCTCCCCCAGTCAAGAGATCTGGGTTAAATCCATCATTCTTTTGCTCACCATGCCACCCCAGTTTAGACCTGGCCATATGCAAATCAGTCTTGACGCTGTGCCTCATGGGAACAGTTCAGCCCGAACTGCCAAGCCAGGTCCTGTGTATCCTGATCAATACCTGTTATAGGTGTATCAAGTGGTTCTCCCATAAAATACTAAAGATGGCAATGTCATCAAAGTAGACCTCACAGAACTCTTCCAGTCCTAAGATACATGGTTCACCAAGCGCTGAAAGGTGGCAGGAAATGCTTTGAGCCTTAAGCGCATCACCCTAAAACTTCTGGTGTACAGAATTCAGATTTCTGATTGTCAAGAGGAGCTAATGTGATCTGTCAATAACCACTGGTCAGAGCGAAGATACTCACGTAGCAAGCATCATTGGGCTAGTTCACCACTACATCAGCTCTGGAAATCAGGAGTGCATCGGTCTTCATCATCTCAGTGAGCGATATGTGGCACACAGAAAAGTCCAAGTCTGTGAATCCTTGTTTGGGTAACAATACTAATGGACTGGTCAAAAGAGTATGGGAATGATCAAAAACTCTAAAGTATAACATCTTGGCAACCTCTGACTTGATGAACTCCTGGACTCGGTCAAACATCCTGTAAACTTGCTCTCGGCTAGCAAGCTATCCCCTGTATCTATGTTATGGACACAGAAAGGTATCAACTCTGGAGTCAGACAAAAAACAAATGGGAAACTCATTCCAGCACCTTTCTACACTCTTTTTGCAGATCACATGTTAGTTCAGGGGCCAGTTGTCCAGAGAACCAGCCTTCTCATCCCCGTGTAGTAGGTGAGAAAGTGGTTCACAACCTTTCTCAACCTCCTTTGTCAGTGTGAGGACGCTTACTGAGAAATCTCTCCTGAAGTATTGTTTAAGCGGGTTCACATGGAACACATTCTTTTACTCCCTAGCAGCACCTATGAACTTCACCTCAGAAACCTCCTATACTACCTTGTGGGGCCCAAACCACTTATGAGCCAAATCTCTTGAGCAAACGGGTGTAAGCACCAACAACTCCTGTTCAACCAGCATCGCTTTCTGGTCATGCCACTCCTTCATCAGGTTCCTCAAGGATGAGCTAGACCCCTGAGATTCAGGAGGGGCCTGAAGAACCAGGCTTTTTCCTGGTACTTAACAATGATTATGAGCAATTAAAGAACAAGTCCGCATTAGGCCTCGTATTAGCGCCGAGGTACCCCAGTGGGGCAATAGTTGCGCTCTACAAAAAAAATAATTGCTTAAACAAACATAAATATGATGAGATAAAGCTTGTGCCCCAGTCAGAAATCACTGTATTAGGAACTCTAACAGATCCCTAGGAGTGTCATAGCTACTACCCTGCCAGTCATGCTCCTCAGGGGGACCAACTTTGGCATGATCCACCACAACCAAGCTATATGTTTTGGCTGATGCTGAAAGAGTTATACTGAAAACAACCCCAAGCAGGAAGCTGCAAAAATGTTTCTCAAATCTTTCAAACAAAAAGAAATTCGAAATAAGTATGTGGTTCATCGAAGGTTTATATCCACTCCTCCTGTTTGCAATCTATTCATACAAAAAACGTTGTTTTTGCATATATTAATAAGTGGTGCAGCTAGTGGTGAGTATAATACCCATTCTTATACCATAAGTATGGATAATATGGAGGAGACAACTCACAGGACCATCCAAATGGGGACAGTAATATAGTGTTCTGGGCTTCTTATCATTGGTGTCAAGCTCCTTAATGTGTGCAGGAGTGGGCTGTAATCCAAAGCATGATACAGCAGTTGCCTGTTGGTGTACATAAACGTATAATTGTATTATGAAAGGGAACATTTCTATACATATCTCACCCTGAGCTAGTTCTGAGATGAAAGGTGGGAGAGTTTTACATCTATATGCACACAATGAGTGAATGCAGTGCTCAAATAGGCGGGAGTATGTAGCCCACAAAAAAACGTAAAAATGTAGCAGGTGAGTGTACAGGCTTTAATAGGTTCACTCACTATACATGTTAAATATGCACATGGACTTGTCAAGTCAACAGCAGCATTGCCCACTCACCAGAAGAGAACACCAACTATTGGCAGCGAGCCTTGACCTTACCACTGAATTGGTATGTCGAACAGATTCTATGAAACCTCTATGGGTCTCTGTGCATCCCTTGCCAGAAGACCAAGGAGTACAACCTATCCGTTTATTTTTTATTTTTTATTGCCAAGACTGCCATGACAACAGCTGACTGCTCTGACCTCCTTAGGGATGTGTCCCTTCAAGGGCTAGCCGCGGATGACCGTGAGGCCTTGGAGACGGACCTGATAGTGGACGAACTGACTCAGGCGTTGCGGGAACTGCGGTCGGGGAGGGCACCGTGTCCCAACGGACTGCCCTTTGAATTATATTAGGGATTGGCAGATATGGTAACTAATCCCATGCTTGAGATGCTCAGGGAGGCTACGGGAGGACCAAAGGACGGCAACTATAGTCGTTATATACAAAGTAGGCAAGACTCCAACTGACTGTGGGTCCTATAGACCGATATCCCTGCTAAATGTTGATGCCAAACTACAGGCGAAGGCCCTGGTGACCAGATTGATGGGGGTCATATTGTCGATTGTGCATCCCGACCTGTCAGGATTCATGCCCAATAGGAGCATTAGGCTCAACCTTCAACGCCTATATGGGTTGCTTCATCTGGCAGAGTCCCAAGCAGAAGACCCAGCTGTCCTCATGGCCCTTGATGGCAGAATGGCTTTTGACTCTGTTGAGTGGACTTATTTGTTTGCAGTAATAAAGAGGTTGGGTTTCGGACAGCTGTTTTGTGCCTGGGTCAGGCTATTATACTGTTCACCTATGGCCAGAGTAAGGATGAACGGCGCAATGTCCCTCAGTTTTGAATTATGGAGGAGTACCAGTCAGGGGTGTCCTCTCGTCCCCATGTTGTTTGCGCAGGCGATGGAGCCCCTGGCGGCATGGTTTCACCGGGACCCCTTAATACAGGGGATTCTGGCATCTGGGGGTTGGGAGGAACAAATCTCCCTATACACAGTTAATGTCCTCCTCTGTGTTACACAACCCCCTTACTCTCTAGATCGGATCATGCAGGTGTTCTACATCTTTGGGGACCATTCGAGTTACAGAATCAATTGGTTTAAATCGGTGATCTCTCCACTCTCTGGAGCACCGCCGCGACTGTCACGCGATTGTCCAGCTCCGATTTCTTTGGTGGCATTCCACTATCTAGGGATGTATTTCACACAAGACCCCAGGAGTCCCTCGGAAGAAATATCTTCCTCCAACTGGAAAGGCTTAGGGGGACGGGATGCACTGGGGCGGCTTACTGCTGATGCTTATGGGACAAGCAGTCCTGTACAAAATGATGAGCCTCCCACGGTTCTTGTATGTTATGCAACACACACCCTACAAAATTCCATCAGAGGTGTTCAAACAGATAAACCAGGAGGTTGAACAGTTATTGTGGAAGGGGTGAACCCCTAGATTAGCGTTGGTCAAATTGCAAAGAGAAGTCTACGAGGGGGGGGGCTAGCGATATTAGATATTTTGAAATACTACTGGGCCTCATTGCTCCTAGTGATCAACGAATGGGTCTTTGCTGACCTCCAGAACCCTGCATATAGAGTGGACAGGGAAGCGATGGGCCGTGGGGGGCAAGTAGATATCCTCCATGGGGTGAAGAGTGATAATGACATGCCACAGTACATGAGGATGGTAGTTAGGGTCTGGAAGGATGTCACAAGATTTGTGGGCTGGACATCAAGACTCACTGGTATTACACCACTTTGGCACAGTTGTTTGTTGTCTGAGGTGGGGGGACCTGGGGGTTTTAGGGAATGTGAATTACTGGGCATTGAGCATTTAAGCAATGTTTGGAGGGAGTAAGCCTTTATCAGACCACAGCCACGAATATGCATTAGCTGACTCCGAGCGTTTACTATACCTGCAGCTCAGTAATGTATTTCAATGCCACATACAAGAGGGTGAACAACTGCCTGAGTCCTTTCCCTTGGAAGATTGTGTTCTCACGGAGGCATTGCCGGATAAGTAAGTGTCAGTGATCTATCGCAAATTGATTACCAATGATCCTGACCCACTCGAGTCACTGAAAGGGGCATGGGAGGGAGATGTGGGTCACCTGGACAATGAAGATTGGGCGAAGGCTCTCCTGTGCCCACAAGAGACGCCCATCTGTGCTCGCTTCAAACTGGTGCAACTGAAAATACTACATAGGTCCTACTATTCACTGACGCTATTGCATAGAATTGGCAGGATAGCATCCTCACAATCTAGGAGGGGAGGTGGGGAAGTGGGCACCTTTTTTCATACCCTCTGGGAACGCCCACGCATACAAAGTTTCTGGGCTAAAATGACAGAGATAATGTTGTGCTGGAAGAGGTGGCCTTGGAGGCGAAATGGCTGATTCTGGGAATTACGGGAGACACAAAGTGGTCTAGATACACAGAGATTTGGTTTCTATTGGAAGCAGTGGTAGCCAAGAGGAACATCTCAAGGGCTTGGGCTGCCACAACTCCCACCCCTCCCCAGATGTGGTAGTTTTGAAGAGGACCAGGACAGGTCAGGGGGCTGAACAAATGATCTATAAAGCCAGAGGCTGTCCTAAGTGGGAGAAAGTGTGGGGAGCCTGACGAGAATAGGGGGATGTCGATGACTTGGGGAGTCAGTGACGTAACAAAGGCCCCCGCATCCCCGCAGTACGTGGGCCCAGGCTCCAGAGGGTCCCCTAAGGGCAGTACCCTGGCCTGAGAGCTCCTGAGTAAGTTCGGAAGTGGGCCCCTCTATGTACATTTCAGGGTGGGCCCCTCAAGTTTCGTTACGCCACTGCGGGGAGGGGAGATGGGAGGATAACCAGAGGGAGGTATGAGCGCTTCTCATATGTTAAAGGGCCGTAAACTTGACATTTTTGAATTAATGAAAATTATTCCTCTGCAATTGGTCACACCTATGACTTCTGTAGGAATAATATCTGTCAACCTACTTTATGCTGTATTGAGCATTGTTCAATAAAAAGAATTGAAAAAACAGAAGATGGAACCAGTAGCTTTGTGCAGCTCCTGGCTCAGGATTCAATAATCCACTTTAAAGCAGTCTCCTAGCCAATGTAGTAAGTTTCAACAGCTCTCTTCCTAACCTATTCCTGGGCTTTCTTTTGAAGTCCCACAAGGGTGGGGCACTCAATGTGTGCCTGGCAGAACTTTTCCCAGATAGGAACAACCAGCGGCTAACAAACTGCCAGTTAACAAACTATGCAGCTCTGGAAGTGGCCCAGACTCCAACTCATGGTCTGCTTCAGGAGCCTCATCCTCCTCTTATTCTGGAGCTGGGCTGATGGACACCATGGCCTGTGCATTCTCAGAGTTTGCCCTGATCAGCTCACTACCTTCCCATGGTCGTTGCAGATCTGGGATGACCCTAATCTATATCTGAGACTGACATGATCAACACAGCTGACATGGCCCAATCCATGTAGGCTGCCTTCCCTTGGGCCACTGGGAATTGCCCTGGCCCTTAATTTCTGGTGTGAAACCAGCCAATGAGAATTCCTATCTTGCTTTGACATAGGTCCATGCTGCTATGCTGCTTCAGGCCTTAGATAACCCTTTTTGCTATCCACTTGGCAGCTAATGCTTCAAGCTTCTCTGGATCATTTCCTGCCAAGTCTGTCAGGTATTGACTAAGAGAGGGAGAGAAACATCTTGAGTCGATTTTTAACCATCAGCAGGTTCAGAACATGAAAAGTTTGGCCTCCATCCATCACACCAATTAATACACAATTATTCAGACAGCCTCTGTCGCTAAGTTCCTAACATGCTACCCTCTCCATAGTCCATCACAGTATCTTCCCTACTGCTTAGTTTCTTCCCAACTGCCCAGTTTCTCTAAAACATCATTAACAAAACCAGCAAGGGTCTCCCTTATCCTTGTTTCAGGGAGCCCTCCACCCTTCCTCGAAACACAGCTATTGGGGTCTGTCCTACTATGGATATGCAGACTCGGTCAAGTTCCACCCTTGCCACACTGGACTCTCAGTGTAGCGAGGTCAAGCAGTTACAGGCTTCTAAAGGAGGTAGAGTGTGGGGGGCAAGAGACTTGAAATCAACAGCATACCAACAGACACAACAAATGTCTTGTTCAGCCCAGTGCTACTCCTTTAATTAAAAGAAAGTACTTTTAAGGCACAGCATTACTAAACACTGCACATTCCAAAGGTGGTTCAGTTACAGAGTTGCGTGCACCCTACGGGATCTCATGAAATGCACATATCTCTATCTCATGTGGCTAACTCAAAGTTATGGGTACAGGCATGGGCTAGGCAGATCTCTAATAATTACCCCAAAGATCAGTCCCATTGAGTTTTGGCCCAACAAGTCTGTGCCAGTTTTCCTCCACTCACGTTCAGGTACAGTCTCTCACTTAGTGCAGACCCAGGACTGCATTACTTGCTCAGTGACCCTGGTGACTCCCAGGCACTATACGGTACAATCAGAGTTTTCACACTCTTGAACTTCAGTGCCAGAGCAGGAGACCATGGGAGGCAAGTTAGCCCGCTTCAGGATCACAGGTACTGAGTAACACTCTTGGTGGGCTTGTCGGCAATCTCACCCCTCGGTCAACACAGGCGAGCATTCATCTTTGGGGGTTGCGGCCCTTATGACCAGTGCATGTAGATGGTGGTCTTCAGCTGTTTCGGCCCTGGAAGTCGATACAGCAGCTCCTCTCAAGTGGGCAATTCGAGTGGCAGTGACAGCACTAGGCTCTCTGGATTGAAGGCAGGAACACTAGCCCACCTGAAGACAACTTAGTGATGACTTATTTACGCAGTTAATGGTCAGAGCTGCAACAGGACCCCAGTGGACCATGCAGAATTCAGGTAATTACTGGTTTTGCTCCTTCTCAGCAGTCAGCTACCTCTCCCACACCCAGGGAACACGCTGGCTTTTCCTCCAGGACAGTCTCTTTTCCTGCAGGGCCAGGCACTTTCATTCCCTCTTTGGGTACTTATCAGATCCTCAGTTTCTCCAGCAAGTTGCAGATATCAGGGGATTACCTCTGGGAGACTGGCTGTCATGCAAACACCAGCCCTGATCACACAGATGTCCTCCGTGTACTTGGGGGAGTGCTCTCTTCCTTTGTCTTGAAGGACTTGGAACTGGAACCAAGTGGGGTGATTCAGATCCCACTTCTAAACACAGGTGATGTAGATCCACTGTCTCAGAACTGGTTTGAGATAGTTCTCTTTCAAATGTTGTTCGCTGGCTGCTCTTGTCACAGTTTTTGTGCAAAAAGTCATATTTGTCACTGAAGGTGGCAATGGGGCTGGCTCTGAGGAAGCGTATACAAAATATGACCACAATTAAGTGTGAGTTCTCTGTACCTGGTTGCCATTACATTCTTGAAGCAGTAATCAGAGACAGACAAAAGAACAGGCCCTGCCTAGAAATTTCCTCACCCTTGACAAAAGAAACTGCAGTCCCACCCCTCAAGCGTACCATCTACTAAATGTCAGTGCTAAAAAAACAGAATCAGCAGACATGTGCTAACAACAAACTACAGGTAGCCATGGCTTCATCCTCTTTACTTCTGTGTCAGGGTCTCTGACCTCTAGCTGCAATGCAAGCAATATATATCCAAGGTCGGGGAAGCTATCCTAAGCCTCCATCTTGTGCAATGCTAAACGAGAGGCATTTAAAATTAAAATAAATGGATCCCACTGGCCCCAGGACTCAGACAACACACAGAGTCCTATTACCAAACTTATGCTGCACATGAACTGCCCATATGCACACACTCGGCATACACATCGACTGTCAGCGCAAGGTTCTGGGTTTCACTTAACAGTGGAACTTTACAGAAGAGGGGTCAGTAGGCCATGATCTCACAGACACACAGAAAAACATTTGGTCAAACTATAAATTCACGAAACATGGTATGCTGCCACTAATGCTTTACGTATAGTAACTGTGGGCGAGCTGGGGCTTAGGAAATCTGCATGACAGTTGCATGTCAAAACATTGGGTAGGTCTTGGACGATGTAAAGCTCAAAATCTATAAGGCAATGTGTCCCTATAGACAAGACTGAAAACAGCATTTAAAAAAACTGTCAATAAAAAGGACTGACTGAAAAAAAGAGAGCTCAAAATTAGAAAACCATGAAGGTTTATTACAAAATTTAAAGGTATAATACAGAAATAATAAAATGCAGAATGCAACCGTAAACTCATTTAATTACATAGAAGTAATTTGCAATCAAGGCACTCAAATTCCAAATATTATAATAATGGGCAAAAAAGTGAGAAATGCTAAGTCTCATGTGTGCAGCAAAATCAGTAAGAAATTGGACAGCATTCCCAGGCTCAGGAAAGGTGTTTGTGGCTCACCCCCAAATTCAAGAGTTTATATACAGTTTTCTTGCATAGAATATCACAGAAACTGCAAAGTTAGCATGGTATGATCATTGCTCGAATAAATCACATTTTCGAGTTTTAAAACATGGCATACCCCTATCACCTTAGCACTAATCCACTACATAACTATTGATATGTCCCTTCTGACCTTCTATCGTTTGGAGGTGTTAGAACAAACTAGCTACATAAACAACAGAGACCCATTGAGAATGTATAGAATACAGTGTGCAAGCAGGAAACACCTTGGAAAATGTAGCAATAGGGTTTCCTCTAGTAAGCTCTTCGAGAACAGTGCCATACAGAAATAATCCACATCCTGCTGCATGTAGTCTCAGTCAAGAAATATAAATACAGGATGAATACAATGATACAGCATTCATTCTGAACAACATGGCGTGGAGGCCTAACTAAGACATCATTAATCTAAGCCTGGAAAAACACACTTTAACACATCATAATGAATTTGTTTCAATTGGAATAGCTTTATGTAAGTATGCATGTATGAATTCAAGTGCAGAGCAACTGATATTAACGCACATTTTAGTTTAAACGCACTGAAGCTCTCTCATGCACGAGGCAAGGACAGTAGTCTATGGCCTAATATGAGGGCACATTTGGTGTTCCCCTCCAGATCACAGGACAGATTCGGGACCTCACATTGTCAGGGAGAGTCCTAGGCTTAAGTGCACACAGTAGATTAGTGTGAAACCAGGTCAAAAATAAAAGCCAGGCACCAGGATCGCAGGCAGTAGGGCACTCAGGGCAGGAGCACACACCCGTTTGCCATGCAGGGGACATTCTCATCCCAACATACCTTTGGCTCTGTTTCCTCTCACAGCGCATACTCCCAGCCATGACCTGCCAGAGTAGCGCCTTGACTGACTCTTAATAAGCTCTAGTGTCAATCCAGTTAGTCATGAGGTACTGAATGAATTTATGAGGCCCAAACGTTCTCTGTTTATATAGCCAACACAAGACGGAATGAGGGAGATTGCAATCTGGTATCTCCTTAAAAAATAAATTATATTTATTTTTGGTGCAATAGAACATATTACAACAATTTTAATCATTACATTGAAAATGAGTTAAGTTGCAAACATAAAGAAGCCATATTTATTTGGCATCAAGGTCATACAGCCAACAAAAGCACACCATACACTTCAATATAAAGGCCCATATATTAAATCCATGCTTCCCATATTTTGTGTTTTTCACGTCGATAACTTCTCAAACCATTAATTGGTTTCTGTATATGGCGCATCTGTCTGTTCCCACCTGCCATTCTTGTACAGTAGGTGCAGTTGACATAAGCCAATTCCTGGAGCTGTCCCTCCTGGCAATTAGGCAACCTAATCCAATTTGAATTCCCAATAGCATTAGTCTCAGGGATGTAGTCACAGGCAATTGTGTTATTTCTTCCACAGTTAGCACTATAGGAGTCCAACATCTTTGTTTCACAGTGCAAGTTCAAATTACATAATAAAGGTCTTATTTGTGGGCCCAACATCCAGGACATGCTAACGAAGAGCCACTGTCCATCATCCAAAGCCTTTCACGTGTATCGTTTACCAGGACCATATATTTAAATTGAATGAGTAAGAGTTTATCAGACATTGATAACACTCAGCCCACCATTTTAGGAACCCTCCCGCACTCTTCCTCATCTCAGCTTTCTATGTCTGCTGATAATTTAAAAGCTGCTAGCTTATCTGGATCATTATTGAGAAGGGAAGAATACAGTGGAGAAATATGTCTCCTACCATTGATAGGGCTTGCCTTTATTTTAAGTTTTAGTGGGTTATAATCAGGGATCCTATCATTCTTGATGTGGCAGGTCAGCTCATGTCTCAGGAGGAGGTATTTATGAAATTGTGTTTAGTTTAGTTTAAATTCCTCAGCAAAGGGTTTCATGTGATTTATGTTCCAGATAGCCCGGAGTTTGAGTGATTAACTAAGGTCAACAAAAACCCTCGCAAAGAGACAAATATTGACCTTGGTTTGATCTGTTTCTGTTGAAGGCATTAAGTCCAGCCACACAAGAGGGGCAGGGTTTTTATTGGGATAAAAGGAGGATAGCTGGATGGTAGGAATTTTGTGGATTTCTGCTGATTCCGGACATTTACGTCACAGAAATGCACGGAAAATACACAATTTTAAGCTACGTTTCAGGTTCGAAGGGCATTGTAGGAAAGAAAACTTTGTGGGACCCATGCGAGACACACCACCCTGGACTCCCATGGGTGTCTAGTTTTTAGAAATGCCTGTGTTTGGTAAGCTTTCCAGGGTTGCCATTGATCCCTGGCCCAAAACCAACAGGTACCCCCATTGCCAAATTCAATCATTTTTGTGACAAGAAATATTGATGTAACCACATTGCATTTTGGGCCCCTTCCTGTTGCAAGCACTATGCCAACCCACACAATTGAGATAACATTTTTATGAGGAGAGTTAGGGGAATGCTAGGCAGTAGGAAATGTGTGGTCCCCCACAGATTGCAGAACTTCCCATCACAGAAATGTGAGAAATATGTATTTTTAGTCAAAGTATGAGGTTTGCAAGGGCTTCGGAGTAAGAAAACCTGGTGCGAGTTATGCAAGTTATCCCCCCCCCCGGATTCCTCCGGCTAACTAGTTTTAAAAAATGTGCAGGTTTTCTAGGTTTCCCTAGGTGCCGGCTGACCTGGAGCCCAAAAACCATAGCTAACCACATTACAAAAAAAGTCAGTTTTCAGTGGAAAAATGTCATGTGTTCATGTTATGTTTTGGGGCCTTCCCTGTTGGGGGCACTAGGACTAACCACATAAGTAAGGTATCATCTTTTTTGGGACACGTGGGGGAATACTAGGCAGTAGGCTCCCCAAAGAGTACAGAACCTTCCATCACAGAAAAGTGAGGAAAATGTGTTTTTTAGTTAGTTTGAGGTTTGGAAGGGCCTCTGGGTAAGAAAACCTGGTGAGAGTCACAGCAGTCACTCCACCCTTGATTCCCCCAGATGTCTAGTTGTCAAACAAGTGCAGGTTTGCTAGGTTCTAGCTGAAATAGGGATCAAAATCCACAGCTATCCACATTGCCAAAAAAAAGGTCAGTTTCCAATGGAAAATGTCATGTGTCCATGATGCGTTTTGAGGCCTTCCGTTAGCGGGCACTAGGCCTACCCATAGTAGTGAGTTACCATTTTATCAGGAAACTTGGAGAAATGCTGGGTGGAGTTCCCAACTTATTTTACATTCAGAGCTCAGGCTTACATATATTGACGATCTGGCGAAATTGGCACCACTTTTATTTTGGGTGAGGGTGTGGTCTAATCCTGAGGCAAATGTGAGCAGGGAAATCATCACTGACTGCCTGAATTTAGATAAGGGTCTTTCCATCCCGTGGTTGGCTTATAGGTAAAGCCTGTGATGCACTGAACCTTGGAGCTCTGTTTGAATCACCACTCACAATCAGAAAATCCGATAAAACGAAGGCTAAATCTCTACTTATTGCAACTTACATGAATTTGAAGATACAGTGTTCTACCTCACTATACCTTTGTCGTGGTGGGTGCGGTCTCTGATGGCAGATACCATGGCTAGGTTTCTGAGTTCCCAGAGTATCAATGCCCAGGGGGGTATCGTCAGAGGCTACCTGCCCTTGTGATGGTCATTCAGCTCAATCTATGATGCACAGTCACACACAGCCTTGACCATGACATATTGGAGCATCAGTCCTGGCCAACCTCAGCTTTTAGTCAGCTGGTAAGTAATAGGAGACTGTCCCCCTCTCAGCCTTGGTTCTCGGAAAAAACTCAGAGAGCTGAACAGTTCTGCCAAAGACAAGAGCATAGTAAGAAGAAAGGGAATAATTTTTTTACAAATAGAAAATCTCAGAATACAAAGCTTTGATCTTCACAGAAAAATCAGCTTATTTTTCAGAGAAGATAACATCAAAAAACTCTTCCAGAGAAGTACTACAGTAAAAAAGCTTGCTAAGATCGAAGATCTCAAAAAGACTTGTAGCAGTCAATTCAATTCATAAAGCTTTATTCGGAGCTTGACAAAAAGTCCATAAAAGCAAATCATACATAATAAAACATCAGTAATATACACAAACTAATAGCAAAAAATAAGTCATAAAAGCTTCATCTATACAGTTAAAACAGACAAATATAAAAAAACGGCAGAATGTCAATTTAAAAAATAATACTAGGCCTTGCCTTGATAGCTTTGAGAAGAAATGTAGCAGTAAAAAAGCAAATATCGGGTGGAGGACTGAATATCAATTTCATAGCGTCTTTTACAGTTCTAACACCAAATTTCTTAAAAATAGGTTTTAAGAGATCAATACGGTAATTACCATATAGTGGGCAGAACAATAGAAAGTGCGTAGTGCTTTGTGCTGTAGTGCCATCACAAGGGCATGGACCACTTGGGTGTTTTTTGATATTGGGAAACGCCACTAAATGGTGAGCAATCCCAAAGCGCAGTCTTGTAAGAACGAACCTGTGAGAGGGTCTAGTAACAAAGCTCAAATAAGGTTGGTAACCTGACAGCTCACAACAGCTGTCATAGAGCATACAGGTGGATAAGTTGCTATTGGCCCTCAAACGTTGCTCGTACCTTAAAGACAACCAAACAGATTTCAGTTCGCTTTTGGTCAGACTGTTGGCAGCATAACAGTCCTCATATAAATTAAGACCATATATATCCTTGAAACTGCGCATAACAAAATTTACCCAAGGGATCTTTAAATGATTGTCTAGGGACAGACAATCCTTGATAATGGCTCTATTCAATGAAGTCTCCTCCTTTGCCCAAATGGCACGCCACAGCAATAAAGGTCTATGGGCGACGGAATCCGAAAGATAGTGTATTCCAAGTTCCCTATGCACCAGGTGCGTGGATACTGAGGTAGGCAGGCAGAGTAGCCTTTTTAAAAACAGGTTTTCCTCCACTTGTAAGTTCCCAGCCAAAACATGCCCCCAGTCACCTGCCCCATAAAGGGTGATTGAAAGACATCTCATCTGGTATATTTTCAGCATATCCCCAATCCGTCTGTCCCCTATCTTAGAGGCAAACGTAAAAACCCCGTGAGCGCATTTCGCCATTCTTGCTCTAACGTGGGAGATTTCGCTGGACCAGCTACCTGTCTTGGAAAAAGTGATACCCAGATAGTTAAAAGTATCAACCGTCTGCACCCTATGCCCCTCAATAAAGAAGGGATGGGGTTTTTTACGGCCCTTGCCACATTCCATGACAAATGTCTTTGATTTATTAATGACCAACTTCCTTTCCCCAATAAACATGGAAAACCTGTCCATGAGCCGTTGAAGGCCGACAGGAGTCCTAGAGAGGAGAACAGCGTCATCCGCATATAGTAGGACTGGGATGTGGGTATCTAGTATAGTTGGGGCATCAGCCCCCACAGTCCTTAAAACAGAGTCAACCTCATTGATAAAAAGTGTGAAAAGCAAGGGAGCTAACACACACCCCTGCCTGATACCACGCTTAACAGAAAACTTCGGAGTACACTCCCCACCTGGGCCATAACGAACGCTAGAACTGAGGTTAGCATAAAGCCTGGCCAAAAAATAGACAATACCCTCTGGTGCCCCCATTTCCAGTAATGTCTCCCAGAGAATCTTATGGTTAACCATATCGAAGGCACTACTAAGGTCTGCAAAGCAGAGAAAGAGGGAACCTTTCTTGGCCATAGTGTATTTCCCTATAAGTAGTTCTAGGTTGAGACACTGTTCTACTGTGCCTCTACCCTTCCTAAACCCGTATTGGGAATTAGCCAGAATGTTATTTGTTTCTGCCCATTCTTCTAATCTAACAAGAAGTACCCGGCTCATGATTTTCACGGAGGAATCTAAGAGGGATATTGGGCGGTAGTTCTTAGCATCCCCCTTCTCCCCCTTCTTATAAATAGGAATAATAGTAGATTCCTTCCATGTAGGCGGTGCACCGTAACTTACAGCAGCATTAAATACTTTGGTCAGTAACGGGCCCCAGATCTCAGGTTCTTTTTTGTAATCATCAACCGGCACCCCATCTGGCCCCTGAGCCTTCCCTCCTTTACTTGCATTGATACATTTCTTGACCTCGGTAGGGGAAATATCAAGGGGAATAATTGGCCAGATCCCACCTCCAATATCCATATGTTTATCTGAATCAAAAATCAAAGAAAAGGGGGGCGTGGCTTCGGAGCCGTTGGTGATGGCCGCTGCTTTCGGGAGCTCCGCGGCGACGTAGACAGTGAAGAGCTTCCAGGCTTCTTTTCTTCTGTACTGGGTCACAGAAATCGGCATGTCCTCCGTCGGAATACTTCAGCTAGCGGTGTGAGGAATTGCGGAGCGTTTCCATGCCGTTAAGGTGATTTTATTTCGAAAAATGCGGTCAGTCAGAACAACGGCCGCCATTTTGTTTTTTGTGACAATAGTTTCCTGATGCATTCGCTACCCTTTTTATCAGTACCAGTCACTACGGGATTGATAGTATATCACATGAACAAAGATTTTTCTTCATTTACGGTGTAATTTCCTGGTCTTCTTTGGGACAATTATTGGAGTACCTCCTACAGAACCTTTTTTCTTCAGTTTTTCGTTCTCTTTTTATCAACGCTCTGTTGCGGACTTCTCCCAACTTTGACAGATATTGTTGTTTGAATCATCTCTCCTTCTGACCGTCTCTTCCATCACCAAAAGAGACTTTGTCTTCCGTTTCTTCATGGCAATGCCGCGTGGTGCTCGCAGTGGCGCTCGCGCTGGAGCTCATCAAGCTATCTCCCCGCCACTGGCTGATAACAATCCTTTTAATGTCCTTCGAGATAATATGGATGAAGCTCCTCCGGAATCTTCTGATCCTAAAACTTCCTCTTCGGCGGATACTCGCCCCAAACAACTCTCCAAATTACCAGCAGCCTCGCCCTCTGGCAAACGGGCAAAAATTAACCCCCCTTCTCCTACTAATCCATCCTCCTCAGTTTCTATGGAGCTTCTCCTTGATGAAATTCGTGCTCTGAAGCCTTAAATGGAAGAAACTAATTCGCGCCTACAAAGCCTTGAAGACAACTGGTCTCACACCATCCAGAGAGTTGTGACCCTTGAACAAAGAGTTGACGTGTCCGAAGATACCTTACGTCAAGTACCCACCTTACATACAGAAATTGATCGTCTTAAACAACAAGTCGAACAATTGGAAAACCGCAACAGGCGCAACAACCTGCATATTTATGGTCTGGCTGAAGGCCTTGAAGGTTCCAATCCACTTTCATTTTTCCAGTCATTCCTACCGTCTCTTCTTGGTCTCCCTGAATCTCCTCCTTTGAACATTCAACGCGCTCATCGTTTGGGCCGGTTGTCTGCTTCTTCCTCCTCCTCAGCGAGACCTAGAGGTACTATTTTATATTTTCTGGAATATACGGACCTCCTCAAAGTACTCCAAGCTGCCAAACAAAAAGGAAAGATCTCTTGGCATGGCTCCAATCTATTTTTTACCCAGGACTACGCCAAAGTGACTGCAGATCGTCGGAAAAAATTCCTGGAAATGAGACCTGCTCTCCGGAGTCTTAATGCGAGATATGGCCTTTTTCATCCCTGCCTTTTTAAAGTGACATATAATAACAAGACTGTCTCTTATGAAGATCCGGCTGTTCTCCAACAATTTTTGAATACCTGTCGTCATGAGTCCATGGATGTCTCCAGATTATAATCATTCTGTCTCCCTCATGTAGAATGTTTGCTGTTTTATTGTATATGGTTTTATTGTTCCACATTGTTAACATTTGTATTTGGTCTTTTTCCCCTTAGTTTTGGATACTTGGGCCCCTGTTTGTTGTCCTCTTCAATTTTCCTGGATGTCGCCCTTCCTGCCGTTGTTGCCCTGTGGTTTCCCGTTCGGCGTTCCATTTCCCTGATGTGGTTCCAACACCCTCATCCTTTCTTGTTCTCCTGTGGTATGTCTTTTGCCATTGTGTTCTTCTGTTTATGGAATTGGTTGTTTTTGCTTTGTTGCTTTCTTCTCTTTATTCTACTCTCTTCTCTTACTCCTGCTTTCTTTTCTCATTACCATTGTTTCATTCTTTTTTCTTTTACTCTTACCTACTGCTCCTTTCTTTCTCTTTCTCTCTTCCTCTTGATCCAGTTCCTTCAATCTATTTTTTACCCTTTTCCCTTATTTGCTTATTCCTACTTCATTCTCATTTCATCTCTGTACTCTTTGATTTTCTTCCCTTTTCAATATAATGTGTTTTATGGTGGTTCCTTGGTCGTATTTATTAAATTATGTATCTGCTTTTCTTTCTTGTACTTGATACTATTTCTTCTCCTTGCAATGCTTTGTCTTTCCTTCTTTTACTAATGTAAGGATTACTATCCAGTTTTTCTCTACTTATGCTCTTCTGTTTTCCTCTTATTTACATTTTCCTCCTTATTTGTGAATGACTTTGAATATTTTATCCTGGAATGTTAAAGGTCTTGGGTCACCTATCAAACGCCAAAGAGTTTTATCTCATGTAGCAAATTTAAAAGGGGATATTGTTTTACTACAAGAAATTCATGTTAAAGATACTGAAATTCCTAAATTGCGTCGTAATTGGGTTGGTCATGTGTTTGCCTCTCCTGGGTCTGGGAAGCGCAACGGTGTTGCCATTCTGTGCCATAAGAAGTTAGATGTTCAGCTTGTCAATCAAGATAATGACGCGGATGGTAGGTGGGTAGCAGTCTCTTTGTTGATTAATAAAATTCCTCTGACTATTATCAATATTTATGCTCCCACTGTTCCAGATAAAGTCTTTTGGCCCCATATTCTCTCATTGCTTATGCAAGTCACCGATGATTATCTGATTTTGGGTGGAGACTGTAATATGGTTGTAGACCCCTTTTTGGACAGAAGATCTGATTCTAGGTTCTCCCCCTCCCACATGCATTCTTTGTTTACCTCCACTGTTTCCCAAAGAGCCCTTGTTGATTCGTGGAGGCTTTGCCACCCTACTCTTAGAGAGTACACCTTCTACTCACCTCCTCACTCTTCCCAGTCCCGGTTAGATTATATTTTCATTTCCAAAGCCCTCACTCAGCTTATCACTCATTCAGACATAGGTTCTATCTTAATTTCTGATCATGCTCCAGTCTCCTTAAGCCTGGAATTACTCCCCCCAGTGAAAGGCACTAGGAGATGGAGGTTTAATAACTCCCTTTTACTGGACCCGCAATTTACACCAGCTTTTATGGAGTTTGCCTCTTCATTTTTTGTAGACAATGACTCACCTCAGTTAACTCCTTCCCTTATTTGGGATACATTTAAAGCCGCCTCTAGAGACTTCATTATTGCATTTGTTGCCCGTAAACGTCGTAAAGCTTCTCAATCGACTCAGTTGCTTAACACACAAATTAAACAATTAGAACACTCCTTTTACCTCTCTAAGAAGCAATCCGACCTAGATAGTCTTATTAAGGCTAAGCTCTCCTTTAATAAAATTTCCACTGACTCTGCCAATTTATTTTTACTTAAGTCTAGTGCTAAGTATTATACTGCCCAAAATAAAGCCGGTAATCTTTTAGCTAGATACCTCAAAGTCAGGAAAGAACGTACTAAAATTGAATCCATTGTTACCTCCTCTAATGTTGTGGTCCATAAAGACGAAGATATTTTGGCTGAATTTACGGATTTCTACCAGCGTTTATATACTCCGGAATCCTCCCCAGACATATCCGAAATTACTCGTTATTTATCGTCTATTGCCCCACCTTCCCCCTCAGGGGTTGATTTCTCCCCTTTAGAGTCTGACATTACTCGCAACGATATTCTGGAGGCTATTCAAGTTCTGAAGAGGGGTAAAGCCCCTGGCCCTGATGGGTTTACTATAGAATTTTATTCTCATTTCTCCTCCCTACTTCTTCCTAGGATTCACCAACTATTCTCATCCTTTATATCATCCCAAAGATCAGAAGGTACCTTTCAGGAGGCCCTTAATTGTCTTCTCCCCAAAGATGGTAAGGATCACACCTTGTGTAAGAATTATAGGCCCATTTCCTTAATTAATTTAGATTATAAAATTTTTGCCAAGATCCTTGCACTTCGTTTAGAAAAAATTCTTCCAAAATTAATTGCCAAAGAACAATGTGGATTTATCAAAGGACGTCACTTATCTGACAACACCCGTCTTTTCTTTAATGTTTTAAGTAAATCACACTCTCATAAGTCGTCATTGGCAGCTATTGCATTGGACGCTGAGAAAGCTTTTGATAGAGTCAACTGGCAATTTATTTTTTCCTGCCTTTCTTGGTTTGGTTTCGGCCCTAAATTTCTTTCTTATGTCTCAATGCTTTACTCTTCTCCTAGGTCCTTTATTCTAGCCAATGGCCTTGTTTCCTCTTCCTTTCCGCTTCTTCGTGGGGTTCGACAGGGTTGTCCGCTGTCCCCCCTCCTATTTATATTAGCATTAGAACCCTTTTTAACTAAAATTCGTATGAACGCTGATATTTCTGGTTTCCCTTATGGTTCTACACAGTTAAAGATTTCTGCATACGCAGATGATATTTTTATTATTTCTCTCGAATCCCCATACATCTCTTCCGGCATTTTTATCAGAAGTCTCGAACTATGCATCAGTGTCTGGCTATAAGCTTAATGTAGACAAGTGCGAAATTCTTCTTCTTAATAAATTTTGCTTTCATGCCGATTTCTTAACTTCTTCCTTTAATTGGAGCCCGAACAAAATCAAATATCTTGGTCTTTGGTTTACACCTTCTATTAGGGACACAGTGGCTCTGAACTTTAAAAATTTACTAACAGCTCTTACCACCTCTACGAAACAATGGCACCCTTTGTTCTTATCCTGGTGGGGTAGGTTAGATTCTATCAAGATGATGTTGGTTCCTTTAATCTTATTTCTCTTGTCGAATCTTCCGGTTCACATTCCTAAGTTCTATTACAAGAATATCTATTCCGTTTTATCTAAATTTTTATGGCAAAACAAAACTGCCAGAATGTCTTTTTCTAGACTTAAATCTCCTAAACACTTGGGTGGTGTCAATTTTCCTGATTTTTCGTCGTATCATACCTCCTTTTTTCTTACTCATTCTGCTTTTCTCATTTCTGATCATACCCCCGACCCCTCTTCTTGTCCTCTGTGGGTAGAGGTTGAGACTTCCTTTTTTCAACCCTTTACGTTTGAAGAATTTGTTTCATTGTCACAAGCTCCAAAGAAATTTTCTCTCCCTATTCTTCAACATGTTTACAAAACTTTTCAACCTATTACTTTGCATAACCTGGATGACCGTGCTCGTTTTTTACAATCCCCTATCTGGTATAACTCTCTTATCAAGATTAAAAATAGATCTATTTTTTGGAATGATTGGCTATCTCTAGGTCTTAAATGGACTCATCAACTCTTCCATGATGGTTCTTTTATCCCCTTTTCTGTTCTTCAGGATCGTTTCTCTCTTCCCCTCTCTTCTTATCCTAAATATATTCTATTAAAATCGGCGGCTCAAACTACTTTTGATGCTCTTACGGGTACTTCCATTCAATATACTTCTTCTCTCATTTCCTTGCCATTTTTGCATTCCTCTCCATCCGCTTCTCAAATTTACAAAAAATTGCGAGATTCATCTGCTGATCGAGTGAAATCTGCTGTGGAATGTGCTTGGGAATCAGATTTAGAGGATTGTTTTCCTCTCACTACTTGGGATAACATTTGGATCAAAATAAGGAAATCGTCTAGAGCGGCAAATACAACCCAAACGCTATTTTTTATATACAATCGACTTTTAATCACCCCATCTAAACTACACCACATTGACCCCTCCATCCCGGCCATCTGTTGGTCCTGTTCGGCTTCAGTGGCTGATCTTAAACACATGTTGTTTACTTGCCCTGATGTTCACCTTTTTTGGGGCAAAGTTTGACAACAAATTAATTCCATTTTTTCTACCAATTTCCCCTTTTCTTTTTCTCATATTTTTCTTGGGAGTCTCTCACAAATGTGGTCCTCCTCCAACACTGATACCTCCATTGTTGATCTCCTTCTTGCTGTGGCGTTTCAACAAATCACGAAAGCTTGGAAGGATACTTCTCTTATTTCCTACCAAGCATGGTGGTATGGGGTTTGTTATAACCATAGGTTAGATAGAGCATATATCTACCCTATTTCCCTTGCGATTAAAAGGGACTTATTATGGCTACCCATTACTTCTTTTTTAAATGTATCTGCCCAATCCATTCCCTTACATAACCCCTGCAGGGAGGAAGTACCTAAGCCTCCTTGATGTTCTTGTTTTTATTAATGATTCTGATGGTATCAACGTATGTACCTTTGTCAATCTGTTCTATCTCTTGTTAATTATTAATTCCTGCATTATGAAATCATATTTGCTCTTTATACTGCCACTTATTTATTATAGTGTTGAAATATGTTTTTGATGATATCCCTTTTTCTTTCCTTCTTTTCTTCTCTCTCTTTTTCTATCTATTTCTTCTATTATTTTGGAATGTTTTACATTGTATTTTTTATCACAAGTCTATATTATTACTGTACTGCAACTTCTTTCGTTTTTCAATAAAATCCTCTTTAAACTAAAAAAAAAAAAAAATCAAAGAAAAGTGAGAGACCCAACTTTCCGCACTGACGTTTGCCGACAGAACAGGTGTAACCTCGTTCCTTAGGAAAGGGCTATTAACAGTAGCCCAAAACAAAGAGGAATCAGAGGTTTCGGCGGCCTGGTCTAACTTATCCCAGGCCTCTCGCTTCAGTTCTGCCTTTCTTTCTGATACTGCTGCCCGATATGTAACCCTAAGATGCCTAATAAGGTTAGTATCCCTCTGTTTAGCTGCCAGTGCCTCTTTAAGGCTCTTAAGGGCGGCAGTACTGGCATGATCAAACCACCCCCTTTGCTGATTTGAATTGCCCTTGTGTTGCTTAGTGAATTTAGCTTCAATGCAGTGATTAATATCAACAAATTTATACAGGATAAAATCTGTCAGCTCATTACTCACTAAGATAGCATCAATTTCCTTTATACAGTTTGCGATAATTGAATTAGACAAAAGGTCTGCCTTCTCCCCCTTCCACCTAATTCTGGTTCCATTGGATCTATGTGGTTCAATGTTATCAACAACACATGGTTTAGGGCCTAAATTGGCCTTCCAGAGAACCATCTCCATGGTCAGGCAATTATGGTCGCTAATTAAATTGTCTACTACCATGGGGACTGAACACCATGGATTAAGGCTGGAGGAGGTACAAATAAAATCAATAACAGTGTTTGCGTTTCTGCCCTTAAAAGTGGGTAGAATTTCATCAGAAACGCCCCTCCCATTCTCCAAAATCTCCATATCGTATGTCATCAGGATTTTGTTTAATGAGTCCCCGTATGGGTTATGTGGAAAATGGGCGGCTCCCTCTCCTCGACAGCTTATGAAACCACAGACCCTATGGGCAGAGGATAAACAGGCTGAAGTATTAAAATCCCCCATCCAGATAAAGTCAAAAGCAATATTATTACCTGTTACAATTTTAGCCAAAGCAGCCTCCAAGGCATAAGCTACCTGTTGCCTAGTGTTATCGAAAACATTATTATAAAAATTAATTAAAAGGATATTTCTATCCTGCTCCTTACAAAGCCATAGAATCTGGGAATCGGCCCCCACCAGGACATGTTTCTTAACAGTAAGTGGAACATCAACAGAAATCAATATCAGGAGGCCACCCTTGGCTCTTCCCGAATTTGAAGCCACAGCTGGTAATTGATATGAAACAAAGCCGTTATAATTAATGGGGTCCAGACTCCAGGTTTCCTGGAAACATAAAATTTTAAAAAGGTTGATAAAATCAAACCATCCTAAACAATCATCCTTGTGTGATAGGCCCGCGACATTCCAACAGGCAATAAAACACGAGCCAGAGTTAGCAGGGCGGCCGGGTGTATTCAATACAGACCTATCCCTTCCAACACTAACTGGACTGTCGTGATCACGAGCCACTATAGGGTCTAGAAGGCTTACACCGATATCAGTAGTAATACTAGTTAATATCCTAGGGTCCGAACTAGAGCTCTTTTTACCCAGGGCCAAGTCCTCAATCCCTGCGTCAACTATAACGGGCACCAGTCAATCATTAGAGTCAAGCCCACTTAAAGGTTGGAATCTATTAAACGTAGGGATAGCAGGGGCAGCACACAGGTTCTGAACTCTAGGCCTACACCAGTGATGCTCATCAGCAGACTGAATAACAGATTGAGTAGCATAGTCTCTATAGAAGTACCCAAGGGGCCGCAAAGAAATGCCTTGATCACTCACAGGGAGAGATGCGGCTTTAATCAAAACTGTAGAGGCAAGCTGGGGGTTGCGAAAATTAATGACTATACAGTCACCTTCACAGGTCTTGCGTGATTTGCCAACCCAATAGGTTCTCCTGGTACTTAGTATATCCCTGGATAGGGCTACAGGGAAATCACACTGTCGGTGGAGCCAGTCCACAGTCTTATTCTTTAATGACGAGTGAGATTCACCGTTTGCAGGATTGCCACCATGCCTCTTAACAGGAGGGACATTCGTCAGGACAGCTACAAAAGGAGCACACGTAGGTGGCAAGTCCGGTTGAGGATTACTACAACTGAGAATATTTGCGGTATGACCCATCGGTTCCCCTGGTACTAAACTAAAGGATGGCTTGGTGGGGTCCTGCGGCTGAGATGAAGGTTTGGGAACTACAGGAAACTTTCCAGTGACATTCCCTGGTCTACAATCGTGACTTCCACTCCCAACAATCGATGAGACTGTAATAGTGGGGGTTAAAGATATCTTATCAGGCACCACGATACTAGCGGTAGTGTTCGTAGCAGGTCTAACCTTGGTGAGAGAGTCCAGAATGCCTCCCAATCTGACTACTTCATCAGTGATAGTAGTAAGTTTGGTCAGTAAAGGTTTAAACAATATGTCAAACTTGGCATCTATAGCATTAATTATAAAATCCAGCTGCTCTTTGTCAAGGATGACCTTTGCTCCCTCCATTGGCACAGATTGGGGTGGTAACTTTTTCAGCGGGGCGGGATCGTTTTTTTTAACATAGCGATTCCCTCCACGCTTAGGCTGGGTGGTTTTGCTAGTGTTCCTGCAAGTGCGTGTTAATCTTTGGCTTCTAGGTACAGGCTGACTAGGGGTTGATGTATCAAGGATAATTGCTTTGCCTGATTCGGGGTCGTTTGTGGACTCAGGGATACCACTTTCCAAACTTATGGTGTCCGTTGAAGTTCCCTCGTTTATGCATTCAGCGGGTAACAGAGATGTATTAGGATCCCGATCAGAAGGAGGCTCGAATGCCGGAGAGTTAGGCAGGGGGGACATAGAACTTTGCGACCCCGGACGGCCTAAAGATCTCCTTCTTTCTTGGTTAATTTTATCGACCATCTTAACCAAGTAGTTGTCCATGGTTGTGGCCGAAACTACTGGCTTAGCCTTAGGCATACTAACTACGGCCGGGACCCACACCCCGCTACAGGTTTTGCTATTGCAAACAGGGAACTATATACCAATCTATCCCAGATGGAATAGCACGTACGGCCTCCAGGCACCTTAATTAATTAATTTGTTAATACACACCAGTAGTCAAGCCAGACCACCCACAGAGAAATAAATACAGTAACACAGAGTTCGATAACCCAAACAACAGCCCCCTCCTACCCCCTCCTGTCCCGGACTGTCTCAGACTGTCCGCCCTTTGTCCGGGCTTCGTCCTGGGCGTCCCGCGGCGCGTCCCGCGCTGCAACACTCAACGATATATAAGTGAAACGAGGGCCAATGGGCGTGGAGGCGGTCCGCGGCTCAGGTGCGGGCAGTCAGGGAGGTATGCAAAGGCTCTTGGGAGCCGTAGTCCGTTCCGCGGCCTCTCACCCCCTTGAGATCAAAGAAGACTCCACGAACAGCTCCTCCCGCAGTACCAGGGCACCGAGTGTCAAGCGCCCCCAGCAGCGAAGCGGGACCCGTGCCAGCGGGTTCTGCGAGCAGTTATCAAGGTTTGGAGCGTGGAGGCGGTCCGCGGCTCAGGTGCGGGCAGTCAGGGAGGTATGCAAAGGCTCTTGGGAGCCGTAGTCCGTTCCGCGGCCTCTCACCCCCTTGAGATCAAAGAAGACTCCACGAACAGCTCCTCCCGCAGTACCAGGGCACCGAGTGTCAAGCGCCCCCAGCAGCGAAGCGGGACCCGCGCCAGCGGGTTCCGCGAGCAGTTATCAAGGTTTGGAGCGTGGAGGCGGTCCGCGGCTCAGGTGCGGGCAGTCAGGGAGGTATGCAAAGGCTCTTGGGAGCCGTAGTCCGTTCCGCGGCCTCTCACCCCCTTGAGATCAAAGAAGACTCCACGAACAGCTCCTCCCGCAGTACCAGGGCACCGAGTGTCAAGCGCCCCCAGCAGTCAATTGTTATGTGACAGTATTGTGTCTGTCTTTCAGGCAAAGGTGGTCGATTTTTATAATATCTTTACTACTAATTTGGCGTAAGGTTCTTCGAAATCTATGAATGTTAATGTAGTAAGTTTCTGCACTGTGGGTTCCCCACGTCACGCAGAGATACCCTCTTGTCCTGGCTCAATAGCTCTTTCTTCTTTTTCCACCTTAACTGCAGATCAAGTTCAGGATTTACTATTATCTATCAGATCCGGCTAACCTTTGGGCCCCTGTACTCCCAAGATCTTGCAGTTGATCCCCAAGACAATAGCCTCTCATTAAACTAACATCTTTAATAAAATGTTTAGTCAAGGTTCCTCTCCAAAAGTCGGGAAAGTAGCCTCTATCCTACCTCTGTTAAAAAAATGAATCGTAGTTCTTTGGACCCAAATAATTACAGGCTCATCTCTCTCATTCCCTTCCCATGCAAAGATTGTGGAGAAGGCAATTAACAAAGTAATTATTCTCTTTCTTGAAACAAAACAACTTCTAGGTTATACACAATTTGGTTTCCTGGATCAAAACAGTACTGAATCTGCTATGATAGTGTTCTCAGAGGAACTGAGAGCTATTTTGGACAGGGGCAGTAGTGCGGCATTGATTTTGATAGACCTCTCGCTCGCGTTTGATACGGTCAATCATGGGGTATTGATTGACCGTCTCAATTATTGGGCATTAGAGGTTCTGCTCTTGCTCTGCACAAATCCTTTCTATACGAGAGAGCAATCTGTTTCTATGGATGAGTACACCTCCAGTTCCTTTTCTCTTACTTGTGGGGTAGCTCAGGGCTTGTCATTGAGCCAAACTCTTTTCAATCTGTATGTCACGCCCTTAGCTAATCTAAAAAAAAAAAAAAAAGGTTTTCTGTGGTAAGTTATGTAGACGACACCAAGATTGTGGCCTCTGTTGTCCCGAAACCATGAGGTCACAGCTGCGAACTTCCACAGCTGTATGCAGCAGATCAGCCACCGGATGTCAAAGAACTGCCTAAAATTGAATTCCGGCAAAATGTAAGTTTTCCTATTAGGCAATCGTACTTACTTCTGGTCTCCAGACTGGTGGCCGTTAGAATTAGGAGACTTGCCGGTCCCTGTCCCTAAAGTTAAAAACCTAGAAATTGTGTTTGACAACAAACTGTTGTTTGACAAACAGATAATCACAGTGACCTACTCCTCTTTCTTTACTTTACAGACCTTAAGAAAGGTCCTCCCCTTTATTCCACTTGTTCTAAGAAAACTAGTGGTTACCGCCCTCGTTCTTTCAAAGTTGGACTAGTGTAATGCCCTCTACATCAATATGCAGAAGAGGCTTCTTAATAAATTACAAGTCTTACAGAATGCTGCGGCAGGTATGCTGATGGGGACCCCTAAGCATAAATCTGCCTCTCGGGCTCCTGTACAACTTCATTGGCTCCCGGTTCACAAACTCATTGAATTTAAGGCCTTGTGTCTCGCTTTTAAAGCCCTGCAGGGCATAGGCCTGGATTATCTAAAGAAAAGGTTTTTCTGGTATGTCCCATCTAGGTCCCTGCAATCCTCCTCATGTCTCAATTTCGCCATTCCAAAACTCAAGAGAGCCCATTGGCGTGGAAGAAGTTTTGTCTATGGCTCTGCTCAACAGTGGAACTCCCTGCCGTTACAACTGAAGAAATGCACCGCTCTATCATCCTTTAGGAAAAACCTTAAGACTTGGCTTTTTATTCTTTAGGTCGGTTTTCTATTTCTTCTCTCTCTCTCTTCCCCTTCTGGTTAAATTGGCAGCGCCATGATGCCCACGGGCATACGCATGCTTTATAAAAATGTATTTACATTTTATTTCTCTTTGTTCTTTTGTATGAATTTTAGACAATATTTTAAACTATTTAGTAAACTGATCTTAAAATCCCGAGGTTTTAGGAAGTGCAGGGATGCATTGTTTTACCTACTGGTAAGGAAGAAAATGAAGTGACAGAGGCTAATGCGGAAAAAAGCAGCAATATTGGGTGAGAAAAAAAAATATATATATTATCATCACAAATAAAAAGCCACTTTCGTCAGTCCAGATAAGCAATGGCAGTATCAGGTGCCCGTGAATTGCCAGACCTCGGTAGTAGGAGGAAGCTGAGCGCTTCTGTTTTGAATGCAATACTGCGAGAAACTCTAACCGCCTTCCCACCAGTGGCCAATTCCAGTCCAAGAAACACAAACTGCTACGTAATGCAATGTACTCTGAAGGTAGCAGACTACTGACAACAGCAGCAACTACACACAGAGGGAAAGAAAAGAACACGAAGACGGAGTGAAAGTTAAAGAAACGAAGGAGACAAATGTGAAACAAGTTAGCTTTCATTTCATATATGAGGTGTGTGAAGCATGCATAGGTGTGATATATTCATATTCAACCAATTCTGTTAAATGAAAGTGTCCGTAGGTCTATGTTAAATAACTTGGGAGCATGTGGTTAGTGATTACTTAGAAGCATGAAGAGCTGATAGGGGTAAGCAAGATACAGGGGGCTCGAGCAAAATGGCGGAATTGGCCTCTTGCGCAGTGGGAGCTGGGCCACATTATTCCATAACGAGGGAGGCGATGAGGTTGATGGTCGGACTCGTGCATCCTTGATTTATTGTCGAACTCCTGCTATGTTTTGTTCCAATGCTTGTGTTGTATGGTTTAATGAATAAGTGGTTAGCTGACTTGGCTCACGCCTTTGTTCTTGGAAGCAACCCAAACCCTCCTGCTGGGCTCTGCCTCCGAGGTTTGTCTTGCTCCCTTCTGCAAGTTAAACAGGAAATGCACTAACTCAGCCCCATTAGCCCACTAGAAAGAGACCGAGGGCTTGATTTAGAGTTTGGGGGGTGCGGTACGTCCGCCAAAAAGTGGCAGGTGTCCCACCCGCCGCATTTAGGCCCAGATTCGGAGTTGGTCGGAGCCTTCCAAATCTCAGTTGGTGCAGGGGTCAAATTCCGAGTTGGGTGGTATTTACCGCACAGTACCTCACACTTTAGTAAATTATGCCAGGTCAAACCTGCTAGAATTTAACAAGGGAAAACAACACCGTTTGTACCGGAACATGTAGATTTTTGGGCGGTAAGCAGACATTGTGCTGCTCCACATTTCCCCTTCCATATATCAAATGAAAATACTGAGAAGTAAGTTATTGGGAAGATGCTAGCAAAGAGGGAGATTCCTGAGAGATGCTTCACCTTCTTGAAAGTCAGGACTAGCCAGTGGCAAACAAATAACGCAAACAATCTTCATGTAGCTGTGCAACCATTTTGCTCCCGTTTACCTTCTCTCTTACACAGTGTGCCCTTAGCGTGTCTTGGAAACGGACAGTTTGCTTTAACAGTGTACATGTCACCTAGTGGTGATGTGTTTGGAATGAACAATTCCTTTAGGAATAGAACCATAACCTGAATAAACTGTCCAGCATATTCAAAGTCTTGATCTCCAGTGAAGAAGGAAACTGGCATGCACTGTACAGTGGAGCGAATCTGCAGTAGTTTAATAGTTTGTGAAGAATGCTGGCAGGAAATGAATAATGCAAAAAGAACTATTGATGGACAGAATGCAGAACAATGTCATACATTCACCCCAGTACAGAGATCTGGGCCTAAATCCATCGTTTTTTTACTCACCATGCCATTCCAGTTTAGACCCAGCCATATGCAAATCAGTCTTGACCCTGTGCTCTATGGGAACAGTCCAGCCCGAACTGCCAGGCCAGGTCCTCCCTGGACTGGAACCAAGCATCCTAGGACCGGTTTCGGGGTTTCACCCCTCTTCAGCCAGGATAGCTTGATTCCAGTGGCATGGAGAGCACGGGATTCACGTCTGAGCATACCCGTCCCACTCGGGGTGACAAATGCAAAAAGAACTATTGATGGACAGAATGCAGAACAATGTCATACATTCACCCCAGTGCAGAGATCTGGGCCTAAATCCATCGTTTTGAATAATAAAATCATTAGAAACAGTCTTAGCAGAATCTCTGGTAAGGGGCTGGGAATAAGCATACTGCATACAAATAAGCTGAGCTCAAGATTAACTGCCCTTCGCAAATTTAAAGACAAGAACACTTCAGCAGTTCTACTGCTTGGTGATCTGTGTCTGGCCTATGAAATATATGGTCAGAAAGTCCACCATAACTGTTCGGTGTCCGAAATGAGGATTTTAAGTTCATCCCTAGGATGGTTTAAATCATTATCCTCTGATCTTAGTTGAATCAAATGTGTGATTTCCATATAAGAGCAGATGTCAACATTAAGGGGCCTATTCGAAAAGGAAAATGTGTGTGTGGGCAAATCTGCACATAGGTGTATGAAAAGCATTTTGTAGTACATGAGTAGTACTTCCGTAGTTCTACTAAACATACTACAAAAATCAAGTTTGTAAACGCCGTGTTAACACACTGAACCATTTTACTAAATGTATCAGGTATTTTAGTTATAGACTTCACGACTTTCCAATTTCCTTTGTACAATTCAACTGATAAGGGCTGACCAGTCAGTTAGTGAATTTCACAGATTCATGATTGCGATGGAACAATATCCATTGGTTCGGGGATGCTGACCTGCAGAGCTTCCTAAAACACTCTAGATTATTACTCTCAAGATACTGGTGCATATCAACACGTCTGAAAGTATCCAAACCTGCATCATTTGAGGTGATAAAATTAGAAAAGGCTATCACCAACTATCTTTGATGTATAATGAATAACTACTTATACAAAATGACCATTGATTTTGGACTTAGCAAGGATGCATGCTACTGGACTGATGTACATGAGAAATGGGAAGCTCAGTTCAGTACCTTGGCACAGTTTAAATAAAGAATACGAGGTACCGTGAAACAACAGTTTTATTGCAGACGAAATCAACATGAGGAAACCTCTGGAAGGTGTTTTACAGCTGTGCTATTCAAAAGGAAATGGCAGTTGATCAAAATGTATTCCTCATAAACAAATGTTTATGTCCTTTAAACTAGGCCTGTTTCTGGGTTGGCACCTTCAGGGGCCTGATCAAATAAACTACAGGCATCATGGTATAAGATTGAAACTTGTGCCATGCATTATACTCTCTTATTAAAGAATATTAAAAACCATGGTTGTCCTCAGAGTTCAGGCTGCAAAGATGCATTTGCCATGTGCAGCCAGGCTAGCTTGAATCCAGTGGCAAAGTGAGCAAGGGACACACACCTGGGCATACCCTGCCAACTTAGGGTGAACAAAGCAAACACAAGGAGATGATGGACAGAGCACTGAAACCTTTCAGACCCTCACCCCCAGTCATAGATCCTGCAGCACTTATTGTGCTAACCACCCTAAAACATGACTCAGGCCTGCCACTGGAGCCTGAGTGCAGTTTTAAACTGTCATGTCGATTTGGCATTTAAACAGCCTTGCTGAGCCTTAACCTCCTTTTTTATTACATATAAGTCACCCCAAGGTAGGCCCTAGGTAGCCCATAGGGCAGGGTACTATCTAATTAAACGGTTGCAGCACAAACCGGCCACCCTGGGTCAAAACAAATAACAGTGTAGGGGAATCCCTTTTATAGGATGAATTCCCTCACCCACCCGTGGGTGGCATGCTTCATCATCGGGAACCTCCTCGCACTGCGAACCTGGTCGCGGTGCAGGCTACGACCCCCTCACTGTGAGGGAGGAGCGCAGGGATGTTTTGATTGTGGTTTACAAAAGAGGTATGCTAAAACCTTCAGATGAGCCGGGTGTGGAGGGAGTGTGTGTAGGTAGTGAAAGTGAAGTTAAGACTAACTCCCTGGTATGTTAAAAGTACATTTTAATGGAACATCCGAGGGTCAGGATTAAAAGGAGTGTATGAGCCATGACTGGAAAATTTAACCTTGCATAGTTCAATGTGGTCAAAAGTATATGTAGCTTTACCAGGGCTCTCACCCTAGTCAACCAACAGCCACATTTCTCACACAATTAAACAAGGAGTTCAACTTTTGTTTACCCAAAGGTTTACAGCCAAGAAAAAACAAGATAACTCATCCCAAATAAATACAGATTAGTAGCTAATTATTTTGCAGATACATTACATTGGTCAGAGCTCCTGGGTCTCATAAAGACATTGACTGAAAAATTCTAGAAACTAAAAAGTATACATATATATGGAACCATTATATTCCTAATATGATAAAGTAGACACACATACTGAGGGGGTCTCACACCTAGATCAGCATCAGTCCGATCTAAAGATTGTTAAGAACATAGGGGGATAAAATTAATGATGGCAGAGACGACTGGAAGTACAATGAAAGGAAGAGATGAAGTGAACCTTGCGTGAGAAACACAGGATATATGTTAACTCAGGCTGGAAAAAAAGGGAATTTTGTTTAACAGCAATTGTAAGCTGCAGACTGAAAAGAATCAGGCTCATCAATAAAGCCGATATTAGCATTGTGTCAGGGAGTGATACTAATTGCATTTAAAGACATTAATCAGGGCCCTAAACCTTTCCCACCTCAAACCCACTAATACACACTCCCTTTACCACTCCCAACCCATACATCCTCATTCAGCAGAGTTGGCTCCTTATAAATGATTGTTCAACAATCACAGACGAAATATTCTTTGTTTGCTCTCTTACTTTAAACTGGACCGACTGCAGTCACTAAAAATCTTTTTATGAGAAGGTCTTTCACCAGTGCTGCAAAAATGTCACCCGGTTTCAGAAACCTCACACAAAACCTCCTAAGGAAGACTGGAGTCATTGTCAATGAATCAACATACCTAAAGTGACATAAAACACATCTCTTTAAACAACACTGCATCACAATGAAGTAAATGTTCCACTAAACTCTCTATCCTCCACTATCAGAACCTAGCTTAACCTCCAGCAAATTGTTTGCTGCCTCCTGCCTCTAACCCTGTAATGTGCTTCACTGTCTTTTGGTCAGGTTTGTGCTATACAAACACTAAATACATATGGATGTATGTATATATATTCTCTATACAAAACATCAGCATTCAAGACTTCATCATGACAGCCTATAATACACTGGTCACATGCACCTACCTTCTCTTACTCATTTTCTGGATGCACAGGCTGCTACCGAAAAAGAGCATTGAGTACATGCCATCAAGGTAATCACTTTAAACCATCTCAAACATTTCATTCTGTGTTGAAATAAGGTCACCCACCAACAGAGAGCAAACATGACCTCTCGGAATTTAACTATCTTCTCTTGATTATCTCACAGCCGGATCAAATAACAGGGGTTAATTAGCTCCATAATAGCTCTCATGAAGCGTCTACAGAGTTATGTCTCTTAAAACACCCATGCAACAAACTATTGACTGAAGGCTAGCTGGCAACAAACTATTGACCGAAGACCAGCTGGCTTAAAGAGATAATGATATTTAATACAGAAATCACTGTTCTTCCAACAGCAATGGAAGAAATGTGATAATCAACGTAGCAAATCATGTCTCCAACTACACAACATCATCCGCAAATCATCCATCGGGAAAACAAAGACACATCACTCCTAAACGGAACTCACACACAAAATTCTTGCCAAAGGAATTCCATAGGTACCTCACAGACTTCCACATCTTTGCACATTTGCAAAGATCCCACACCCTCAAACTACCTGCAAAATACACACACAGTTGAACTTGCATAGAAAGCAAACATAATGGAACAATACCACGGGAATGACACACTTGGTCATCCAGATCAAGAATAAGAAGATTAGATGGCCGGCAGACATTGAAGCCTGGTGTCAATTAGCTCTCAGTCTAACAATTTAATGATGTCATCAGCTAGCAACCTTGCCTGCAAAAACTTTCAAGAGCATTTTTATAATATTGATTGTCAACAACCTGCAAAAACCATCCTCAGCAACTGCCTACTAAGAAGCACCTAACAATCGGACCTCAAGATCTGCTACATATGACCATTCATGAAGACGACAACTCTAAATGCAAAAACCCTGGCAGCTATAGACTGACTAGAAATCGCACCGCCTTAGGAAAACCGATCAAAAGAGCAGCATTTATTCATGTTTGAAATTTCCTGGAAGAAAATAATCTACTTTCGGACAAACAAACAAAGGTTGCACCCTGGAAATTGCATTGACTACAGTCCGATTTGGACGTGGGAAGGTCTGAAGACAACAGTAGCTAGAAGTGCAGCTACTGCATTTCTACTACTTGACCCATCCACCATGTCTGACCGAGCCAAGCACCACTTTATCCTACTGACAATAGAGGAACTTGGCATCAGAGAAACCATTGCTGACTGAACTCCTTATCTAACAGATCCAGTAACATATGACAGCCCCAGTTAACATACCTTAATACTCAATGATTTCACCACTTTAATCTTTAAAATCTGATGGACCTAGACATCCCAAACTGTCTCCGTGCCATTGACCGAATGGATGCTGAGGTATCACTTAGAACTGAAGTCATCCAAATGTGGGTAGAATATGACCTTCCAGCCCCAAGAACTTGGCAACTTAGACAGTGTGTAGTTGCACCATCCACATGTATGACAAAAATATATGTATGCCGGGAGCAGCACCGTGCTCTGATGGGCTGCAATGTAAATGCACTGCAATGAAACATGGCAGGAAAAAAAATATCCTTGCTATGTACGAAAAGCTTATTCATTTTATTTTCAGAAATCAGACCCTAATGTGTGCCTTTTAAGCCCAAAGGGTAAGGTGCTAATATATAAAAACATAGTATACCACATCTTGGGGTTAGTGTGCCCTCACAGTAATATAAAAGCCACTGTGTAGGCCTTGTAGACTATTCCCTAATCAAGCTTAGATCGGATTCAGTCAATCAATCAGGATTTATAAAGCGCGGCTAATCACCCGATAGAGTATCCAGGCGCTTGCAGGCCCAGGAGGCTTATTTGAACAGCCTGGTCTTGAGGGCCATTTGTAATTCCAGAAGTGAGGTGATGGTCTGGAGGTGCGTGGAGAGGCTGTTCCAGGTCTTTGCCGCAATGTGGGAGAGGGAGCACCGACCACATCTGTTTCGGTAAATGCTGAGAGTATGGGCAAGTGAAGTGGAGCGTAGTCTTCTGGATGGTTGGTGGAGGTTCAGGCGGTGGTTAATGTAGGCGGTTCCCTGGCTGTGTAGAGCCTTATGTGCGTTGGTCAGCAGAAAAAAATCTTAAATCTTTAGCTCCCTTAGAAAAAGGCAACAAAAATGCTTCCAGGCCATCAGAGCTTGAATACACATCCTTGTTTGGTAGAGTTAACACCTTTAGCTAAGTGAAAAATGGCCTGCTTCGGAGTCCATGGAGGGCTGATATTAACTGCAGACCACCATGCGGGGATTAGCGATGTGACAGTGGAGAGGAAAAGGCTGCATAACAAAGGACAAATTGACTTAGAGTTGTCAAGGAGGGCTTCTGTTCATCTCTAGGACTCTCCCAGATAGTCATGATCCAATCATAGATGGAGGGACAACCAGTTTTGCCTCTCTCAACTGGGAGGAGAGCTCATCTAAATAGGGAAGTGGCTTAAGAGCTGAAGACAGCCTGTATGATGGCAGTAAATTACCCAGGTAAATTAACCAGGGCCCCCTGAAACAGGGGCTCCCGGGTCATTTTACAATAGGGAAACGAGGAAGTGCTGGATAAGGATGTGGGGGACCGTGAGGAGATAAGATTCAGTGGTAGAATTTCTGCAATCGCTGGCTAGTGCACAGGGTAAATCTGGCACCTCCATCACCACTTTCTTAGAACATTCTTGGGCCTGGTAGGATTATCTGAAGAAGGCCAAGCTGGAAGAAAAATCCTGCTGGAAGAGGACTCCTACAAGGATTCAACGACTCCTAACTCCAGGTGGCATCAGGAGCTGGAAGCGCTTTCCAAAAATAAAGTAGTTGGCCTCATGTTTTCCTGCTTCAGGGACACAAACACAGTTAGAGTCCTGAGTCCAAGAGGCTTAGCTGATCACAGAGGACTGGACCTTTTAGGAGACTTGGCAGGAGAGAGACCTGCTACTTTACATAGCTTTGGGTTGCCAGTACCAGCCTGCCAAGACATACAAAATATTGTAACAGACACATTTACCAGACATACATGTCCTAAAATTACCGGTACTTTTCTATTGTGCTACTTTGCCATAGCACCGCCAGGAATTCTACTTGTTCAGAACATAGACATGCAACTGATATATTTATTAGCACATTGGGCCTCGCTAGGGGTAGGTAAGCACTATACAATGGCAACACAATACAATACAATTAATCTCCCTGTACAGTTTTGCTGAGCTCTGGCGGATGAGTGGTTGTACTAAGCAAAATTATGAATATATTTATTTCATGTCCAAAGACTACAAGGTACTGAAGAAAATAGAACCCTAAGAAGAGCTCTTATTAATCTGCAACATTTATACATGAATATATATTTCATTTCATTCATTTATCAGCTTTATTTCGGTCACTAGGACCATAAAAGAATAAAACAAATATGCAAAAGAGAAAAAGAGAAAAATTTGGTACAATCAAAAACAAATTAGAATATATATATATGTGTGTGTATTTAAATATAAATTAAAATTATGAGGGTCTAATACACTGAAAAGATACAAAATGTAAAGCTAATTAAAATAAAAGTACAGTAACATTAAATACCAATTTATTTTAAAAAGAATTAAAAAAAAAAATAGGTCTTGTACAACATAATGAAATAACTTTTCCCGTCTTCAAAGTACACTAAATCATCAAACACTGAAATATATATCTCACACATGCATGCAACACACAAAAATATTTTCTTTTATATCTTACTGCATTTTTTTTCTGAGCTCTCGAGGACCAGTTTCACCCCAAAATGGTCACCAAGTGCCTTTTAAATGACGATGGGGTGATTCCCCAGATGGCCACTCAGAATAACCACTCTTGCTATACTTCAGATGGCCATTTACCATTCAGTGCGCCCAGCAGCTCCCTCCCCTACTGTGCTTTTCAGCACATCCAGTGGTTTTCTTGCTATGCTACTGCTATGCTGCTGCTTTTGAGCATGCCTAGGGTCTCCCTTCATCCTGCCCCTGGACCACTGCCTAAAGCCACCATTCCAAGATGGCCACCTCGAGCTAACCTTCAGCATGCCTAGAGATTCTCTGTCTCCCTGCGGCGGGGCCGCTGCTGCTGTTCAGCACGTTTGTAGGCCCCTTGACTCACTGATGACAACTACTGGAAAAGCCAACAGGTCTGCTTTGTTGTAACTCAAACTGCAAGTTAGAACTCTTGGCTTTGCTAATGGTTGCCAACGCCAGTTATGTCCTCGCAGGTTTTCCAGTTAACTCGATGCCTGCATCTCTCTTTAAATCATGCCTTAAATGTAAACATGTAAAAAACAAAGAGAAACTGAGCTTTGATATGTGTAATATTCATTGGCATGATTGACAGAAGCACAACATTTTTACCATAATAAACTGGTCTGTATTCCACTGAAGCCACACAGGCGTTTCGAATGCATTCACATTAGCGTTAAGTAAACCCACTGCTTCTGGACTTTATTTCCTTAGGTATGATTTTGGCTATTTTCATTAACTCTTGAAAACGTTTTTAATCCGTAAATGATGAAATGGTATTGTCAAAAATATATTTATTGTTATATAATATACTTTATATTACTATCTTTCTGCAGCCGTACCTGAATTGTCAGCAAAATGCTGCTCATGGTACTCCGGGTATCCCATTCCTCTGGATTGTCCAAAAAATTGATACAAGGCTTGCCAGAGGAGACACTAACTGGAAAAAGAGGACTATGGTTAACAATGACAACATGAATGTTGAGCAATACCGATACAAATTGTAATAGTTCGTGTTTCATTGTCAAAAGTTTCCTAAATGACAGTATGAGAAATGAAGTGATAAGTAAGTACAATTAGGAATTTGTAATAATTGTTCATACCCCTTGGACACATGGAATCTGGGTACTTACTGGTGTTTATGGAACTACAGGCATGCCTGATGATTGGCATCGCCTAGAGACAACTTAGCAACTATTTACCGTGTGAACTGGCACATTCACCCACTCAGAAATATAGCTCTAGAGTCCATGGCCCAATTCACAAAGGTACATTTGGTCACATGAACACATATAAAACCTAATTTACTTTTTTTTACCCTGGCAGCAATCCTCAAAGAGATTCCTGGTGGGTGAAAGTGGTTTTACACATGTGGATTTAAATCTGCACTCTTAAAACCCCTCAAGGGGTGGGAAATTGGTGGCCCAAGGCTACGGTCACCCACTGTGGACTTCTCTGCTATGAAGAACTCAGAAAAGCGGGAATAGGAGCTGGTGGGAAAGTCACCTGACATTCCTTTAGTTTCTATCGAGAATGGTGAATATGAAAAGGCAGTAGATCTGCACTCCCACGTAGACGTAAATCTATGGGTGCAGCTGTACTCCTTCTTTTGTGAATCTGGCCCAATATCTGGATACATGACAGAGCCCCAGGCAGGCCGATCCATTCTGAGGTGATGAGGGCCAGGGTGAATCATGCAATACAGTTTAAAAATCAAACGCAAGTGGCAAAAATAATAACATTTTACAGTGACGTAAGAAAATAACATTTGGGATACTCATAGCGACTTTCGTGTGGGTACTTTTTACTCCCTCTTCAACCAGATTTATGGGATTTCTTGTCTTTACGACAGTGAACCTCTTTAAGCAGCAGCATAACTGGCTCGCTTGAGGGGCCAGTAGTCCCACCTCTGTGAGCCTGCCGGCTCGCCTCACCTCAAACGGCTTCTCCTACGAATGTATTTATTTATTTTAGTTTCATAGCACGCTCATGACCCGCAGGGTGACTGAGCACTTTACAGAACAACTGGTTTGTGCACGTTTTGAACAATTTAGGGTAACTGGAGAGAATAAAATAACATTTTAATTCCACTAGAAGCTGGCTTTTCAGCGACAGAAATGACCCTGCAGTTAGAATTAAATTAGATCTCTTGGAACTGCACTGAATACTGGGCGGATGAAAAATAACACCCCCCACTCCTCCACCCCTGACAACAACACCGCTGATGTGCGTACATGACGCCCTGCAACACATTAGGTGACAGACAACACTGATTAAAGAGACCCGTTATGGCATGGCTCCTGGATAGCTCGAGGTACAGAGGTCCAAAGGTCCAAAGGATGACGGATTCCAAGCCTAGAACCTCATAGTATTTCTAAGCTAGGTGGCATCTCGGCTTCCAGCCACATACAAATGTTCAACAATTATGCAAAATCCAGTTTTTTGTTATTTGCAAATCCGTCATGCTTAAGAGGCATAAAAAGGAACGTTGACAAACGTGCCAGAGACTAGCGTCTTGGAGGCTAAAGTAACAATGGGATGGCTGGGAAGGAAAGGAATTTAAAGGATAAATGGATAACAGATACTTAATACACCTAGGCTCTAGGTAAATTACTTGGAAAATGGGAGTGTGTGGCATTAGCAAATTGGACGAGGGAGAAAGGACAGGAGCAAAGATTGCTTCTCGTACCCCGGCCATAGCTGCACGCCCCCGGCTGATACAATTTAAATATTTTCACTGAATCCTCTTCCACCTAGCCAAGCTGCGGGAGATGGGTAAGGCCTAATCCCTGTTGTTTGCGTTGCAAATTTGCGAACGGCAACTTCCTGAAAACTATTTGGACTGCCCAGTCATTGCTCACAGTACCGGAAGTGAATTCACCAAACCCTTGGGAACATACTGGGGAAAACCGGTCAATTCTGATCCTAAAGTGGCCCAATAGGTATAACGGACGACTGGGAGGGGTCAGTAAGTGCCCGCCCGTTGACTGGTGTGGGGCTTTTGGTAGCCAAAAGGGACATAGCTCAGAGATAGAAGGCCCCAACACATGGAGAATGGTGCAGAAGGGCTTACTGCTCGAAATCAGAGGAACCAATATAAAGCATGGGGCTGTGCCAAAAAACATCAGAAGATCTGAAGGCCGGGTGGAGCTACTATTATGAGATTGATACATAGGAAGTGATTGATGCTGTGATCCTATTGCTAAATATTGGAAATGGTAACCACTTAAATGAATGTGGGTAGATATAGAGAGAAATTGTAATAATGCATGAATGATTTGACACATCTGGAGCATAAAATGTTTAAACAACAAAAAGATCTATAATGAGAAGTAACATGTCAAAGGTGAAGAGTGTAGAAGATATATGTATTGGTGGGATGTATGTTACAGTGTGCAATAAAAGAGGTTTTTAAACATATATGTTCTATATTTATGAGCAGTCATAAAAAGGTGATCTCCGTAAAAGGGCTAGGAGCTGTGTTATAAAGTCGGAGTATTTTCTTCCACAGAGTTTGTTTCAGATTTTCAATGTGGGAAAACCCTTCTTGCAATTGACATTGTTGTTCAAAAAGTAGTTAAAAACATTTGTTAATGTCATACGGAGGAACTGACCTAATGACCAGTGAAATGGAGTACCACAACCTCGCAACGTTTTCTGCGAAGGATCATTTATGGGTATTTTCCTTATATAATCTTTGTATTTCAGGGAGTAGACTGCCTTTGCTCCAAAGAAAGTGTTGAACACCTGAATCTTAGTATTTATGCAGGGTACGTGGTGGTTCCAGAAACACAGCTTTGTGTGTGATGAATGCTAGTCTGTAGATTGTCGGTCAGAGATTCATCATGGGCTGAAGCAGGGGTGCCTATTGGATCCTTTTCTTTTCTTGCTTTATATTAATGATTTGCCGAGTAGGTTGCAGCTCTGTAAAAGGATTCCATGAAACTAGGAACAATTAAACTTAGCTGCCTGCTTTATGCAGGTGATACCATCCTGTTAGACCTAACTCCAATTGGACTACAAAGGCGACTTAATGAGTTGGCGCACTATTCAGATGATCTCTTTCTAAAAATAAATATCTAATAAAGTAAAATTATGGTTTGCAGATATCAGGGATGCGGGGTTAGGAAAAATATGCATTGGTTTTTGGGGAAGGGCAAACTTGCCGTAGTGAAGTTATACTCGTATTTAGGAAGAATCTTTGCAAGCAATTGCTCTAGCAGTGACCACATTGACCAGTGCAGAAGTAAGGCAATATCCCAGGCCTTCGCAATCGTCAGACTTTAAAAATGTTGTGGGCAAGGACACTATGCACAAGTCTTATCAGTTTACAAAATTAAGATCCCACCTGTTCTAAGTTATGCTTGTGAATCAGTAGATGAACAGCAGTGGAATTATTTCGATTAAGTAGAAGGGCACATCTAGCGCCGAATGAGTAATCTGAACCGCGCAGCCTCCATAGTGGCGATTGGCTCAAACCCTGGCAACTTTCGACCTATGTTTTCGCCATGGCTGCGTGCTTAAGATGGAGCAATGCACTACTGAATAGTGTTGAGAACCCTCTAAGGGTAGCATTGTGTGAGAAAATATTTGCCTCCCTGAAGGGGAGGCAAATCCCCGTCTTCCCTTCCCCTCCCCTCCCCACCTCCGCTCCAAACCCCTCCCTTTTGTCTTTCTCATAGTTCTCTTCAGGAACTCTGGGAAAGCTGCAAATTTATTTGAAATAGAGCATAGTGGCATGGGCTCTCTTCCTAAACAAATTCTGAAAATTCGAATGAAAAAATAATTTATGAGGTCTCCTATAAAAGAGATACTGCATTGTGCTCAGTGCACTCCAGTCATACTATAATAGTGGGGAGCAGTATTTATAAACAGACTCAACCTTACATTGTATGGAATCTTCCCCATGGAGTGCGCAGAACCATCTTGTTGTTAAGGTTGAACTCGCTTCCTTTACGAATCATAACAGGAGCGTGGGAGGATCTACCAAGGCAGGACAGACTTTATCATCTATGCAGAAACTGGGTGCAGGATCTAAATCATGTTTTGTCTGTCCCCTATTACAACCCACACAACGTCACTTTTTGAGACCACTGTATCTAAAATATAACATTGCTACATCTGAGGAGGCCCGGAATTGTTTCTTGCCCACCCCCGTCTCGAACCAGTATGCTTCAAAATGTTCTGCTTGTTTAAACAATTTTTAAATATGTTTTTGAGGATTACTGTGCTGTGTTTAGCTGTAGCAGGCTAAATAGGGCACCCTCTGGGTAAACCCAATGCATATTAGAAGCAAAATCTTAGAGTCTTTTTTATCATACAGTTGAAGTTGTTAGGGTATTCAATGGCATGATATGATTTGCATTGACCAAATTAGGATGGTACCCTAAAGGATTGGTGCAATTGGTACCGTAGCCGCGGTCTTGTCTTTTCAACACCTTGTATGCTGCTATGAATTCTGTCCCATACAATGAAATACGTATTTGTTAGGCTTTTTTATGTAATCTGCATAAGGTCCACTTAGCGCAAAATTAATTTTTCACCATAATTAGAATCTTTTAAAGGATTTGGAAAATTGTTATCATACTCAAGCACTTGCACTTTTGATTTTTCTTATGCTGCTATGTATTGTATACTGTACAACGAAATCTTGTATGCTGCTATGAATTCCGTATCGCATAATGAAATATGTATTTGTTAGGCCTCTTGTACGTAATCTGCATAAGGTCCATTTAGTGCGAAATATTGCATAATGAAATACGTATTTGTTAGGCTTCTTGTACATAATCTGCATAAGGTCCATTTAGTGCAAAATGTTTTTTTTCTTTATAATCCGAATCTTTTAAAGGATTTGTGAAATTGTTATCATACTCGAGCACTCACACTTTCGATATCTCTTATGCTGCTATGTATTGTGTACTGTACAACGAAATCTGCAACTTTTAGGTCCTTTTGTTAAATAATCCCTGTTGGGTAAAATTCATTTTATATTATAAATAGCACTTTAGGATCTTTGCATTACACAGTTGAAATTGTCAAAGAATTTAATGGTACAACTTGATTTGCACCGACCTAGTTAGTTTTGTATTTTAAAGGATCATGAAATCGGATTTGTATCTGAAATCCTGCACTGTTGCCTCCCTGTATGTAACTATGAATTTGGTACGGTTTTATGAAATCTGTAATTTGTGAGTTTTTTTTATATTGTTATTAAGTTTTGGATGATTTGGTATATTGGAGTTTTCTGTGTACATTTTTATTTGGAACTCATTGGAGCTCCAAATCATAATAAAATTGAATTGATGTACTTATCTGTGATTATATTTGTAGCCAACTCAGAGCGAGAAAGACTGGTGAGATGTGGTCAATCTTTCAGGTTCCAGTGGTCAGCTTGCTGCGGGATGCAAAGTTGCTTTGTGAGGAGCAGGGAGCAGTTTAGGAATGCTTGTGAGTAAAGATGCAAAAGTAAAGTCTTGAGAGAGCAAGCTGGAATTGGCCCCCTTTTCCCATGGCACTGATGTGTTTTTATATTAAGTTTCACAACTACAGTAACACAAAGAGATTTAGTGGACATATTTACTTCAGCTTCATTGGGCAATAAAGGCTTGTCCATCTCTAAAGACAACACATTTGGATGTATTTTGGAATATAGCACAGCATTTGACCAGGTAGATAGATTGAGATAGTAGACCAAACTATAGAACTGTGACCAGGGCTGGCTTTAGCGCTGGTGGCGCCCTGTGCGACACTGTTTGTTGGCACCCCCCACGGACTTACTCACTGCCACCCTTTAACAGTGCCTCCTCAAGTCTTCATAACCACTCTCTCTCAGATGTATTTAGCTATATAGCCCACCTATACCAGTGTGGGGTGTCGGAGCACTTTACATCACACACACATTACACAGAGACAATCAATCATATGTGTTTAAATCAGTGTATAGGAAATGTTAAATCAGACAGGACTACAGGGTGAGTCACATGTCATCCATACTGGTAGACAGTATAGTTTAAGAGTGCTTGGTCTGGAGAACCACTGACTCAGAATTGAAAACATAACCCCATGGTTGGGGGTAACATTAAATAATATGGATTTATTTTTTAATAAAATGAACCCTTTTTGAAACATTAGAATAATGAAAGACAGAGGAAAAAATCATAACGCTCTAATCTATGCCTTGCAGTTTGCAAGGGCTTCCTTGATGACAGTTATTAGCTCCCTGTTCCATGGTAGGATTTTAACATCTATACTGCTAGTAACAAAAGGATCTCTCTGACAAAAGCACTGACCTATTTAAACTATATGCACTTTGTGATCTGCATGGTACACATTCTTTTGCAGCAGGCATATTAACCCTCTGCGCTACCATAAAATGAGTTAAAACTTCCACTACAAAACTACTTCCAAACAGGCGCCCCCCGAAGAGTCAACACCCGGTGCGGTGGCACCGGTCGTACCGCCCTAGAGCCGGCCCTGACTGGGACATTGACAGTCCTTTACTGAATCTAGTAGTATGATTCACATTCAAACTTGGACAGGGGTGAATTATCATCTAATTTCAGTAAGTCAACAAAGAGTCCAACATCTGACACACCAAAGCAGGTGTGCATTGTCATACCTCTGCATTATTGTCTATAGCTATCTGACTTACCAAAATATTTGAGAAAAAACAATTTTCACCAAAATTAGGCTTGTGATCCATTTCAAGCCTAACCTATGCAGACGACCCAGTGTTTCCAGTCATCACAGCTACTGGGGTACTGAGACTGTTAACTAACTGAGGTGAATATAACAATGACGACTACCTTAAAATAAAACACACAAAACTAAAAGCATGATATTCCCAAACTAAAAGGTCACCTACGCATGAAGAATACAAAATATTAAAATCTATAGAGTAAAACAGTTCAACTATCTAGGCATGGTGAATAATCAAACAATAAAGTACCTGCCTGTAAGAAATTGAACTATTATTTGAAGTGGACGACTGCCCATTTCAAGGAATAATCACAGCCCTTGTCAGGGTTTACCTTTCAAGTCATTAAATTAACCTTAGCTCATCCCACTGGTAGCTATGGCACAGAGCAGACAGGCTAAACTTAGGGCAATGACAAAATTATTTATGCAGTACCAAAACAGTGATAAAGTCAAAATGCCAAACAAAAAAGATCCCCACCTGAAGTTGAAAAATAAAGTAAAATTCAATAAACAAAATGACACTAAACGGACAAAAATCCAATATGGGGAAACACACGATCCCAATAAGTGCTAGGCGCCAATGAAACTCCATGGTTGCATATACCCAGATCTAGGTGCAATTTCAGGCTGATCATGATGGAGGGAGGGTCAGATACACCAATCAGGTTCATTTTGGTCAAATACTTTACTTTCTGACTTAAGCCCTAATTACTATGTCAGGATGACTTGTAAGGGATTATGTGGTGGTTTCTGACTGGCTTACGGGCTCCTTGAGCCCATCGGAAGTTAGCCGGAATGCCCACCCGGTTTAAACTCCAACCGCCTACATTGTAATTAGGTGGTCAGACTTTAAACTATGGATGTCGGTCTGAAAGCTTCCGACCTATGGTCGGAGGCTTTCCGACCGATATCCTAATGAGCCCCTTACTCTGTTAAGTCTCAATCAACCATAGGAATACACTTCTAATGCCCTCCGCCCCTAGAACCTCAGGGGAGGCATTTAGCGACCCACAAGGTGTCAGATAGATGCCAACAGCATGGTCCTGTCCAGGTCCAGCAGCCATTGGTCAAATGTGTTCTTCCAGAAAAAGGCCTCTTGCAGCCTATTGTCTTCCTACAGCCACAAAGGACATCAGCCAACTAACCCTTGGGATGCACTTCTTTGTCCTGGGTACTAAAGGGAGCAGGTCCAGTGCTTCTTGGCTCCTTTGTACGTCCCAGACAGTAGATCCAGTACTCTTCTGATCTTCTACAGGTCCAGAAATTGTTCTGAAGAGGGTGCTTAGACGTGCCACATGTATGCCTTGCACCAGCTAGTGGGTGGGGTGACTCATGGCTCCTCTATAACCAATGGGCAAAAATTCCCAGAAGTAACTCTACCCCCTTTTTGCAGCACTTCCTGTTTGCCTTACTGCAAACTGACCCAAAATGCCATGTGTCAAAAGTATTTTGTGGATGGCAAACGTTTGGGGCCACACTAAACTCGGGCTCGGAGGGCTGGGTGTGTACTGAGGTAATCTATCGCCCTAATAGAACACTGTTGGACCTACGTCCTAGGGGTAGCTTGGCTCAGGTCAACAGGCTTACATCTCCACTGGGTCTCTCATGCGTGCATCCTACCCAGCTCGCAATCTTGCGCAGCACCACTCAAAAAGGACACTACACCGATTAAATGTAAGGTTTACTATAAGACTTTATCTCATTTCGTTCTTATTTGAATCGTGTTTCAATTAGACCTTACAATCTGAACATTTCATTACATTTTCATATGAACGTTCCTCTTTATCTTGAGGCATAACCAGTCCTTACAATACAGAATAAACTTTTCATCCAATGTGTTTTTACAGCTAAACACTCCGTTACATTTCAGAATAGCATTTCCAAGTATTACATGTCAACATTGTACAGGGAGTATTACTTCAGACTTGGCACATCGTTAACACTCTCCGTGTGGGCTATGCATAGCACCTGGCCTCTGGAAGGACGTCTAACCCCCTAGTAACCCTGCCCAGTAACCAATCCCCGATTTACTCTCAGGGTAATCCTTAAACTAACAAAAGGGGGGTTAACTGGCTGCCCTGGATATATATCACTTATCAGGACAGGGGTAGTACCGTTGACAATCTAGGGGTTACTTCCATCCAGGTAGCTATTAGGGATGGTTTGCACACTGAATCTACACCATCCCAATGACCTTTGAAACCTCAGTGCTTTTGGTTACTGGGGCTGGCACCACCACCATCCGCCCCAATATGTGTTCCACCCTTCACCTCACTCGAGTCACTCACGTGGGGGCGCAATACTGCCAATAATTATAACAGTCGTGGAAGGTCTTCCCTTTCTTAAAGTCTTTGGAAAGTTCCCCAGCGCACAAACACTCTCCCTTCTCCCACGCTATTTTCCCCCTCTTACGGTCCGTCTGATGTTCTCCTCTAGCAGCTCACGAGATTGCGCGATATTCCCCTTCGTTGGTGTCACGGAGCCTTTAAGCGGTGGAGGAATTCTCTCCCAGCAGTCAGGATGCAAGATTCCCTTCCACGGGGCCACCTCCCCTCAGGATCTTCCCTCCCCCAGGCTCTTTCCTATTCCGATGGGAACCTCCGTCCGTCGCCGTCAGAGGGCACTCCCCCTAACTTGTTGGCAGAACTTCCTCCTCCCCACCGGTCACCTGACTAGGAGGCGTCGTTGTCGGTCGGCCCACCACTCCTGTGGCTCCAGTCCCGGAACAGCGCGTCCGATGGAGGTGCAGCCTCCGCTCCTGCACAGCCAGGGGGCGGCAATCCAGCCCCGGCTCATGTGACTTGGGCAGCGACTTCACGGCTGCCCCGCTTGCACTTCCTGATGCGGGTTTCCACAGCAACGCAGCTGTGCTGCTCTCACTTCGCCACACGCCCGGGGCTGCTCCCTCTCCCCAGGCGACTTGCTGTCAGCAGCGACAGCCTAATTCCTCAGGTAACGCTGTGTCCGGGCATTAGGGAAGACAGCTACAACTTGAAGGCGGCACTCGGGGAGGAAGGGCGATTGAGTTTACACGGTGCCGATCCTCTCACGGCACAAGGACTGAACTGACAGGACCCTCAGGGCATGGGCGCACACATCTTTCTCAGAATCAGTACAGATGGCAATCGCAGGCGACAGCGGAGCTATCAGTCGCTAGGCCCCAACAATGGCCCTCCCTCCGAACTCAGAGGTCAGGGGGTACACTCCTCCTCGGGGTCTCACTAAATACTCCGGTCTCAAGTCACTGGCGGCACTCAGGGACTGGTCATCAGGTTGGGGGTGGTGTCGCTGGCGAGGGGAACCCGTGCAGACCCTAAGACCTGTCAATCCCTGACCAGTGCAGCCACCTCCCCACTCAGGTGCCTTACTCCTGGTTAACCGGCCACTCAGCTCTACTCTAAAATGGCCGCCCTCCTGTCACCTCTATTTATCACCTTGGGCCTGACTTGCCAGAGGGGCCCAGAAGGTTCCGGAACCTCTCATGGCAGTCAGGGTCCAGGTGCTGAGGTGACAGTTGGAGCCACCATTTTGTGTATCTCACCTCCCTCATCTAGTTTCCTCAGTGGAGCACCTTGCGCCTCTCCCTCAGGTAGTGAGGACGAGGCGCCCAGAACCTCTACATCAGCACCCAAAAAGTTTGGTAGACAGAAAAAATGAGAAGGGGGAAAGGACAAAAATAATAAAATGAGGAGGGAACTGCCAAAGGGCTGACAGGTCTAACACGCGTCCCCCCCAGCTGAAAGTGGGGAGAGCTACCCAACCCCTTGGGAGTCCTCTTCACTAAGGCGGAAATACCTGGATAGACCGTCAGCATTGGCGTGGTCCACTCCTGGGCGATGTTCCACCCTAAAGTCCATTCCCTGTAGGGAGATGGCCCACCTCAATAGCTTGGGATTCTCGCCCCTCATTTGCATCAGCCACCTGAGGGGCCGGTGGTCGGTCTGAACCAGGAAGTGCGAGCCAAACAGGTATGGCCGCAGCTTCTTCAGAGCCCACACCACCGCAAAAGCCTCCCTCTCAATTGCACTCCACCTCTGTTCCCGGGGGAGTAGTCTCCTAGACAGGAAAACCACCGGTTGGTCTAGACCCTCGTCATTGAGTTGCGACAGCACTGCCCCGATACCGTGCTCCGACGCATCTGTCTGGACGATGAACTCCTTGGCGAAGTCAGGGGCCCTGAGAACAGGTGCCGCACACATGGCCTTTTTCAAGGTGTCAAAGGTTTGTTGACATCCCTCGGTCCAGATTACCCACCGAGGGTGCTTTTTAGAAGTGAGCTCAGTCAAGGGGGCCACGATAGTACCGTACCCCTTGACGAAGCGTCGGTAGTAGCCCGTGAGGCCCAAGAAGGCCCGGACCTCTGTCTGAGTCTTGGGGGGTTCCCAGGCCATGATGGTTTCGATCTTGGCCTGGAGGGGTTGCACCTGGCCCCGACCCACCAAGTGACCGAGGTACACTACCGACCCCTGCCCGATCTGGCACTTACTGGCTTTGATCGTCAGACCTGCCTGCTGCAAAGCCTGAAGTACAGCCTGAAGGTGACACAAATGGTCCTCCCAGCTGCGGCTGAAGACAGCGATGTCATCCAGGTACGCAACTGAAAAGGCTTCCATCCCAGAGAGGACCTGGTTCACCAACTGCTGAAACGTAGCAGGGGCGTTCTTGAGCCCAAAGGGCATCACACAGAACTGGTAGTGACCCTCAGGTGTGGAGAAGGCTGACCTTTCCTTGGCTCCATCCGTCAGGGAAATCTGCCAGTACCCGGATGTAAGGTCAAAGGTACTGAGATATTGGGCAGCTCCCAACCGGTCAATGAGCTCATCCGCCCTTGGGATGGGATGAGCATCTGTCTTTGTCACCGAATTCAGTCCCCTGTAATCCACACAGAACCGGAGTTCTGGGGTAGTGCCCGGTGGGGCAGCTTTGGGTACCAGTACCACCGGACTGGACCAGGGACTACTTGAAGGCTCAATCACTCCTAGCTCTAGCATCTTGGTAACTTCTCCATGGATGCTAGCCTTCACCTTATCCGACAGTCGGTAGGACTTGGACTTCACAGGTGGGCTGTCCCCTGTGTCCACGTCATGGGTACACAGATGAGTCCTTCCCGGGATAAGGGAGAACAGGGAAGCAAACTGCTCCAAAACGCAGCGACAGTCTCTCCGCTGTTCAGGAGTTAGGGATGGTGATAGGATCACTCCCTCCGCCGACCCATCCTTCTCTTGGGACGCAAAAAGATCAGGAAGAGGTTCACTTTCTTCTTCCTCTGACCCATCAGTTACCATCATTAAAGTGACCTCGGGTCTCTCTTGGTGAGGCTTGAGGCGGTTGACATGGAGCACCCGATGGGGCTGCCTGGGGGTCTTAAGGTCTACCACGTAGCTGACTTTGCCCTTCTTCTCAACCACCTCAAAGGGGCCTGACCAGCGTTCTTGGAGGGCGCTAAGCTCTCCAGGTTCCATCACCCACACCTTCTGGCCAGGCTCCAGCTCCACCGGGTGAGCGTTCCGGTCATACCATTCCTTCATGACCATCTGGCTGGCTTCTAGGTTTTCAGAAGCTTGCTTCCACAACCTAGCCATTTGGCTACGAAAGGCCAGCATGTAGCTCACCACATCCGGGGGAAGTTTTCTGGGAGTCTTTTCCCATCCATCCTTCACCAGGCTGAGGGGTCCCCGCACAGGGTGCCCGTACAACAGCTCGAAGGGGCTGAAGCCCACTCCCTTCTGTGGTACCTCCCTGTAGGAAAACAGCAAACAAGGTAGGAGGACGTCCCATTTCCTCCGCAGGCTCTCGGGCAGACTCCTGATCATGCCCTTTAAGGTTTTGTTAAACCTTTCCACCAGACCATTAGTCTGGGGGTGATAAGGGGTGGAGAACCGGTAAGTGACTCCACACTCTTTACACATAGCCCGCATATATGCAGACTTGAAGTTGGTACCTCTGTCCGACACAACTTCCTTGGGGAATCCCATCCGGGTGAAAATTCCCATAAGGGCCCGTGCCACTGCAGGTGCAGTAATGGTCCTCAGAGGGATAGCCTCTGGGTACCGTGTGGCATGATCCACCAGAACCAGGATAAACCTGTGACCGGCAGACGTTGGTGGATCCAATGGCCCGACAATGTCGATGCCCACCCTTTCAAAGGGGGTGCCAACGACAGGCAGTGGTTCCAGGGGAGCCTTCAGCTTCACCCCTGTCTTCCCACTAGCTTGGCAGGTTACACACGTCCTACAAAAAGTATCGGACGTAATCCTCATCTGAGGCCAGTAGAAATGAGGGACAAGTCGAGCAAAGGTCTTGTCTTGTCCCAAGTGTCCTGCCAAGGGTATTTCGTGAGCCAATCCCAATAGGAAGGCTCGGTAACGCTGGGGAACCACCAAGGCCCGGGATGAACCATGCACCGGAGCCTTGGGTTCGCTATACAGGAGTCCATCTTCCCAATATATGTGGAAGTTCCCCGAATCGTTACCCGCTGCCTGGGCTTCGGCCTGCCGCCGTAAACCCTCAAGGGTAGGGCACTCCTTTTGAGCCCGACAAAACTCCTCCCTAGTAGGTCCTCCCTCCACCTGCCAGTCTGCAGGGGTAGGTAAGCCCTCCAGGGAAGTTACATCCCCCTCCGTAGACTCCGGGACCACACCAGTCACCCCATCCGCCTTTGGAGGTTACGATGCCGGGGCAGGCTTTCCCCGTCCCTGTTTACCCTTTCCGGCAGCTGTTTGGGCCTTTGTCCCAGGCTCCAACCTCTGTGAACTCCCTCTTCGGGCAGTCACGGACCGGGTGTTGGCACATGTCCACTCAGGGGTCCCCAACATTTCCATGTGGGCCCTGAACTTGACCTCCTTCCATGCCGAGTGTTCAAGGTCGTTTCCCAACAGGCAGTCGACCGGCATGGCAGGGCTTATCGCAACTCGTAGAGGACCCGCAACCCCTCCCCACTCAAAGGGAATCTGGGCCACCGGATAGTGACCCTCTCGGTTGTCAGCCATCACAACCGGGTGGGCTACATTGGGAACCACCTGCTCTGGGGACACCAGCTGACTCCTTACCATAGTCATGCTGGCTCCTGTGTCCCGCAGAGCCTCCACCCTCTGGGCATTGATGGTGACCCATTGCCTGTACTTAGTAGTATTCGCGGGCACCTGGGTCTTAGGAACCATCTCACAATGCCCTAAGGACACTAAGGTTAGCCCTACCCACTCACCTCCCTTATCTAGGGGCAACTCCTCCCCGAGCACTACACTCGCCACCCCAGGGGTCTTTCCTCCAATGGGAGGGTGTGGTCTCTTGGGACACTTGGCATCCCCCTTATAGTGCCCAACCTCACCACACTCATAACATCGGACAACCCTAGGCTGCTGACCACGGTCAGGATAAGAGGGTTTGTGGGGGCCAACCTTAGGAGGGAATCCTACTCCCTTCCCTTGTGAACTCTTTTGGGGGCCTTTAGAGAACTCCTTCTTTTTGTCTCCCCCCTCTTTCTTCTGGGGGGCGCCCTGTCCAGCCCCTTGGAAATTCCCTCCAGTCCCTTTCGAGGATACCCGAGTACTCGCCCAGATATCCGCCTCCTCTGCAAGCTTCCTAGGATTAGTTAGCTTGCTGTCCACCAGGTGCTGACGCAGCTCCGGAAAACTTTTCTCGAGGAGGTGCTCCTTTAAAATCAGGTTATACAGTCCCTCATAGTCCTTCACCTCACTGCCCTGTACCCAGCCCTCTAAGGCCTTCTTAGCATAGTCCAAGAAGTCTACCCAATTCTGGGTGGCCAACTTTTGACTGCCCCGAAACCTCTGCCTGAATTTTTCAGGGGTCAACCCAAATTTTCTAACTAGGGCGACCTTCATGACGGGGTACCTGGTCTGATCTTGTTGTTCCAAGGCTAACAAGGCATCCCTCCCCACTGGAGGCATATACCTGTATAGCCCACCCCCCCACTGAGCTTCGGGGACCCCATGGGCTCTTAAAGAGACCTCATAGGCAGCCAGCCATTTAACGATGTCATCCCCGACACCATAGCTGGCGACTACATCTTTTGGCAGGTAAGGCCTGGAGTCCCTGGGGATTTCTCTCGGTATGCTGCCACCAACAGGACTGCTGGGGGTTCCAAGCTGTAGGGCTTTGAGCTCTAACTCCTTTAAATGGAGCTCATGGAGGAACCTCCTCTCTTCCCTCTCTTTTTCCAAACGGGCCAGATCCATTCTGAACTGCCTCTCCTCCCTTCGGTCAACTAGATCAGCAGAGGTCAGGCTCCCCCCTGAAGCGCTACTACCCACTCTTGATGGGGCCCTAGATCCGACGTCCATGTTGCCGCTCCCAGGGGGGAAAAGGACTTCCGTTTCTTCCGGGAGGTCCAGTCCTGGTTCCTCCTCCCGTTTCCCGCTAGGGTGGGCCATAACCCAGGCTCTTAAGCTAGCTTGGAGCTCTATTTTCCTCGCCCCCTGCTTAAAGAATACCTCCCTCTCCTGGCAGAATTCCTTCAATTGGGTCACCGTATATTCTTCCAGCCTACCCAACTCGAACTCCATCCTACCAGATGGGACCCCAACACAGTCAAAAAGAACTTCACACTGGAAGACCTTCCCTAAAAAGGAAGTATAACACAGGACAATTTTGAAAACCTCCAATCAGGAAAGCAATCTGGAGAAAACTCCAGTTAAAACAATCAGGTGTAGGTGGTGACGCTCGCAAAACTGCTACTAAGCGGATGCAAGCACTGAATAAGGATTCCACCGCTGAGCACCAACTTGTTGGACCTACGTCCTAGGGGTAGCTTGGCTCAGGTCAACAGGCTTACATCTCCACTGGGCCTCTCATGCGTGCATCCTACCCAGCTCGCAATCTTGCGCAGCACCACTCAAAAAGGACACTACACCGATTAAATGTAAGGTTTACTATAAGACTTTATCTCATTTCGTTCTTATTTGAATCGTGTGTCACTTAGACCTTACAATCTGAACATTTCATTACATTTTCATATGAACGTTCCTCTTTATCTTGAGGCAAAACCAGTCCTTACAATACAGAATAAACTTTTCATCCAATGTGTTTTTACAGCTAAACACTCCGTTAAATTTCAGAATAGCATTTCCAAGTATTACATGTCAACATTGTACAGGCAGTATTACTTCAGACTTGGCACATCGTTAACACTCTCCGTGTGGGCTATGCATAGCACCTGGCCTCTGGAAGGACGTCTAACCCCCTAGTAACCCTGCCCAGTAACCAATCCCCGATTTACTCTCAGGGTAATCCTTAAACTAACAAAAGGGGGGTTAACTGGCTGCCCTGGATATATATCACTTATCAGGACAGGGGTAGTACCGTTGACAATCTAGGGGTTACTTCCATCCAGGTAGCTATTAGGGATGGTTTGCACACTGAATCTACACCATCCCAATGACCTTTGAAACCTCAGTGCTTTTGGTTACTGGGGCTGGCACCACCACCATCCGCCCCAATATGTGTTCCACCCTTCACCTCACTCGAGTCACTCACGTGGGGGCGCTATACTGCCAATAATTATAACAGTCGTGGAAGGTCTTCCCTTTCTTAAAGTCTTTGGAAAGTTCCCCAGCGCACAAACACTCTCCCTTCTCCCACGCTATTTTCCCCCTCTTACGGTCCGTCTGATGTTCTCCTCTGGCAGCTCACGAGATTGCGCGATATTCCCCTTCGTTGGTGTCACGGAGCCTTTAAGCGGTCGAGGAATTCTCTCCCAGCAGTCAGGATGCAAGATTCCCTTCCACGGGGCCACCTCCCCTCAGGATCTTCCCTCCCCCAGGCTCTTTCCTATTCCGATGGGAACCTCTGTCCGTCGCCGTCAGAGGGCACTCCCCCTAACTTGTTGGCAGAACCTCCTCCTCCCCACTGGTCACCTGACTAGGAGGCGTCGTTGTCGGTCGGCCCACCACTCCTGTGGCTCCAGTCCCGGAACAGCGCGTCCGATGGAGGTGCGGCCTCCGCTCCTGCACAGCCAGGGGGCGGCGCTCCAGCCCCGGCTCATGTGACTCGGGCAGCGACTTCATGGCTGCCCCACTTGCACTTCCTGATGCGGGTTTCCACAGCAACGCAGCTGTGCTGCTCTCACTTCGCCACACGCCCGGGGCCGCTCCCTCTCCCCAGGCGACTTGCTGTCAGCAGCGACAGCCTAATTCCTCAGGTAACGCTGTGTCCGGGCATTAGGGAAGACAGCTACAACTTGAAGGCGGCACTCGGGGAGGAAGGGCGATTGAGTTTACACGGTGCCGATCCGCTCACGGCACAAGGACTGAACTGACAGGACCCTCAGGGCATGGGCGCACACATCTTTCTCAGAATCAGTACAGATGGCAATCGCAGGCGACAGCGGAGCTATCAGTCGCTAGGCCCCAGCAATGGCCCTCCCTCCGAACTCAGAGGTCAGGGGGTACACTCCTCCTCGGGGTCTCACTAAATACTCCGGTCTCAAGTCACTGGCGGCACTCAGGGACTGGTCATCAGGTTGGGGGTGGTGTCGCTGGCGAGGGGAACCCGTGCAGACCCTAAGACCTGTCAATCCCTGACCAGTGCAGCCACCTCCCCACTCAGGTGCCTTACTCCTGGTTAACCGGCCACTCAGCTCTACTCTAAAATGGCCGCCCTCCTGTCACCTCTATTTATCACCTTGGGCCTGACTTGCCAGAGGGGCCCAGAAGGTTCCGGAACCTCTCATGGCAGTCAGGGTCCAGGTGCTGAGGTGACAGTTGGAGCCACCATTTTGTGTATCTCACCTCCCTCATCTAGTTTCCTCAGTGGAGCACCTTGCGCCTCTCCCTCAGGTAGTGAGGATGAGGCGCCCAGAACCTCTACATCAGCACCCAAAAAGTTTGGTAGACAGAAAAAATGAGAAGGGGGAAAGGACAAAAATAATAAAATGAGGAGGGAACTGCCAAAGGGCTGACAGGTCTAACAAACACTAATACCTGGTTTAAAGCAGGCACTGTTCCCAGTTTCAGCTTAGTATTTTAATCTATATTTAGTTTTTTACATAGGACAGCTAGACCAAGATGTACAACCGATTTGCGAGTCGCAAATTGGTCACAAATGCGTTAGCAAATACAAAATGGGCTGTACGTTATGTATGAAACCCATTTCCTAACCCAAAATTCAGATGCGACTGAATTGTAACGCACAAAAAATGTGACTCAAAATAGTGAGTGGGTATTAGGAAATCTCTAATACCAACTTGCTAGCTGTATGTTTAAGGCAGTCGCAAATAGTCGCTGTTTCGCCCGTTTGCACATGCAATTTACCAGGTGGTAAATGGGTGCAAACTTTAAAAGCAGGCCCAGAATGCATCACAGTTTTCCATAATGACTGCCCTGCAACTGATAGCAAGTAGGATGTGCATACTGACTCTGCAGCAGAGAAGGAGGAAGAGACAAGAAAGGATTTTTCGCCCCAGGCTGACTCTTTTCCAAAAAACATAGGAGGAAATATATGACCAGTACAGGCTAAGTAGCACAGTCATCCTGGATATAATTGAGCTGTTAGGGCCACATATAAAAAGCAGTACTCTGTACAGAAATTCCATCTCCACCCATGTGCAGGTGTGTTCATTACACTTATTAGCCTGTGGAAGTTGCCAGGATGTGATAGGTGTTGCAGTAGGGTTGTCGTGTTTCTCTTTAGGAGCATCCTAGATGCCATGCCCATCTACATCCACCACTACATATATCTGCCCAGGAATATGCCAGAAATACAAAGTACTATAATTAATTTTTACAGGATAGCCAATTTACCCCATGTCACAGGGTGTATAGATGGACACATGTAGCCATATGTCCACCATCCCATGCTAAATATCGGGTTAGGGATCAGAAAAATACACATTCCCTGAACATTCAGGCTATATGCAATGCCCAAAACACAATCACTGATATAGTGGCAATGTTTCCTGGAAGCACACAAGATACCTCCATCTTTAGGCACAGCGGCATTTACAGACAAATTAAAACTGGGGAGTTTGATGATGGATGTATATTCGGTATTGAAAATACATGTTCAAAAGATTATGCAGTTGCACAATACGCACAATAAGTATGTTGCCTCAGACAAATGTATATCTTTCAGGTGACAGTGCATACGCCCTATGCCCATGGAACCTCACACCTTTGCTCTCTGCCAACAACCAGAATGAGAGAAGATACAACACAGTACATAGTCGAACCAGAACTGTGATACAGTGCACATTTGGCCTGCTGAAATCCAGGTTTCGCTGTTTGCTCACAATTGGGAGTGCCCTGCAGTATGTACCAGAGATTGCTGTAAGATGGTAGCAACCTGTGCCATACTACACAACTTTGCCAGCAGCAGATGCCTCACATTGCCATGTCTGATACGGAGGATGAACAACCCTGGCCCCCAGTTCAGCCTCCAACGGAGGAGAGCAGGGAAGAAGAGGGGCGGAGGCACAGGGACCATATTGCCAAGCATTACTTTGCAAGGTCAGTCATGGTCATATCAACATGATGAATGAAAATGCTTCCGCAGTAGTTTGATTAATGCATGTGAACAAACCACAGACCCACCCAGAGACTCATGCAACCATTTACAGACCCACTCACACATTCAAACTCACGCACCCACACACAAACCCACATAGACAATGACATTCCCACTCACAGACCCACTCATACAAACATGCACCCACTCACAGACCCACACAGACACTCATGCACTCATTCACAGACCCATATAGCCCCTCACACACCCATTCACCAACCTATACAGCCATTCACACACCCATTCACAGACCTAAACAGCCACGCACACTCTCAGAGGTTAGGAAATACAATTAAAAAAAACTTAGAAATAGTCATTTTTCAGAGCTTGGCTACACTCCGGCCACGCCCCTTAATGCCAGCCCTCTTAAAGGATGGTTAGGCGGATCCGCACAGCGCCTGCATCACAGTCAGCTTAAGCGCATGAGTTTTGTTTCCCTCTAGGCACTTCCATGCCATCTTAGGAGTTCCTAGTTGTACCGCCATATTTAAGGGGCTACTCGCCTCTTTATGCTTGTTTTATGTTTTTAACCTTTCACAATTTTACTTTAATTCTTGCCATTTGTTTCCAGTACTCTTACCACACAGGTGTACTTGTGTAGTAATGAGGGGTTAGTGGACCCCAGTTTGTGCATTTTAGTTGGCCCCCTCCTCCCGTTTGACTGTTGAAGTGCATAGTTGCGCTTTGGAGCTTGGCAACACCCCCGGCCATGTCCCTTGATGTCAGCCCACTTAAAGGACCGTTAAGCACATCCGCGCAGCATCTGCATCACAGTCAGCTGAAACGCCCGAGTTTTGTTTCCCTTTAGGCACTTTCATGACATCTTAGGAGGTACCTGGCCCCTAGTTGCACCACTGTATTTAAAAGGCTACTCACCTCTTTACATGTTTTTAACCTTTCACACTTTTACTTTAATTCTTGCCATTTGTCTCCAGTACTCTTACCTCACAGGGGAGCGTGTGTAGTAAAGAGGGGTTACTGGACCCCAGTTTGTGCATTTTAGTTGCCCCCGCCCTGTTTGACTGCTGAAGCGAAAAGTCACGATTCAAAGCTTGGTCACGCCCTCTGATACCAGCCCTCTTAAAGGACTGTGAAGTGCATCTGCTCAGTGGACACAGGCAGATGGAGCACCACTGGTGCACCAAAGTCAAGCCCATCTGCGCCCGTCCACAGCCACCCTGTGCCAGAACCCCTGCCCATTTTTCTCCCCATCCATCCTCAAGGGGAAAGCTCTTCTAGCTCTGCAACCAAGGTAGGAACAATCTGTGCGACTCTTTTAAATTTGATACTAAGCCCGTTGGTTTAGCTGGAAAAATTGCAGTTTTGCATTTAAGTTAGATACTGTCTCACCAACAGAGGCACAAACCCCCCTTTCTCAACCCTTGAGACTAACATATTGTTAGGTTTACTTACCTGTACACTCTTAAACACAAGATCATTGATCAAAAATAAATATGAATTCTCTGAGTTTGTAGATCACTACTCCCCTGTTATAATTGTTGTGACTGAAACCTAGGCAGATTCTACATCAGACGCAGATCTAAGAATTGCCATTCCAGAGGGTTACGCCAATTTCAGACTGGACCGGCTAAACAAAAGCAGAGGCGGCCATGCGATCATTTTTTGTGATTATCTGGTCGCCTCGTTCCAGCCCATCACCCACTTGGACTGTGAAGCCCTTGCATTAAATTTTAAACTAAATAATATGACTGCCTTCAACGGCATTTTACTTTACTGTCATCAGGGGCCAAGAGCACAATTCATTCAAAATGTCATTGGTTTGACTGAATCGTGAATGGATTTTTTAAACTTCACAATCTTTGGGATTTTAATTTCCACTTTGAGACCTTGGAGAACAAAGATGCAGAATATCTAATTGACAATCTACTTAGCTTTAATCTTATACAGATAGTAAATACGGTGACTCCTCGGGCAAACCATACCCTTGATGAAGTCTTCACTAGCAATCCTGAACTAAGGTTTGAGAAAGTCCTACCTCCATGCTGGAAAGACCAAAAAGTCTAGCCACATTTTGCTAACTATGATAACATTTCGCTCCAGGCATAAAATTTAAAAGACTGAACTGCACGACATTCTCTTGAAATCTCGACCTGTACTTGGTAATAATGTTGACTTGGCTACCTCAAATTTTACCGATTGGATTGACTCTGAAGTCACCCAGCTTGCCCCTGAATAAAACCATTAAAAACCACAGAAGGAAGCCATCTGCCCCGTGGTATGCACAGGATTTGAAAACACTAAAATAACAATGCAGGCATCGGGAACAAAAATGGAGGAAAAACTATTGCCTTGAGAAAAAAATCGAATCCTGATGAATTATTTTTTTTTTAACGAAGCGCGGGCTACCGTTTAATTTAGCCCAGGACCCGGGGCAATAAAAAATTAAAATGCGGGCCCTGGGACCGGTCACCTCCCCAGGGCTGTAAATGGCCCTGGGGACCACCACCCCCTAGGGCTGGCTCCAGCAATATCCCTGGTGCCCGCCATCAGTGATGTCATTTGAAATGTCATCAGTGATGTCACTGATAATGTCATGAGTGATGTAATATGTGAGGTCATAAGCAGTGCATTATGCGGGCGCGAGTAATAGTTAACTCAGGCAACTATAACAGCTGAATTTCTCTGGTGTTGTATCAGTAAAATCTGACCCCGACTATAACGTCCCTGTAACCTTTGGGTTTTCAGTGAAAAAAAAATATATATATATTTATATATATATATATAAAATGTAATGTGAGCAAGGCTGCAGGTCAGCGGCCGAAACGCGTCATATGGACATGTCGCTTGAATAAATCTACTTCACGCAATCAGGAGTCTGTGCCCGATTCGTGTTTTGACATTTCGATATACTGGGAATTCCTTGTTAAAATTCAAGTCTATGGAACCTATCCACAAAACAGAAACACGTTACTTTCAGCAAAAACATATCTAATGAGCAGGGGTCAGGATTACTGACCTTATTATACTCCTAAAATCCCACTTGCCACGTTTGAAAGGGATGCTTGCAAATGTGCAACTGAACAAACTTGAATAGCAGGGCTTCTGAGCCTTCTTGGACAAACAACGTTAGCATGGATACTCAAACTTACTAGATGCTGTAAACCACAGCACAAAGATATGTATATTTGATTATAAAATAGCAATACATTGTTCGCCATGTATATGTAAAACTAACAATACTGTAATGTACAGGAATATATGAGTAAGACACAATAAGAAATACATGATTAGGTTTTTCCAGAGGAAAGACATTCCTTTTACAACAATACGATAGAAAATAGCGTCATGACTTGTTACATCTTAGTTGTCACTTTCCGCACCGCTAGAAAGAGCAAAGGTCAAAGTATTGGCTGTACTTTTATCGTTGCAACAACACTGTATGAAGCACAATATTAGTCTAATAGCCACATATATGACAACCACAGTTATAACGATTGCATTAGTTGATTTGAATATTTTCATCACACAGGGTCCAAAGACTTCTCCCAAACACGCCCAGATGCCATTCAGGTGCAAAACGGAGCCACTTTGCGTCTCATGTCATTTTCTTTTACACTTTGCTCGGTGTAGTCTATCTACTCAGTATGCTAAGAGAAGGGTTGGGGAGATGGGTGCCACACTCAGTCCCTACAATTGCACAAACACACCCTTTGGCCACTAAGAGATAATCTAATGTCATTCTATTGTGAATCAGCATTTTGGCGTGGGCATACTTCTTATTTTGTTTACAGCAACAGTCATTTCATGCATGGGAATGAAAGCAAAATAAGTACCTAGAAATAGTTGAAGCAGCTCATCTACCTCTTCTTCACTCTAAAGGATGATTATCAAAGAGCCTCATAGCAGGATCAATGCATCGTGCATAAGAGGTCCCAATCCAAGGGCAGCCAAGGCTAGGCTTGCGACCCACAAATAAAATATGCATGACCTGCTTCCGGGTGACGTTTGTGAGAAAACAGTCTATGAGGAAGACAGGACTCAAAGGGATGTAATTATCTTGTTACTTTCAGCAAAAACGTATCTATTGAGCAAGTGGCAGGATCGTCTCCCTGATGAAGCGCAAGGTGACCCTGAGGAGTAGATATCATTCATAAATGCAATACTGAGCTCAGAATTCTTCTAAAATCCCGCTTCCACTTCCCAAGTTTGAAAGCAAGTTTGCCCTTCTTGAAAATGTGTAACTGTACAACCGTGAATAACATGGCTTCCAGGCCTTCTTCAACTATGAAAATTAGCAAGAATACTCAGAGCTACTGGATGTTTTAAATCGATGCAAACCGAGTTCTATATTTGATTACAAAAAAGCAATACGTTCTTCACCATGCAAATAACAATACTGTAATGTATAGGAATATATGAGTGTGACACAACTAGAAATCCATTATTAGGTTTTCACAGCACTTGAGGTCAGATGTATGACCTGCCAAATAGCGACTCGCAAATTGTGTCGCTTTTGCGACTCGCTATTTGGCATGTACAACAGTTTCTTGGACACGGTTTGCGATTCCCAATGGGGTCGCAAAATGCAAGGCTCATGAATATTAATGAGCCACTCGCATTTTGCGACCCCATTTGGAATGGCTGGCCCTCCCAGGGATGGTGGCCTGCTGGGCTCAGAAGACCACTATGTCTGGGACTGCTTTTAAATTGAGCAGAATTATTTTGATTTTCAAAATGCAGCCCATTTTCCTTAAAGGAAAATGGGATGCATTTAAAAAAAAAAAAATGAAAGGTTTTCGTTTCATTTTAAAAGGGCTGGCATTGGTCCCTGGGACGATGGTCTCCCTGAAGTAGGTGGTAATTTACGAGTGTTTTGCGACCATAATTGCAGTCGCAAAACATTGGTACATGGCTATGGAGTCTCTATTTGGAAGGGAACGCCCCTTCCAAATATCGAGTCGCACAACAGTATTTTGCGAGTCGCAATTTATTTGCGACTCGCAAAATACTGGGTGTATGGACCCATGGTTTTTAGCGTGCGCAAATGGGTTTAAGACCCGTTTGCGCACACTAAAAACCATCGTACATCTGGCCCTAAACCCATCGATAAAGCAAAATCATTACTCTCTCAGATGAAGCTTCACTGGCACTGCACACTGAATCAAAGGCCAAAAGGGTCCCCATCACATTCCAAAACATATGGTAGGTGATACAAAAACATAATCAGATGGACTGGGGTCGGTGACTAAGGCAAATTGTTAAAGAACGGTGGGCTGCCATAAGTCTTTTCACCTTCATTAATTGACATTACCATGTAATATGGGCTTGAGCACCCTCTGGAAAAGCTGTGCAGGTAAGTCAAACCTTACGACAAAAGATTAAGGATTCCATTGAAAGGGGAGTCTTACATCTGTCACTTAAGAACTACAAGCAAAGGACAGTGTGGTGCCTAGGGTAAAGTCTTAGGAACATCAGTGTGTTTATAGAGTGGTGTTAGGATAGATGAACCACTGGCACAGCTTACTATACCAATCTGTAAGGTTGCTATTGTTGGTGGACAGCAATAACAATGTGAAGAATGAAACATCTATGTATAGTAGTACGTGCCAGAGCAAGACCTGATCTCAGCAAGAAGGCCTCATCGGTGATGGATACCCAGTGCTTACCACAAGGACCTTGAGCAGGTATTCAGGGAAAAGGACCCAAGGGGTACCCCACAGTGCCACCACAGGGATGCATACCATCACAAACTATAAAATTGGCTCTTACATTATCAGAGAACATATCAATACTGAGGCCACAAGGTGTTGGACTTGGCCCTTTTTGCAGGGTCATCCCTGAACTTTTTGCCTTCCTCCTGTATTTCTTCTGACCTGTTGAGGGCTGTTGTAGGACTCTGGACACTTTACCACTGCTGATCAGTGCTAAAGTGCATATGCTCTCTATTGTAAATTGATGAATGGATTAGTGACTCCATGATTGGCTTATTTGGTATATTTGTCAGACCCTAGTACAGTGCACTGCGTGTGCCCAGGGTTTGTAAATCAAATGCTGCTGGTGGGCTTGCAGCACTGGTTGTGCCACCCACCAAAGCAGCCTGTAAAGTGTGTCCCAGGCCTGCCATTGCAGAGCCTATGTGCAGACGGGTACTGCCATGTTGACTGGCCAAGTGCACCCACTTGCCAGTCCCTAAACCTTCCCTTTTCTTCATATCATACACCCCTAAGGTAGGCCCAAGGGCAGGGTGCATTGTAAGTAAAAGGTAGGGCATGCCCTGATGTGTGTGGCATGTCCTAATAGTGAATTACAGCCATTTTCGTTTTTCACTATTGCAAGGCTACCTGTTCCCCATAGGCCAGAAAGGGCAGTTTGATTATACCACCTTATAATCCTTTACTGACCCAGGGAACATGGTAGAAATTCGAGTTTAGTATGCCTGAACTCAGAATGATAAAATACATCTTTTAGTGAAGTTGGTTTTAACATTCTGTGTTTGAAAATACCACTTTTAGAAAGTAGGTATTTTGTTGCCTAACTAGCCAAGCCTGCCGCTGCTAGGTTGTGTATTCCTTGTCTGGAGTTTGAGGGGCTAGGGGATTCCAGGAGACAGGGTGAGTCAGCACAAGGCTGAATAGAGAGATCTGCATGTAGAGTGGTGGGAGGAGTTGCACCTGGGACCTGAATAGGGCTGTGCCTGCCTTCCATAATGCTGGCTCCATCTCCTGTGGTGCGTCTGATGTCCCCGGCCCACACTGTCAAAGGACAGAAGGAGTCCTGTAAACAAAGTGCTCCAAGACTGACCAGAACTGGTTTGGACTAGGCAAAGGCCTCTCTGCCTTCAGAGAACAAAGAGAAAATGAGTATAAAAGGGGGGATGCAGACCCCAGAATTTTAGATCACTTTGGGAAACAAGAAGAACCTTTGCTGAGGAGAGGAACCAGAGAAACTGAGGAAGAGACTATCCCTAAGCTGAGTGCTGTTTGGGGGATTAGCCTGCAGGGGTTGCCTGACTGCCAAAGAAAGGAACTTTGTGCTTTTCAAATCAACTTGTGAAGGATCTCCAAGGGCTTGAGATAGAGATTGCCTCCTGCTGAAGTCTCAGGGACAACAGACTTCACCAACCAGCTCCCCTGCCTTCCCTTGCTGGGAATTGAAGTGCCTGCTGTTGAGCTGGGCCTTCTGAGAGACTGTGTGCCGCTGGGAGCTGGAAGTGCGACTCAAGACAAATAAGTGCGTCGCTGCCGCAGCCGCTGTCATCGTATCACTAGAGAAGAGTGTCGCCGTCACAGCAGACATCGTCGCATTACCGGAGACGCGTGCCGCCGCTGTGCCCATCGCATCACCCGAAGTGCCTCGCATCACCGGAGAATAGTGTCGCCGTCGCAGCAGATGCCATCGCATCACCAGAGAAGAGTGTCGCTGCTGCAGCCGCTGTCGTCGCATCACTGGGAAAGCTGCCACTGCCGCATCGCATCACCGAGACGCCCCGCATCCCTGGAGAAGAGTGTCGCCGTCGCAGCAGACGCCGTCGAATCACCAGATGAGCGTGTCGCAGGGCCTGTCGCGGCTCAGAATATTCGTGAGTCGCCGTCGGGCGTGCACGCATTGTTGTCGCATCAAGAAGAAGACGTCATTCGGTTTCATTGCACCGGATCTCCATCGCATCATGGCGTAGCAGGTCGCACCAGCAAGGTAGCGCAGTAAGAAACCGATGCATCACCTCCCCATGCAGAGAAGAACTGACGCATCACCGTCCCCTACGCAGCAGTAGGGAACCGATGCATCACCGTTCTTGCGTGTAAGGAACTGACGCATCACCTTCCCTGCAACACTTTCATTGTATAGCGTTACACAATCAAAGGAACATTGAACTTAAAGTGTCACATTTAGCATCTTAAGAGAACTAAGCTATTTCTACCATTTTTAAAGTACAGTATTGTGGAATTTTTGTCGTTTGTGGTCTTGTGATAGGTCTACATAAAGAATACTTATTTTTGAAATAAAACCTGTGTGGTGTCCATCTGTAGTGTTGTCACTGGATTACTGTATGTGTTCACAAACGTTTTACACACTGCCTCTGAGATAAGCCTGTCTGCTCGTGCCAAGCTATCAAGGGGGTGAGCAGGAGTTATTTTAGGAGTGTACCCCCTTACCCTGACTAGAAGCAAGGGTCTCTATTTGGTCAAAGGTACCTACCTCTGCCAACTAGAGACCCCCAGTTCTAACACAAGGCATCTGTTCTTTGCGGCAAAATCCACTGTGGAGGATTTAAAGGCTCATCAGGCAGAGGCCCTGGGTAAAGGCACTCTGGCACTTTGGGTGAAGATTATGTGTACGACTCTGGAAAGGAACTCCTTAATGTATATAGGGTTCCTGAGCATAGGTCTGATGTAAGGCTGATATGGCACACTAGGCCAGTGTAGTCCAGTTATAAAACTGAGATGGCCTACAAAGGAATCATCTCAGAGGACACAAAAGATACATCTCACCTACAGCTTGAGACAAAGAAACAGAAGCACTCTCCTTACCCTGAAAATTCCTTACAACAAGCCAAAGACAATCTGTTCGGAAAAATGGGCAGGTGCAGTCACCAGTTATTCAAGTCCGGAGGTATACTAAGGAATCTGATCAAATCTATTTGAAGGGACTCACAAAGCACAAAGAAATGGAAGAGCCATATGACTTTAATTAATTCAAGTACCAAAGTACTAATGAAACAAAGAAGTCACTCCCATCTCTTTAGGCACAAATATCTCTCTCAACTGTTAGACAGAGGGGACTAAAAGAAGAGGCCATTGTGCACATGGGATGGCGGGCTTCTGGACATGGTGGCTCTAGGCTCTAAAAGTTTAACATGTTTTAGCTGGGTAAAAATAAACATTCTCGTTTTTACTGCCACAGTAAGGACTGCATTACTTTGAAGAAAAGATAATCAAAGGACTGGTACCAGTTGAAATAACTCTTCTTCTATGAAATTTTAGCAAACCTGCACAGCAGTTGAGAGTAAGCTTTGACGTTCTCACTGGATGGAATGGAGGTCTAAAGCCCCTAATGATTTCCCTTAAATCTATACCCAGGTACTTGTGTCTAGATATATTGCACATTGTAGCTTACTTATTAGATTAATTGTAAGAATCATTGATTCAAGTGAGATTATACATAAAACAAGTTAGCAATATATTAACGTTTATTTTTATTTTTGACCAGGGTGTTGGTGTATCAAAAAGTGCATAGAAAACGCTAACCCTTTTAGCCATATTTAACATGACCTTAAAATAAGCAACAGTTTGCAGATGTTAGCTCATAAAATGATTTTGCCCTAACACTTTACCCAAAAGAGAAGTGTTAATAAATTCATAAATTCCGTATTTTCTGAATACTCCCCTTTAATGTATTCAACTACACTGAACTTAACAAGTAACCCACATATTCACAACTCTAGATTCAAAAAAGTATATTGGTGCACAGAAGGAACTTTATTGTTCTTAACCTATACCCTCAAGTTGTACTAAACGTTAAATGTTAATATATCAGTGTTAGTTTAAAGCTAACAAGTATATGTCTATTTCGATCCAGATCAATTATCAACGCTTGGCTTACCATTTGGATGAAATGGAATCGTGTTGAAAGTAATTGTTGGGGGGATCTTGTTATATCTTTCAGTATACTTCATGGAAAGTTGAAGAATGGCATCTAATGGAAAAAAAATTCTGTTAAAATAGGTAAAGTTCCTAACTCTAGTTTTCTTACACAATACGTGTCCTCCCTTTTTAGAACTCAAATGTAATAAGAGTATCGCAAATATAAAGGTTACTTATCTCTAACAATGGTTTTGCAGCTTGTGAAGTCTACATGGAATAACCCAAATATTGCCTGTTTTGCTTTTAGTGGAGTTGCAGTACTTTTTGTGTTTTGAACTTTTTGCAATCAGAAAGCCTCAAGCATCATTAAGAATGTGAAGACATCAACCCACCACAGTGTCCATAATGGTTGCCTTCGATAACTAATAACAAGAAGGTATCACTCATCGTTCAAATGCTAAGAGGACAGGAAGGGTGTACTGTGAAGAAATTCATTATGCCCATGTTCAAGAAATTGATTTAGAAATAAATATGTGTATACTTTCCATCATGACATCCCCGTAAAGCCAAAATAGATTCCCAAGCAATGAACCAAATCTGTGAAAAGACATAAGAGCAATGTCCATTAACCTGAATCACTTGGCCCACTTGATAAACTGCTCTGGAATCATCTGAATGCAGGCAAAAGATGTACAATAAATGTAAAACACCTTTAGCAATATTTGCAGTCATCATATGTAATGCCTGACAATCAACACTTACTTTGTATGAAGAGTGAGACAGATTTTTATCTGCTAATGTAGCTATATGCAAACAATTTCTGAATGAATTATTCAAATCACGGTAATAGAGTGCAAGATTTTTAAAAGGTTATCACAATACTACCCTTTGTGCCAATCAGGCAAAGGTTTTGCTCTGTAGAATCAGTAGAGCTAGAAATTAAATCTAAGGACCGGTTGTTTGAATAACAAAAAAACTCAGGACAGGTTAGAAACATAATTTATTTCTAAAAGGTTCTATGAAACTTGGATAAATGCAGGTCAATATATAGAGCGTCAAATTTACCACCCCTTCTAGAACAAATCACACATTTCTTAAGACCTATTTTCAAGTATATGCTTTTAGTGGCACAATTCTGAAGAGTCTCATAAACACAGACCATAAGATGTTTGAGAAGGGTCATCTCCCCCAACTTAAAAGATAGCCTCAGAGATTTTTTTTTTAAATTTAATCCATTCTAGGAGGTAAGAAATGGTTAGCCCGTAAACTGAAACTTGAACAGTATCATCATCAGAATGAAGTGGACAAGTACCTTTTGGAAAGCACCAAATATGGAACTTTCTCCTTTTAAGAAAATAATTCTTGAAACCATGCTGTTAAGTTGATTGATGGTATGCATATATGCTGGATAACTCTCCATCCACATATAACTGGGCGGTTCTACTATGCAGGCATAAGTCCTGGTTGATTCAACCAGATAAAGCATGTTGCTGATGTGCTATGTGATAAAGAGTGAGTTATAACTTGTTCTGCTCCATACAATAGGGCATCTAAGAGGAGGGTCTTTGCTGTACTTGACACGTATCCTATAAACAAGAACTTTTCCAATAGAAGATTAATTCAAGTTCTATGTGCTTTATTCTTTATTATTAAGAAGAACTGCCAGTTATAAAGAGAATCCAAAATCAAAACTATAGTTCATAACTTAATAATGAGTGTTTCCCAATTGTTTCTTCACTGTAAGTCCAGAATGTACTGTGTCTTCAGGATAGTACTACTGAGATCATTTGCTTTTAGATTCCTCAAACATTTAATTCCTGAAATAAATGACTTCAAACAAATCATGTATACACCCTGGAATCAAAGGGCCATGCTGAAAAACTCCTCAGACTCTAAAGAGACCAAAAAAAAAGTTCTCAAAAACAATAAATACTATCTCTAACAATAGTAGTCAGCTGATCTAAGGAGCTACAGGAGAATTACCAGTACTTTGTTAGTCTTATGCGAAAGATATCTTAATATGTGTACGTTTGCAGTATATTTAAGGGATAGTTTAAGACTTCTTCAGTGTGTTACCACTGAACAAAAAATGATGATAATAATGCTATCACCGTTGTGTCCACTTTGTATACTTTTTTCAAAAAGTACACATTGGCCAGAAAAAAGTATCAATGACTCAGTAAGAAAACAAAAGATATCCAAATTATCTAAGCAAGTACAAGAAAGTGAACAGTTAAAAGGAATAATGTAATATTATTTTAATATGCAAACTGTAAGTGAGCAATCCATCTTAAGTTTATTTTCATTTGGGTCTTGCAGTCAATATCCATACTGCAATGCTGTATTGTCAGCTGACAGCTTACAATACTTTAGATTTCATACTGTACACCACTTTCACCACAAAATGCATTTATCTTAAGAAATGGTGTCCCTATTGCCAACACAAATGCGCCCAAACATAACACACGGTTCACTGGTTCTCATAATTCTGTACATAAGATAGCCTTAGTAACACTGCCATGAAACAAGAGCTAATGTCAATAGTTTATTGCAATAACAGAGAGCATAGTTATAAAAGTCCCCATGTGTTCACATAGCCAATACATTCAACTCAAACATAAATCGAATGTGGCCACAGCTGTCTTTATGTGCACGGTAGGGGGATCTGATTTAAGAGATTTCTTCAAGGATTTTCAAGTGTTTCATAAAACATTAATATATGTATAATGTTTTCATCCGCTAAGCCACGCAATTGATAGTTTCTTGGAAGATGTGTATTCATACTGTATAAGCTACATAAATCTAAACATTAGGAAATGGCTTTAACCCGGTTACTTATGTTCATACTTGGATAATGCTGGATCAACATAACAGCATAACAATTTTGAACATAAGCTTACACTAAAGAGGGTAGCAGACATTTTCCCATGCTTTCATAAGAGAACATTTACGTCCCTCTTTTCAAAATCTTTTTAAACAAAAGAGGGGCGCAAAACAGGTGTCCTGTCAGTGTTTTTCCAAACTATATTAACCTATCATTGCCACCTGGTATATGTTTTGGTTATTTTGGAAGAAAGGCGACAGTCTTCCAGTGGCATAGCTGGGGGTGGAGGGATGTTGGTCCACCCCGGGTGGCACGCGTTTTAGGGGTGGCGGCTTCCCTACTTGCTCTTACCTGCGGCCGTTTCGGGGTGGCAAATGCAGGTATCAGCAGCGCTCCCCCCTGCTCTTGCATGAGGTCGCCACGGGGGAGCCTAACACAGGTCTAGCTACTCCGCTGGAGTCATCTATTACAGCATAACAGTGGATAGTTCCTAAATCATTATGGTTTGGTTATTGGAACATACGCAAAGTTGTTATAGTATATAAATAAAGAAATGTGTTTGGGTTTTTGACTTCTTATTTTGGTTGATATGTTATATAAAGTGTACAGAATTAAACAGTTTGTTATCACTTTGCTAAAACAACAAATAAACCCTTAAACGTACAGTAGGATTAACAGAGTCACAGCGACTCTCCAAAGGTCAGGCTCTGGCAAACACTTAATTCTCCCGGGCTATGGAGAGAGGGCTCGCACACGTATATTCCACCTTGTTCATGAGGGAACACACAGGGCTGTGATGGTGTATCAATGCCGCCTGGTCGCCACCTCCCATTGTAGGGTGTTCTGTGAGGTTTACTGCGGCCCCACTCATTCCCATTGTGGCCCCAGAGCCTGAGTGCTCCTCCCAAGGGTAAGATAGCCCTTTTCCTTATTGAGGAACCTTTTTCATGATGATATGGGTATAAATACTCTCGCATGTGTTTTTTATTCACCCGATCCCGGTAAGTTCTCTAACCTGTGACTACTGATACGGTGTGCTTACACAATGATATCAATTGTAGCATGTGCATGGATTCATTTCTGGACAGCAGTATGTATTTTGTCTTATTTTATCCACTATGCTGCCACAGCGCTCCAGTAGGTTCCTTGCCCTTATTTTGAACTCTACATTCTTTCGGGTCACAGAGCCACCCTAAGTTCTGAAGAGGTCCTTATATCCCCAGAGAGGGTGGAAATGACGTTGACACTTAATGCAAACAACCTGCCTGTCATTTATAGTGATAAACAGGAAATGACGGTCCTGCTGCAATGGAATAGAACTATGCAGTTGATTGCTCACCAACATTTAGGTCACTCTGCACAATCTGTTTTATATGTGTTCATCGCAGAAATGTTCAATCACAACAAATAAATATGCTGTTGACACTGGAACCTACAGTGCAAAGATAACTATCTGGATTGCTATTACTGCATGAATTTCAGTAGTTTTACCATTCATATCCAGTATTTTTTGTTATAAATGAGTTCTGTGTGAGCCATTGTGTTTCGTATGCAGATTGATTACCCAGGTTCACATGGACATTTGGGTTTCTCTTGTTTGTCAAGGATACTTCTCAGAAGCAAGCAGGTACTCTGGTATTTAGTTCCTGAACTTCTATTTCTCCATTTCAAGTACTGTAAAGGAGAGAGGATTGACACACCATAGGGAGACCCCTAAAACAGTAACAAAAGAGGCTGCTTGTAGAGGATGGGGCAAAGTCCTTGAGGGTCACTGCTCCCGGACACAGAAACACAGCAACAAAATAGAGAACGAGGAGGCCGAAGTGCATGACTCGTGGTAACACCCTTCAAACATTGTTTGATAGCATTCCAAAAGTCTGCACTGCAGTAATCCGACGCAGCAGTCTGTGACGTTTTGGGAGTGACTTCACTTGTGTGATATTTTTTCGAACTTTCTTTCACACTTTCAGGCCCAAAGGTTCTAAAGAATTCAACAACAAAAAAGCAAGAAAGAAAAAATGAAATATTGATGGGAACTCTCGGGGTAAAGAGGAGGGTTTGTCAGGAGTTCTGGGTCACCTGAGGCAGAAGCCTAGTTTGCACGGTGGTACTTCAGGGTCTCTTCAACCAATAATGACTGGAGCCATTCTGTGTCTGAACAGAATTATTCTTTGCGAAGCAGCAGACTGCTGACCCCACATCGCAAGGAACCACTGGGGGCCCTCAACATTTTGAACAGGTGCAGCACCAAGGCTAAAGTCGGAACGGCAGGCCTGTGTGCAAAACCTTTTCAAGTTTATAGGTTTGTAGCACTACAAGTAAAACTACAAGCAGCAAGCAATACAAATTTCCGCATTTTTTAAAGTTAACCCTTTAGGTTTTTTGCATGTTTTTCAAATTCTTTCCGTCTTAGATCATTGCAAATCGTCTACCTTCAGGGATTTGAGGCGTTACTAATATCAAAACACTTTCCTACTAACGTAATCTGTAAAATTTATTGTAAAATTACATGGAAATAAGTACTTGCCCAAAGGCTCTAACTGTTAACACAATTTAATCATAAACCGCACTTAAAGGCAGGTTCACTTTGACAAGTGTTGTTTACAATAAGTATACCAGGCCTATTGCTTTTGTCATAAAGTTTCACAATGAACAGATCAAACCCATGGCATCTAACAAAACCTTTCTCACTGAACCAATCAGGCCCATGGCAGTGTCTTGCTTATGAGTGGAGCATATTTATATAAAGTATGTCCAAGACGTGAAACTCAACTTAAATATTCTGTAATAAAGACTGCATTGAAAATCTGCACAGAGGCCACAGCATAGTGGCATTTCCCCGGAAGGGCATAACCTTGGCCTTACCAGCAGAATCCTCCCCACAACAGCTATAGCTAAGTGGGAAGTTGGAAAGAAGGAGGCACAGTATTTAATCCTTCCCCCTTTGGCAAAATTGTGTGGCCTTGGACAGTTGCTTCCTTCATTATTCACCAGAATGGTGGGAACGTTTCAGGCCTAGGTATAAGCACTGTGCTTGGTGTCATGGTGCTCATTTACCAGACTATCACACTTTGTGCAAATTACACTCACTGTTCCTGTCCTCAGGCCCGACTTTATTGGTGGTGTGCCCGGTGCAACAATGTTTATTACACCCCACCCACCAATAGCCTCCTTCTCCACGCATTCGCTCACTACCACCCTGCAGCCCTGCCTCTCATTTCTCCTTAGCCCGTCTCACACTTATTTTGATTTTTTCAATAGAGCTAATCATGCCAATGTTCGGTGTCAGAGCGCTTTACATCACTTACACCTAATGTAGACAATAAATCATATATGTGTGTAAATTAATGCATAGGAAATGTTACATATGACAATGAGGGCTACAAGGTGTAGGTGCCACATGTTATCCATCCGAGTAGGCATTATAAATTATGAGTGCTTAGTCTTTAAAAACGAAGCACATATTTACTAAGTTTTAATGCAATACTGTGCAGTAATCAAAGTTTGTGCTCTGCATTGTGTGAAAGGAAGAGAGCATACCACCACCATACCTACTAAAATATGACGTTGTTGCTCTCTTCACCCCCCCCCCCCCAGTGCTGGAGTACATTAGGCTGTCTTGCACCAAACAAACACACCCTTACATCATAGCGAAAGGGTGTTTGTGTCATGGCAAGCATAGGCTTTGTACTGGTAGGGTATCCTTCTAGTACAAAATTTTCCCACTGTTATACCCGTCTTGAAGAGGCATATTTATTTTATGCAAATTCCTTTCTATTATTGTTGGTGAATGGGGCGTCATAAATCCATTTGCCATTGCATGTGAATGCCTAAGTGCAACCTACGGTATACCCACGTGATGCAAAGTAGAGCATAGCTCTCTTTCCATTGCAAATTAGGATTTGCGTCAGAAAGTACATTTTGAAAACATTTTGCGCCAGGTTTGCATTTCTTTTGAGTCGCAAACGCAGCGCAAAGTAAACCTGCCCGCAAACTCAAGATTTAAAATGTAACAGTGGCTGGAGTGGTCTATAATGATAAAAATGTGTTACTACTAAAAGGAACCCTTTTCAGCAACCGTAGAATAACAAAATGTTTAAAAAAAAAACAATAAGGTTCTAAACCTATGCAGTGCAGCTTGCAGGCAGCTCTTTGATGCAGGTTCATTGCTCTCTGTGCTAGATTAGAAACATTGTAAATTATGAATTGCAAGTAAAAAAAGAATCTGTGTGACACAAGCAGTCAATCACGGAGCTATGTACATATATTACAACTGTGTGATCTACAGGTTACACGTAGTGATTTGCAGCAGAAACATTAACCCTTTATGTTATTTTATGATGATCCAAAACCATGACAAGACAAATCACTGATCTCTCCATCACTTGCATTAACCACCAAAGTTATCCTGCTGTTATTATTCCCTGAAAAATGCTGGGCATTGAAAGATCCATGCAGGGCATTCCGAAACCCTGCCCCGGCACCTGGATGGGCACTTCCCTTCAGCATATTCCCCAACTCTGCTGCTTCTGGGGCCCAGCACAAAAAACATGGACCCGATTCAGGCAGGAGACTCCCCATTTTTAAGCCAAATATAGCTCTATTTTAGTGTGTCAGACGTAAAACTGCATATTGCATTATAAGCCAATAGGGAAAATACATTCCTCCGATATGTTTTCAAAATCTCCCACTCTCGAGTTTGAAAATGTTGGCATGTATGCATGCACACAATGAGCGAGGTTACAAAGGGTTGCCACCTGGCTTTTATTTTCACTGGCATCACCACTATTTTAGTAGGTATTTTTCCCCTTATCATAAGATACTTAAATCATTAATTACAACAAAAAAGCGAATATGACTCATTACAACGTGAGTCATCACAACGCGTGCCATTACAACACGGTCTTTACCACGCAAAGCCATTACTACGCAAGTCATTACATCGACTTGCAGTAGATGGCACGCTGACATTAGAAATGTATAATTTACTATTACAACTCCAGCCTACGTAACAGTAGGGAAGGTGTTGGAATAGTAAACTATACTATTTCTAATGTTAGCAAGCCATCTACTGCAAGTCGATGTAATGACTTGCGTAGTAATCGTATTGCGTGGTAACAACGTGGTCGTTATACCGACCGCATTTTAATGGCATCGCAAAGTGATGCCCGCGTTGTAGTGGCTGTTACCCAAAAAAAGCACTTCAAAATGTGTTCTAGTGCTGCCTAAATGAGACCTGATTGGCAATTAAAGTAAATTAAGACAGAAGGGCCATGTTAAAAATGAGAACTGAGGTTTTTATTTACAGTTCTATTTTAGTATGATGTGTGGACTTTGCAGAAATTTAAAATATGAACAAATGGCTGGTATTTATCTTTGGGAAAGGTGGCATCCCTATGGCTCCTGAGCAGGCGCTTTACAGTACTAGGCCTCAAGGTGGGGAAAGGAGGCATAGCGATTCACTGCCTGAGCTCACAACAACGACAAAAGATGCGGGGGAGAAACACTTGATAGAATGGGCGGGGGCGGGGGCAGAAGAGGCACACCGGAGGAGGACCAGAAGAGATGAGAAAGCACCTGATGCCTTGCTGGCTTGGAACGCAATGGCGCAGGTACTGCTGGAGCACCTTATTCAGGAGCATACCACCTCTGACCAATTGTGTGGGGGAGAGTTGATGCTGGATTCAGAAAGACCGCCTGTTCCCTTGAACCTAAGAGATAAACACGCTTTGAGGATTTACGATAACTTGGCTCAGTACAGTACACAGAACTACACCCTAACAGTGCTCTACCACTACATGGAAGTTATAAGGGAGGTTGTTTATACCAGGAACTGTTGTCTGGTAACTGTTACCATTGACTGGCCCAAAATATGTCATAGTAATTCTTTATGTGTTCGGCGACGCTCCGTAGGGACTTGGCAGATGGCATCCCGCTGGGAGATGCGACACACCAGGTGTCCCTTTATGCGGATGACCTCCTAGTATTTGTTAGGGACGTGTCTTCTATCCCTGCGGGGCTGGAACATATCCTGTCCACCTTCGAACAGCTCTCGGGACTCCAAGTGAATGCAGCCAAATCCTGTCTATATGCATTCAGAGATGACGCTCGAGACCCTGATTACCACCTCGGCGGGGTACGGGTACAGTGGCAGCCGGACACCTTTCGCTATTTAGGTGTCCAGATCTATCGCCGGCCGGCGGATTTGGTGGAGGGTAACCTGGGACGAGCCGTGACGGTGATCCGGACTCAGATGCCATTCTGGGGCACACTTGCCCTCTCGGTCACCGGCCGAATAGCGCTAGTCAAAATGGTAGTACTGCCTCATATGTTGTACTACTTTGCCAATCTACCGTTGTACATACTGGCGTCCTTCTTCACGAACTTCACGCGCTCCCTCCGAGACTTTGTATGGGGAGCGGCGCGCCACAGGGTCGCGCTGCCCAAGCTGTGTCTCCCCGTAGGCTAGGGCGGGCTCGCGATGCCATGTCTCGAACATTACTACTTGGCAGCACAGTTGCAATGGGTGGCCCGGTGGCTGGCGGACAGATGTCGTGAGGACACTGCGACGGCGGGGAGCCCTCCGCTGACGCCGGCTGAGCTCCTTCGGATCTTTCATCCGACGACGGGTGCTCTGCGGCCCAAGCCACTGCTATTAGTGGTGGTGTGTAAATGCTACCGTAGAAGTCTCCGACTTACCAGTACCAGGCTCCCTTACGCCCCGGCTATACCCTTGGAGGGCTCCCCTTGTGGGAAGAGCACGCTTGGGGCTGCGGAGTTGAGGGACTGGCATGCGGCTGAAATCCACACTTTGGAGGACCTATACCATGAGGGCGGCCTTCTGCCATTCGCGACCCTTGCGGAGGAGACGGGGCTGGCGCAGGGCCAGTTCCTCCGCCATCGGGCACTGATAGAGACGCTGGCAGGTCACTGGGGAGACTTACGGGAGGAGCCGGAACAGCACTTATTGGTGCAATATCGACATGTCATGGGCCGAGGGGGGCACCTGATTAAATGGTTCGCCGCGGCATTGCGAGCGTATGCGGCGCCGAGCCTAGGGGCATTGCGCGAGAAATGGGAGGTGGACCTTGCCCGCCCTATGGCGGATAAAGAATGGGAGAGGGCGCTACAGGGGCCGAGGAGGGTGCCCAGAAATATGAGATTCCGCCAAATACAGTTCTTCGTCCTGCATAGGGCCTACCTTACGCCGGCTGCCATTAATAGATATTTCCATCGCGTGGATGCATGCTGCCCCCGTTGTACGGAGGTTGATGCTGACCTGCTTCACATGCTGTGGGGTTGCCCGGAACTAAATACATACTGGCAGACAATACACGGGGTGCTCCGCAGGTGCACGGGGCGGGAGCTTCCCTCTGAGTGGACTACTTACTTGTTGCACCTCTTTCATAGGCCACCCCCGGCTAAGGTTGCCTCTTGTTTTATAGATCTGGGGATCATAGTGGCGAAGCGACTTATCACTAAGGGCTGGAAGGCAGACGCTGCGCCGCATGTGCGGGCATGGCGTGGCTCTTTTCTGGTTTGGGCAAAGGCGGAGGAAGTGGCACTACGGCAGGAGGAAACACTGGGCATCAGGGTGACGCCAATTGCATCCCAATGGGGGGAGATGCTTTAGATCCTGCTACAATCGGAGGGGGTGACCCTGGCAGGGGACAGTGGTGAGTTGCGGGAGCTACGCTAGACGCTAGGGGGTTGTCTGGCCTGACGGGGTGTCACGACGCTGGGTAGAACTACTTTGACACCGATGACAGTGCATGCCGCGGCTTGGATAATAGTAAACCAGGTACTCCTGGAGGCGGGGGCCGGGGGAAGGAACCCAACGGGAGAGGGGTATGGAGGGAGGGGCATCTGGAATAAAAACTGAGAGCTGCTGTTAGATGTTATTTTAGTTGCTACGCTGTGGAAGGGACAGCTACCCAGTTGCAGAACGGGGAGTTTAGCACTGTTTGAATATCTGTTTGGGGGTGCACTGGGAAACGTACACATTTCGCGACAGAGACGGCGGTATGATGATCTCCACAAGTGCTAAGATCGCAAAACCACGCGTGGTGATAGATACACTCATAGCCTCACAGGTTGCAACTTTGGGCAATGCTACAAGCCACTCATTTGGTATAACATGTTCAGATTATATGCGATGTGTCCTGAGCCTTTACCATACCATGGATTTAACTATGCTCTCTGCCAATATGAGATGTACTGTATGATGCTAATTGCAAAAATTAATAAACAGATTTCTAAATAAATAGTAATTCTTTATGTGTTCTAATTCAGATGTTGCTTTGTGCAGTACTACTGTCGACTGAACCGAAGAACTGATATACTTTGCAGGTATTGGACCCTGTTATCCTGCACTCAGTTCATCTATGTGTGCAGCACCTACATAATGTGACATAGATACTTGCCTATTTCATTACAGTATGACGTATTACAATGAGAGCTGAAACATATCCGGTTTGTAATTTGAATATGTTAATAAAAAACAATTATTACAAAAAAAGATGGCAACCCTAGTGAGGTATCACATACGCGGACACACCGCCTGCTGCACTGCTCTGGTGAACCTCAGTCCTCTGCTGCACCCATGACACAGGGACAAAGACGACCATGAAGACGCTGATGGACATGGAAAGAAATGCATTTCCATCAGCCTCTTTAAGGTTGCCATGGTCCCACACTAAAGTCTCCCTGCATCCCTTACTGCCACGCCAATTGGAAAAGCTAATTGTGTGAAGGGGTGGAAACAAAGGGAGGAATGGGAGTGTCCCTAGCACAGGAAATGATTGTAAGAGTAAGGTTGTTTACTCTGAGGCTGCGACGCGCTCTTACAATGCCTCAGCACATCTTCAAAGAAAGCAAACTAGCTCAGTAGTGCAGCACAGGCTGCTGGTGCTGCCCCAAGGACCGCTGGTGCTGTTCACGGAACCGTGCCAGATTCCTCCATGTTGGTGCCGTCTCACAGTCTGAAAAAAATGCAGCTGTCCGTGTATCCAATGAAGGGGCGTAGCTTCAGGGGGGGTGTTTGGGGTGTTACACCCTACTAAGAAATGTATTTTCTGGTAAATATTTGGATACAGGTGCTGCAAGTCGGGTATGGGAAGAGTATGGGGAGGAGTCTGTCGGATTTCACCAAAAACGTTTACATGCTAAGAGACAAAAACCCTCTGTCTTTTTTAAAAGTCTTCGAAAAATAAGTTAGGTTACAAAATATTGTATTTTTCCTAACTTAGTACCCCAACCAATGCGCATTCCTCTCCCTTTTCACTGCCCCTTAAGCCCCTCTCATGCGCCCTGTTAGTGTTATAATGTATTTTAGCATTAAATGCTAGCCTGATTGTTGGAAAACCCGAAGCTCCCTCCCCCCAATCTTACATACCAAGCTACGCCCCGATCCAATGATTGCAGTTGACAGATGAGCATACACGCTTGCCTCACTAGCTGGATTGATAGAGAAAGGCGTGCTATCCACTAGGATGCTCTCAGCTGTCCAGCACACACAGGGTCGGACAGGGTCAAAAAATAGACACGGGCAATAGTGGCCCCCATTAGCAAACCAGATAGCTAAAAAGTGGCCCTCGTTTGCATTAAATTGAACTTGTGAAGACACGTTGTGTACGGTGGCCACCTTTCCAAGAGATAAATACAGGCCATTTGTTGTTGTTTCAAGTATCTGCAAAAGCCTCGCTGCGATACTAAATAGGACTGTACACAAAATGATATGTATTCATTTGTAACATTACTTTTCTGTCTTTGTTTACTTTAATTGTTAGTAAGGGATCTTTAACGCAGCTCTAGAACTCATTTTGCATAGCTTTCTATTTACATTTGCTGTTTGACGTATTTAAAGACAAAGGTTAAAAATACTGGTTTATGGTGATTTTGCATGTTTTTGTACAGGAATAGTAGTGAAGCAGGTAGAACCCGGCCATGTTTCAACCCTAGCTTGATGGATGATTTGCAATGAATGGGAGACGGCATGCATGTGTGCTTGCTGCAGGCAATGTTTATGGTAATATCAGGGAAATCAACAGTAAAAACCGGCCCGCGAGGAAATAAAACAGGCCCACAGACCAGCCCATCCGGCACTGCCTGATTGCTAAGGAGGCCAGTCCGACTCCAGTAGCGGCTGGCAGGGAATGAGGGTGGAGAGGCGGGTGTGAGGGGGGTGGTGGTAGGGAGCGGCGGGGGGGCAAAATAAACATTAAAAAAAATTCCACTTACCTCTTGATCTGTCTGCGTCTCTCCTCTCTCCGGAGAGTACTGGAACCAGGAAGCACACACCTCCCCATAGCCAATCATAACGCTGCAATGCAGCACTGTGACTGGTCTGAGCACTGTAGATCGGCGCTCAGATGGGACTAGAGGCCTGGACATGTTTCCCACTAGGATGTGTAAAGCAGCCTGGTGGGGAACATGCAAAGTGTGCATGACTGTTTGGCCGGGCGAAGATGGCTGGCCAAGCAGTCATGCGTTTTGGAGTGTGCAAACCACTCCTACCCCTGTGCCTCCAGCCCTGCCCTGCCCTGACCCAGCCCGAAACTGCAACACATAAAATGATAATAACTACGTTATTACCATTTTATTTTTCCTGCTCAAATAGCAGTGGGGCGACGCTCCTCCACCTTAGCTCAGGAGCCACCCCTGTCCGACCCTGAGAGCCCAGATTAGCAGATTCATGAGCACCGCAAAAGCCACAGCCCACCGGCCAGTGGAGGGAGAGGGAGAACGTCAATGGAGCGACACTCCTAAGCTAGGACTGCTGTTACCCAGCTTCTTCTCATGAGACAATGGCGGAGGAATTTGGGTTTTTTTAATCGTTTTTCAGCCATTCTGCAAATACTGGCATAGAGTATGCTTCTCCTTCAGTACAGGCGAAGGTATTTTTCGCCTCCCTACACGGTATTGGTTCTTGGTTTCCACCGCAAACAACACAGTACTTCTGCCAGTACCAGTAGTCATTTCAGAGAACATCCATATGATATTTTTTGTGCTCTGCACCGTTTGGTCAGACCTAAATAATAATTCATCAATTATGGAAACACACAGGTCATTTTCGTTATAAAGGACCATGTCTCCACATCCTGCACACGAGAATTTCCTGTTCCTTTAGTACACACCTTCCCAGAGTGAATCCTTAAGACCCTGCACCTTGGCAATCCATTCCAGGAAATTGTCAGTTACAGGCGTTGCAGAAATGCCCTGAAATGAAAACATAATAATGCAGGTGTGATGAGATTACAGGTCTACTAGAAAGGTACAGAAAACATTAAAGGCTAACCTTCTAAAAATATTTGCAGGCAGTTTGCAGCTCTTAAATTACTAATCTAGCACCAATATATGCAACATGTCACACTGAAAGGTTTTTTAATGAACATTTATTATTGAGGAGGCAAAGGAGAAACATTTCATACGCATCCGCAGTGTGCCTGCAAGTGAGGTGGTCATGGAGGTTGGAATGGTGAGCATGAAGACTATGGATCGATGAAGTGGAATATGATGGTAAATTATTGTTGCTGCCCTAACCTGATCAGGAGCTCCTTCCTCTTTGTGAATGAGACCTGTGCTCGTATCACTTGCAATCGACTGGGCTCACATTATTGAAAGGCAAAATTGAACGGGGTAGAGCGACAACACAAATCCTTGTTGTCTTATAATGCTATTGTTGCCAGTCCCTTCAATCCCATCTTTGGCAGCACATGAGCTGACAATATGGTTGCATCGCAAAGCGTCACCAGTAAATTTCAGTGTTTGTTAGGTTTTGGATTGTAATTCCCACCAAAAGAACTTTTTTAAGGGAACTGTAAATGTCGCACTCCAGACCCTACTTCAAGATGGGGTGGAGATGGTGATGGTGTCAAATGAATGGCTGAAACCTCTGCCAGCTGCAAAATTCTACCATGCAGGGATAGGATGGTGGTAGTCATTGCCTGATTCCAGCATGGCCAATGGTGAGGCCGGAAGGAGGTGGAATGGGACTGCAGTTTCATCTCCCGGCAGACACTGGGATTTCACCTGAAGTATGCAAGGAAGTCTCAGGGTTAAAGACCGCGATCTTTTTGATCCCCAGGTATTCCCTTGCGATACCTGTGCGCCCAGAGCGTGATCTTTTTGATACCCAGCCCTGGGAAACCCTGATGATTTCCATCAGTTTTCCAAGCATGCAGAGAAGAGTTGTGGAATACTTAGATTTAGATGTTATTGTTTCTTTTCACAATTAATCAAAATCATTCATTAAGAGAAAGACAAAATATAAATATGATAAAATATATCACAACAGCAGTCACCAGCTAATTCAGATAAAAAGAACCCATCAATATGATCAAGCATAGTACTTTTGGACAGAAAAAAGAAAGTCAGTGCTGGCGTGTAACTGATGCAAATATGAAAGATAGAAAGAGAGTTCCATCTATCCAAAAATCCTTTTTATCTTTAAAAAAGTTGTTTTATAGTCCAAGTCAAACAATCGTGAGTAATTGTGAGGTGCATAATGTCGCTGAAGATCTCGAGGGAGATCGAAAAGAGATGAATTAAACAGTAACATTTCTGTTTACTTGGTTTACCTTATACCCTCCCATTCCTGTATATTCCATGAACATATTTCTCATCCTTTTCATATTTTCCTTATCGACTTTTAAGTAAAGTATGATGTTGTCAGCGAAAAGTTTGATCTTAGATAAACCAGCTAGTGGTGGGGCTATTGATTCATCATTGTCTATTCTTATTATTAATTGCTCAATAAAAAAGGTAAACAGTACTCGGGACATAGGGCAACCCTGACCTGTACCCCTACTGATTTTCACCACGCCTGCTTCGTTTGAGTTAATACTCACTTTGGCCTTTGCATCCTGAAAAAGATTTTTAGGCATGGTCAAGAATAGTTTGGGAAAACCGAATTTCATACGAATAAAAAACAATGCGCCCCAATTGACCAAACCAAAGGCTCTTTCTGCATCCATCATCAAGATGGCTGCCTTCTCCGCATTACATGAAAAATAGTCAATTGTTGAATTAAAATACTAGTGTTCACAGATATTTGCAGACCTGTTAAAAAGCCACTCTGGTCCTTATGGATCGAATTTTTAGCCAGTGGAATGACATGCGTAGTCTAGATTTTTGTAAATAATTTATAATCTGAATTCAGAAGACTTATTAGTCTATATGAATTGACATCGGTTACACTTTTATCTTTTTTATTAAAATGAACAATTATTGATTCTTTGAAAGATTTGGGGACAGCCCTTCCCTCCGTAAACTGATTAAACAAACTAACTAAAAAGTGAAGCAGTTCCTTGGCAAATTTGTTTTAAAATTTCTCTGGGGATATGTTGTTATTGCAGGCTTGGCCATAAGGCTTATTTGTAAGTGCACACGCTACCTCTGCAGTCTGCATTTTCTCCAGGACGGCCTCGCTTTGTTACCTAACAACTTGCGGTAATGTAAGGGTATTGAAACACTACTCTAATCTGGATCTTGGAACAATCTAGGTTTTTAAACACACATTTCGATAGTGATCTCACTGCTTTCTTCAACTGTAAGGTGAGTATCCAGGTTCACAATCATATCTATTGCCTGCCTAATCTTTCTAAGTTTTGTCAACCATACAAGAATTTGCCAATATGTTCACTTTCCTCATAAGTTTTTTGTTGGCGCTCTCTATGACTATATATCTCACAGATCCTGCATGGCTCTGGCAAGCTGTTCTTTTCTCATCTGCATATTTCCGGTAGTCATGGTGGAATTGACAACACCATCAACCGCAGCCTGCAGCAAATAGACTCGAGTATTGTACTCTCTGTTGCTAAAGGTCTGATAAGGTACAACACGGCCACGAAAGGCAGTCTTGAAGGACTCCCACACTACTGAGTCAACGGCTGCACCTCGGTTGATCTATAAAAACAAACTCATTAATAGAACTTCTAGTATTTTCTAACCAGATCAGGTCAGAAAGTAGAGAATTATTGAATTGCCATCTAAGTCTATCTTTTTGATGGACGCTCAACTGAAATTGGAGCGAGACTATAGAATAATCTGAGAACGCAATGGTCCGGATATTAGCTCCTCTCTACTAAATTGAATGCGTAAGGAGAAAGAAATCCAGACGTGAGGCTGAGTTAAATTTTTGTGAGAAGCAAGTATTTTGAATATATATTGTGAATATTCTATACGACATGGCTCAATCAGTGAAAAATTGTCTTATAATGCTACAAGGGCTTTTAGTGCACAAGGCTTCAGTTGTTTTTTTGCCCCTTGGAGGTATCTGATCTTGAATGAAGTTGAAATTGTCCCCACAGATCATTGGCTTCTCAGCGGGCATTGCTAGATTGTGTAATTGTACTAACGGCTCTGTGTTGTCGCTGATAGGGCCATAATACTGGCCATAATACTTCACCAAGTTTAAAGGAGTTGCCCAGGACTGACACCTTGACCCACAACCAGCGCCCTTCAGGGTCTTTGATCACATCCTGTATTTGCCAACCAATAGTGTTTGCCAATAAAATTACTACTCTTCTCAGGGTAGGCCCAGCTGATGCAAAAATTGAATGTGAATATCTTCTAGAAATGAAGGACTTAGGAAAATTATCCTTAAAGTGAGTTTCCTGAAGAAAAATAACTTCTAGGTGCAACCAGTTCATCATAGCACGATGTTTACGCTTGTTTAGCATCTCATTGGCATTTCATAAGACAATCCTAACCTTTTGCATCATGAGGTTTGCCAGGACTTTGTCTTAATAGCCGCCTCCATTGCTTTCTCTCACTATTACTGATCTACAACAAATTGACTGAACCTTACAGAAAGAAATCTTAGATATGCTACTAGTCATTTTCTGTGCTTGTGATACATCTACCCCCGGCCCCTGCCAACAACCCTGATGGGGAGGTGTACCCACCATCCTCCCTATCACCCCCTAACTCTCTTCTTGGGTGCTGAAGGATTAGCCACTGTACGTACAACCTCAAAAGCCTTGTGTTGAGGCAGCTACTGAGCCATACAAATCCCCTACATGGTTGGCATTTGTGTCGTCAGGCGATAAAGAGTCTAGACCCACTCAGGATTGGTCCCCTATTTGTTTGATATATCAAATCCTGACTACATCTATGTCTTCACTGAGACCAGTCCTTGAACAATCCCTGCAGGAACTGATGAGCATGCATCTTCTAACTTGGCTAGAGAAAGAAACAGATGTGGGCACCACTTCAATTATTTTGCTAAGCAGGCCTCTAGTTCAATTCATGCAAGCCATTTAATATCATGCCAATCTCAATCCCTACCAGAAACCATATTGGCAGAAATCTGGAATATCAAGGCAATTCAGGCTCAAGAAACAGTGGCACAATATCAAAGATTATACCAAATAGACAAGCTTATGCAGTATATACAGGAGCGAATACAAGAGGTTGAGCAAAGGGTATCTGAACTTGAGGATCACTCTCTAACTTGGGACAAGTATATCGCCATCAATCAAAAAAAGTTGTGGGACTCTCAGAACAAAACTGATGAGATGAAGAGCTACGCAAAAAGATCAAATTTGTGGTTTATGGGGATTCGAAAAGAAGCTGAAAATATGGGGAGTCATGAAAGTACTCTCCAGTTTATGGAAACTATGATTAAAACATACAACCTTGAAAATGCTCCCGCAGATCTTACTATCATGATGTCCCACCAGGTCCCAGCTCAGCGTCTTACCAATTCAAAATATCCCTGCATGATTATTGTGAACTTTGCAGACTACCGCATTAAGGAGAGTATCCTTACCAAGGCAATTCAGAAGAAATCTTTCTTGATAAAACACAGATTTGGGTCTTTTCAGACATATCCACTGCGGCGGCCCACCGGCGGAGAGACTTTCTAGGGTTAACTGGACAATTTAAAGCAGCTGGTGCTCAGGCTTCAGTGGTGCAGCAATCAAAACTGAAAGTTTTGTTCAAGGGCCAATTACATCTATGTGTCAACCTAGAAGAGGTGCAAAATGTACTTCAGAAAGTTAGCAAGTTAGCAAGTTAGAAAGTTAGCAAGCTGCTAGTCTAATTATTTGCACTAAGGTACTTTTCTTTTATATAGTACCCTAGAAGTGACATCCAGCTAAACTTAGAAGCAGTCCAGAGTGACAAATATTAGGGTGGTTTATAAACTTGAAAGGAGGTTCTTTCTCTTCCGTTCCACTCCTGTTAGAATAGATAAAAGCTGCTACAATTTGCATTAAGGCACACTCTCTCTTTAATGTGGGTGATACGTATTAGGGTGGGGGCCTGGCGCTATATTGTACGGTTGTTCGTAAAAGTTATATCTGTTAACCCATGATATAGCCAGAATTGTTGAACCATCCGAAATATTGTGTATCTCACGAACTGTGATATTTAGTACAGTCATGTGAGTTACTATATTCAAAGGATTTTCAATTATTTTCTTTTTTGTGCTAGGATGTTTGGTAAGGAGGCCGTCTATTAATATCCAAGCATTCTATCCGAGTCCACAGAGCCTTATTTTTACTTAAGTATTTTGTATTCACTGAATTATGGTTTAGTCCTTCCTGGGCGTTAGAAATGTCGCAAATATAGGTATCTATGACAGGACAACCACAATATAATGTTTTTGAACTAGGCATAGTTCGCACTTTAGTTTACAGGGAAGTAAACTGCTATTATCCTTCTTTGCACAAAGGCACTAAGGCACCGTCTTTTTTAATTTATTTAGTAGGCAGGGAACTGGGCGGTGGTTCATACAATTAGGATTCAAAAACCATATTGGCTATTGTAATTTTGTACTCTGCTGTTGAATCATGGTAAATGTTGAATACATGACCAGAACTGTTTTATCTGCTGAAACATATCAGTTTGCATAAGGCACAGTTTTCACTTTAGCTCGTAGTAAACTGAATATTTATGAAGTTAAGCTAATGAGTCCTGGCTGATTTGCACTTAGCACTTTCTTCATTTCTATGTTATTCAATGAGTTGTCTGGAGCATATTCAGGTACAGTAACAGGGCACCCAAGAAGATCCAACCAACCTGATTCACGATTTTTGTAAACAAAAGAGCCATATGTGAGAGTACGTATCAGTATGCATTTGATAGCTTTGCAAATGCAAGATTTGGACCCGATAGGTTTTTAAGAAAGTGCTGAAATGCAAAGATGAGAGCATTTGTGTAGTTACCAATGCTTCAATTTGTGCAGATGAAAGACCTCAGTCATTTAGCCATGCTCCAAGATATTTGATGTTCGAAGCTCTTTCAACTTTCTGACCATTGATGACCCTTGTCCTGCACTTGATCTTCCTTTTTCTGAAAACTAGAATCTTAGCTTTTGCTAAATTAATGCTAAGCTTATTGACTTTGCAATAATCTGCAAGGCTAGTCAGCGTTCTTTGCAACCCAATTGCTGTTTGGTCCAAAAAGACAGTTTCATCGACGTATTGCAGAAGGTGAAGTCTTCTGCCTACAATTTAGAGAGGGAAAGCTTTAGCTGAGCTTAGGTGATCTTTGTAGTTGGTACAGGTTTAAAAGTAAGAAGGCCAGAATGCAGCCCAGCTTCAGGCCCCTGTTTGTGTAGATTATCGCTGATGTGGACCATTTATTAGATACTCTCACTTTCACCCAGGTCTTAGAGTAAAGGCTCATGATATCAGTAAAGAGACGCAAAGGAATGCACCAAGCTGATTGTTTGACCCAAAGCTACCTCTAACCACTTTGTCGAATGCAGTGGCAAAATAAATAAATAAAAGCACTAAAAAGGGAAACTGCACGCTTTTTAATCGACTGGTTTACCAGTGCCCTTACATAAAACAAATTGATCTCCACCCCATTGCCCTATTGAAAGCCTGTTATGTGGCGGCAATAATTTTCTTGTGATTTACCCATTCCTCAAGATCTTTGTTCAGGATTTTTCAAAAAGCACTCCCCCTCACATCTAATAGGGCAATGAGACGGAAATGTTCTGGCTTATTAAAGGAACCCTTTTTATGATTTGGAACTAGGAGGGAACCCCACCAACTCTCCAGTACCTGATTCCCAGTTAGACAATGATTAAATAGAGGGGTTAACTAACTTGCCCTTTCTGATTTTGCAGCCTTACAAATGGTAGATGGGAGACCATTTGGGCATGGAGCGCCAGCCCAGGTAATAGGAACCATATCCTCTGTAAAGGTTCGGCAGTGGGCACGAGCTCTAGTCGTATCTTGGTTAATAGTTGGCACAGGCAGCGGAATGAGAGAGTCAACATACAGTAAGGAAATTTATGCTAATCATCCAGATGCTGAAATGTTAAATAATTTTCTTCTTTGCTGGCCCTCTGTCAGATTGTGAACCCTGAGCCAAAATGGTTTAGAACCCTTTAATTTTATTGCTTGGAAAATGGCATTTCATTGCACATCATGCAGCTGCTATTTTTATTCATACATGGGACAAGTATAATTTTAAGTTCCTTTTCAGGGCTAAGTTTGCTCTATACTTATACACTGCCCTTCTACATCTGCTTAAGTATCTTTTTAGCAGTAAGAAATCATGATTTTCCGAAGGACAAAGAGGATTAGATCAATGTGCCTGAGGACCTGACAGGGGAGAGGAAGGATCTTTAATAGCCCATTAATACATTCAGACCATTCTTCAATTAATTGTTGCAATTCTTTTCTCGGGGACAGTATTCTTGCATTTGCTCAATCATACTAACATTTGAGTCTACAACACACACGAGCCTTCTCACAATGTCCACTCTGATTGATGTCCCAGCATGATTTCTTTGTGCAAAGTGGCGGTGTTCAGAGGAAAAGAGCAGGACAATATAGCATGATCACTTATGAGGATATGGTCAATTTTACAATTTATGACACAGGGAAAATGCTAACTCGTTATCCACAAATATTCAAGTGTTGCCAATCTTTGGTGCAACATGTGATTGTAAGCTGCACCTTGCTCACATGTGCTCCTGCCATTCAGTGACCTCAAACCTAGGATGTTCAGGGCAGTTGTTAGTGTAATGCAGAGATTTGAGCTTCTAGTTGGAAGAGTTACATTTAATGGCTGAATTTTCCATAACTTCTCTTCAATATCAAGCCATTTTTGATCATTCTAACGGGTTAGCATTGAAGTCACCCATTAGCAGCCATGAAGAATTTAGGTTCTTAGTGTATTCAATATGTCAATTAAATACTCTGTGGTCTCCCTTTTCTTATCCGGATTGGGATTTATAGATATGTTTGCGAGGGCCATGGAACTGAGGGGGAGGTTTTGCTCAGCCGATGAGGTAAGTTTGAATATGATTATCACCCTTTTAAGTTCGGCAAGTTAGTGGTGGTGAGGCCCAGTTAATTATGTACATGTATTGAGAAGCCACCTGAAAGATGACCACTCTTAGCCGACCTTAGTTCTGGAGATTGATTCTCAGTTAGAAGTTGGAAGAGTTACTAGCTAGAATATTGACGGCCACAACGTCATAAAGATAAATATACAGGAAAACAAAGATTTACTATTCTGAACTCCCCATACATATGCACTTTAACCAGCATGAAAGGTAGGTAAATGTGGAATACAGTAAATCCAATCTATATTTTACTATATGTACTCTCGTTCACTATATTGTGGTAGTCAATATTATGCTATCATATTTTTAGGACATTATTTTCCTACACATTACTCTGACATATCCACTAAGAATATGAAATAATACTTTATAATTGATGTGTTCCAAATATTGCACATGAGGTATTACTGTATAATCTGGCTGCTTTCTGGATGTTACCTTCTTCTTGTTTATCTTCACACCCTGACCTGGACATGGGCTATAGTAGGCTGCTTGGATCAATTAGTTGGTCTTGGAGCCAAGGTAGCCCTCGGTGTGAATGTTGCGCTTTATGAGTAATAAACCAAACGTAATCCTTACTTTTGTAAAGAATGGACTCTTGTTCTCAAATGGGAAGATTAGTGTTCTACGGTATGGACATTACAAACTTTCTCTGCCTTCGGCTTTTGCAAAACTAAAATAGTCAGTGGTAAATTAAAAAAATAAGTTACCATGATACTTACATAAAAGTTGGATTCTTGGAGTTCGGTGTATTCTCTTTCCAGAAGCAAGTATGCTCTGGAGTGCATAGCTGATATGGCCTTGCTAAGGCTTCAAAAGGAAAACCTTCGAGAACAAATAAGAGAGCAATATTTTGTTGTGATTTGTCATAAATACAAGAAAGAGTAAATTAATGAATTTCCTCTTACGGGACATATCGCATCAACAACATTTGATACATTCTTTCTTACTTTGTTCGTTTGGACCACAGATACTCAGAAATCACACACTCGGATAATTAAAAATATCAGTTACTTTTGTTCATGTGGCCTCCTCAAGAAGTCAAAATGTCCTACAACACACATTAAAACCTTTGTTTTTTTCACAATCTCTTGTTGAATATTGTATAACGCATAGAAGATGTGGTGTGTGTTAAATTGCCTCAAAATAAGAAAGATGATGAAAAATCAGTGCTCCAGTAACCACAATCTTTCATTATCTTTAATAAAATATTTTTTAATACTTTTTGTGATTCCTATTAAAGTGATAGCTAGGGTAGAAAGGACATCAGGGTATTGTACACAGCAACAGAATACATAGCCATCATGTGAGGGTAGAGGCATGCCAGTACTTTTGCAATGATCAGCGACAATAAATGCATACATATAGAGGCAGCATCACAGTGGGGTGAGGAGGGCAAGGCCAGGGATACAATGCAGCACGATAGGAAGATTGCAAAGAGATGGGTTTTTAGAACTTTCATGTATTGCACACCCAAAGGAGCAAATATGAGATGCACAGATAGAACACCCCAGGTTCTTGGTGACAAATGCCTAACAATAATCTAAAATGAGAAGAGAATAATTAACGTTATCTGCTTATCAAACAATAATAGTGAGGTTTCCTTTATACTTTGATGTAATGTGAGTAAACTGGGATGCATAATCCAATGTGTATTTTGTAGTCCGGCGTCACATTAGGTGTACAGAAGTCTGTTGCTGGCCAGAGGTAATATATTTGCTGTTATTCAGTTTTATAGAGGATACATAAAAAATAACCATGTAATCTGGTTCAATATTGGTATTTAGGGGCTCTGGTGACATAATAAACCATGAGTCCCCAGGCCAAGTGGTTTGTAAAGACCATCAGATCTTTGAGAAGGAAAAATAGGACAATTTTACCATAGAGATTATGTATTTTCATACTACATGTTTATTTTGTGAAAGATTTGTGATGCAGCATCTAGTCGCATTGCAAAAACAGCCCCACTCTTGGGAGAATTGCTTGTTCGGGCTCCCATTCTCTAAGCGAGTGAGATGAGCGAAGCAGCCTCAAATCCGACAATACGTCAGTCTACGCCCCTCCATTTAACGCCACTACATTGTACTGCAAACCACTCTATACTATTAAACTGCACGCAACTCCACTCTATGCTATTCCACTCTATGCCAGGCAGTCCACTGTATGGCACTCTAACATACGCTATTCCACTGTACGCCACTCTACTATACTTGACCCTATGCCACTCCACCCTACTCCACTCCACAATGCCAGTCCAGTGTACGCCACTGCACTCTACGCTACTCCACTCTATGCTAATTCCATTCTACACTATTGCACTCTACGCTATTGCACTCTACGCTATTGCACTCTATGCCACTCCACTCTACGCTATTGGACTGTTTGCGACTACACTGTACCTCACTCAATTTTATGCCGCTCCATTCTACGCTACTGCACTCTACGCTACTCCACTGTACGCTATTACACTCTAGCACACTACACTCTATTCCACTCCAAAACACTTCACTGTAGGCTACTCTGCTCTATGCTACTCAACTGTATGCCACTGCACTGTGTGCCACCCCACTGTACGCAACTACACACCACTCAACTCTAGGCCATTGAACCCTACACTATTCAACTCTATGCTACTCCACTCTACCACACTCCACTGTATGCTATTACATTGTACGCTACTCCACTATACTTCATTCCACACTCCACTTTACACCAATCTACTCTACGTCACTCCACTCTACGCTATTCCTTTCTATGCCACCCCACTATGTGGCACATCAGTGTATTCCACTCTAGTATATGCCACCGCACTGCACACCACTCTACAAGACTCTTTTAAACTCTGTGCCACTACACAAAAATGTACTCCACTCTCTGCCGCTACACAACACTGTACAACCCTCCACTCTACACTATGCCCCTACAACCCAGTGTACAACACTCTACCCCATTGTAAGATACTTTCCAACACTATAAGACTCCACTATACTGTACAAAACACCACTCCAATGTATAGCAATTTACTCAACTCTACACTACACCTGTCCACAATAGTTCAGTCTAGAGCACTGTACTATACAACATGCCACTACACTATATACAAATTGACTCCACTGTATGCTCCGTCACTCCAGTCTATTCCACTCCACTGTACAACACTTCACTGTGCCATATTCCACTCCACAATACGACACTATCCTCTGGGACAGTACCCTGTACCACACTCTACTCCACTCTACCACACTCCACTTAATAAAACTCCAATTGACAACAGTAAATGAAAAATTGACATTTCACTTAATAAAAATGACAAAAACATTGAACTTCAATGAAAAAAACAAAGGTTAAAACTTTGTTAAAGTTAGGAAAACGTTCTTTCTATATAAACCAAAATTAAAAAACACAAACATTACAAATTCATAACTTAGCGTTATACCTTAAATTTATAATTTATGCATCACCTTTCAGTTGATATCAAATGTATTTATTCTTTATCTAAAAACCAAACTTAAACTACAAAAAATGTAAATTATTACAACTCATACCTTTAATTTATTATTTACGCAACACCTTTAAATTATTACAACTCACACTCCTCCATACACAGTGTATTCAACTCGGTAGCCCCCCGCATTAACTATAACTTGCGCCTGCTCCACGCACTGCTAATACCATTTTAGATTATTTCACTTGTACTAGCTAACATAATAGCATTTACACAAACAGTTATGACATCAGAAATCAATTCTGTTGTGATAACACAGTGCAAGGTAGTGTGGCAAGTTATAGTTAATGTATTGCGGCTACCGAGTTGAATACATTGGAGGCGCACGAGTTATAATAATTTAAGTTTTGATTGTATACAAAGAATAAATACAGTTTTCCTAACGACAACAAAGGTTTAACCTTTACTTTGAGATTATATATATATATATATATATATATATATATATATATATATATATATATATATATATATATATATATATATATATATAATGAAAAAAGTTTACTTCCCAAGTTTAGGTGAAAGGCAGCTTCTTTATAGAGTACCCTCAACACCAGCGACACTCTAGATTTGCTCACCTCAAATATCTGCTTTTCTATCAAAGTTTTTAAGCATAGGATTAGCACAGTGCTATCCACGCCGAGATAGAAAGGGACAAAGTCTTTTGCCATTTCTACAGCAAAGTCTTTAAGCATAGGAATAGCACAGTGCTATCCAAGCTCAGCTATTAAATGGCAAAAGCCATTTACCACTCCAGGCACAGTATTACAGCTTTGGATTGGTAAAATACCATCCAAGCCAACCTGAAATTATTAAAAGCAACCCTGACACGTGTTTCACTATCATTACAGTTCTTCAGAGAGATTTAGCTTTGCCCAGACACAAGGGAGCACCCAGTTTAAGTCAAAAGAATACCCTTACAGGTATGTATGTATGTATGTATGTATGTATGTATGTATGTATATTATATATATATTCACTTAAAAAACCATAGGTTTCACACAGGTTATAGTTGGGTGGATATTTCACTCGTAAAAAAACAATGAAATTCCTCCGTTATAGTTAGTTCAGATAACTATAACTCGCACGCCCGCAATCCACTGCTCATGACGTCACATATTACATCACTCATGACATGGTCAGTGGCATCACTCATGACATCACTGATGACATCATCCTTGTGATAGAGTGGCGGTCGCGTGAGTTATAGTTATCTGAACTAACTATAACGGAGGAATTTCATTGGTTTTTTACGAGTGAAATATCCACCTAACTATAACCTGTGTGAAACCTATGGTTTTTTAAGTGAATTTGCAAGGTTTTTTAAATGCTAATTCCTAACTATAACGTGTGTAAAACCTATGGTTTTTTAAGTGAATTTGTACGTTTTTTTAAATGCTAAGTTATGTATTTATTAATTTATTTATTTTCAAGGTTTTTCACCGTGCACATGCTTTGGGCGCTCGGTGCGCTGCGCGCACCATGCGCGCACCCCGCGATTTTTTTCGACAAAAATAAAATGTTTTTTTTCCCCTTGGGGGTCCTTCTGTGACCCCCTGACAAAGGCTAGGGGGTCAGGAACTCTCTTCCCTGCCCCCTTTTCACGTTTTCCACCTTTTTTCCCCCTTTCCTTTTCAGTGCGAGAGACAAAATGGCGGCCGACACTTCCTGATTTCGACCGATTCCAATGTTTACCAACATCTAACAACCAATCAGAATTTCGCTCGCGCACGGCACCGTGCGCGCACATAGATATTTATATGCTTTTAAATGCTATTTTCTCAGGAAATACTGAACAGATTGACACCAGACCTGCAAAAGGCACTTCCCTGACCTGAGGACTACCTCTCTGCCAAATTTCAAGTAATTCTGTTCAGCCATTCGGGCTGTACCTTCGACTAAAGGTCCTATGGAAAAATGCATGGGGAAAACGCGTTTTGGGACCCCCCTTTTTTCTCGGTCCCCGCTTGACGAATCACCCCGAGACTTTCAGGGTAGGAGCTGAGCGGAGCGCCCCATTTGTTTTGAAAATTTCGCGAGGATTCGTCAACCGGCGCCAAAGTTATTCAAAATAGGATTTTGAAATTTCCTATGGAAACACGATCCTAGCTATAACTATCTACTGGCGACCGCCAGTAGAATATATATATATATATATATATATATATATATATATATATATATATATATATATATATTACTGCTCCTGCTTGACCGTTGATTGGGAAGCACTCGAACACCACCAAGGCTCCAAGCAAAGCCCTTTATTGAAGGTATGGAAACGATTCACTGCGATCCTTTAACAGTCATTGCGCCACTGCCGACGCGTTTCGATTGCTCTTCTTCAAAGGCGTGTGGTCGAATGAAGTGCACAGCCCGGTCTCTGCCTTTCCCCTTTCTTTTCTTTCTTTAATAGCACGCCCCTTGATGGGCTACTCTGTATGAGAAGTGCTGAGGATTCTGGGAGTGGTAGTGCCGATGCATACATAACGTGCAAATGTTCTGTCGGATACACAAAGACCCTGGATGGGCCTCCGCAGCTAACGTGTCCTAAATCCTGTAGGATGGTGCTCCAACGTGTGGCTGGCAAATGACAGCCCCTGTGGCCCCCAGGTTCCCGGGGTGGTGCTGTCCCGGCGGCACGGAAACCGCCAATACATTACTGCTCCTGCTTGACCGTTGATTGGGAAGCACTCGAACACCACCAAGGCTCCAAGCAAAGCCCTTTATTGAAGGTATGGAAACGATTCACTGCGATCCTTTAACAGTCATTGCGCCACTGCCGACGCGTTTCGATTGCTCTTCTTCAAAGGCGTGTGGTCGAATGAAGTGCACAGCCCGGTCTCTGCCTTTCCCCTTTCTTTTCTTTCTTTAATAGCACGCCCCTTGATGGGCTACTCTGTATGAGAAGTGCTGAGGATTCTGGGAGTGGTAGTGCCGATGCATACATAACGTGCAAGAACATTTGCACGTTATGTATGCATCGGCACTACCACTCCCAGAATCCTCAGCACTTCTCATACAGAGTAGCCCATCAAGGGGCGTGCTATTAAAGAAAGAAAAGAAAGGGGAAAGGCAGAGACCGGGCTGTGCACTTCATTCGACCACACGCCTTTGAAGAAGAGCAATCGAAACGCGTCGGCAGTGGCGCAATGACTGTTAAAGGATCGCAGTGAATCGTTTCCATACCTTCAATAAAGGGCTTTGCTTGGAGCCTTGGTGGTGTTCGAGTGCTTCCCAATCAACGGTCAAGCAGGAGCAGTAATGTATTGGCGGTTTCCGTGCCGCCGGGACAGCACCACCCCGGGAACCTGGGGGCCACAGGGGCTGTCATTTGCCAGCCACACGTTGGAGCACCATCCTACAGGATTTAGGACACGTTAGCTGCGGAGGCCCATCCAGGGTCTTTGTGTATCCGACAGAACATTTGCACGTTATGTATGCATCGGCACTACCACTCCCAGAATCCTCAGCACTTCTCATACAGAGTAGCCCATCAAGGGGCGTGCTATTAAAGAAAGAAAAGAAAGGGGAAAGGCAGAGACCGGGCTGTGCACTTCATTCGACCACACGCCTTTGAAGAAGAGCAATCGAAACGCGTCGGCAGTGGCGCAATGACTGTTAAAGGATCGCAGTGAATCGTTTCCATACCTTCAATAAAGGGCTTTGCTTGGAGCCTTGGTGGTGTTCGAGTGCTTCCCAATCAACGGTCAAGCAGGAGCAGTAATATATATATATATATATATATTTATATATATATCACAAAATACGTAGCCAATAGATGCGCTCTCAGTAACATAAAACTCCACAGCCAGTCTCTTCAAGAGGTGTTTTAATACGACGCGTTTCAGCTCCTTGCAAAGCCTTGATCACGTAATGACTTGTGCAAACAAACAGGGTGACTGATAAAGTTAATCATGGACATCGACAAGGGACAACATAACCAACTATCGTGTATATGGCAGACATCTTGGAACGGTATGATATAGATAGAAACTCATCAAAGTTGTATCCTGTATACACAAGTTCCTCAGAACATAATGTCCTTATATATCCATAGTATCTATACCAAATGTGTCATAAGACTGGGGTGATGAGGACAATCCTTAAGAACATTTGCGTGGTGTCACAACACATGAAAAATAAATATTTAACGGCCAAAACCACAACAGCTATTGAATATTGTAGACATAAAGACACATAATGACACAAAATGATATATAGCGGCAAGATGATGAAAATACATCATGAGCGCGGGTCAGCTCGTGAGCTAGTGCATGCACTAATAGTGCTGTTGCCACGTGTAGGAGCAAAGGTGTCCCTGTCTGCCAGACATGAGCTAGTGCATCTGTGCAAACTAATAAACAGTATGTCGTGTTGTAGGAAGGCAATATCAAAGAAAATCTATATGTGAATATGGAGCGTGTTTGTGCTTGACCACATTCTGAGGGTAAAGTGCAAATGCATTACAAGTGTACGTGTTGGACCAGTGTCCAGACTACTCAATGGTAGAAACGACCAACACCGTCAATCTGCAAAAAGTCCCTATGGAGTCACATACTATACCCTTCAGACGCCCACTTTAAGTGATGATGAGGGGAAAAGGGTAGGTTGCCCGTGATACGTGAGTGCCGGTGACTGGGCCCCTTCCTTTCCTCCTGTGGAAAATAAGACAATAAGGAAAACATTAGGAAAAAATATATAAAAACATGTAAGAACACATTACCAATAAGCAACGATACAGTGCATAAATATTTTTCTCCTTTCAATGCACAATTGCAAATGAAGACGAATAGGATGCGAGAGAGAACAGAGGAAACATAATAGTAGAATATGCATTATTGAGACAGCATAGCAAAAGACATAGAGAATTTAGCCTGATCAAAGGGGGTAAAAGGTATATAACATCAGTGATTATTCTCTAAGATGAATTGCCAATTCCTCATCCTGGTTAAGTCCCCCAGGATTCTTGGTTTGGAAATTGACAATGTACTTAGATTCCTTTTGTCTGAGTTTAAGAACACGATTGCCACCCCTGGGGTTGCTGAAAATTTGTTCCAAAATGAAGATTTTAAGAAGAGCAGGATTCGAGAAATGTTTATCCCTGAAATGTCGGGCAACAGGATATTTTTCATCTTTGTGTACGATTGCCCGGTAGTGTTCTAAAATGCGTTTTTTGGCCATAAGAGTGGTACTGCCAATGTACCACAACTTACACGGGCATTCAATCACATAGATGACAAAAGTGGAACTACAGGTCAGGAATTGATTGATCTCCTTGTTGATCCCGTTGCACTTGGCACTTTTGCAGAAAGTGCTGTTTTTACATGCCTTGCAATGGCCGCAAGGGAAGAACCCTTGGAGACCGTGTTCCTGTCTTTTGGGATAGATGGTAACATCACTCTGTACTAGTTGATCCCTGATGTTCCTCCCTTTCCTGTAAGTGATGCTCGGTCTGATGGGAATATTCGCACCAATTATATTATCGCATTTAAGGATATCCCAATTCTTAGTCAATATTTTTTGTATATTTCTAGAATCAGAATTGTATGTCATGATCAACCTGGTATAATTCACAGCTACCTCATTGGTGATGGGAGGTTTATCCTCAATGGTAGAGGCTCTACTGATGCCATCCGCCCTGTCCTTAGCTCTACGTAGTACCCAATTGGGATAACTTCTGGCCTTAAAACGATCTAGCATGCGAACGCTCTCAAGTTGGTAGGCTTCTTCAGAATTGCAGTTTCTCTTTGCCCTCAACAGTTCTCCAAAAGGAAGGCTCCATTTAAGAGTGTCTGGATGGCTGCTGAGAGCATGAAGAATGCTGTTGCCTGCGGTGGATTTCCTGTAAAGGACAGAGCAAATTGAATTATCTTTGATGTCAAGCCTGACATCAAGATATTCAGCCATCGTGCTACTGATGTTACTAGTGAGGACAATATTGTAAGAGTTGATGTTAAGCTGTTCAATGAATTGGGTAGCTTCAGACTCAGTGCCCTTCCATATGATGGACAGATCATCTATATAGCGCATCCAAGTAGTTACATGTTCAAGGTGTCTGCCATTTCAGGGTTCGCAAAGAGTTCTTCTTCCCAGCACCCCATAAAAAGATTTGCAAAACTGGGGGCGACGCAAGAACCCATCGCAGTACCGATGTTTTGTCTGTAAAGAACACCATTGAACAGGAAGATGTTATTGTTGAGACAGAACTCAATCATGTCTAGTATCATATTGGTGTGCTCTCTGAAGCGAATGGGCCTATTTTTAAGAAAATGGTTACATGCTGCCAAACCCTGTTTGTGATCAATGATGGTATATAGAGATTGGACATCTAAGGTGATAAACAGAAAGCCTTCCTCCCAGCTTAACTTTTGTAATTTGTTTAAGAAGTCCTTGGTGTCTCTCACATAACTGGGCAACTTGATAACAAAATCCCTAAGGAAGTGATCTGCGTACTTGGAAATGTTTTCGGAGACACTCCCCCTAGATGATACAATCGGACGCCCTGGTGGATTGATGGGATCCTTGTGTAATTTGGGCAATAGGTACAACACAGGAAGAATGGGATGGTCGTTCTTAAGATAACAGTATTCTTCCCATATTAAAATGCCATTGTCATGCCACGTGGTGAGTTTCTCCCAAATGGTAGTGATGCTGTTATAGATCTCAAACGAGATCGGCACGTAATATTTGTCGTCTGACAATTGTCTCAAAGCCTCATGAATGTATTTGTCCCTATCCAGTATAACGACATTCCCGCCCTTGTCAGCTGGGCGGATGACGATCTTAGTATCCTCTGCAAGTGATCTAAGTGCCTCTCTTTGTTTGTATGAGAGGTTGTTGGTAGTCCTATTCTGATATCTATTCTTGTGTCTGAAGGTACAAAGTGCCTTACTGACACTATCATGGAAAGTGTCTATGCTGTCGTGTGACATCATGGGTGAAAATTTGATTTGGGTTTAAAACCTGTAGCGCAAGGTGAATCAGTGGATAACTCTAAGCTCACAATGAGTTGTGTGGTGGACAATTCGCTGTCAGTTGTGGATGTACATGGAGAAGTGTGGCCCAATGATTAGAGCGGCAGACCCTGATGCAGAGGTCTAGCCCGGGACCAGGGTTCAATTCCACGCCTCGGCGGGTGTTGGGCTAAAAAATTCCACGGACCTGATAATTCTCGCCTCGGTGCCAGTTCAATCATGGAGTCCCACTCTGCAACTCTGGGCAATAGCTTGCTTAATCTCCACAACGGCCCCCACAATGCTAAGGATGCCTGGCCTCCACCTTGGGGGTGCCCAGGAGTGGACGCCTCACAGGGAAAGCCAGGATGGGTTCCACAGCGGTATTCGTACAAGCGCCTTGAGACCCTTGCGGGTGAGTAGTGCGCTATACAAGTATCAATTTACATTTACATTTACATGCTTGTGTGGATTCTATGATATTATTGCTGTTGTTAATATCTGATTCTTGTCCTAACTGTATCATGGTCATTAGTGTATCTATATCACCAGAGTTAATGTTATCCTGGCATTTAGACATCGAAGTTCTCACCCCTCCATTGTCCCCTAGTCTTTTCAACTTGTGCCATTTCTTTAGTTTTAATTTTCTCGGAAATTGGAAAAGACCTATTCTGGTCTCAATGAAATCAAATGGCTTAGAAGGACAAAACGACAAACCTAGACATAAAGTTTGTTTCTCAACATCACCCATGACTCTGCTGGAAAGATTAATTATAGTCTTATTAACCATTTTGTGATCCATTAGTAATTTTTCTTGGGACGTGATCTTCTGTTTCCCATGTTGCCTCTTGATCTGCCTCTTCTGCCATCGCTGGTGTATTCGTTTGCTTCTGTTTCTCCGCTTCCGCATCCTCTGCCCCGACCCCTTCCCCTCTGTCCTCGTGTCTGAGGTGCGGGGGTTTCTTGCATAGTCCGTCGGCTCCGGCGTAAGTGTTGATATTCCTCTAAAAAATTCACCTGACGGGAAATGGAATTAGTGGCAGTGGCATTCTCCACTGAGATGTCAGATTCAGTGTCGCTTTTAAGGGAGGTAGTAGTTGCCTGGCTTTCTTCTTTGTCAGTACTGGTAGGTAAGATTGTTTCTTTTTGTGTGTACAAATGATCGTATTTGCGACTAAATGTGAGAATCCTTCCACTCTCATAGTCACCATAGTCACGGTTGAGTTTTCTTTCTTTTCGCGCCTTGATGTCCTCCTCATACTTTTTAAGGCGGTCTTTCATGGCGCTCATCGCTTTATTCGCTTTCTCCACTTCAGGGGAATTTTTCATGTGTTCCATGATTTCCTGTATTTGTTTGATTATCTTGTTGCGGTCTATCCAAGCGTATTTCACCAAGATTTCAAGCATTCTTTTGGAACTTAGAGCAGAGTTCTGGGACCATTCTTGTAACATTTCTGGATTGGGCATTTCATATGTTGGCGTAGTGAAAATGCGCAAACCCCTGGGAACCATGTCCTGATCGATATAATTTTGTAAGGAAGTCGCTTCCCACCATTTGGAAATCTCAGTTTTTTTCAGTTTTTCTAATTTGCGTAATTTGTCATCTATAAGTGGTGTTGGAACTCTCTCCACAGTTGTGGCTACTCTTGGCTGTCTCTTTGCAAACATTGCATGTGCTGCCGCACTTCTCTCATCGTCTTCGTCCATGTTGCTGACACCTCTGACATAACTCTTCTAGAGAGCTGGGAGTCCAGATTACCCCTGTGTAATCACAGGTTCCTCCTGTCGTGTGATGCGTGAAGTCTCACTCTGCCATCAATTGCAGAAAATTATACTGACAGGCAGGTGATGTATCCGGGGTGGGGGGGGTGTTAATAGGTGGAGCAACGTCCGTAATGCGATTCACCCCAAACAATGAAAGTCTTGCAAAGCCCGGAAAACATGCATGCAAACTTCAGTGTGTCCGTAATGTCAATAAGGGGCGCCTAGCGATCACAATGCTGCTTCCCTTGGGACAGAGGTCAGGAGCCCCCCTGAACGAAGGAGATCCACCCCCTCACCACCAAAAGGGCAGACAAAGTCAGGCTACAGGCTTACCTCCGATTCAAAAGCGGTCCACACCAGACCTGCGAAGTATCCACAGCGGCCGGTCCAAAATACGGTCTCAATTTCAATTCCCAAAATCTCGCTCCTTCTGACCATATGGTACCCGAGGGAGGTGGCGCATATGCCGGCGGAGCATGCCGGCTAAAATGTCACAAAATACGTAGCCGATAGATGCGCTCTCAGTAACATAGAACTCTACAGCCAGTCTCTTCAAGAGGTGATTTAATACGACGCGTTTTTTAGCTCCTTGCAAAGCCTTGATCAAGTAATGACTTGCAAACAAACAGGGTGACTGATAAAGTTAATCATGGACATCGACAAGGGACAACATAAACAACTATCGTGTATATGGCAGACATCTTGGAACGGTATGATATAGATAGAAACTCATCAAAGTTATATCCTGTATACACAAGTTCCTCGGAACATAATGTCCTTATATATACATAGTATCTATACCTAATGTGTCATAAGACTGGGGTGATAAGGACAATCCTTAAGACCATTGGCGTGGTGTCACAACACACGAAAAATAAATATTTAACGGCCAAAACCACAACAACTATTGAATATTGTAGACATAAAGACACATAATGACACAAAATGATATATAGCGGCAAGATGATGAAAATACATCATGAGCGCGGGTCAGCTCGTGAGCTAGTGCATGCACTAATATTGCTGTTGCCACGTGTGTTGTGACACCACGCCAATGGTCTTAAGGATTGTCCTTATCACCCCAGTCTTATGACACATTTGGTATAGATACTATGTATATATAAGGACATTATGTTACGAGGAACTTGTGTATACAGGATACAACTTTGATGAGTTTCTATCTATATCATACCGTTCCAAGATGTCTGCCATATACACGATAGTTGTTTATGTTGTCCCTTGTCGATGTCCATGATGAACTTTATCAGTCACCCTGTTTGTTTGCACAAGTCATTACGTGATCAAGGCTTTGCAAGGAGCTAAAAAACGTGTCGTATTAAATCACCTCTTGAAGAGACTGGCTGTGGAGTTCTATGTTACTGAGAGCGCATCTATCGGCTACGTATTTTGTGACATTTTAGCCGGCATGCTCCGCCGGCATATGCGCCACCTCCCTCGGGTCCCATATGGTCAGAAGGAGCGAGATTTTGGGAATTGAAATTGAGACCGTACTTTTGGACCGGCCGCTGTGGATACTTCGCAGGTCTGGTGTGGACCGCTTTTGAATCGGAGGTAAGCCTGTAGCCTGACTTTGTCTGCCCTTTTGGTGGTGAGGGGGTGGATCTCCTTCGTTCAGGGGGGCTCCTGACCTCTGTCCCAAGGGAAGCAGCATTGTGATCGCTAGGCGCCCCTTATTGACATTACGGACACACTGAAGTTTGCATGCATGTTTTCCGGGCTTTGCAAGACTTTCATTGTTTGGGGTGAATCGCATTACGGACGTTGCTCCACCTATTAACACCCCCCCCACCCCGGATACATCACCTGCCTGTCAGTATAATTTTCTGCAATTGATGGCAGAGTGAGACTTCACGCATCACACGACAGGAGGAACCTGTGATTACACAGGGGTAATCTGGACTCCCAGCTCTCTAGAAGAGTTACCTCAGAGGTGTCAGCAACATGGACGAAGATGATGAGAAAAGAGCGGCAGCACATCCAATGTTTGCAAAGAGACAGCCAAGAGTAGCCACAACTGTGGAGACTGTTCCAACACCACTTATAGATGACAAATTACGCAAATTAGAAAAACGGAAAAATCAGAGATTTCCAAATGGGGGGAAGCAACTTCCTTACAAAATTATATCGATCAGGACATGGTTCCCAGGGGTTTGCGCATTTTCACTACGCCAACGTATGAAATGCCCAATCCAGAAATGTTACAAGAATGGTCCCAGAACTCTGCTCTAAGTTCCAAAAGAATGCTTGAAATCTTGGTGAAATACGCTTGGATAGACCGCGACAAGATAATCAAACAAATACAGGAAATCATGGAAGACATGAAAAAATCCCCTGAAGTGGAGAAAGCGAATAAAGCGATGAGCGCCATGAAAGACCGCCTTAAAAAGTATGAGGAGGACATCAAGGCGCGAAAAGAAAGAAAACTCAACCGTGACTATGGTGACTATGAGAGTGGAAGGATTCTCACATTTAGTCGCAAATACGATCACTTATACAAACAAAAAGAAACAATCTTACCTACCAGTACTGACAAAGAAGAAAGCCAGGCAACTACTCCCTCCCTTACAAGCGACACTGAATCTGACATCTCAGTGGAGAATGCCACTGCCACTAATTCCATTTCCCGTCAGGTGAATTTTTTAGAGGAATATCAACACTTACGCCGGAGCCGACGGACTATGCAAGAAACCCCCGCACCTCAGACACGAGGACAGAGGGGAAGGGGTTGGGGCAGTGGACGCGGAAGCGGAGAAACAGAAGCAAACGAATACACCAGCGATGGCAGAAGAGGCAGATCAAGGGGCAACATGGGAAACAGAAGATCACGTCCGAAGAAAAACTACTAATGGATCACGAAATGGTTAATAACACTATAATTAATCTTTCCAGCAGAGTCATGGGTGATGTTGAGAAACAAACTTTATGTCTAGGTTTGTCGTTTTGTCCTTCTGAGTCATTTGATTTCATTGAGACCAGAATAGATCTTTTCAAATTTATGAGAAAATTAAAACTAAAGAAATGGCACAAGTTGAAAAGACTAGGGGACAATAGAGGGGTGAGAACTTCCATGTCTAAATGCCAGGATAACATTAACTCTGGTGATATAGATACACTAATCACCATGATACAGTTAGGACAAGAATCAGATATTAACAACAGCAATAATATCATAGAATCTACACAAGCATGTACATCCACAACTGACAGTGAATTGTCCACCACAGAACTCATTGTGAGCTTAGAGTTATCCACTGATTCACCTTGCGCTACAGGTTTTAAACCCAAATCAACATTTTCACCCATGATGTCACACGACAGCATAGACACTTTCCATGATAGTGTCAGTAAGGCACTTTGTACCTTCAGACACAAAAATAGATATCAGAATAGGACTACCAACAACCTCTCATACAAACAAATAGAGGTACTTAGATCACTTGCAGAGGATACTAAGATCGTCATCCGCCCAGCTGACAAGGGCGGGAATGTCGTTATACTGGATAGGGACAAATACATTCATGAGGCTTTGAGACAATTGTCAGACGACAAATATTACATGCCGATCTCGTTTGAGATCTATAACAACAGCATCACTACCATTTGGGAGAAACTGACCACGTGGCATGACAAAGGCATTTTAATATGGGAAGAATACTGTTATCTTAAGAATGACCATCCCATTCTTCCTGTGTTGTACCTATTGCCCAAATTACACAAGGATCCCATCAATCCACCAGGGCGTCCGATTGTATCATCTAGGGGGAGTGTCTCCGAAAACATTTCCAAGTACGCAGATCACTTCCTTAGGGATTTTGTTATCAAGTTGCCCAGTTATGTGAGAGACACCAAGGACTTCTTAAACAAATTACAAAAGTTAAGCTGGGAGGAAGGCTTTCTGTTTATCACCTTAGATGTCCAATCTCTATATACCATCATTGATCACAAACAGGGTTTGGCAGCATGTAACCATTTTCTTAAAAATAGGCCCATTCGCTTCAGAGAGCACACCAATATGATACTAGACATGACTGAGTTCTGTCTCAACAATAACATCTTCCTGTTCAATGATGTTCTTTACAGACAAAACATCGGTACTACGATGGGTTCTTGCTTCGCCCCCAGTTTTGCGAATCTGTTTATGGGGTGCTGGGAAGAAGAACTCTTTGCGAACCCTGAAATGGCAGACACCTTGAACATGTAACTACTTGGATGCGCTATATAGATCTGTTCATCATATGGAAGGGCACTGAGTCTGAAGCTACCCAATTCATTGAACAGCTTAACATCAACACTTACAATATTGTCCTCACTAGTAACATCAGTAGCACGGTGGCTGAATATCTTGATGTCAGGCTTGACATCAAAGATAATTCCATTTGCTCTGTCCGTTTCAGGAAATCCACCGCAGGCAACAGCATTCTTCATGCCCTCAGCAGCCATCCAGACACTCTTAAATGGAGCATTCCTTTTGGAGAACTGTTGAGGGCAAAGAGAAACTGCAATACTGAAGAAGCCTACCAACATGAGAGCGTTCGCATGCTAGATCGTTTTAAGGCCAGAGGTTATCCCAATTGGGTACTACGTAGAGCTAAGGACAGGGTGGATGGCATCAGTAGAGCCTCTACCATTGAGGATAAACCTCCCATCACCAATGAGGTAGCTGTGAATGATACCAGGTTGATCATGACATACAATTCTGATTCTAGTAATATACAAAAAATATTGACTAAGAATTGGGATATCCTTAAATGCGATAATATAATTGGTGCGAATATTCCCATCAGACCGAGCATCACTTACAGGAAAGGGAGGAACATCAGGGATCAACTAGTACAGAGTGATGTTACCATCTATCCCAAAAGACAGGAACACGGTCTCCAAGGGTTCTTCCCTTGCGGCCATTGCAAGGCATGTAAAAACAGCACTTTCTGCAAAAGTGCCAAGTGCAACGGGATCAACAAGGAGATCAATCAATTCCTGACCTGTAGTTCCACTTTTGTCATCTATGTGATTGAATGCCCGTGTAAGTTGTGGTACATTGGCAGTACCACTCTTATGGCCAAAGAACGCATTTTAGAACACTACCGGACAATCGTACACAAAGATGAAAAATATCCTGTTGTCCGAAATTTCAGGGATAAACTTTTCTCGAATCCTGCTCTTCTTACATTCTGCATTTTGGAACAAATTTTCAGCAACCCCAGGGGTGGCAATCGTGTTCTTAAACTCAGACAAAAGGAATCTAAGTACATTGTCAATTTCCAAACCAAGAATCCTGGGGGACTTAACCAGGATGAGGAATTGGCAATTCATCTTAGAGAATAATCACTGATGTTATATACCTTTTACCTCCTTTGATCAGGCTTAATTCTCTATGTCTTTTGCTATGCTGTCTCAGTATTGCATATTCTACTATTATGTTTCCTCTGTTCTCTCTCGCACCCTATTTGTCTTCAGTTGCAATTGTGCATTGAAAGGAGAAAAATATTTATGCACTATATCGTTGCTAATTGGTAATGTGTTCTTACATGTTTTTATATATTTTTTCCTAATTTTTTCCTTATTGTCTTATTTTCCACAGGAGGAAAGGAAGGGGCCCAGTCACCGGCACTCACGTATCACGGGCAACCTACCCTTTTCCCCTCATCATCACTTAAAGTGGGCGTCTGAAGGGTATAGTATGCGACTCCACAGGGACTTTTTGCAGATTGACGGTGTTGGTCGTTTCTACAATTGAGTAGTCTGGACACTGGTCCAACATGTACACTTGTAATGCATTTGCACTTTACCCTCAGAATGTGGTCAAGCACAAACGCGCTCTATATTCACATATAGATTTTCTTTGATATTGCCTTCCTACAACACGACATACTGTTTATTAGTTTGCACAGATGCACTAGCTCATGTCTGGCAGACAGGGACACCTTTGCTCCTACACGTGGCAACAGCACTATTAGTGCATGCACTAGCTCACGAGCTGACCCGCGCTCATGATGTATTTTCATCATCTTGCCGCTATATATCATTTTGTGTCATTATGTGTCTTTATGTCTACAATATTCAATAGTTGTTGTGGTTTTGGCCGTTAAATATTTATTTTTCGTGTGTTGTGACACCACGCCAATGGTCTTAAGGATTGTCCTTATCACCCTAGTCTTATGACACATTTGGTATAGATACTATGTATATATAAGGACATTATGTTACGAGGAACTTGTGTATACAGGATACAACTTTGATGAGTTTCTATCTATATCATACCGTTCCAAGATGTCTGCCATATACACGATAGTTGTTTATGTTGTCCCTTGTCGATGTCCATGATTAACTTTATCAGTCACCCTGTTTGTTTGCACAAGTCATTACGTGATCAAGGCTTTGCAAGGAGCTAAAAAACGTGTCGTATTAAATCACCTCTTGAAGAGACTTGCTGTGGAGTTCTATGTTACTGAGAGTGCATCTATCGGCTACGTATTTTGTGACATTTTAGCCGGCATGCTCCGCCGGCATATGCGCCACCTCCCTCGGGTTCCATATGGTCAGAAGGAGCGAGATTTTGGGAATTGAAATTGAGACCGTACTTTTGGACCGGCCGCTGTGGATACTTCGCAGGTCTGGTGTGGACCGCTTTTGAATCAGATGTAAGCCTGTAGCCTGACTTTGTCTGCCCTTTTGGTGGTGAGGGGGTGGATCTCCTTCGTTCAGGGGGGCTCCTGACCTCTGTCCCAAGGGAAGCAGCATTGTGATCGCTAGGCGCCCCTTATTGACATTACGGACACACTGAAGTTTGCATGCATGTTTTCCGGGCTTTGCGAGACTTTCATTGTTTGGGGTGAATCGCATTACGGATGTTGCTCCACCTATTAACACCCCCCCCCCCGGATACATCACCTGCCTGTCAGTATAATTTTCTGCAATTGATGGCAGAGTGAGACTTCACGCATCACGCGACAGGAGGAACCTGTGATTACACAGGGGTAATCTGGACTCCAAGCTCTCTAGAAGAGTTACCTCAGAGGTGTCAGCAACATGGACGAAGATGATGAGAGAAGAGCGGCAGCACATGCAATGTTTGCAAAGAGACAGCCAAGAGTAGCCACAACTGTGGAGACTGTTCCAACACCACTTATAGATGACAAATTACGCAAATTAGAAAAACGGAAAAATCAGAGATTTCCAAATGGGGGGAAGCAACTTCCTTACAAAATTATATCGATCAGGACATGGTTCCCAGGGGTTTGCGCATTTTCACTACGCCAACATATGAAATGCCCAATCCAGAAATGTTACAAGAATGGTCCCAGAACTCTGCTCTAAGTTCCAAAAGAATGCTTGAAATCTTGGTGAAATACGCTTGGATAGACCGTGACAAGATAATCAAACAAATACAGGAAATCATGGAAGACATGAAAAAATCCCCTGAAGTGGAGAAAGCGAATAAAGCGATGAGCGCCATGAAAGACCGCCTTAAAAAGTATGAGGAGGACATCAAGGCGCGAAAAGAAAGAAAACTCAACCGTGACTATGGTGACTATGAGAGTGGAAGGATTCTCACATTTAGTCGCAAATACGATCATTTGTACAAACAAAAAGAAACAATCTTACCTACCAGTACTGACAAAGAAGAAAGCCAGGCAACTACTCCCTCCCTTACAAGCGACACTGAATCTGACATCTCAGTGGAGAATGCCACTGCCACTAATTCCATTTCCCGTCAGGTGAATTTTTTAGAGGAATATCAACACTTACGCCGGAGCCGACGGACTATGCAAGAAACCCCCGCACCTCAGACACGAGGACAGAGGGGAAGGGGTTGGGGCAGTGGACGCGGAAGCGGAGAAACAGAAGCAAACGAATACACCAGCGATGGCAGAAGAGGCAGATCAAGGGGCAACATGGGAAACAGAAGATCACGTCCCAAGAAAAACTACTAATGGATCACGAAATGGTTAATAAGACTATAATTAATCTTTCCAGCAGAGTCATGGGTGATGTTGAGAAACAAACTTTATGTCTAGGTTTGTCGTTTTGTCCTTCTAAGCCATTGGATTTCATTGAGACCAGAATAGATCTTTTCAAATTTACGAGAAAATTAAAACTAAAGAAATGGCACAAGTTGAAAAGACTAGGGGACAATAGAGGGGTGAGAGCTTCCATGTCTAAATGCCAGGATAACATTAACTCTGGAGATATAGATACACTAATCACCATGATACAGTTAGGACAAGAATCAGATATTAACAACAGCAATAATATCATAGAATCTACACAAGCATGTACATCCACAACTGACAGTGAATTGTCCACCACACAACTCATTGTGAGCTTAGAGTTATCCACTGATTCACCTTGCGCTACAGGTTTTAAACCCAAATCAACATTTTCACCCATGATGTCACACAACAGCATAGACACTTTCCATGATAGTGTCAGTAAGGCACTTTGTACCTTCAGACACAAAAATAGATATCAGAATAGGACTACCAACAACCTCTCATACAGACAAATAGAGGTACTTAGATCACTTGCAGAGGATACTAAGATCGTCATCCGCCCAGCTGACAAGGGCGGGAATGTCGTTATACCGGATAGGGACAAATACATTCATGAGGCTTTGAGACAATTGTCAGACGACAAATATTACATGCCGATCTCGTTTGAGATCTATAACAACAGCATCACTACCATTTGGGAGAAACTGACCACGTGGCATGACAAAGGCATTTTAATATGGGAAGAATACTGTTATCTTAAGAACGACCATCCCATTCTTCCTGTGTTGTACCTATTGCCCAAATTACACAAGGATCCCATCAATCCACCAGGGCGTCCGATTGTATCATCTAGGGGGAGTGTCTCCGAAAACATTTCCAAGTACGCAGATCACTTCCTTAGGGATTTTGTTATCAAGTTGCCCAGTTATGTGAGAGACACCAAGGACTTCTTAAACAAATTACAAAAGTTAAGCTGGGAGGAAGGCTTTCTGTTTATCACCTTAGATGTCCAATCTCTATATACCATCATTGATCACAAACAGGGTTTGGCAGCATGTAACCATTTTCTTAAAAATAGGCCCATTCGCTTCAGAGAGCACACCAATATGATACTAGACATGACTGAGTTCTGTCTCAACAATAACATCTTCCTGTTCAATGATGTTCTTTACAGACAAAACATCGGTACTACGATGGGTTCTTGCTTCGCCCCCAGTTTTGCGAATCTGTTTATGGGGTGCTGGGAAGAAGAACTCTTTGCGAACCCTGAAATGGCAGACACCTTGAACATGTAACTGCTTGGATGCGCTATATAGATCTGTTCATCATATGGAAGGGCACTGAGTCTGAAGCTACCCAATTCATTGAACAGCTTAACATCAACACTTACAATATTGTCCTCACTAGTAACATCAGTAGCACGGTGGCTGAATATCTTGATGTCAGGCTTGACATCAAAGATAATTCCATTTGCTCTGTCCGTTTCAGGAAATCCACCGCAGGCAACAGCATTCTTCATGCCCTCAGCAGCCATCCAGACACTCTTAAATGGAGCATTCCTTTTGGAGAACTGTTGAGGGCAAAGAGAAACTGCAATACTGAAGAAGCCTACCAACATGAGAGCGTTCGCATGCTAGATCGTTTTAAGGCCAGAGGTTATCCCAATTGGGTACTACGTAGAGCTAAGGACAGGGTGGATGGCATCAGTAGAGCCTCTACCATTGAGGATAAACCTCCCATCACCAATGAGGTAGCTGTGAATGATACCAGGTTGATCATGACATACAATTCTGATTCTAGTAATATACAAAAAATATTGACTAAGAATTGGGATATCCTTAAATGCGATAATATAATTGGTGCGAATATTCCCATCAGACCGAGCATCACTTACAGGAAAGGGAGGAACATCAGGGATCAACTAGTACAGAATGATGTTACCATCTATCCCAAAAGACAGGAACACGGTCTCCAAGGGTTCTTCCCTTGCGGCCATTGCAAGGCATGTAAAAACAGCACTTTCTGCAAAAGTGCCAAGTGCAACGGGATCAACAAGGAGATCAATCAATTCCTGACCTGTAGTTCCACTTTTGTCATCTATGTGATTGAATGCCCGTGTAAGTTGTGGTACATTGGCAGTACCACTCTTATGGCCAAAGAACGCATTTTAGAACACTACCGGACAATCGTACACAAAGATGAAAAATATCCTGTTGTCCGACATTTCAGGGATAAACATTTCTCGAATCCTGCTCTTCTTACATTCTTCATTTTGGAACAAATTTTCAGCAACCCCAGGGGTGGCAATCGTGTTCTTAAACTCAGACAAAAGGAATCTAAGTACATTGTCAATTTCCAAACCAAGAATCCTGGGGGACTTAACCAGGATGAGGAATTGGCAATTCATCTTAGAGAATAATCACTGATGTTATATACCTTTTACCCCCTTTGATCAGGCTTAATTCTCTATGTCTTTTGCTATGCTGTCTCAGTATTGCATATTCTACTATTATGTTTCCTCTGTTCTCTCTCGCATCCTATTTGTCTTCAGTTGCAATTGTGCATTGAAAGGAGAAAAATATTTATGCACTATATCGTTGCTAATTGGTAATGTGTTCTTACATGTTTTTATATATTTTTTCCTAATTTTTTCTTTATTGTCTTATTTTCCACAGGAGGAAAGGAAGGGGCCCAGTCACCGGCACTCACGTATCACGGGCAACCTACCCTTTTCCCCTCATCATCACTTAAAGTGGGCGTCTGAAGGGTATAGTATGTGACTCCACAGGGACTATTTGCAGATTGACGGTGTTGGTCGTTTCTACCATTGAGTAGTCTGGACACTGGTCCAACATGTACACTTGTAATGCATTTGCACTTTACCCTCAGAATGTGGTCAAGCACAAACACGCTCTATATTCACATACAGATTTTCTTTGATATTGCCTTCCTACAACACAACATACTGTTTATTAGTTTGCACAGATGCACTAGCTCATGTCTGGCAGACAGGGACACCTTTGCTCCTACACGTGGCAACAGCACTATTAGTGCATGCACTAGCTCACGAGCTGACCCGCGCTCATGATGTATTTTCATCATCTTGCCGCTATATATCATTTTGTGTCATTATGTGTCTTTATGTCTACAATATTGTCAGGAGCCCTTTCTTTCTTGCGCAGGAACAGAGATGCCTTTTCCCAACACCACCTCCAAGAACCACCAACGCAGCACTATGAAAGATGCGTTAATGCCTTCTCCGGAGGGGGTAGGGGGATTGGATAAAATAACAAAAGAGAAGAGAAGAGACTGCCACTGGTTGACTGCTTCCTGTTGGGTCTTCTTTCTGTTAAACTGGCTTCTGGTTAGATCATTCAGGAGGCTGAATAAACATTAGACTTATTAGTTCTATTTAATCTCCTTCCTCTTAATAACCTTTAGTCTTATATTATAGCCCCTTCTACATACCAGCTTGTAAACCCAGTGTTGCTTCTCTTCTATTGGACAGCTATTTTTTCTGCTCCGTATCTCTCTTCTAATAGTTCCTAATGTTAACACAAAAGTTAGTGGTCTTTTCTTATACCTCACAACAATCTATTTAACTCCCTAAAACTACGTCATACCTATCTTTTACTCTCAGGAATGTATCAATTTCTAATATTCTTTTTCTTTTTCACAGGAACAGTTCGTAGATAGATGAACTTGGGTAGTACTACAACACTATTCCTTATTTACATCATAACATTTACACGGTGTGACTTTAGACTCAAAACTTAGCTCTGGTGCTTCTCATGGAACTTCGAACTCTTCACTGACTCTCCAGTCAAATGTCTCACAACAATTGGAACAGACGCGCCTCACTGACGCATGACTCTCTGACGAAGGTTCTCCTCCTTCAAACTGATGACGGGTTTTCTGTTGCGGAACTCCAGACTCTTTCTTGAACTGCGCATGAGCTCCAGCCGAACACTACCTCAGGAGCGGTAGGCTCGAGGTGAAACTTAACACGCAGACACGAATTCCGAAACTGCTACGGTTCAAGGTAAGCGTAATTGGAAACTCTTCCTGTCAGGAAACTACGGGAAATGCCCTCACTAAAACTAACTCGGACTCAAGGTTGCTGCTAGGGTGACGGGTTCAGGTGAAGTGCGCCAACGTTCTAAGTTGCGCGCTTCTCATAGAGTTCTGGAACAATGAGAAAGACTAGAACGCTAACTCCTCCAGAGCGTCGGCCATCTTAAGGTTCCATACTTCCCAGGCCTTGCTCCAAGTCAGAGTTCTTAGGATCTTTTTGTTTCTCATTGGTTGATGGGCACTGATAGTGCAGATAGAAGGTTTCTTGTCGGTAATGGTTCTGACAGTACCCCCTCTCAAAGGAGGTCCCTCCAATCTTGGCTTCCGAGGAAATTTTAGATGAAAGGATCGTATCAAACGGGGGGCATGGACATCAGAACATTTCTCCCAAGATCGTTCCTCTGGACCATAGCCTTTCCAGTCCACTAAATAGTAAACTGTTCCTTTAGATCTCTTAGAGTCTAGAATTCTTTTTATCTCAAACTCAACTCCTGATTCTAAGTGCACAGGTTTTGGAGGGAGGTCCATTCTTAAATCTGAGGATATTTTTTTTAGTAAGGAAACATGGAACACAGGATGAATCTTCATTTCAGGTGGTAAGGTCAAACGGTAAGTCACTGGATTGATTACTTTCTCTATGGGGTAAGGACCTACAAATTTTGGTTGGAATTTTCTATCTCCTTTGAGTCTGAGATTTTTAGCGTTTAACCAAACCCTGTCTCCTACTTGCAGTTTAGGACCTTCCCTTCTTTTCCTGTCAGCATATTTCTTGTATGTCTGCTTGGCTTGTATTAAGTTATTAGTGGCAGTCTGATGGACTTGGGCTAAATTTTGTACTATTTCCTGCACAGCTGGGACTGAGATTTCTTTACCAATTACAGAAGCATTTGGATGCCTACCATAATTTAGATAGAAAGGGGAAAAACCCGTAGAAACATTTTTAGCATTATTGTGTGCGAACTCTGCAGCCCACAAATACTCTGGCCAATCCCCTTCTCGAACCCGGATCAAGTGGTATGCCCCTCGCAGGTCTAGTTTCGTGAAAATCTGTGCCTCCTTTACCTGGTCTAACAGCACAGAGATGAGAGGAAGAGGGTACCGATTCTTGATGGTAACTTTGCTAATGGCTCGATAGTCAATACAGGTTCTTAACTCGCCTTCTTTTTTGGGTACAAAGAATAAAGGGGAGGAGACCGGAGACTGAGATGGACGGATAAATCCGTTGGCCAAGTATTTCCCAATGTATTCCTTCAAGTGTTCATTCTCTTTCTCTGTCAAGGCATACACTCGGCTACATGGTAATTGCGCGCCTGGCTCCAGATCTATCCTGCAGTCAAATGGCCGATGTGGCGGTAACTTCTCTGCCTCTATCTCGTTGAACACTTCCTCGAATTCCTTATATTCAGATGGTATTTCACCAGTGTGGATCACACACACAGAAATTTCTTGTTCACTCAAAGAGGTTGCTGGTCCTGATCCCTTAGTTTCCACGAGATGGTCAAAACAGTTGCCCTTACAGAATTCAGAATTCATGCTCACAGTTCTCGCTCCCCAATCGATGCTTGGATTGTGTTCCGTTAACCACGGCAGGCCCAATATAATCTGGAACTGAGGAGCATCGATCAAATTGAACTGGATGAGTTCGCGATGTTCCTCTTGAAAGGTCAACTCTACTTGTTCCGTGTGACTAGTGATCGGTCCGGAGGAAAGATTAGTTCCATCTACGGCTCTTACTGGTTCACTTCTTGACTTCAAGATGGGTCTTAGTCCGACGCTGGCTGCATATTTGATATCGCAGAAGTTTCCTGTTGCCCCTGAATCAATCATAACTGACACCTCAGTTAAAATGACATTCCTGAACTTTATTTTCATTGAAATTACAAGGTGGGGAGATGAAGACTGTAAAGTGTTCGCGATATGATGTTCTTCTGGAGTTGCCTTATCCTCAGCACCTACCAACCCAACTCCTCCTATTGGTGGTGCGTGGAGTTTTCCTTCTCCTTTGAGAACATTTTTGGCTTTTTGGGACAAATTCTGACGAAGTGTCCACTTCCTCCACAATACAGGCACAAATTATTCTGTCGTCTTCTTTCCTTCTCCTCCTTGGTCAGAGGACCCCGAACCACTCCAATCTGCATAGGCTCGGTTCCAGATTGACTGTCTGGTACTTTCGTTGAGTCATTCTTAGTTCTGTCGAATCTCGGTATACTAAATTTGAAATCCTTTCGCTTTTCACCCCTCCTCTCACTTTGACGAAAATCGATTTCCAAAACCAAATCGATTAAGGCTGAAACGTCGGTAGGTCGATTTGGAATTTGGGCCAAAACATCCTTCAATTCGTCTTTTAATCCACGATAGAAGACTGCTGCTCTTTTACATTCCGGCCAGTCCGTTTCTACCACCAACTTATTGTATTGAGCTAGATATGCTACAAGATCCTTGTTCCCCTGCTTTAATTCTAAAAGTTCATTGTCTGTGGCTTGAGAAATCTTTCGGCGATCAAATATCCTCAAAAATTCTTTTTTGAAATCTTCGAAGTGATAAAGAAGAGCATCGTCTCTGGTGACTAAGGGCATGGACCAACTAGCGGCATCTCCGCTAAGGTATGACAAAATAAAGGCCACACGGGACTGTGCGTCTGGAAAAATCGAAGGACGACACATGAAGTGCAGGGAGCATTGCGTCAAAAAGATTTGAGCCTTCTGAGGATCACCACTAAATCTTTCTGGGGGGGCTAGAGGAATAACAGGAGAAAGAGAATGGACTACATGTGTGGCTACACTAGAAGTGGAGTGTTCACCTTCTGTGTCTGGGAATTTCAAACTGGATGTCGGATTAAAACTGGAAATCTTAGCTGCCAGCTCGACTGTTTCCCTCCTTGTGTCCATTACCTCCTGTCTCAAACCCCTGTTTTCATCCCTAACTGCGGCTAATTCTTTTTGTATTATGTGCAAGACCTCTCCTAATTTTTGCAACTCCAAACCTTCAGCCATTCTGTTCGGGCGCAATCAATACGTGGGCACTTCACTCTGTCAGGAGCCCTTTCTTTCTTGCGCAGGAACAGAGATGCCTTTTCCCAACACCACCTCCAAGAACCACCAACGCAGCACTATGAAAGATGCGTTAATGCCTTCTCCGGAGGGGGTAGGGGGATTGGATAAAATAACAAAAGAGAAGAGAAGAGACTGCCACTGGTTGACTGCTTCCTGTTGGGTCTTCTTTCTGTTAAACTGGCTTCTGGTTAGATCATTCAGGAGGCTGAATAAACATTAGACTTATTAGTTCTATTTAATCTCCTTCCTCTTAATAACCTTTAGTCTTATATTATAGCCCCTTCTACATACCAGCTTGTAAACCCAGTGTTGCTTCTCTTCTATTGGACAGCTATTTTTTCTGCTCCGTATCTCTCTTCTAATAGTTCCTAATGTTAACACAAAAGTTAGTGGTCTTTTCTTATACCTCACAACAATCTATTTAACTCCCTAAAACTACGTCATACCTATCTTTTACTCTCAGGAATGTATCAATTTCTAATATTCTTTTTCTTTTTCACAGGAACAGTTCGTAGATAGATGAACTTGGGTAGTACTACAACACTATTCCTTATTTACATCATAACATTTACACGGTGTGACTTTAGACTCAAAACTTAGCTCTGGTGCTTCTCATGGAACTTCGAACTCTTCACTGACTCTCCAGTCAAATGTCTCACAACAATTGGAACAGACGCGCCTCACTGACGCATGACTCTCTGACGAAGGTTCTCCTCCTTCAAACTGATGACGGGTTTTCTGTTGCGGAACTCCAGACTCTTTCTTGAACTGCGCATGAGCTCCAGCCGAACACTACCTCAGGAGCGGTAGGCTCGAGGTGAAACTTAACACGCAGACACGAATTCCGAAACTGCTACGGTTCAAGGTAAGCGTAATTGGAAACTCTTCCTGTCAGGAAACTACGGGAAATGCCCTCACTAAAACTAACTCGGACTCAAGGTTGCTGCTAGGGTGACGGGTTCAGGTGAAGTGCGCCAACGTTCTAAGTTGCGCGCTTCTCATAGAGTTCTGGAACAATGAGAAAGACTAGAACGCTAACTCCTCCAGAGCGTCGGCCATCTTAAGGTTCCATACTTCCCAGGCCTTGCTCCAAGTCAGAGTTCTTAGGATCTTTTTGTTTCTCATTGGTTGATGGGCACTGATAGTGCAGATAGAAGGTTTCTTGTCGGTAATGGTTCTGACAAATATTCAATAGTTGTTGTGGTTTTGGCCGTTAAATATTTATTTTTCGTGTGTTGTGACACCACGCCAATGGTCTTAAGGATTGTCCTTATCACCCCAGTCTTATGACACATTTGGTATAGATACTATGTATATATAAGGACATTATGTTCCGAGGAACTTGTGTATACAGGATACAACTTTGATGAGTTTCTATCTATATCATACCGTTCCAAGATGTCTGCCATATACATGATAGTTGTTTATGTTGTCCCTTGTCGATGTCCATGATTAACTTTATCAGTCACCCTGTTTGTTTGCACAAGTCATTACGTGATCAAGGCTTTGCAAGGAGCTGAAACGCGTCGTATTAAAACACCTCTTGAAGAGACTGGCTGTGGAGTTCTATGTTACTGAGAGCGCATCTATCGGCTACGTATTTTGTGACATTTTAGACGGCATGCTCCGCCGGCATATGCGCCACCTCTCTCGGGTCCCATATGGTCAGAAGGAGTGAGATTTTGGGAATATATATTATATATATATACATATATATATATATATATATATTATCTACTGGCGGTCGCCAGTAGATAGTTATGACCCATTTTCCATAGGAAATCTGGAACATTCTATTGGGAATTTCTTTGGCGCCGACTGACGAATCTTCGCGAAATTCTCCAAAGTTTTGGCCAGCTCCGCTCCTACCCTGAAAGTTTCGTTGTGATTCGTCAAGCGGGGGCCGAGAAAAAAGGGGGGTCCCAAAACGCGTTATCCCCATGCAATTTCCCATAGGATCTGTTGTTGCAGCTACAGCCCGAACCGCTGAACGGAATGACACCAAATTTGGCAAAGAGGTAGTCCTCAGTTCGGACTCGTGCCTTTTGCATATTTGGTGTGAATCTGTTCAGTAGTTCCTGAGAAAATTAGGGTAAAAAAGTTAGTGATATCTATGGCCGCGGAGGATCCGCGGACCCTCCCCGCACCGTACGCGAACCCTCCCCGAACCGAGCGCGCACCCTCCCGATCGCGCGCTGAATGCTAATTGGCTGTCGAGCGTCTCTCTCCATTCGAAACCAGGAACTGTTGGCGGCCATTTTCTGCCTCGGTAGAAGCGAGGCTGAGGAAGCAAGGGGAATAAGTGCGTAAAACATATAAAGGGGGCAGAGTGGGAATACTCTGACCCTCTAGAGGTGCTTAGGGGGTCCCAGAAGGAACCCCTGGGGCCCCCCTTTTTAAAAAAAAAAGAAGCGGCGAAATGCGCGCCCGGTGCGCGCATCCTATCGCGTTGGATGCACGGATTCTGTCGCGGTGGGTGCGCGGATCCACAGCAACGTTTTTTGAAAAACGACAAGAAATCATTGGTTGTATAACAACTTTCTACACTGAAAGGTAGGGTGTTTATTTTTGTTTTTTAAAGGTATGATTGTTATTGGTTAACAAAAACAGATTGTAAGGAACATTATATATGATAAGCTGATATGTTGAAAAGTCAAGCACACTTCCTGTCTTGTGTAAGAACATTGTGTGCTGAACTTGTGACCTGTGAGCTCAGTGCAGTGTTCCATGACCTGTTTCTATGGTAACAGGCAGAAGGCAGATTGGGGGAAGGGTTGAAATGTATTTCAGTTGGAAAGGGTTGAAATGTTTAACCAATAAACTTTTGCTTTTGCTTTTGAGTTTATGTGTGAAGGATTGTGATTTGATGTTTACATGTATATGTGTGGAAAATGAAAGGGAAACTTTTCCATTCTTTGCTTTTGCTGAGAGGTGCACAGTGCAGAGATTATGTAAAAGAAAATATGGTGAGTGATTGATATACTCCTTAATCTACAAAAGAACTTGAAAGATGAGTTATTTAATTGTGAGGGGATGTATGTGGACTATTTTGATTTTAATCAGACTAATGTATTTTTCCTGCTAAAGTTTAGGGAGTACTTTTTTTCTCTACAATGTGTGTGCATGTAGAAACCATTCTGTGATTGGCATTTGTGTTTTTCCATGTGTTTGTTGAGAGATAACTGTGCAGTTTTTATATTTTGGTAGAATTAGAAACCAGTCATTGTTTATGAATTTGTGAAATGAGTTATGTTATGTTTCTATACTAAAATGTAGTACTACTTCTAGATGAAGAAATGTGTTTTCATATAGTGCAAGGGATAGTGTTGTTTGTCTAGAATCACACAGTGAGTCTGTGTGCATTTGGGAACAACTGTGAGAGAAGCATTTGGTAATATTGTGTATTTGCTGACAGATAAGTGTTTTAAAACCAGTCGGGTTGTCAAGTTTTAGTAGCATTAGAAGCCAGTCTTTGCTTATGTGTTGATTAAATGAGTCAGGCATTGACACTAAAGAGCAGTCGTGAAATATGTAGATTGTGTGCAGTTCCCTTATCACTTCCAGTGTAGTGAATGAGTTTTGGTAAACTTCTAGGAATACTGGTGCTTGTCTAGAATCACACTGAGTCTTTGTGCATTTGGGAACCACTGTGAGAGAAGCGTTTGGTAACATCGTGTATTTGCTGATAGAAAACTGTTTTAAAACCTGTCATGTTGTCAAGTTTTAGTAGCATTAGAAGCCAGTCTTTGCTTATGTGTTGATTAAATGAGTCAGGCATTGACACTAAAGAGCAGTCGTGAAATATGTAGATTGTGTGCAGTTCCCTTATCACTTCCAGTGTTGTGAATGAGTTTTGGTAAACTCCTAGGAATAATGGTGCTTGTCTAGAATCACACTGTGAGTCTTTGTGCATTTGGGAACCACTGTGAGAGAAGCGTTTGGTAACATCGTGTATTTGCTGAGAGAAAACTGTTTTAAAACCTGTCATGTTGTCAAGTTTTCGTAGCATTAGAAGCCAGTCATTGCTTATGCGTTGATTAAATGAGTCAGGCATTGACACTAAAGTGCAGTCGTGAAATATGTAGATTGTGTGCAGTTCCCTTACCACTTCCACTGTAGTGAATGAGTTTTGGTAAGCTGCTAGGGATAGTGTTGTTTGTCTAGAATCACACTGCGAGTCTGTGTGTATTTGGGAACCACTGTGAGAGAAGTGTCTGGTAACATCGTGTATTTGCTGACAGATAAGTGTTGTAAAACATGTCATGTTGTCAAGTTTTAGTAGCATTAGAAGACAGTTATGGCTTATGCTTTCATTATATGAGTCAGGCATTAACAGTAAATTGCAGTTGTGAAATATGTAGATTGTGTGCAGTTCCCTTACCACTTGCACTGTAGTGAATGAGTTTTGGTAAGCTGATAGGGATAGTTGTGCTTGTCTAGAATCATACTGTGAGTTAGTGTGTATTTGGGGTCACTGTGAGAGAATCATTTGGTAACATCATGTATTTGCTGACAGATAACTGTTTTAAAATCTGTCATGTTGAGAAGTTTTAGTAGCATTAGAATCCAGTCTTTGCTTATATGTTGATTAAATGAGTCATGCTTTGACACTGACGTGCTGTACTTAAATATGTAGATTGTGTGCAGTACCATTAACTCTTCCAGACTAGTGAATGAGTTTTGGTAAACTCCTAGGATAGTGTTGCTTGTCTAAAATCACACTGTGAGTCTGTGTGCATTTGGGTAAGGATTGTGAGAGAAGCATTTGGTAATATTGTGTATTTGCTGACAGATAAGTGTTTTAAAACAGTCAGGTTGTCAAGTTTTAGTAGCATTAGAAGCCAGTCTTTGCTTATGTGTTGATTAAATGAGTCAGGCATTGACACAAAAGTGCAGTCATGAAATATGAAGATTGTGTGCAGTTCGCTTACCATTTCCACAGTAGTGAATGATTTTTGTTAAACTCCTAGGTATAGTGGTTGTTGTCTCGAATAACACTGTGAGTCTGTGTGCATTTGAGAACCACTGTGAGAGAAGCATTTGGTAACATCGTGTATTTGCTGACAGATAACTAATTTAAAACCTCTCATTTTGTCAAGTTTTAGTAGCATTAGAAGCTAGTCTTTGCTTATGCATTGATAAAATGAGTCAGGATTTGACACTAAGGTGAAGTACCATGTACTATTCTGTTCACTGTGGCAGAACTGAAAATTTAAAAGTTTTACCTAAGCACTGTCCTAGAAGTAGTCTGATTATTTAGTCAGTTTCTAAGTACCAAATAGATTGCTTCAAATAAAAGTGTTCTGACATACTATACACTTGTCTTTTACACCATCAATTCCCTAGTCAGTATCCATACACTTCCAGGAAACATCCTGTCACTTCCTTTGCAGTCCTCTAGAGACCCATTCAACACCATGTACTAATCCATTGACTGTGCCAAAACTCACACACTTATAAATTCACCTAGACACTCTCTTTCCAGTACTCTAATGATTCAGTCACTGCCTAAGTATTCATGCACTGAGCCATTTCTTAGCACATGGACTACGTCAAACCCATATCCACTATGCATGCAGTCCTCTAACCACCTACACACTTGTCTTTCACACCTTCAATTCCCCAGTCAGTATCCGTTCACTTGCAGCAAACACCCTGTCACTGCCGTTGCACTCCTCTAGTGACCCTTTCAGCATCATGTACTAATCCATTCACAGTGCCAAATCCTAATAAATTCACCCAGGCACTCTCCTTGCAGTACTCTAATCATTCAGTCAGTACCCAAGTACTCATCCAGTGACCCAGGCCTTAGTATATGGACTGCTTCAAACCCTTATCCTCTATGTATGCAGTCCTCTAACCACCTACACAATTGTCTTTCACACCTTCAATTCCCTAGTCAGTATCCATACACTTCCAGGAAATACCCTTTGACTCTCTTTGCAGTCCTCTAGTGACCCATTCAGCACCATGTACTAATCCATTCACTGTGCTAAAACCCAAACACTTATAAATTCACCAAGATACTATCTTTGCAGTACTCTAATCATTCAGTCAGTGCCTAAGTATTCATACACTGAGCAAGGCCTTAGCACATGGACTGCTTCAAACCCCTATGCACTATGCATGCAGTCTTCTAACCACCTAGACACTTGTCTTTCACACTTTCAATTTCCTAGTCAGTATCCATACAGTCCAGCACTTGTCACTGCCTTTGCACTCCTCTAGTGACCCATTCAGTACCAAGTACTAATCTATTCTCTGTGCGAAAAGCCTAGCACTTATAAATTCACCTAGGCACTCTCCTTGCTGTACGATAATCATTCAGTCAGTACCCAAGTAGTCATGCAGTGAGCCAGGCCTTGGCACATGGACTGCTTTAAATGCCTATGCAGTATGGATGCAGTCCTCTAATCACCTACACAGTTGTGTTTCACACCTTCTATTCCCTAGTTAGTATTCATACTCTTCTAGCAAACACCCTGTGAGTCACCAAGTGTGTCTCCTTATACTACTGTAATCATTTAGTCAGTTAGCATGTAGTGTTTTAGTGAGGGAGGCTTTAGGGCATGAACTGCTTCAAAGTAGTATGCACTATGCATGTAGTGTTTTAATGATTGTCACACTTGTGGTTCAGGGCTATAGTTTCATAGTCAGTTTTTATATAAAATGTGTTTGTACAGTAATGGAATAGTATAAATTTGAAAGCTATTACTATACATTTATTTGTGATTCTTTTTTACAGATACAGAACAGGAGTGTTTCTCATCTGTTTGCACTCTTCTCGTACAAGATTGTTTGGATGAAGGGTCCTTAGGTGTTTCATCATACTTGCTGTGCCGCACGAGTATGTTTTGTTAGGATCTCCTCGTAACAGAACTCTTTGTCAAATCTTGCGAGTGACGAAGGTGGCATTGGTCTTTGTTTGCTCCTTGGAAAAAGTAAAACATTTCCTCACCACTGAAGAAAAACGTTGTTTGTGTGGTGCCTTCTGCAAAACATTTTCTTCAGATTCGGTAAATATTTTAAAGCGGCAACATTTACAGTTAAACTTATAAAATGTTGTTAGCTGCATGCATTTTATATATCTGTGATTTGTTTCTTGTGGTATTTTGTTGAGAATACCATGTTGTTTTTTTAACAATCTTTCTTATTTTCCAGGTCTGTCGTCGACATCCATTGTCCCCACAGTAGTGTTCCGCCTTGTTGTTTTTTTTATTGTTGTCACATTTTGTTTATTAGTTTATTGTTCATATATATGTTAATAAAAAAATAAAGTTTGAAAATAGTTTTTCGTTTATATATTTATTATTATAAAAAATAAAGTTTGAAAAAAAAAATTTATAAAGTTTTTGGTTGTTCTCTTAACTGCTGTGTGACTCTTTCTTGTTCTTATTACTGTTATTTGATGGAGTCCACCATGGTGTTAAATTTTGGGGGACTTATTGCTGGAATACTGGTGATATCTGCAGTTTGCACTAACTTCTGAATAGTGTGTTAGATTTATCTCAACTTTACTTCCGTTAAAGTGCTGATAATGAAATGGAGAGTAGCCGTTCCCGTGCAAAAAGACACGAGGTGCACCTTTCCGATTTATTCTAAATACTAAAATCCTGTATTGAATTGCACTGAGGTATTGGCTGTAGTTACAGTGTACATACAAAATCTATTAAGAAATCTCATTGTATTTAAAATGATTGGGAATAGTGCGTCAGGTGCTGGATCTTGATGAGATACACTGCTCAGTTCGTATATTGTTCTGCACACGAAAAAAATCCCATCACAACTTTCACACCAATTGCAATGCGAAACAAATTCCGGCGATAAGACACGTTAGCACCAGGGATTTTACACCTGCTTTCTGCTGGTGTTAAGCAGGACAACTACCTGCACCATGAAAGGGAACACAGTCAAGAGCCACACCAGAACACCCACAGGTACCATAGAGTCAATGAGCATGATACAGGGATACCCATGAGGGACAGAAGACTCATCTCAACAACTCCAGGACCGCCAATGCCCCCCAAACCCACATCTTAGTAAGGGTGTCCCCGTGGTCATTGTCTTAGCATGATAGGCACGAGCCCTGCAACATCACAGTGTGCTGTCACCTCAGCGTTGGCAGTGAGCCTGGATGTGTAGCTACGCACGCATCCTCCTGCATGCACAACTGGCGTGTGCTGGTCTGGGGTTCACAGGTCAGTGCAGGGGTGTGCCTATGCGGCAAGGGGAACAGGGTGTCTCGGACATGTCTCTGTACAGGAAGTTCGGTAAGTGTGTCTTTGTGTTCTGGTGTGGCCTGCTACAAGAGCCGCAGCAGTTGATGTTGTAAACTGGCATGCACCACCTCCAAACGGCACTGTGATGTTGTAGTTGGAATGTAGCAGGACATGCGCAAATAGGCATTACAATGTTGTGCTGTACGAGTGCACGAGATACAACAGCGCACCGTACAAAAGTGTGGGGGCTCGTGGGAGGGTGGAGGTGCAGCCGCTTGGCAACATAACACACAGTGAACTCGACCATGTGCCACATGCTGGGCATCTCATCCATGATGACCACGGTCGCAGACATCCCATAACACCAACGACTGGCCTCTGTACACATCCTGTATGAATGCAGCGTGGTTTTCACTTCTATGCTCGTTCAGTGGTGTGATGTTGGCGGGTTGTGTGACTTGTGCTGCTTGTTGGTGTGTTTCATTTTGGCCATTGTTAGTCTATATGTGTGTTGTACTTAATTGTTCATGTGTGCCATTCTGCCCATCTCCCCCCCTCCCCCCACTCCCTGCTTCTTCCTCTTCCTACTGCTGTTGTGTCTATAATTTTGTTGCTGCACACATAAATACATGTAAAGAATAAATTAGAATAGTTCCTTGATTCTTTTAAGCTTCAAAACTTCTCTATTGGTTTCTTTTTAATTTTCCAAATGAACTGTTTTTTTAATATTCAACAACACATAGAAGTCAGAAGTGCAACATATTCTATCAACACACTTTCTAGAACATTCTACAACACGTGCAGGTTAAAAGTTCATCAATTTTTTAAAACTTAACGATATTTTTTTGTGACATTTTCTTGAATATTTAACGACACGTGCAGGTTAAAAGTTGACGATTGTTTAAAGTTCGAACAGTGCCTTTCAAATGCAAGTAGCAGGTGTGGTTGATCTGAGCAAATGTTATCCTTTGATATGTACTCCACGTTGAAACTGCTTTTTCTTAACCAATCACAAAGATGCTTTTCCACAAAACTAATGTGCACCCTACTTTTAAAAAAGAATGCTTTTCATGAAATCTTCAGAGATAAGTTATAGATAGGAATTAGCATTTAAAAAACCTTTGAAATTCACTGAAAAAACCATAGGTTTCAGGGGCGTTATAGTTAGGAATTGGCATTTAAAAAACCTTAGAAATTCACTGAAAGAAACAAAGGTTTCAGGGGCGTTATAGTTAGCTGGACATTTCCCTCGTACAAAACCCTAGAAATTCCCCTGTTATAGTTAGTTCAGCTAACTATAACTCGCGCCCCTGCAATGCACTGCGGATTATTTATTTGTTTTTAAAGTTAATAATACACTTAAATTCCAATTCAATTATGATGTTGGATTTGAAGGATTTAAGGAAAAATTACTCTTTCCCTGTCTGAAGTTCCTCAAGACTAAATATGCATTTGCTCTCCCACTTTTTCCAGCCAGTAATTAGCATTTGAACATGTGTGAAAAGGTGTGAAGTGCTTCTTAGGAGCAAACAATAGGCTGACCTGAATGGTCAGCGATGACTCCTTTGAACCCGTCAGGAAATGCAGGATAGGGCTGCGAGCATACCTTTAGACATTACATTACAATCTGATTGATTGTCCCAAACTAGATTTTAGATTTAGATGTAGGAGGGCCCTATAATGGCCATAGTACACTCACCATACACCCCTCGCCCAGTCCATTGGTTAAGGCCAGCACAGGAGTCATTCCCACCCACGAGCTCGTGCCAGGCATAAATGCAGCATCTCCAGGCACCAGTTTCAGAACACTCCTGGACCTGTGGAAGATCATTAGATGAATGAACCTGCTTTCTTTAAACTCTGAAGAAATTGACCTGCTCTCTCACTCTCTTGTATTCAGGACAAAGAAGTGCAGTCCAAGGGTCATATGTTTGACCTCCTGTTAAGGATGAGTGAATGCGGGAAGATGGCAGCTCACCAATGAGCTGCCCATGCTGGCTCATCCCAACTCGGTTGGGATACTGCCTGCCTGCAGTCATGGTGCATTACTAGGACAACTCATGTGCTCACGTTAAGAACAAGAGGGCATCCTTAATTAATTCAGGGTGGCCAGACCTGTGTGTTAGTGCTCCCTGCAATAATCTTACAGAAGGCCGGTAAACTTTGGAGGCAGCTCAATTACCTGTTTGGTGGCATCATGGTGGTGACACGCAGCCCAATCAGCAGTCAGGCTCTTGGAATAATGAGCCCATGACGGGCCGCAGCAAGCCTGCGACAAGGGCAGCAGGTGGTATATGGTGCAGCATTTAGTAGCATTGAAAAAATGGCCCCACTATTGGGGGAATTGCTTGTTCGGGTTCCCATTCTCTAAGCGAGTAAAATGAGCGAAGCAGCCTCAAATCTGACAACACCTGCTGTGAGGGATTTGGAAATGGATGGCAGCTCCGAGGTCAGTGTTGTGGAGGGGGGCACTCTTGGATGTTCTGTGCAGCACAGTATGATCTGCCTTGCTAATAGCAAATGCTTCTGTTGCTGCTCCTCCCGAGAGGACTGTTGTTGGGCGGGGAAGAGTTAGCACCGGTCTCCCTGCAGTCCAGGAAGCAAGGGCAATGAGTGCACCATCAGAGTCCATCAAGTCCCTTGAGACCTCAACTGCCCGCTGAGAGTGGAGAAACCAGAGCTATCAGAGATACGCAGTCTGCATTGGGCCTCTTAGTAAGTCGGCACTCAGATTCTTCTACTGTTATCTGCACCCCTAACTTCTTCCCTGATTGTGCTATTCCTCTCACATATGTGTGTGCATGGAGGCTGATTGATATTATTGAGGACAGTGTAATTAAAAACTTAGCAATGGTGTTGTCACTAAGTAAAGGGAGGAAAGGAAGCAAGGATGGTCAAGATCACCCAGAATGGATGGAGAATATGGCCCAGACTATCAACATGTGTGCTTTGGAGGGCAGAGGGGAGTGCTTGATTGACCAAGCAGTACCTTCTCTTTGGGAGTGCACTCAGCCGACACTTCAGGTCCTTAAGGAGCTATTATCCCTGCTGGCTCTAAATGACAATTGTGTAACCCCGACAGTAGTAGGAGCTATCGAGACTGGCCTATACGACACTGAGAGCTCTGCTGGGACTTCTAATCCAGAGAGGCACATTGCACTAAGCAATATCCTGATTGTGTAGGAGATAGAACATCCAACTATTGGCCTAAATGTGGAACAGTTAGGGTTGATCAGTCCGGAACTGGTGGTCATGTGTCAGACCACACTGGTCTCAATTCAATCAGACTCTCCAGGACACTCTTGACATGCTGAGTACAACTCTGATCACAACATTTAAGGCAGTGCAAGATAGGTGGTAAGGGGGAACAGGATATAAGGAAAAGCGGGGTCTAAACTCTTGGTGCCTAAAAATCGTAAAATCATTATGTAGAACTGACACGGGTGTCAGCACTGGAAATAGGATTCACAACTTTCTGTTTCCCCTAAGTGTGAATGAGAGTGCCACAATGGATAAGGGCTCAGGTTACCAAACTTCAGTATCGGCTTTACTTGTTGGGGGAGAAGGGAGGGGAGCATAGTGACAGTTCAGTGGTCATCGAGAACAGGACAACTATGGAGCATTTGATTTCTTCTGTGAAGTCTATTCCTTCAACTTCCACCTCTCCCCCCCAACACATCTCAGGCGGCCAAGGAACCATTGCTTAAAGATATTTTTCAACTAATACAAGAGCACACGCTCCAGTTAAAGAATCAGTATATGGAGATTAGAAGTGACAATCTTAAAATGCAACAGGCAGTTAACTAAATTTCCCAGAACAATGGTGAAATTGCAGACCAAATCAAATAGCTGAGGCAGAGGACTGCATAGACTGAGGATACAGTGACTCATGTATTGCAGCAGGTAGATACACAAGAAATTGAGCTGCGGACCATGCAAGAAAAAACAAAAACGAGGATTCGGAAAATAGACGGAGCCGCAATAATTTACAGGTTCTGGGGGTTTAGGAGAACTGTGAAAGAGGAGATATAGGAGTTTTGACATCAAATTATTTTAGAAAGCCTTTCCTGAGCTTTCAGATTGGGATTGGAACTCACAGATCTAGTGGGCTCATCGGCTTCCAGTCCGTCAGAGTAACTTCTCTAGTGTGGCAGCCAAATATCCGTAACCAATTCTGATCTATATCAGCAATTTAATTCTTCAGCAGGCAATCCACTCTAGAGGAAAGTCCTCATCTCCAGTTACTGTAGATGTGGTCGAGCTTTTTGTGCGGTTTGATTTTTGCCACATCACTGTCGAAAGTCGATGGTAGTTCAGGAAATTAAGTCCAACATTGAGTGATCTGCGGCTGTAGGTCTTTCTTCAAGAACCAGCTCGTCTTAAGGCGATCTAATATGGCAAGACATATGTCTGTAAAGGGGAGGCTAAAGTGATGGAGTTGCTAGTGCGGTGGTCAAGCAAATCCAAAACAGATGGAGAAACCTGTCCCCCCAATAGCTAGGAACAAGTGATTGCTGTTCACGATGAGACTCTTGGGCATTGTAACTCCGCTTCTAAATCATAGGGAATAAGGCTGGGGAATGATTGTCTTCATTGCGATCTAAGGACTCCCCAATTCTATACGAGTCACATATACTGAAGTAGGGAAGGAGGATTAAAGACATGAAAAGTCTGATGTTGACATTGATGAATTTTAGATGGGGTGGTTTGTCTGGATGGCCTGGTTTCATTAATCATTGGAGTGCTGATTGGGTGCTTCTCTTTTTCTCTGTGGTGGGTGTCTCTTTTCCGGTTGTGGAGCAGCTGGGTATGGCAATCCTTCAACAATGGCTAGGGGTAGGGCGATTTCTGCAGCAGTGGGGCCCCTCAAGGTGGGTCTGAAGAGGCTTGGTGGTTAGGGTGCGGTCGGAGTTTGGGGGATGAGGGGAGGGCTGATGTGGTTGGGGGAGGGGGGGATGGAGGTAAGGGTTAGCTATGGAGATAAAAAACAAAAGGGGAGTGCCATCACAAGTTTAGTGGGTATAGGTTGTGAGTACCTATGTTTTTCTCCATTTGAAGTAGATTTGAAAATGTCTAGGTATCGGTTAGCAAAGATTAATTACCCCGGGGCCAGTGCTTCAATTTTGTCAGTAATTCTTGGCTCCCAAGCTTATATGTTGGAATGGAAGAGGTTTGAATAGCTCTCTTAAAAGACACCTGTTGTAAGAGATATTTCATTTTGATAACCCCCAAATGATATGCCTCCCGGAGACATATGTTGCATATAAGGATCCTGCTCAATTTATACAATTTGGCTACTGACTGGGGGGTAACAATGTAACAAGTATCGATCAGAGGGATCACTATTCTCTTCAGTCTCTCTTCAGAAGTCAAGATTGCTAAAAAGTAAGAGGACAAGCAGGGTAGGTAGGTCACAGTACAAGTGGAGCTGGATTTAATGCAATTTACTATATGTGCATTCGATGGCCTGAATTAGGATGATCCCCATATATTTAATGCAATCATGACGGGGCCAGGGATCTTACTTGTTGTCAGGCATTTTAAATGTGTCCTCAACTATAAAGTTAATACAACTAATACTTACACCACTCCACGCAAGATTAAAGTTCGCTGAGCAATTGATTTGTTGATGTGGGTGCACAGCTGGTTGATGTATGGCAGGTAATTAAACCAGTGAGTTCAGGCTTTACTTATTATTCACATATTTACAATCATTACTCTCTTACTGACTATACTCTTGCTCCTCGGGGACTGATTTATGATATGGAACTAGAGGTTGGTCCTAAGTTAATATTTGATCATAACCCTATTATTATTTCTTTAAAGAATAATTTGACCGCGGCAGAGCTGAGACCATGGTCGTTGAATGCCGTCTTTTAATAGATAAAGAGAATAAGCGGATGATGCATATAAACTTGGTGGAATTTATTGAGTCAAAGTTGGAGTCTGCTCCTATTAGTGTGTTTTGTGATGCCTTAAAAGCATATATCAGGGAATTATGATTTGGTATGTGTCTAACCGCAATCGGAAATCTGGATAGACTGAAGTGCAGGGTTCAGTAGAAATATAAGGGTTAGAAAGGGTGCATGCCGCAGCAATACTCACTTAAAAGATGATCAAGATCAGGAAATCACTCATTGTCTTGCGATTCATGAATAATTCTGCAAATTTTATCAATCTCTATATAGTGCAGATGAAGTTGTTGTTCACTATCATACTGTAAAAATTGTGGATTTATGCTCCGTTAAGATTCCCAGATAGTCAGATCGCAAGTTGACATGCTTGAGTACAAAATGTTCCTGGATGAAATTAAAGATACAATCCTTTCACTCTCCTCCAGCAGAGCAGTAGGCCAGGATGGGATACCTACTCAGTTCTCTTAACTCCTTGCTGATGTCTTGGGTCCTCTTATCCGATTTATTATTCAGCGTATTGAACAGGAGCAGGATATCACAGAATCAAGGGAGTCCGTTAATGTAGGTTTTCTTGAAAAAAGGGAAGTCCCCCCACCAAGCGAGGATCATACTAAATGATTTAATTAATTAATGGAGAAGCTAAAATCTATTCTAAAATATTAGCACCTAGGATGGCCGCTGTGATTGATATGCTTGTGAGTGCTCACTACAACACTGGATTCCGGCTAGCCTGGCTGATGAAGGGGGATGCCCTGAAACCGGTCCCAGGATGCTCGTTTCCGGTCCAGGGAGGATCTGGCTTGGCAGTTCCGGCTGGACTGTTCCCATAAGGAACACTGTCAAGACTGATTTGCATATGGCTCGGTCCAAACTGGGGTGGTGTGGTGAGCAAAGGAATGATGGATTAAACCCAGATCCTTGTGACTGGGGGTGAATGTTTGCATTGTCCAGCATTCCATCCATCAATTGATTCTTTTGCATGTGTTAATAATCAACAGCATGGTTTTCTCCCAGGCAGGGATTCTACTATACATACTAATACTGTAATTGCTGTTTTCGAAGTGGCTAACAATTTACATAAATCGGACGGTATGATCCTCCTTGACGCCAAGAAGGCGGTTGATAAGGGTCTCCCGGCCCTGTCTTTGGGCTGTTATGTCTCAGATGGGGTTCCATCAGAGAAAAATATATACATATGGTCTGTTGCCTATATCAAAAACCTAGACCTAGGATACTTATTAGTGGAGAAGCATCAGCGGTGTTTGTGATTCAACGACGCACCCATCAGGGTTGCCTACTTTCAGTGTTAGTTTTTTTAGTCTGTCTGAAACCATATATATCCAGGATCCTTAATAATCTCCGTCTTTCACCCAGGGAAATAAATGGGGACAGGGTGCATATAACTGCCTATGCAGACGATGTCACTGTATATTCAGCTAATGCCATTGATGATGTAGGTGCAATTGAACAGGAGACATTGGAGTTTGGTACCGTCTCTGGATAGAAACTGAATAAGAATAAAATACAAGGGGGCGTGGCTTGCCGCGGAGAAGAAATGGCCCCTTGCTAGAGCGGCTCAATGAACCACCTAGACGTTGCCCCAGAATGTCCGCACATTCACCCGATTAAGTGGCGCCTATAAAGCCGTGAGGCCTCACACAGTGCCCGGGTGCAGGGACGAATTGAAACTAGACAATTACCGGTGGAGAAACAGGGCACGGCCTTCTGACATGCGGCATCCCCGGACTTTCATACGGGAGCCCAGAGCCACAGTGACGTAGACAAGGTGCAGCGCAGAGGGAGGCTGAAAGACGCGCCCTGCAATGCAGAGTGCCCCAGCGGGGGCTGCGCTATGCACAATATAACGAGGAGGTGATCTGAGTTGGAACAGCCAGCTGGGGATTTGGATGACAGAGACCGAGCTACCGGGAGACTCGGACCAGGTCAGAAATTGAGGGAAGTGCCCTAGCCTGAAGACATACCCCCAAGTGAGAACGGAGGGGTTGAGTGGAGGTCCCGGAAGAGCATGCAGTGCTCTGGGGCGACTTGTATGGGGAGCCACATCATTGCAGAGGTGCGCAGTGAGTCGCGACCGGCAGTTGGCAAGTCGCAGCCATTTCGGGGACACAGAGTAACGCGGCATAGTGGATGAGATCTGCGTCCGGTGCACTGCCACGCCAGCAAAGGGCCCGTTCAACACAGTAACTACTGATGGGGCATCCCACCCAGTGGAGGATCAGACTCCGTGGATGACTTTATAAGTGGCAGTGGAAGTAGACAGGTAGGGCTGAACGAGGCGCAGCCGCTAGCCTCTGGTCTGAAGATCATGCCAACAAGAGGGCCCCGACGACCGTCTGTTATCCACGTGCAGTACAGCCTGTGAACATGATTGGGGGCAGAGGACCACGTCACCCTCAGCAGATAAAGCTCGACAAATATACAGTACCCAAGGAACAGGTGACCGACCCTGGGGGTGCAGAAGCAAATATGGAAGAATCATCGACGGTGACCCCAAAGCCTACATTGCACGGTATAATGGCAGCCATACAGGGCATCAGGACGGAGCTGGCAGGGAAAATAGAAGCGGTGACCTCAGAGGTGTCTCTACTGAGTGTGGACCTTGCCAATATGAGAGAGCGAGTGACCGCGTGGAGGAGTCGACTGCTGAACTGGCTAAAGACACCAAAATCATGCAGAAACAAATTAAGGAGCTGACACAGACCACGAGGGAGCTGGAAGATAAGCTGGAGGACCAGGAAGGGCGCTCCCGCCGAAATAATATACGTATAATTGGAGTGCCGGAAGGGGCAGAAGGTCAGGCAGTTGGCCTTTTCGTGGAAGACCTCATAACCAACTCTCTCCAGCCGAGGGGCCTATCAAAATATTTTTCAGTGGAGCGTGCACACAGAATCCCGGGAGTGAGACCGAGGCCGGGAGCCCACCATGGCCCATAATAGTGAGGCTTTTCAATTTTAGGGACAGAGACTTAATCCTGCAAATGGCTAGAACTGCTCCGCCTCTGAAATATGATAATGCCCACATCTCAATCTCCCCAGACTTCACTCAGAAGGTGCAGAAAAAAAGGCAACACTTTCTAGAAATTAAAAAAACTCCTCCAAGCACAGGACATTTAATACCCTATGCTGTTTCTAGCGACCCTCAGAGTTATCGCAGAGGGAAAGGTGTGGAGGTTTACAACTCCGGAGGAAGCACACGACTGGCTGAAGGGATGGAGACTGGTCATGAGAACAAAGCACTGGCAGAAGGCTGCATCGGCAGCAGAGGCAAGAGACAGAGAGTCCGATGTGGAAATGGCAAGTGGACACCAGCGGGGGTGGAATGCACGACGCAGAGAAGGGAGGGACACCAGTGTAGGAATACACAGGCAATGGAGAGTTGGAACTGTACGCAGGCTGCAATAGACTGGCCTCACAGTTAACCCAAACTGTTAATGGATCCCTGAATCAAAGTTCTACTGATCAGATAAGATTTACGAACTGTATACCCGACGGAAGTTAGTGTGTTGTGGCAATACTGGTCTAGTGAATGAGTAGATATTGCACCCGTATAGCACAGAAAGGTTCTTTAGGGGGAGGGCAGCCATGGATCCTGAGATGGACAGAGTAACAAGTGCCAGACAAGAAAGGGGACCTGAGCCGCTGAGAGACTTTGTGGAGGCGATGGGGCTTGTTGATCCCTGGAAAGCACACAATCCAGAAGATTGGCAATATACTTTTCACTCTGCTTTCCATGGGGGGTACTCAGGCTTAGAATATCTCATGACACTGGGAACGCAGACCCAGTGGTTCAGGGGGACAGAACACAGGGCTAGAGGTATATCTGATCATTCCCCAGTGGTGACACAACTCAAGGGACCGGTAAGACAGCATATGCTGCCCACTCGAATGGACTCGTGGCTCTTTAAGGATAAACAGGTGAGAGGGAAAGTAGCGGAGCGCACAGAGCAGTACTTCTTGGATAACCTAGGTACAGTGGAGTCGCCCTGCACATTATGGGAGGCCTATAAGGTAGTTATGCGAGGGTATGTCCAAGCGGTAGTGGGAGGGAAAAAGAAGGAACAACGCATCTTATGTGACACACCAGAATCTGACTTGCGACACCTGGCGAAGAAAACTGTAGGGCACACGGACATAGCACAACAGGCGAGACAACAGATCCGAATCAAAACAAAGGAGTTTAAGGACATAGTTGAGGGAGCAGCAAAGATTTATGGTAGAGCAACCCAACAGCGTGTATATGAGCAAGATGCGAAGCCCAACAAGTTATTGGCATGGTTCATGGATCTTTTGACCAGTCGTCTAGGGTAACCCCTCTTCATGAGTTTGTCGCAAAGTAGATCTGCTTCCCTGAGATAGTTGTCTTTCATTTTGCAATTTCTGCGTATCCTCAAGAACTGGCCATATGGTGGGTCATCCCTAAGTTCTGTGGGGTGGGCACTTTTGTAGTGTAGAAGAGTATTGCACTCTGTGAGCTTTCTGTACAGTGTGGTGTAAAACCCTCCCTCATTTGGTTTGACAGAGACGTCCAGGTAGTTAATCTGTGTGTTGCTAGGGTCATCGGTAAATTTTAGGTCTGGTTGGCAACCGTTTAACCATTTACAAAAGTTATCCAATTCATTTGTGGTGCCTTGCCAAATCATAAACACATCATCAATGTATCGATGCCAGCTCCTGATTCTATTGCGATGTGGGTTAACTTGGTTGAGGATTAATGTTTTCTCTATGTTATCTACAAAGAGTATGGCAACATTTTGGGCAAAAACTGCCCCCACTGAAGTTCCTTTACATTGTTTGTAGAACTTGTCATGAAACATGAAGTAGTTTTTGCTAAGTGCTATTTCAGCTCACACTTTCTCGTCCTGATGAAGATCTCACACTAATGAGATCGAAACGCCGTCAACCTCTCTAACCAAAACTCCATTATTGCGTTAAATTTATTTAGGAGTTTTGCTTACTACTGTTGTTTTTCCATGCGATGTAAAGTTTTAATGTCACCAGCACTTCTCCACTTCACGCACTTTAAATTTCTGTGTGAGCACTAGAACTATTACCAAAGTATATGATATTCCATTTATGCAGATAATAAATGTGTTGTCATTCCAAAAACCTTGTGTCCCAACATACATTGCGTACAGAGTCCCACCTGGACTTCTTTGTATTGTTTCGTCTGACTAAATACTGCTCTTAAATCATTAGTAGCATAGGCTACCTGAGGACCTTTTGGCCTCCACTAGACCTTTGTTCTACACACCGCCTCATAGGAGCACTAGGCTCAACTTACGAAGATTTTATGGAGTGTTGAGCAACACCAAAATTAACACGACGGAGGATGCCACGCTGCTCTCCTTAGACACATGCATGGCATTTGACATCATAGAGTGGCCATACTTACAAGCGGTGTTGGGTAAATTTGGGTTTGGTGACGGCTTCTGTGCTTTGGTGCCGCTCTTATACGCGGGCCCATTAGCTAGGGTGACAGTAAATGGGGAGATCTCGAGGATTATTCAACTTCATAAAGGCACAAGACAGGGGTGTCCACTCTCGCCCAAGCTGTTTGCTCTGGCCTTGGAACCCCTGGTGGCATGGGTTAGGATAGACCCTATAATCCGGGGAATCAGTGGGGAGGGGGACTGAGTGGAACAAATAACACTGTATGCAGACGATATACTGTTCTATGTCACCAACACCAGGTCATCTATAAATTGGACCATTCACATATTCTAAACGTTTGGACAGTACTCGGGATATAGAATACATTGGAATACATTTCTATTGTACCTTCTGGCCGGCAGAAGCCCGTGCCTGCCAACCTGTGCCCATTCCTTAGTCATTAGGGATACCTTCAAGTACTTAGGCATAATTATTTACAATGGGACGACTAGATTCCTGGAGGATAATCTGTTCCCCCAGCTAGACAGGCTACGCAGGGACGTTCAACACTGGTGAAAGCCTCCACTGACTCTGGTGGGGCGAGCTTCCTTATTTAAGATGATGACACTGCTGAGGCTACTGTATATGCTGCAAAATACCCCGTGCAAAGTTCCGCCCAGTTTTTTCAGGCAAATAGACTGGGACCTGCAACTCCTTTTGTGGGGCGGTAGACAGGCCAGAATCGCTCTGCGCGAACTGCAGCAGAGAGTATATGAGTGGGGACTGGCTGTTCCAGATATTAAGAAATACTACTGGGCAGCGCAATTCATAACCATCAACGAGAGGGTATACGCAGGGAGAGAGGAGCCTGCTTTTACAGCTGATCAACTCCACATGGGAAGGGTAGGCTATCTGATGACGCTATACCTTAGAAGTGGAAAAGGCACACTACCAGTACATACAGAGGTGTCGCTAGAAATATGGAGGGAGGCCACCCTATTTCTGGGAGGGAAGGATAAACTGACCGAACGAACCCCGCTTTGGGACGCTGATTTGCTATGTTATGTTATGTTAATTTAGATTTATTGAGCGCTTAATACCAAAGGTCTCTAAGCGCTGTCGAAGAGTAGCGTAGAATCTTAGCAGTGCACTGATCATTAAGCCCAAGCTTCTAAAAACAAGATGGTTTTTAATTGCTTCCTGAAAGGAAGAAGGCGGTTTTCCACACGGAGTTGGCTAGGTAGCTTGTTCCAAAGAGTAGGGATGACGGAGGAGAAGGCCCTCCCTCCTTTGGAAACGTAATTGAAACTATGTAAGGTGGGTCTGCTGAAGGGGTTTTTCAAATCGCAGACAATAGGGATCGAACATTTGGGTGATGTATGGAGGGGGACTCAACATGATCAGCTTTGAAGATCTGGAAGCAGAATACCAAATATCAGACAAGGAATTCTTTAGATACCTACAACTCAAGCATGCTCTGAGGAAGCATGTTCCGGATGGGGAACAGTTGGCGGAGTATACCCCGCTCGAGGATAGGTTGCTCATGGACCCCATGCCAGATAAGGCGGTCTCACTGGTATATAGGAAAATCATGAACAACTCACCCAATCCCTTGGTGGCACTTAGGGAAGCCTAGACGAATGACAGTGGAGGAGGACGATTGGGTCGGGCAATTAAAAGCCCGAGGGAGGTAGCAATTAGGGCTCGATATAGACTAATACAACTGCACATCTTCCACAGGTTAAACATGTCTAGAGTGCTCCTACATCGGATTAGTTGCAGTGACTCGGATCAGTGTGCAAGGGAATGTGGGGCAGTTGGCACTTTCTTCATATATTATGGTCATGCCTATTGATTCAACACTGGAAAGATGATCTGGATTGGTGTTGCAATGTGGGTTTCAGGGTAGGAGTTGCCCTTAGAAATGGGACAAAATATGGGGGAAATGGACTCAATACAGAAAACTGTGAATCACGGAGTGGGCACAAGTGCACAGAAGGAGGGGGGGTACTCACATCAGAGTGGGTAGTGCTGCCCTTGAATTAGTAAGCAACGTTGTGTTTTGAAAGATGTGCAATGCAGCTAACTGATGGCTATTACATATCAATGTAAATGTACTGTGAATGTTGGTCAACCGCTTTACTGCCAGACCCCGATTGGTTATTTAATAAAAAAATATTTAAAAAAATAAATAAATAAAAAATATTTCGGCACTCACAATATCTTCTACACATTAGGCAAAGTGGGTGGGTGAGAATTTGGGCGATATCAGGTGCCCAAGATGCAGTCTATTCAAAAAGAACAATTGAAGGACAGAATGCAGAACAATGTCATACATTCAACCCAGTACAGAGATCTGGGCCTAAATCCATCATTTTTTTGCTCACCATGCCATTCCTGTTTGGACTCAGCCATATGCAAATCAGTCTTGACAATGTGCATAGTGGGAACAGTCCAGCCTGAACTGCCAGGCCAGGTCCTCGCTGGACTGGAAACAAGCATCCTAGGACCGGTTTCGGGCTTTCAGCCCTCATCAGCCAGGATAGCTTGACTCAAGTGGCATGGAGAGCACGGGACCCACGTCTGGGCATACCCGTCCCACTCGGGGTGACAAATTCACTTTGCCACTGGATTCAAGCTAGCCTGGCTGATGACGGCTGATTAAAAGGACACAACGGGGTATGCCCAAATGACCCTCCTATAACTGGGCATAGAACATCTATAATATAAACAACAGATGGTATAGAGGGATCAATCTCTCATTTATTTTTTGCACAAGGAACCACGAATTACCTTGGCAACTTTAATGTTTAAAGTAGCGCAATTATTTGAAAAATTATTTGTCAGGTACAAATATTTATCGGCGAGACTCAAGACAACATATATATATTCACAGTGAATAAAACACACAACATGAAAAAAATCAAACATTAATTACAGCAACAAACATATATACAATGTCAATCATACATAACATATACATAACATATACATTCCCCTAACGACTTCAATATCATGTACACTTATACATCTAAGTGTTACATTCAGAGGTAGTCCTCTTAGCGCCAGAGGTATCGCTCCTCTATTTCAATCAATTGTATGCGTGAAGTAACTAATGTTTCATTCAAACAATGGTTGGACTCCTCCTTTATCTGTCTGTTGACGCGGTCGCATTTCAGCGCCAAATTTCTTTAGGCCTCCTCAGGACAGGGGTATACTCTATCTATAACAATAGTTAAAATCACATCAATCAAACGAATATTCTACCGATCTTCACTCTATCCCTTATTTACCCATACAGTGCTCGGAAGGAAGACAAACAAAGACCAAGTTAAAAATAGACAAATGTAAAGGCAAACATAGAGAAGGGAATCCAGTTCCTTAAGGGTGACAAAAGTGAGGTGCACTTATTGTAAAGCCACTTCAGAGGTGTAAAATAATACGGTGTGCCCAACAGTGCCCAGTAACCATGAAGGGTACCTCGATCTCAACACAGCTCAGTACCGGACATGTAGTTCAGGCTGATAGACACTAACAACAACTTCTTATTTTCTATTGCGAATACTCTCTTCCCCCATTCGGTAGTATGGATATTCTCTCAGTATCTGCAGTGGTCAAATATCACACATCAAAATCTACTTCCCCACTTAATTACGCATTTCTATCCAGTAGCGAGTAACTCAACTTCTACTACCTTTTGCCACTTTAGATCAACTGGGGGGACCACGGCTCTCTCCTTTCCTTACTGCTCAACGTACCAGCACCTTACTGCCAAAATGAAAACAATAAGTTTTTCAAAACGCTCGCAAAAATGAATATTCTCTATCATGAGGCTTAGAATTCATCACGGGCTCCTAACTCTGACTGCCTGTTTACACGCTCGCCGTCTAATCCTTCTTGCTTCCGCTTCGTTACGCGCGTACTGCTAATCTTCCGGTACGCCTTAAAGGCGTACGCGCGAACACGTGTCATATGTTCTGAAACAATGAGCATGAAGGAAAGACTAATCTTTAGGGCACGGACACAAAACAGTAGTTCTCTATGAGCCTCCGTAAGTGTGGAAATTAGTCTAAATCTCACTACAACTCACGAATATACATACTCAATAAAAATTACAAAAATGTGAAAGGCAAAGTAATGCGGATGCGTACCATAATTTCGAATCCTTTACTCAACACCAACATAACACTGGTTATGGTTACCACATTAATAGTAACAATGTTACTCTGTCGGGGGCTACACCAACAAACTGCCGTTATTCATTACTAACTTATTACACATCCCTGGACGGATCACACTGCTCCTACTAATGTGTATCTGAAGTTCCACCAATAGACTACCATCATCAAATACTACTTAGTTCAACATCTCCATCACACGATTCCTACAAGAACATGCGGGTAACTTTCCTGCATCTAATATCGTAGAAAAGTTTTCTGTGCACTGTATGTTCAAATATCGGGCTTACAATCTAGATGTCAATATTGGACCTAATCTCTCTTATTGATCTCACTATTTAACAAATCTATTTCCTGACAGTAATCATAGAGACTCCTTGTCCAAATACAATCTTACATCCCATTATGGACAATTTATACACCTTTATTCAAATGTCCCAAATATCAAGCTGGTAAGGATGCTTTTTACTGCAGCTGCATCTTAACTAAATCAAAGCCCATAGTTCATCACGGTCGTTCAACCCCTCTGTCGCTGTATGATATCTATCTATGAGGCGCGCTTCTATGCGATTCAACCTCATTTCCAGTTCACCTTTATTACCCGCCTTAATTACCGGCAAGACTGTCCAAACCATATCATTCTCACTATGGCCATACTCAGCATAATGTTGAACAAGGGGGGGCTCCCTGAGTTTTACATCTGATGCGGGATTTATGTTGTAAAATCCACATTTTAACCACTTGTGTTGTCTTCTGTTGTCTGTCCAATATACATACATTTTTGGTGTTGCAATTCGAGAAGGCTTGCATCACATGCTCCTTATTGTTAATCAACAAGGTTTTAGAGTCACTTGTGCACGCACATGCAACACAATTATTACAACGATAGTGCCCTATCACTGCAGGCAGACCAAGAAGTTTATCCTGAAGTCATCCTGATTCAATCCGTAGACCAAGCATATTGTGACTCCTATTGCAAGTTCGACTATGACCCATCTTCCCAGGGCATCCGCTGCCTTTCGTTTAGCTAAGCCTAAAGAAGCTTTGGCCAAAATGGCCACCCCCACGGATATTAGAAGTCTGTGTTGTGCAAGTCAAAATATTGTACCCTGCAACCCTCAGTAGTTCTCTTTTCCCCCAAGGAATATGTGTCTCCTGTAAACAAACTGCATCCGTTCTGCATATCTAAGCCTCTTTGCCCTATCATTTAGACCTGCTACGTTCCACGAGCATATAGTTATCCTTCACATCTTGAGTTAGCTTTGATTTCCAGAGATAGCCGCTTTAATATTCTCTCATATTCTTGCTCATACAATTCGCATCTCCCATTCTGCCTTTCAATAATCTTTTTTGACTGCTTCTTAATTTCGATTTTATTTCTGGAATTTTTTTTTTTATCTTGCCTTTTACCCACCACCCTACCCTTCCCCTCCACCTCCCTTCTGTGTCCCCACTGGTCTGCCCACCCCCCACCCGCCCAGCATCCCCACCTCCCCGCTCAAGGCATTCAGACTCAATCCTGAGTCTGTTCGTGATGAGTGTGCTACACAGAGCGAGAGCCCCGATACTTAAACCTTTCACAAATAGTTTTTAATACATGCTGCTCCTAAAGCCCCAATCTCCGTAGGCTTTTATTTCATAGCCATATATTTAATTCAGATTATCGTTCCAGTCCACATGTGCCCTAGGGGGAAAAAAACCCTCAAAAATCACAATATAAACATAGTTTCTTTGACTCCCTCTACCTCTAAGGATTAAGTCATCCTAGTGAGTGTTTTTGCTTTAAACATTGATAGTCCGAACCTAGCCAGAAAGCCCATCTAAATACTCCTTAGCCTTTATTTCCGACAAAAAGAATTTAGTTTGCCCCCCCCCCACCGATCACCTTGAGCCGAGCTTGATTGTTTAAGAAAGCTTGCGCTTTTTTATCTTGAAAAGGCTTGATAAGCTGACGCAACCTCCACCGTCTTTCGACAGTGGAGTGGCAAAAGTCCGGGCGGACAAAATAAGAAATCTCGTTCCTAGATCTTTTTGCTTCTGGCCGTGCTTTCTCATAAACAGCTTGGCGTAGCAAAAAGTTACCAAAATACACCAGGATGGCGCGGGGGAAGCGCCTACCCTTGCTGGTTGCTTCTGAACAAAAGGGACACGATGGGCAAGTTGCACCTCTAGTTCCCAGTTCCAGTCTCTCAGTTCCGGCAAGGAGTCTCGCAGCAGGTCCACCAGATATGATCGTAAATCCGACCCCTCATCCCCTTCCGGAACCCCCAGGACCCGAAGATTATTTCTCTGCCGGCGGTTCTCGAACTCCTCCAGCTTCCACTTGACGTCCACCAGCTGTGCCTCGTGAGAGTCAACTAAGTTTCGATTCAAAGCCAGGTCAGCTTCATTAGAAACAATCCTTGACTCAAGGTCAGTCAACCGCTCCCCAAAGGCACTGCACGTCTTGGTTAGCTTTCGCACAACCCCCTGCATCTTACGCATGGCGACCTGAGCCTTGCGCCCGTCTTGGCGTGTTTCCTCCCGATGTAGTGAGATAGCTTGAAAGATAGCCTCTAATGTTGGAGGGGTTGGCCCAGGTGGATCGGCATTGGGTTGATCATTAGGCACAGGCATAGTGTTAGTAAGTAGATTTGTGGGAGTGTAGTCCCAGGCCAAATCCTTCCCCCTGTTTCTTTTTCCTCATAATAGTTTTTGATTTGGTCCCTCTGGCAGTCCCTGGTCGCTATCGCTAATGTCTGTGGTGTATGATGAATCCTCTGACCATTCACCACCATCGGACAATGAAAAGAAAAAGTCACTAGGTTCTTTGTCCAGATCATTTTGCACCATATTAATATTACAGGGTTTAGAGATGGGTTGCTGCTGGCTTGCATACAAATCGGTTTGTCCCATATTCATATTGTTTTTATTAGGGACGGTTTGCAGTTGACTTGGGCTTGCAATGGCGGGGTTCATGACGGGGTTCATGCTCAGTGCTTGAGTAGTTGTAGTAGCAGTGTCCCCTCCCCCACCCAAGTCTACAAAATCAGCCTGGGTGTGGGGTCTGTTGGCTTTTAATAGAGCTGACATGTCAATCTGGGCAGCAGGCAAAGAGCACTCTAACCCCCCCGCAGCAGTCATAGCCCGATGTAAAGAGGGGCCCCGCCTAACATACCTTCTATGTTGGCAGTATTGGGAATGTTTGTAGGACCTTCATTCGGGCCCCCTGTCTCCACGTTAAGTTTCTCTGCCTCTCTCCTTTCTGCTGACACATCCTGCTCCACATTCTGGGCCTCAGAAGCACGCGTAGCACTCGCGATTGTCTCTGGACAGAGCTTGTTCTGAATCCGCCCCTCATGACCCGGAGCTGTTCTCACGGCCAGCCCTCTCAGCAGTTCAACCACAGTGGGGCCGGCTGGGTGTCCCTTCTGAGCTGCCCCGCCTCTTCCTCTCTTTTCCAAGTCAGGATCGGCTCCAGCTCCGCGTCGAGCACGTCTCTGTGTATGTGTGGGCGTTCCGGCTGACATCTGTAGTACCGCCGTCTCCAAGGCCGCCTCGCCTGGCTCCGACACCTCCTGCAGTGCCTGCCTAGCTGTTCGTGTCTCTTAGCGGCCGCCGCCGTCTTAGGTCCCATTGTAGTCGATCTTGGAGGCCCAACTGAGTCCGCAGCGTCCCCAAGCCTCGCTATCCAGCACTCTCCTCTGCAATGGACAGGACCGGTTCCAGCAAGCACACGTCCAAGATGCCGCAGCACAGCCAGTCCTATTGTGGTTTCCAGCACGTGGAGATAGATCCCGCCGGGCTTTGGGGATCCAGGTAAGTCTACTTTATTGGTTTCCAAAGTCATTCCGAGATTGTTGAGAGCAGCATTATTTCTTTCGGGCTCACTGCGCTCTGTGTGCACCTACGGTCTCAGATGACCGCCATCTTGCCTCGATAAGACTGTCTTGATTGTTGAAATTCGTAGCAGCAACTGTGCATATACTCAAAAGGGGGAGCATATAATGAATGTCAGGTCTAGATTTAAATCCCACTGAGGCATAATGAGTGGCTTTGGAGAGAAAATATGAGCTGGCCCTTCAGAAAACACATTACAACAAGTTATTTAGAGAGAAAGGGTTGTTCTTGCAAGGCAGAAAGAGCTGGCAAGTAAAATTTAAACCAAAACTGGGCTTTGGCTCAAAAAATCAGCCGGACTGAGCCGAATAAACTAAGAAACAGAACACCTTGTCCCAACTGAAATCAATTAGACAACAAACTATTTTCAAAAACCTATCATGAAATGAAACACGAAAGGAAGGCTTTACGAATTGCCTGTTGCTCAGAACACTTTTGTTTATTTCACATTCTTATTTTTTGTGTGAACGGCAATTTTCATTTACAAAAGACTGTACATTGCACATACAAATATATTCAAATCCAATAACAATAAGCAACACAATACCCTAACGGATTTATACATTCAATCATCAAACATTCTTGGCCAATCCATTCATACCAGAGACTGACATACACTAAACTGAACGGTCCTTTTGACACCTCTCCCTTTTAAACACAAATTGTTGTCCGCATTTTATTCGTATTGAAACATTTTCTTTCTTCATATACACTTAAAGAACCACAAAAGCATTTAGGGCAGGGCTTTTATATAGAGTGTGCGAAGGACCGACTGGTCGACGCGTTTCGAACCTCTATCTTTATGAGGTTCTCCTCAGGACCAATTAATTTCTGCAATACAAACAAAAATAAAAATAACAAACATCAATACAAAACCGATAAGCAGTTTAAGAACTCAAGCCAGCCCCCACCAGCGGCCTGGCACACCCACCTTGCAAACAAGTGTCAGCATGGAACCTTGACCTGCTTTGGTCTTCAAACGATTCAACCAGCTAGAGCCGGAGCTGTGAACAATCAAATGTAAAATTGTACCCACTCGTATTGTCATTCTTACTATAACATGACAGACAAATACGGACATCACTACAGCTGCACTAATTCTCGCTCACCCTATAATCTGTAGTCTGATTCATCCAGGGGGGCTGTTGTAATTAAACGTTCCCACGTGGTTTTGACTTTATTTAGTCGTGTCCCTTTTCTTTTGCTTCCAACAGGAACTGAAAATAGAAGTCAAAATGAAGGACGACGTCATTACGAGTGTTCAGTTAATTCTGACGACGTTGGTGATTAAAAGATGTAAAAAGCGGGTAGGAGGGGGGTGTCAATCCTTAGTTTACCTGATTTCTTCTCAATTGACGGCGTGCCGCGAGTCCGTGCATCCGCATCAGGAACTCCTCGCCCGATCAGGAAGTGAATACGATAGATTTCACCGGGTCAAAAAGCTACCCTTGACTCATGGGAGCTGTAGTTACTTCTAACGGAGAAGTGGAAAATGTAGTTTTATGCCGGAATGCTGCCGACCTGGCATTTTATTGAAAAAAACGGTGAACTTGATGAAACGCATTATTCAAAGCTGCGCAATTGTTGAAGCGCTATTATGTCCATTACTGTTAGGACGATCATAAAGGCATGTTCAAGTTGTAATTGGTCTATAGATCTCAGCTATTTCGTTGAGGCCATTAGTTGTTGTGTTGAATTTCATGATAAGGAAAGCCTCTCGTTTGCTCAAGAGTCCCTCCAGGTCACCGCCACGCGGGTCTTTCTCAATTTTGGACAACACTGTCCACTTAAAGTCTTCTTCACGGTGTTTCATCAAGATCCAATGGTTTACTAGCGGAGCATTTTCAACTCTCAGTCGAATCCTCGACTTATGTTGAGTGATGCGCTGCCGTACTTCCTGAGTAGTTTTTCCTATATACAGTTTTGGACAAGGGCATGTGACTGCGTACACGACATTCTTGGTTCTGCAGTTTGTAAATGTATTATGTTTCCAATTGATGCTATCAAAGGTGAACACATCGCCCTCGAGGGTTTGTTCACAACACATGCACGACCCGCATCTGTGGTGCCCAACGATTGGAGGTAGGGCTAGCAGACCTCTCAAAGTAGGGGGCTGCTGTTTGGGCAAAGCTGCTCTTACAATGAAATTTGCTATGCTTTTTTCTTTTTTGAACGCAAAGAGAGGTGGTGTAGAAAAATCCTCATGTAGGTCTTTAATCAGGTGCCAATTTGAAAGGACCAGTTTGCGAAGTTGGTGTGAGTTGGGGCAAAACGTTGTCACGCAAACTGGCCTATTAACCATCTTCTTTCCTTTGCTCTCCAACAAAGTTTCCCTTGGGGTCCACCAAGCTCTTTTAAGGGAATGTTTAAGTAATTTTTTCGGGTATCCCCTATCCATCAGACGATCTTTGAGTTTATTAGCATGGACAAAATATTCGTCTTTTTGTGAACAATTCCTACGGATCCGTAGGAACTGACCGTATGGTAGATTCTGTCTCAAGCTTCGAGGATGATTGCTGGTGTAGTGGAGTGCCTTATTTCTATCAGTTGACTTCCTGAAGAGTGTGGTTTCTAGTTGACCCTCAGAATTCTCTACTTTGACGTCCAAAAATGTTATTGATTGGTTAGATGCCGAACAGCTGAATTTGATATCTCTTGATCGTTCGTTAAGCCATCCTACAAACTCGTCTAGTCGTTGTTGTGACCCAGTCCAAATTAAAAAAATATCATCTATGTATCTCATGTAGTTGGAAATGTTTGCCGAGTACGGGTTGTTATTATAGATGAAATTTTTTTCATAAAGTCCCATAAATAGCACCGCTAGCTCTGGGGCGAATGGACACCCCATCGCCACGCCTCTTATTTGGAAGAAGAACTGAGATTCAAAAGAAAAATAATTTTTTGACAGTGCGAATTTGGCAAGTGCCAAAATGAATTCCGATGGAACCTGGACTGGCCGTTCTCTTTTGTCTAGGAACCACGTTAGTGTCTCTAACGCTTGATCTTGGGGTATTTGGGTGTAAAGCGACACCACATCCAGTGTCACCATCAGTTGATTTTTGTTATCAAACTTTACCGACGTTATTCTGTTTAAAAAGGCTGTGGTATCTTTCAGGTGGGCCGGAATGTCGCTGATGAAAGGTTTTAAAAAGAAGTCAATATATTGAGCGACTGGTTCAATAAGTGACTGAAACGATGGGTCTGCCAGGGGGGTCAATTTCACTTTTATGTAGTTTAGGCAAAACATAAAAGACAGGCGTCCTAGGATTCTTGTTTTCTAGAAAAATCAGTTCTTTTGGGCCAACGAAGCCTTGTGTGAACCCTTCCTCGATGATTTGAAAGAGTTGATTTTGAAGTTCCTTGGTTGGATCCTTCGGAATTTTTCGATAACAGTCTGCATCTTCTAGCTGGCGCAACGCCTCTTTTTTATATTTATTCAGGTCCCAAATCACCACTGCGCCCCCTTTATCCGCTTGTTTAACCACCACGGATCTGTCGTTTTTGAGGGCCATCAAAGCGTCTTTCTCTTGTTTGGCTAGATTATATTTAATATAGCCTTTTTTCTTTTCCATTGCTTGTATCCCGGATAGGATAGTCTTTTCGAAAGTGTTGATCTCCTTGGGGATTTTAGGACCTGATGGACAAAAAAAGGATTTTCTCCTTAAACCTGTTATCTCCGTTGTAGATGTTTCAGGGGTATCCTGGAAAAACGTTTTGAGCCGAACTTTCCGACAGAATTCAATTATTTCCAACTTAAGTTTGACAAAGTCCGTTGGTCTTGATGGTACAAATCCTAGTCCTTTAGATAATACAGACAATTCTGCTTCTGTCAGGATTTTTTCGGACAAATTAAACACCGGTGAGGGAACTAACTCCTGTAGTACTGACGGCGAGTTCTCATTTCCCACGGTTGGGAATAACGTAGGCGACCTCTGCCCTGCCGTTGGCCTCGTGCTAAAAAATGCGACCCTTGATTTGTTATTTGTTGATCCTGATTTTGTTGTTTTAGTCTTGGGTTTGTGTTTGTCCCTATATTATCATCCGACTCGCCCCCTGAAGACGAAGATGTTGTTTCAGAAAAGGTGATACATTTCTTTCTTGATCGTCCTCTGTAGTTTTGAAGATAATTTCTTGATTCGTTGTTGATGTAAAAATCTTTGTTTAAATACGGATATGTAGATTATTTTTGACTTCTGCTTCCAGGTCCGCTATCTCTTGTAATTGTGACAATGACAGCCTGTGAGCGGTTTCAACAGTCAACACCATTAAATCCCGGCTGCATTTCGTCTCAATGCAGCTATACCCTTTCTTGTATATCGGATCGTCGATGAATACTACTGGGATATTTCGTATCTGCAGTCCGGATGGAATTGTTCCTTCTTTTAGATGTTGTAATAGAAAATGCCCATGTAAGTCCGTCCTGATTTGTTTTTTGTGTAATCTAATGAGTTTGTCAGATTCGTTCTGAGTTTTTGCAGTGACACTTAAGGTGGCTGAAGTCTGTCATGTTATAGTAAGAATGACAATACGAGTGGGTACAATTTTACATTTGGTTGTTCACAGCTCCGGCTCTAGCTGGTTGAATCGTTTGAAGACCAAAGCAGGTCAAGGTTCCATGCTGACACTTGTTTGCAAGGTGGGTGTGCCAGGCCGCTGGTGGGGGCTGGCTTGAGTTCTTAAACTGCTTATCGGTTTTGTATTGATGTTTATTGTTATTTTTGTTTGTATTGCAGAAATTAATTGGTCCTGAGGAGAACCTCATAAAGATAGAGGTTCGAAACGCGTCGACCAGTCGGTCCTTCGCACACTCTGTATAAAAGCCCTGCCCTAAATGCTTTTGTGGTTCTTTAAGTGTATATGAAGAAAGAAAATGTTTCAATACGCATAAAATGCGGACAACAATTTGTGTTTAAAAGGGAGAGGTGTCAAAAGGACCGTTCAGTTTAGTGTATGTCAGTCTCTGGTATGAATGGATTGGCCAAGAATGTTTGATGATTGAATGTATAAATCCGTTAGGGTATTGTGTTGCTTATTGTTATTGGATTTGAATATATTTGTATGTGCAATGTACAGTCTTTTGTAAATGAAAATTGCCGTTCACACAAAAAATAAGAATGTGAAATAAACAAAAGTGTTCTGAGCAACAGGCAATTCGTAAAGCCTTCCTTTCGTGTTTCATTTCATGATAGGTTTTTGAAAATAGTTTGTTGTCTAATTGATTTCAGTTGGGACAAGGTGTTCTGTTTCTAAGTAAAATTTAAAGGCCCTGCTGGCCAACAACAAAATAAACAATACAACAGAAAGCTTGGCCTGCAGCGAGTCAGGGTAACTGACCTTACACAACGCCCTAGGCTTCAACCAGCATCCTGCAAAGATGGATTTCGTGGACAAGCATATGGCCGTAAAAATGGCATCTAACACTTCAGGCAGCACCACTTGGTATTAGTATTGTCCATTAGGGGCTGCACCAGCCTCCCTTTGATGGTTGGTAGGACAGGTTTCATGGCCAGGCACCTTGCCCGAATCTCCAAAGATTGACATGGAGCTAGCTCTCCACTGGGGCTGCAGGAGTGGAAGGGCCTTTAACTCTATGTCTAGTCTGTGATTTCGGTGGAAAGTCCACCTTGAAGTTCCAGTCATCAAGGTATGGGAATACATGAATCCCTGGCCTCCAAAGGTAAGCTGAGACAACAGCCAGCAATTTTGTGAATACCAAAGGTAAGACCGAAGTGCAGCACCACAGATTAGAAGTGTTCTGATCCTACCATAAACCATAGGTAGCATCTGTGAGACTGCAGTTACCAAGCCTTCAAATATGCATCTTGCAAGTCCAAATACACCATCCAGCCTCCTGGACCTAAAGCAGAAAGGATGTGAGCCAGAGTGAGCATTTCAAATTTGTTCTTCAGAAAGGCATTCAATGATAAGAGGATCTGAATAGGCCTGAGGCCTCTGTCTTTCTTCAGCATGAGGAAGTAGCGCACATAGCACCACTCACCTGTCTTCGAGTCAGTCACCCACTTTATGGCACATTTGGCCTGCAGGAGATTGACATCTTGAATCAAGAGACACATGGTCTGTCAAAAATGATCTGGTATCGAGGTGGGCACGTAAAAAAAGCAGGGTGTGGTCCCTTTTAACAATTTGTAAATCCGAAAGGTCTAATGTGATGAACTTCCAAATAGGGACCAAATGTTGCAGCAGCGGAGCAAAAGTTGGCAGATTGTGTCACTACTAGGGTGAACAGCTTTGGTCACCACAATGTCCTGTACTCCAAAACGGGCTTAATTTGCTGCTACACCAGCTGGGAAGTTTGATGCTGCTAGTAAGCTAGGACTTTGGAATAGCTGGTGGAACTGTCTGCCTAGGGACATTAACTAACCCCAAAGATTGCTCTGTGGCATGACTATCTTTGAATTGCTCAAGCACTGACTTTGCCTTTTTCTGGCTATCAAAGGGCATATCCATGAGGGATGCTGGAACAGCCCCTGAAAACCTTTTGGCTCACATCCAGCCATGACTTCTAAGCACTACACTGATGTCAATAGCCCAGCCTATGGAGTTGGTGCTGTCCAGGCCTGCTCATAACATGTACTGTGCAGCATCTTGTCTGTCTTGCACCATTTGGACCAATGGAGCCCATAGGCACAAAGTGTACTTTACCTGTAAGTCCTTGCACCACCAGGCATTCAAGTGTGGAGTGTTTCATTAGAAAGCCAGACTCCACAGTCTTCGCTGCCTGGCCAACGAATGACTGACCGGAGGAGCCAAACTTAGCCCAGACCAAGTGGCCATGAAAGTGTCTGTAAAAGTCTTGTTAAATGGTGGCTCAGACAAAGTTGCACCTAGTAAACTCGCCTTAGTTCAAGTCAGGGAAACGCAAGAGTGAAAGCCTGGACCTGCGTCTGGACTGGTAACAGGGCCATAGGGGACAGTCAGTGTTCGAGGATGGGCTGTGGGCAGAAGTCCAATTGGAAGCCCATTACACCATTGGATGCCAAATTACATCAAAGGGAGTCAGCACTGTCTGGAAAAGCTGCATCATGTCCTCTTTAAATGGCACTATTTGCTAAAGGGTTGACAGTCTAGATAATTTCGGACATGCCAGTACTTGTTGCGAGCAGTTTTAGACTACAGGAGGTAGCCCATATACCCCATGGAGACTAGGGCGATAATCTGTAATGTACAACAATGTCTCAGAAAGGGTATTATTTAAAGGTCAAATTCATGTAGCAGAATTATTGCTGAGAGTTCAATCAAAATGGGAGAAAACCAGGGAGACATTATTTTGTGAAATAAATTAGATTTTAGAATATAAACATGTTCGACATATTAAACTTCATATGTACAAGCACATGGGAAGATAGCACTGTGTTACATTGAATGTGAAGTAACCTATAAGATACTGTGCACAAGTGCTTGTGAAAGATAGTGACGGCGCAACAAGAAACAGTAGGGGTTTAAAATTCTTTACATATTTAGGATATCCTAGCAGTTAATGATATAGAGTACACAAAGTAATCAAGTGGGATATCCCTGAAGGGGGCGCCAGGAGTTCCGCTGTGGAAGTTGACGGCGTTTCGGCCTGTAGAAGTATTGAGCCATCATCAGGACCAGGTTACAGTAAATTATATTGCAGTGCTGGGGATAAAAGGGTACATACATTTCTATATATATGATCATTCCTTGGTGGACCAAGAAGGACAGATAGGGCAGTGTAAGAACATTGTAAAAGTTGAGCCCAGACAGGGAAGGAGAAGGGGATAGAAAATACATAATTGGCGCTGTAGACATGATACCGCGTGACTAGGCTCAGAGTAGAAAGGTGTGGAGAGGAGCGCTAGTACAACCACAGGATGGCCACTTACGCAAGATCCAGAGAAGAGATATGTGGCAAGGTCTCAATTAAAGGGCTTGCTGATGAACAATATAGGACGTCAATTAGGGTCCAGTTATGGGAGGCAAGGCATCGCTCCAGTCGCGAAACCAAGAAGCTGCTGGTAGTATTACCTGTGAAGTACAACGAGTATGATAAGCAAGCTGTGTAAGGCGTGTGTGACAGCCAGGTGGAGGTGTTGGGTCATTCTATGGTGAGACCAGGAATAACTGGAGGTGTTAAGCAAAAGAGGCAGCCGGGCTGATGAGTGTGGCAGAATAAGGAGCTAAGGAGGGAGGGTAGGTGAAACGATGCTGCAAATACGAGGCCGCCAGGCTGGTGAGAGCACCGGAATGAGGAGCTAAAGCGGGAGTGTTGGGGGAGTGAAAACGGTGCACAACGTAAGCAGCAAAACAGGGATGGTGGTAACCGGGCCGAGAGGGGAGGCAATGAGGGGTTGTGTCCGCAAGGAGTAGTCACTAGGTGGATTAACAACTGGGAAAGATGGGGAAGCCGGGCGAATAACGTATGGGCTGGCGGGAGGAAAAAACTAGGTTTGTGCCTTCCCGGAAGTATAAGGGAGGCAGTGGGACAGATCAAGGGGCGGGAAGGGGTGGGAGAAGCCGGTCTGACGAATGTGGAATGAAATGAGCGACGCTCTTAAAAAGAGTCCAGGGAGGCGGAGAAAGGGCGCTTACGGGACGGGCTGTCCATCAAGTACAATATGCTGTGTGGAGTGCCCTGGTGAGTCACGGGTGCAGTGTAGAGGTACTTACTTGAAGAAGTCAGCGAAGTAATTCGATGGGCCAGCGAAAGTCGGACTCAATCAGGGTATATCAACAGTTAGGTGCGATCATATAAAGCACAATACAGGTAGTATATAGGAAGCGATTCATTAAAGATACAAGTAGTGTATAGGACATCGATCATATGGTTTAACTAGGTGCGTGCATGTAGAGAAAGCACACCTAATGAATACTGGGGGGCAGAACAAAGAGGTGATTTATGAAAACAGCAAGTGGAGAGCTAGATGGTCAGGACACTCTGTAGGATCAGGAAGGTCCAAAGGGTTGAGGATGACTTATGTGAGTGTGGTATTCCACTCATCCAAAATATTCAGGCCATGTTCAATGGCATTGCAGCAGGCTATCCAGCGGCATTTGCATCTTGTCAGGAGCCTTTGAATGTCACCGCCTCTGATCGGTAGGGATGGTTGGTCAATAACCATCCAGGTAAAGTCAGTGTCATTGTGGTTATGTTCTTTGAAGTGTGTGACCAAGGGTGCTGTCAACACACTGCACCTTTTGCGGCTGTGTTGTTGTATGATTCTACCTTTGGTCATTTGTGTGGTCTGGCCGAAGTATAGGAGATTGACGGGACAGCGTTTTGAGTAGACAACATTTTGCGATCTGCAATTGGTAAGGGATCTCAGCTGATCTTTCTGGCAGTTGTGTTCAAAGTATTTTGTGTTAAGCGAAGTTGAACATGCCGAGCATCTTTGACATTTGTAGTGTCCAAGTAGAGGTGGAAGGCCCCATGGGCCCCTAACAGATTCTTTTCTGGTGTTGGTCTGCGACCATATGATGGCGTGTACCAGGTGGTCCGAAAGGTTTCTTCCCCTGTGGTATGAGAACAATGGGGGTTCGTTGAATATGTTTAAAGGGGCCAATGTATTCCAGTTTCTTTTAATGACTTTGGAAAGTTTGTTGCTGGTCGGGGAAAAAGTCGAGACAAACGGAATGCGAGAGTTCACCCTCTTTTTCTTGGGTGTGAGTAATGTGTCACGGTGATTGTACTAGGCATGTTACCTTGCTCTTGACACTGGTTTATTTGGATAACCACGTGAAATGAGCTTCTCAGTCAATACAGCGGCTTCCATGAAGAAATCCTTTCTCCATTTGCAGTTGCGGCGGATCCGTAAAAACTGCCCAAAGGGTAGGCATCACGTAGCCCCCGTGGATGATAGCTGGAGTAGAGCAGTAAGGTATTTCGCTCAGTAGATTTCCTGAATAATGTTGTTCCAATGTTGTTGTCTTCTCTCTGTGGCAATAGACAGAAGACACTGAGAGCAAAGGAGACTTTGAGTGCCTTCCGAGCAACCTCTCGTTAGACTTCAAGTGGCAGGATGGGCAGCGTCCCACTTGGCTTTCTTGCATTTATTTCTCATTTTTGACTTATCTGAAGATTTTGAGTAGGGACAGGACTTCACACAGAACTGGCCTCATGACCAGTATTGAGAATAGCCCGCAAATTGGAGCAGGACCTCCGTTTTGAAGGGCAACGTCTTCTTATGCTCAGCAACATACAGTATCTCTTACCACTTTCTGACCACCTTTGGGTGCATGAGGGCACATTTATCACACAATTTTGAGTCATGACTGCAGCCCACGTCCCACAGGCAGATTTTGTACGTGACTGTGACAGACATCGGCTTCCTGCAGTCGTGGCACAGCTTGAATCTTGTCATTTTCAGGAGAAACAGCTTCCCTAATACACAGTGTGCAACTACAACTAAGCCAACATATTGCTAATTTCAATCTGCTTAACGATTTACAATCTGGGTTCAGGCCTGGACACAGCACTGAAACTAGTATTGTTCACATTGTAGATGATGCTCTCCAAGCCCTTGACCATGGATAAACCTGCCTCCTGATCCTTCTGGACCTCTCTTCGGCATTCGACACCATCAACCATGAGAAACTTTTGGAATGCCTCGAACATAGGATGGGTCTAGGAGGTACCGTCATCAAATTGTTTGGTTCCTTCCTCCAGAACCGCATCCAGAGATTCTTAGTCAACAGCAACCTATCTACTCCTTCCCCGATATCAATCGGTGTCCCTCAAGGCTCTACTCTGTCCCCTACCCTCTTCAATCTCTACCTTGAACCCTTAGCTGAAATTCTTCGCACGGCTAACATCTCCTTCCACATGTACGCCAATGATACTCAGGTATACATAAAAATCTCTTCTCTGGAGGAGATTACCCACCTGAACGACGCCCTGAAATTGTCTGTTCAATGGCTCGCTAATAACCAGCTCAAACTGAATGCCCAGAAAATTGAGTATCTCCTCATCTCCCCCCATAATAATTCCAATGACATCCGGGAATGGATTAACTCGATCACAGCACTCAACTGCATAACGGCCGTAGTGGATTCTGCCAAATCTCTCGGTATAACCTTGGCAGCAACCTGAATATGCGCAAACACATCAACTTGATGGCCAAAATGGCCAGGTTCCATCTGAGCTACTTGAGAAAACTAAAACCCTTCCTTGAAACTGCCAACCTAAAAACCGCAGTTCAGGCGTTAGTTATCGCCAGAATTGAATCCGCCTGCTCTACCCTATCTGGCCTACCAAAGACTTCCTTGGCCCCTCTAAAAGCTTGCCTCAACGCAGCAGCTGGACTCTTATCTGGCTCAAGAAAATTTGACCACATTTCACCACATCTGAAGGCCTTGAACTGGCTTCCTCTCGAGGCCAGAATCCAGAATCCAGCTCAAGCTCAAGCTGGGCTGCATCACACACAAAGCCCTGTACACGAACTCCCCGGCATACCTCGCCCAGAAAATTGTGGTATCTGGGAAACTCAGAAACTCCCGGTCCGCCAGAGACCTCGTGCTCGAGCCACCCCGCTTCCGCAAGGAAAAAAACTTAGAACCAAGCGTTCTCTGGGGCTGCCCCAAGAACCTGGAACTCGCTACCATCCTCCATCAGAAGAATACCATCTCTGTAAATCTTCAAAAAGGAAGCTAAAACCTTCCTAATGAGCAAATTCCTCCAATAACTCTCCTTGATTGCACATACCGCCTTTTATCATGCCTTTGGTTTCTGTGCATAATCTCCTCTACTGCTTGGCACTCTCTCTGTACCAATTCTCACTCCTCCAAATGTTCTGCCGGTTCTCTCTGCCTTTTGCTATCTTTTGTCCCCTTGTATACAATTGATGGTTTTTCCCTTTTTATCGCCTACATGTCGCTCGCTGACTTTGGTTCTGTACTGATTATTGTATATAACTCCGGCTGTTGTCCTATTGTGTCCAATTCCCTAACTCCCATTCCTTGCTATTTGCCTATGCCTAATGCTGTACATAACGCGTTTATCCCTGTAAAGCGCTCTGATGCCCTAACGGGTCATGTTAGCGCTCTATAAAACCTCAAATAAACAAATAATATAAATACTGTCTGGATATAACCTGGTATCATCAGAAAAACAGGAAACTTGGGAACAGAGCTCTAAGTCCACGTCAAAGTATGTGGAACAAAAAAGAAAATTATGTCAGTATGCAGCGGTGATGCTTGTTATGGGGATTTGTAGCGCATGCTTATCACCTGAGTGGTAGCCTGGTGCTGGAGTAGGTGAGCAGACAGGCCGATCGGTTTCCTAGTCGAATAGACAGTCCTTCTCTTTCTTGTGTAATTTGTGAAGGGATGTGGAGTTCCTGATATGGCGTGGAAGGTCATTCCAGGATTTGGTGGCAATGTAGGAAAAGGAGCATCCTTCTGACTTGCTCCTGCAGATGCAGGGTACTTGCAAGAGGAAAAGTGAGGGTGAGCACAGTTGCCTGGTCTGTTGTTGGAAGTTTAGATGCTGGTTGAGACAGGCAGGTCCGATGTTGTGGAGAGCTTTGTATGCATGGATGAGAAGTCTGAATTGGCATCACTTCTGGATTGGCATCCAGTGAAGCGCTCTGAGGTGGGGTGTGATGTGTGCATTGCTGGAGATGTTGAGAATGAGTCTGGGGGCGGCATTCTGGAATCTTTGTAAGAGTTGATTAATGATGCTGGTGTAGAGCAAATTGCCGTAGTCCAGTCTGTTGTTGATGAGGGCTTGGGTGACCACGCATCTGGTGTTGGTGAGAAGACAGTGGATTTTTTCAGAGCATTCATGGGATGAAGAAACAAGATCAGGTTAAGGCGTTCACTTGTTTGGCCACTGTGAGCCTGTCGTCAACTAGATAGTGAGGTTTTTTTTACATGGTCAGTGTGGTGGAAGTGGGTCCCAGGTCTGTTGGCTACCAGGTGGAGTCTCATGCAGAGCTCTTGTTGCCAAAGATTAGGACTTCAGTTTTACCGGAGTTCAGCTTTAGGCAGTTCTGTTTCATCCAGATAGCTGCATTGGACATGCAGATGTTAAAGTTGGTCCTGGTGGTGTGGTTGTTGTCTGTGAGGGAGAGAAAGAACTGGGTATCATCTGCGTAGGATACAATGTTCATTCTGTGGCATCTTATTACGTGGGCGAGTGGTGCCATGCAGACACGGAAGAGGCTAGGGCACAGAGATGATGCTTGAGGAACACCACAGATGAGGTTCTTGGGTTCGGAGGTGGAGGGAGGGAGCCTGATTTGCTGGGTCTGGATGGAGAGGAAGGAAGCCAGCCAGCTCAGAGCGGGACCATGTATTCCGGAACTGTGGAGCCTTGTGATAAGGGTGCTGTGTGAAACAGTGTTGAAGGCTGCGGAGAGATCGAGTAATATGAGTGAGGTGGTTTCTTCTTTGCCATCAATGGTCCGGAGGTGGTCAGTTGCTGCAATGAGAGTTGTTTCCGTGCTGTAGAATACAGACTGTGAAATATCTAGTAGGTTGTGTTGTTCTAGATGGTTGGAGAGTTGTTTGTTGGTAGCTTTCTCCCCAACTTTGGATGGGAATGGCAGGAGTGAGATGGGTCTGTAGTTGCTGAGCTCCTTTTGGCCTGCTGTGGGTTTTTTCATGAGAGCTATGATTTCTGTGTGTTTCCAGATGTCTGGGAAGGTTCCATTTTGGATGGAGGTATTAACGATAGTGGTGAAGTGGGAGCTGATCAGAGTACCTCCAAGGCTGAAGATATGGAGGGGGCAGGCATCAGTGGGACCCTGGAATGGATTGTTCTCATGATTTCAGCGATATCTTCTGGAGGGAGGGTTTCTAGTTTGTGATCTGGTGGTCCGATTTGCGGATGGTGGGCAGCTGGTTAATGAGTGTCTTGCGTTGAGGGGTCAAACTTGCTGTAGATGTTGAGGATTTTGTGTGAAGAAATTGGAGACGTTGTCACAGTGTCTTGCAAAGGGGTGATGGAACTGGAGGCATCTGAGGGGTTTGAGAATTCTTTGATGATGTTAAAGAGCTCTTTGTAGTTGTTGGTGCTGTTTTCCAGTCTGAGAGCTTGGGCTGATTTTCTTGGCTCGTTGAGTTGGGTGGGGTATTTACTGAGTGCGGATTAGTAAACGTTTCTTGTGGTGGTGTCACGACTGGTTCTCCATTTTTCCACATCTGTTTGCAAAGTCGTTTGGAGTTTCTAAGATGTTCGGTGTACCAGCTGGCTCATGTGTTGTTTCTTGAGTGTCCTTAACATTCTTCAGAGGGGGGCCAGGGCGCTGGTAGTGATTCAGTTGTAGAAGGCTTTAATGTTGGCATGGAGGTCGTGAATGAGGTTTGGTTGGTGGACAGTGAGGGTATTGGTCCTGTATGTGTCCTTTATCTTGCTCCAGTTACGTCTGATATTGTAGGTAGTCTTGGCAGAGGAGGGTTAGAGTGCAAAATGAAGAAGTGGATGGAGTGGTCTGTCCAGGTGAGCTCAGTGAGGTGGTTGAACTTGTCGCTGTTGCTGGATGTGAGGGTCGACCCATGAGCCTGGATGATCTGGGTCAGCCCTATGATCTCAAGGCTCTCGAGTAGGTCCGGGTTGAGGGAATCTTTTTGGTCAACGACATGGAACTTGAGATCACCGACTAAGATGAAATTGTTCGAGCTAATGGTGACGGGGCGATGAAGTTTGTGAGGAGATTGATGAAGGTGGCACGTGGTCTGGGTGGGCAGTAGGCTAGGATGCCTTTGTTGGAGGTGTGGCTGCCAGTGGGAAGTCAAAGCGTATGTGTTCCATGAAGGTTGTGTCCTTGTCAGTGGATGTGGTGCAGGTGATGGGAGTCCTTATGGATAACGGCAAGACCTCCTCCTTGTTTGTTCGGTCTGTCCTGGTGGGAAATCTTGCAGCCATGAGGGATGGCTGTGGCGATGGTGGGTGCCAATCTGAGGCTTAGCCAGGTCTCTATCAGGAAGAAAATGTCTGGGCAGTGCATGTCAGTAGCATTTCTTTTCTATTGAGAGATCTAGTGTTGAGGAGCATGCCTTCCAAACTGGGTGCAGTGTGCGAGGAGGAGTGTTTGTTGGTGCAGGAGAAATGGCACTGAGTGCCTGAGAATGGTCCTACCGTGGAGCAAGGTGAGACATAAAAGCAGCTAGTGTAGCGACTTCTGCTGTTGAGCTCCTGCAGGCTGGAGGTTGCTTAGCAGCGGCATTCAGTCGGACCAGGCTCTGTGGTGCTGGGTGTGGTCCAGGCGCAGACTTAAGCAAACAGGATTGCCTTTGGTACACAGGCTGCACAACCAGCCCTGCTATGTCACTTCAGGGGAAGGTGGTAGGAAGTCACTACCGACCCACACAGTTTGGGGGCAGTACTGAGAAAACCTCTGGATCCAATCAGATGCTTGGGAATATTCTAAAGATGAGGAATCTGTGGTTATAAGTAGACATCAGACGCACTGTTATGTCAGAATTTTGAATCTTCCAAAACAAGTGGAGAGTGCTCTATATTCCAAAAACATGTCATACAGCAAAGAAAGAATGTATAGAGGAATCCTTTTCTACAACATTCCATTTGTAATCCTTTTCATCCATAACATATTCCACAAGTCTATCACATCTATCTTTTCTCCATTTTTATTAAGCACTTTGTATATCCCATTTTTTTTCTAATGCTGAGGAAATGCCTAACCAGGTCTTTTTTGCATGGAAATAAGCAGCCTCATTCATATTTACCCAATGCATTTTGGGCTAACAACACAACAGCCTTCCCTCAGGGGTAGCTGCGAAGTTAAAACAGACATCAATGTGGCGTGTATTTAACAGTGGTCTACTCAACATGTTTGTCACCCTTGTGTGAAGGATAATCCATATTTAACTGTCAAGCGTATTTTATAGTACCGCCATTACTGTGCCTCCCTCTGTGCAGAAACTAATACGGTTAATGAATGAAATACAAATTACGTCTTCAAAAACGTGCCCCCTGGCTCTCCCCAACATAAAAACCCATCTTTAAAGAGACACTCATTGAAAAAGCATTACAAATTAATTATTAAAATGATAACGAACCATCCACCCCCTGTGCTTTAAAACACAATGATTAGAGAATAGATTTACACCTGCAAATTTCAACGTAATAACCGGCAGAACAACCTTCTCAATTATATTCCATAGTACAATCTTGCAACTGCAAACTGCAAACTAACTCATGACTGACCCGATTCGACCTCCAAATGTGACCCTTCTGCAGTAGTTTGAACCACCAACTTTCAATCTACCATGTCAGGTATGAGCAGCAACATGAGCAATGGGTTGGAACACCTCCGAAGTGGTTGCCAGTGAATAGACAAGTTGCAAGCATTTCTCCCATCACCTCTTGTGTGTGTGATGTAACACCCTGGCAAAGGTATGCCCAGACGTTGGTTCCTTGCTCACTGTGTCACCGGAACCAAGTTACACCCAACTAACAAGCCCTAATCAGGTAGAAGTCTGTCTTAGGTTGCTTGTATTCCGGTCTGGAGATTAACTGGCTTGGCAGTTCGGGCTTGACTGTCCCTATTAGAGCAGGTCCAAGACTGATTTGCATATGGATGGGTCTTACCAGAGATGGAATGATGGGCAAAAGAACAATGGGTTGGAATGCTACCCAAGCGATTGTCAGTGTTTGATGTCTTATGATAAAAGTGGCAAGAACTACTTTGAAGATCACTTTCAACAGCTTGCGTGAGCCCTGTTTTTAGCAGTCAGCTGTCCAGCTTTAGGACAAACAAGAGTCGCACGTTCCCATTAAATGTGCTACAGCAATTTAAAAGGTTACTCGGTCAGAACCCCCTTTAGAGGGCCATGGGGCGGGCAGGAATTACTAGGCCCCAACCATGGTGGTTGAAGGCTCTTACTCCTGATGTCCCAGGGTCTGGCCTACTATGGACTCTGAACAACTGGGCAAAGTACCACTTCAGTAAATAACTGTCAGTGGTAGCGAGGGTCGAGCAGTTCCGAGGATTCTTGTGAAGGAGATAGGTGTAAGGTGAGCACAGACTCACAACTCATAATACATCTAGCAACCCCAATAAATGAATGTCAATTACTTATTTTATGTAAAAATTAACTATTTATCTACTGACCCAAAATACAATACAACACACTACAACCAATATACTTTTGAGGTCAAACCGAATTTTCGGGCAACAGGCATTCATCTCTCTCAGTGCAGGACCTAGGGTGGTAACCCTTATTATTCACAGCACTTCCCACCTTGCAAGAAGGTCGCAGAGTTTGGCACACATGCTGACAGCCCGATCGGTGTAGTTGTCCCTTGGGACCAGAATCTCACACTCCTCTCCCAGCATCCACTCAACAGGATCTGCACTGCACCTATCTCCCTCCAAGCGATCTCCTTAGACTCACAGGGCCCTCTGGTCTTGCGTCAGGCAGGAGCTAGTGTTACAGGCCACAGGCAAGTATTCTTGATCCTCTTGGGTAATGTCCCATCACTCAGCATGGGAGACTGGCAGACCTGTATTCACAACGAGCAGAACTCATGTTGAGCTTCTCCACGCTAAAGCACAGCTTCAATTTGATGACTTAGAGTCTCAAGCTCCCCTTTATATAATCCATTTCCAGACACTCTTGTGATTTAGTGTCTCTACATGTGTAGTTCAAGTTCTGGGGTTTGCTCACTTTGAAGTGCCCTCTCTCCTGGGTGTGCTCTTCCTCCAAAGAGCAGTTTATAACAACAGGACATTCTCCAGTCTTGATAGCCCCAAACCCAGGCCACAAGAGTGACTAGAGATTTATACCTGGATGTTAGTCTCAGTGATATGTGCTTCAAAAGGTTACGAAAGGGCCCTAGTGCTACTCATTATGATTCTCTTATCAGTCCCATCTCCTTCCTTAGATGTGCCCAGACAGCTTTGACCAGTGACCTCCTTTCAGAGTCAAAGTGTTTCCCTTGAGGTAGATTGAAGAGTCTAGCTCTTTCTTCCTCCCATGTGTGTCCCACACAGCTCTCAGAAAAGCAACAATCCACAGATCTGTCTGGGGAAGACCTCCACCCCATCTTGCCCCCCAGCAAGGCTTGGGTCTCCCAAAAAAGAATTCAGTGTTTTTCGTGTATTCTGCCCTTCAGAGTGCACACATACTCCTGCGCACATACACATTTAGTTGTACACAGTCTCCAATGTTCTGTACCTCTTCCCAGGCACACATAGATCCTGGAACACTCCTGCAATATCATGCACTGCCTCCTATATCATGTACCGTCCCGTAGACACACACACAAAAGTGCACACACGCATCTGCTCGCACTATTTTTCCTGCCCTGAACCATCTCCCATATTTTAAGTCAAACAAGGGAACCCACAAGGTAGATAAGGACCTTGGGTGTCAAATTTTAACAGAAACAAAGGTCCTTTAAAATCAAATGCAGTTACGGTAAATATGGATTAGAATCAGCACTATATTAAGGATGTCCAGCCGGACAAACAATTTAATGAATCAAAGAATGCAAAACGAATAAGAGCACAGTAATAGAGTGGGACACAGTCCTGCATCCTACACCAGAGAGCCTAAAGTGAATTAGAATTTACAATTGGGAGAAGCGTGCTACAGCACTGGAGACATAGGAACCAGAGCAAGGGATGATATTTACAAGGGGGGGATATAATCAACAAAACATTTCTTAAAGTGCCACAATTAAAATCACATATATTGGCAGAGTGATGGTCATTATATATATACTCTAATATATTATCTAGGTCATGCCATTGTTGTTGGAGGAACAGTTCTAGAAATGTTGGTAGTGCATCATAGGGATCTTAGAGTAAGGTAGTCCAGTCTTCGTTCCTGTTCAATCCATTCTTGATGCTATCCATGCGGATAATCAATTTCAGTTCCTCTTTGTTTAAAAGTTGCGTAATGTCGGCACCTCTGGGTTGTGGTTTCACAACACTGAGAAATGTCATCCTCCTTGTGACCGACAAGATTAAAATGTTCAACCAGAGGCGCATTCGGGGTTTGGCAGCGGACCCTGCTACAGTGTTGTCCAATGCGAGTCTTCACTTTCTGCGTAGTTTGTCCAATATAGACTTTAGGGCAAGGGCAATGAATCAGATAAATTACATTGCAGGTGTTACAGTTCAAAAATAACCGTGATTTGATTACAACATTGTTAAAAGTGAAAACCTTGCCTTCTAATGCGAAGTCGCACATATTACAATTACCACATTTTGAGTGTCCAATCAGTGGTTCAAGACCCCAGTGTGCATCAAGAGTAAGTGACAGCTTGAGATTGGGTAGCGCTGCTCTTACAAGGTGGTCTTTCAAATGACGGCTTTTGCGAAAAGCTAATAGGGGCGCTCAATATTCAAATTACCAATGTTAAGTGTTGCCCAGTGTCTAAGAATGGACTTCCGAATGGGATTTGATACTGGTGAGAATGTCGTTACACAGACTATTCGATTTGTATTAGACTTGGTCTTGGGTGATAGCAAGATTTCCCTTGGACAGTACCATGCTCGCTTCCGGGCATTGCGTACTAATCGTTTAGGATAGCCACGTGCCTTTAGCTTGGTTGAGAAGATAGAAGCCTCTTGAAAATATTCTTCTTTTGCAAAACAGTTACGCCTGATGTGTAAAAATTGAGAGTATGGTAGAGAGTCACGTAGTGCTCTCGGGTGATTACTTTCATAGCAAAGAAGCGTGTTACGCTCCGTGGTTTTCCTGTAAAGCCTTGTGAGTAGCTCACCATTAGAATGGTAGACGGTGAGGTCCAGGAAAGCAATTGAGGAGTGGTCAAGGGACAAGGTGAATGTGAGTCCTAGGCAGTTGTTATATAACCAGTGTAGGAATTGGTGGAGTGTGACCTCATTGTTGTGCCAGATTATCGTCTATGTACCGGCGCCATAATGTGCGCCAGAGAAAAAGGGGTTTGTAGGGAATAGGATTACTGTCATCTCAAGGGAATCCATAAAAAGTATCGCTAGGTTGGGGGCAAGAACGGCCCCCATTGATGTTCCCTTGACCTGCTGATAGTACTCATTATCGAAGGAGAAAAAGTTCCTAGTAAGGCAGAGTTCGAGTAGTTGGAGTATAAAAAGTGTTGGGACAGTGTGAGGGTGAGGTCTTGAGTCAAGAAGCTTCTGGATGACGGTCAAAGCCAAGATCTGGGGAATGTTAGTGTACAAGGATCCAACATCCATTATACACAACACATCGGACATAGGATTGAACGGGTGGTGTTCAACTAAGTTTATCATGGCCATGCTATCCCTTACACAGCATTCAGTTTTTGGTACAAAGTTCTTAATAAAATAGCCCACATACTGGCCTAAGGGCTCAAGTATAGACCGCAACCAGAAACTATGGGGCGTCCAGGTGGACTTGTGAGATCCTTGGTAGTGTATATATCACCAGCATTCTTGGTGACTTTACGTTTAAGAAGAGAAATTCTTTTTGGCTTAGAAAACCTTCTGTTTTTGCTTCAGTGGTGATCTGTAGAATAAGGCCTTAGTAGGATTAGTGGGCCGTCTGTAATAATGATCAGTATTGGTGAGTTGACGTAGGATTTCTGCTTTATATAAGTCCTTTTCTTGTGGGACAATCCCTCCCCCTTTGTCTGCAGATTTTATAATGAAGGAATCATTCCTTTTGAGGGTCTCAATAGCTTTCTTCACCTCGAAGGATATACTGTAGGGAATAAAACGTTTTTTATTCTCAAGTAGAGTTAAATCCTTGAGTACCATTTTTTCAAAAGTAACAATTTCTCCTGGGATCATACTGGCTGTGGGTGAGAAGGTAGAAGGGGGACGGAAGGGTGTTTTAGAGAAGGTGACAGGTGAAGGGTTCAGCAGAAAATAAGCATGTAGATGTAGGCGTCTAAAGAATCAACTCAGTATGGAGTTCAAGAAAATTGGGGTGAATAGTAGGGATAAAGGAAAGGCCTTTACTAAGGAGAGTTAATTCTGAGTCAGCAAGGATGTGTTTAGACAAGTTAAAAATGGGTATGATTTGTGAATGCTCAGAGTCAGTGCTGTTAGTGTCTACCATTGGTAAAATTTCTGGCGTGTCTGGCGCTCGCCTGGCGGATTGTACCAACATCGGGCTTGTTTCACTCGACCACGTTTTGGTGGCTCGTTTTGGCTTCTGCCTAAAAAATTGGCGCCGGGGTTTCGATTGGAAGTGCTAGGGCCTTCACCTGAATCAGAGTTATCCGATGAGTCAACAGACGTGTCAGAGAATCCTACCAGATTGTTCCGTCTGTTAAACCGATTCCAAGGCCTGGTGTTCTGGGGATTGGTATATGTCCTATTTCTGTAGACATCTTTTTGCAAGTACGGATAGGTGCGTTCTACACTGTAGGCTTTGATATCTTTCTTAACCTGGAGTGATTTTTTGTTTTGTTCTAATCTATGAAAATCATCGACTGTCTTTTGGATTTGGTCAAGCAGTTTTTTACTCTCAGTGACTGAACTGGATTCTTTGATCTGTTTTTCACGTATCACTGATCTCGTCAAAGAGTTTTTTGAATGTTTCAGTTGCAGTGTCGATGCCTAGCACTAACCAATGTCTAGAACACGTGGTCCCGATGTAGCTGAAGTTGTTTATGTACTTGGGATTATCTGTAAAAATGCCTGGAATATTTCTAACTTGTAACCCAACAGGGATTGTCTGCTTTTAAATATTCAGTAAGCATGCGAACCATAAGTTGGAGACGGACTTGTTTCTTCTTACTTTTCTCTAGTTGCTCTGAGAGACATGTATTTGTGTTAATGGGGGTGTCAGTTGAATCAGAAAAAAGGGATGGTCCCTCAAGTATTTTCTTAATATAATCGTCAGAATATAGTGGTGCGTAGTCTGACATAGCAATAGCAAGCACAGGGGTGTGAACAGGAATGGGGTGAAAAAAAAGGGGGGCAAGAACGGCCCACTCACAAGGAGGGGAATAGGGAATAACTATGTCTCCAGTGCCGTAGCACGCTTCTCCCAATTGTAAATTCAAATTCACTTTAGGCTCTCCGTGCTTGGGCTACCAACCTCACCAGAACTGTTAATTTCCATTATACTGTTAGAACTGAGAACAGTAATTAATTCCACTTTTGAAAGATTTTAATTGTGGTAAATTGAGAGGCATGAATTTCCCTTTGTTCCCTCTCCTTGAATTCCTTCCTTTTTTTGGTTTTATCGGTTTAATCACGGGAGCATGCCCCACTAAGACTTCCTTCTCTGTCCACACAACCCTCACCCAACATGGGCGCCATAACTTCTACTAAGATCACGTGTGGTTTTGCACGCTATAAACCCCTGGGTGCTTGCTGTCCCACTGCATCCAAGCCATCGCACTCGTGATTGAAAACTTCAAACTATCGGTAAGCGCACACGCACCCCGGTATAGCCATATCTTTCGCCTGATCGGCTCCACTTGTTCTGATCAGCACTCCCTTTTTCCTTAGGGTAGACATTGGTACCTTCACCCAGCCCAAGACCTAGCAATTACTGGCTAGAGTTCCCCATACCTTCATTCCCTTGGAAGACTCCATGTGCAAACCGCTTTTGTATTAAATTGAGGTAAGCGAATTTACTGACTTCTGCTATCGCCCACCGCGGCCACCCTTTCGTTTCTCACCGGTCATTTAATTTTTCGACAGGACCGCCCATTACAGAGGATCCACAGCTCTCACTGAGCATTCATGCTCCTCCTGTATTCGCCCACACTACGGCATCAAGGTTAGCAATTTCAATATACCACCGCCCCTCGCCGCTGTAATATGCACTTAAACACGCAGTCGCAGCTTGCTCCGCTACCTGCTACTCTGACCATTCTTTAGGCACAGCAACCGGCTTTTCAAGAGCACAATAGGTAGCCTCCACTTGCGTCTAAACCCTTCGAGTGGCACCTTTAGCACAGACAAGATGGTCTTTCAATCGCACCTACTATTCAGTATATCATTAAGCCAATATACTGCCAATCCAAGAAACAATTGTTCACGGTTCTCATATAGTTCACTACAGCACCATCATATCGCTTTTTATGTAACAGCACTCGCCACCACTATGGTTCCTTGTCCAAATACTTGAGCCCAAGCAGGCGTCCTAATTAATTCTTTTGCACGTGTCTGACTACAGCAACCACAATTTAGCATGCACAGTAATATCCACCAGGAGACCACCTTTAGCTCCTAATCTACGTGTCCTCTAATATCTTGTTTTTTCTGCCTTCCTTCCTTCCTCATTTTTCCTTGCTCAACAGGCAGTGTATAAATTCAGGCTTGTATTATACCCATCCTGATGATGATCCTAGTATTGGTTTAAAGAGGATCGAAACATCGTCGACCTGTTTAAACATTATGCACATCAATCCAATGTGTTAAAACAAGTGCATTAACTGTTTGTTTAAAAGCTTGCCCTAATTATTACTATTGGCTACAAGCTACTCTTGTCTTGCCTGAAATGTTTTTGGCCAAGTGTCATTGTTTTGTGTTGGTGTAGGACGCAGGACTGTGTCCCACTCTATTATGCTCTTATTCGTTTTGCATTCTTTGATTTATTAAATTGTTTGTCCGGCTGGACATCCTTAATATAGTGCTGATTCTAGTCTATATTTACTGTAACTGCATTTGTTTTTTAAGGACCTTTGTTTCTGTTAAAGACTGAACCATCTCCCAGGCACACGTAATTCCTAGCAGGCCCACAAATTCGCTTGCACTATTTCTCCTGCACTGTACCAACTCAAGGCACATGTACTTCCTCGAGCTGCACACAAAGCAGTGCAGGCCAAGGACTGAGTTAAGTAAACAGCAGCGGAACTTTATTGGAGTTAGCCATGAGGCACCACTCTTGTGACACAGAATGATGGACCTGTTCACTCTATAGATTACCAAAAACAAGGTATGCTTCCACCATCATACATGCGCTACTTAACTCCAGGTGAAAGCAGTAGCCTTACACCTCAAAAGGGTAACGCTTTGGGCGCTTCTCCTGTTCTGAGCAGACCAGTCCATGAGAGAGGCCTAGGGCATAGAGCAGACACATGATCTCTATTTGCTCAGGACCAAAAATCATTATAAGGATCCAGATATCTCTGCAGCTGGGCCACTCAGGGCTGGGGTATATGTCCATCACTATGCAAGGGAATTTCCGTCCCAACAGACGCCCCTCTTAGATCAGATTACCCCGAACCAATTACTAGCTTGGAAAAGTGGGGTATTCAGTTCAGAAAAACCAGCAGCAAAGTACATCGGTATTCCAATGGTTGGATCAGCTCTGTGCTTCAGTACAAAATCTAACTCTTGCAAAGAGATATGCCATCTCAACAACTAGGAATTCTCTCTTTTCATAGCCATCAACGACTTCAATGGCTTATGTCCTATTTACACTACGAATTTAATACCAAACAGGTATGGGTGGAACTTAAGCATGGCCCACAGCATAGTAAAACGCTCCTTCTCAATAGAAGCCCAATTCTGTTCTCTAGGTAGTAACCTCTTATGATGAAGGTCACTGTGCGCTCTCTACATTTGTCATCCAGTTGAGCTAACATCGCATGAACTCCTTTTTCAGAGGCATCTATCTGTCCTATGAAAGGGTGACTACAGGCAGGTGCCTTCAGTACAGGAGCATTGCATAGTGCCTTCTTCAAATCATCAAATGCTTTTTGACACTACTCAGTCCAGATCACTTTTCTGGGCTGCTTCCTGGAAGTCAAAACAATCAATGGGGCAACTATACTTTCACAGTTCGCTACACATTTCCTGCAATACCCAGTGAGTCCTAGAAAGGTGCTCACCTGAGTCTCAGTTAAAGGCACTTTCCACTCCATCACAGAATGAATCTTGGCATCCAACAGGCAGATCTTTCCATTCCCCACCTCATACCCAAGGTAGACTACAGAGGACTGCCACCTGACACTCAGTAGCTATGATAGTCAGTCTCGCCTCCTGTATTCTTACTAACACATGTCCCAGGTATCTCAGATGATCCTGCCATGAATTGCTAAACACCGCAATGTCATCCAGGTAGGCTACTGAGACTTCTCCAGCCCTGCAACAACATGGTACACCAAGTGCTGGAGTATTCTTCATCCCAAAAGGCATCACCTTAAACTAATACAGTCCCTCTTGTGTAGAAAATTCAATCTCCTCATTGTCCCTAGGTGCTAAGGTGATCTGTCAGCAGCAGACTTTGTCACCTCATTGGGGGCTAGCTCTGTAGTCCACACAAAATCGCAAGACAGTAGAACATGGCTTTGGCACTAGTACCACAGAACGTGACCATGGACTACGAGATTTCTCTTGGATTCCCAGGTTCAACATCTTCGCAACCTCTGCCTTAATGCATCCTTGAACATGGTCAGATATTCTGTACATTCAGCCCTTTGCTGGCATACTTTTCCCAGGGTATATGTAATGAACACAGAGAGGTGTCAACCCTGGAGTCAGGAAGAAGAAGTTGGAAAAACAATTCAACACCTCTCTACACTTTCTCTGCTGCTCAGGCATTAACTGAGAGGCTAACTACACTACTTGCACAGTACCATCCCTCGTGTCACCGTGCAGCGAGTCAGGAGGCGCGCTGTCTTCCTCAACTTCCTTTGTCATAGCCATCATTTTTCACTGTGTAGTCTCTCCAGAGGTAAGGCTTCAACCTGTTCACATGGAATACCTTCTTGGTTTCCTTGTGGCACCCATGTTCACCACGTTTTTATTTCAGAATTATTTGGAACTACATTTTATGGCCCATACCATCTGTCCTCCGAAGCAGTGGGGCAAAAAAGCTTAAGCACCAACACCTCTCAGCCTTCTTGAAACCCAGTAAATGCAGCTTTCTGGTTGTACCACTCCATCTGTGATTGACTAGCCTGAAGGCTTTTGCTTTGCTTCACATATTTATTGCGCCATCAACTTCCTAAGGCCAATCACAAATCCACCACATCCTTCTGTGGAGAATCTGAGATTCCTTCCCACCCTTCTCTTACTAAGACAAGGCGACCCCAAACTGGGAGTCAATATAGAAATCAATAGAGAAACTATGTCTATTCTCACCAGCTGAAATTGAACACCTACAACTTGTAGAGGCACTAACAGTGCCTTTGTCCTCCATTCTGACTTACCACTTACCGGGCAAATGGGACAGGTTCTACAGAACCACTCGCTGTCTCTGCGCATCCCTGGCCAGTAGAACAGAGGGTCCAACTTATTGTGGGGTTTTCTAATGCCCAAGTGACCTGCAGAGAGCACTTCATGGGGCAGTGACAACATGACAACAGGAAGTTCCTATGCACCAATGGAACCACTAGTCTCATGCTAGATCCTGGCTCAGTATTCACCGGCTCTCTGTACAGTATGCCATCATCCTAGCAAATATAGTGCTACCACCCACTATCATGGCTGATCTGTTCATGGGCTTCCTTCGAAACTCCAACAAGCGGAGGGCACTCTTCTGTGTCTTTTGGAAATCATCCCGGGTAGGCCCTCCAGCAGCTAGCTAACCCTGCAGAACTGGAAGTGACCCAGACTCCAGCATCTGGTCCACTTTCAGTGCCTCATTCTCCCCTACCTCTGGAGCAGAAGCGATTACCTCCACGGCAAGGAATCTCCCAGCCTGTGCCCTTCCCTACAAACTAATATGTCCTGATCCCCGCAAATCGAGAATTGTTTGAGTCTCCCTCAGAGGCTGCTGTGGGGCATATTAACCAAGCAAGGGGCAATCAGATAAGTGCCCAAGCAACAACCAGCACCTTGTTTTTCCTTTACACCGACATTAACCATTTAACCATGGCCACCTTGCCATAGAGCTAAATTTTAACATTGGCAAGCAATACTCCATGCCCTCTCCACTGGCTACCAAACCTGTATCCTAAGTACTAGGAAAAATCTGCTCAGGCTTAAGGTACTTCCTTTCAACCATTGTGCAGATGCCTCCAGTATCCCTCAGGGCAGGCACTTTCCTCCAGTTGCTACTAACCTCCTGCACAAATCCCATCATGTTAGGATGAATGTACCTCAAAGCATCTGACTCCCTCTCCCAGATGCCCATAGCAACTAGGTTGAGAATACCCGGACACTCCTGGGTCCCCTCACCCACATGAAGCACACTTGCAGATATAGTGCAGCTGGTGGTACAGGGTCTTTCACCTGACACTCATCTAAAATGACCCAACTGGTGACAATTGTAGCAAGTCACCACCTTGAAGTTGGAAGAACTTCCCTGTTATCACTTCTCTTGATGCTCTGTACAGGACACACCATTATCATTCCCATTTTCCTGGGCCCTGTTAGGGTCAAATTAAAATTACCCTGGCCCTTGGCCTCAGGTTTGGCACCAGGCTTGGGAGAGCTCTTCTCTGCTTTGGGATTATAACCATGTTGTTCCAGCCCTTTGTTCACACTGTTAGCTAACCACTTGTAAGCAAACAATGTACGCTACCCTGGATTAGTTCCTGTTTGATTTAATAGGTATTGCTTAAGTGGGGTAGAGCACACCTTCATAAGTCAGTCTGCTACCTTCAACTGATTAAGGGACTGAACATCTGTGGCCTCTATCCCTCTCCCCCTGTCATTCCAAGCATGCAATAATCCATAAATTCATGTCTCAAATAAAACACCATCCAGTCTCTTGCATTCCTTGAACCTTTAAGGCACCGAGCTGACTCAGCCCAAACCTCCTAAGCAGCAATTCCAATCCTCTGCCCATAGACCATCTGGTCTGCCACAGGCATCCTTCCAATTACGGCTGTCCCTTCCAACGGCAAGCTCCTCATTAAGACAGCTGCCTTAGAGACCACATTCAAGGCCTGTGGCTTGCAAGCAACTTCAAAGCTCACAAACCATTCCAAGATGTCCTGGCCTTCCACACATACATGCACAACATTTCTTGGAAACTTAGCCACAACCTGGTCTGAACTGTAGGTAGAGTCACTCATCCTGGATGGAGTTGTCATACCTGCCATCCTTACTTTTCTTTCTAAAGAGCTATATTTATCTTCTCCAGGTCTCTTTCCTTTTCTTTTTGTTTCTCTTGCCACTCTGTCTGTGTCTTTTGCCACTCCCGCAACATCTTCTCCTAGACCTATTCCTCCTGTCTATCCCACCTCTTCTCCACTTGTCCCTGGCAAGCTAGTCTTAGCTTCATCCTTTCAAACTCCATTGCCTTCTCCTCTTGCTCAGCTTTAGCCTTTTGGAGAGTAAGCTGCAATCTTAGGGTCTCTGCCAGACTCAACCCACCCAAGGGATTTTCTCCTGGAATTGGTGACAGAGGAACCCTAGAGATTGGAGGTGTTGTACGTATCCAGGACATTTTAGAAACTAAAGGGGTGAATGTTTTGGGGAAACTCTGGAAACTACATTTGTGGACACATTGTGTGGGCGCCTGGGAAAGAGCTGTTGTAAGGGGACCCAAGAGCCTGACCCCATAACATTCTCCTCCTGTTTTCTTAACATTTCATTCTCCTCCTGTGTTCCTAACATTTTTTCCTCCCCTGAATCTACCACAGTTTCTTCCCATTAACCCAGTGCCTCAAACTGGTCCCTAATGAAATCAGCAAGGACCACTCCACCCCTGCTCCTGGAAACCCTCCACCTTCTGTCCCTATATAGATTCGTCATCTGATCTGCAGACATGGTGCTGAGGTCTATTCGCAACCCTGTTGTTTCCCTTATTCGAGTTTGCAAACTTTATGCGTGAAACTGAACTTAGTGTGCTGCTGGCATAAACTGAAATGGCTCATGCTACACCAACACCCTGGACCCCTAATCGTTAGGCTTCCCACCACTTGCCGGCAATGGTCAGAATCCAGTTCAGAGGGTCACCAGGCAAGCAGAAATTACTGGGCCCCAACTGTGAAGGTTGAGGTATTTTACTCCAGATGACCCAGCGCCCGGCCTACTATGGACTCTGAGCAACTGGGCCAAATATCCCTTCAGCACTTTATTTTCAGTGGTAGCACAATTTGAGCAGTAAGAGGCTTATCTGGGAGATGTAAGGTAAGCACAGACTCCTAACTCCCAAGACATCCAGCAAACCCCAATAAATGAATAACCTGTCAAATACTTATTTTAAATGTAAAAGGAATCTGCTGCGAGCGCCGGGATGCCTTAGGGTAGCTATACGCTCAACAAATGCTGAATAATAATTTGTCTACTGACACAAAGTACAATGCAACACATTACAAACAATAGACACAGCAGTCCTGAAGCAAGCCCACTAGGTTTACATGGGTCTCCTTTCCAGTCCCACTTCCTGTTTATAGGCGATAATTATTCCCCATTAACGTGTGGTGACATCCAAGCTAGGCCCCGCTAATGTGTTTGAGTTTCAAAAGTTCTATGGGGCTCTTTGGCAAGATCCTCGAGTCCCCTCGCTGGAGCACATTAATTCAGAGAAAGCTTCCCCAGGGCCCAGCGGCCTCATTGACAGCCTTACCAGCTCTCGCAGAGTGGCAGTTCAGAGTCCCCGGGTGCCCTTCACCCAAACCGATGGTGTCCAGAGAGTGGGAAGCTGTGGTCGCTGCAGACGCTGTTCTTGGCGCTCCTCTGATTCAGAAAGTCTCTCTTCTAGTCTGGGTCAGATCTCCGATGCTCCTGGACAGCGGAGTTGAAGACGTCTCTCTATCACTCTCTCTGGATCACGATCTCCAATGTATTCTCCACTGCATGTGGGGCAGGGTCGTGGCCCTCTTCCTCCTTCCCAGCCCCTTTCTCCTGACAAGCAGGTATAAACAAAACAGCACATACAGTGCAACAGCCCTCTCTTTACCCTGCCCTCCGTGTACGGGGGTTGTGAGCGGCACAAACAAGATGGCTGCCCCCTGTGGGTCACTCCGCTGTAATGGACAGTAACCCTTCGTCTTACACAACACAGCACCAAGGGCGGTAACCATTATTCTTCGCCGCAGCCCCCACCTAGCACATGGATTGCAGACTTTGGCACATAGGCCGACAGGCTGATCAGTGTAGGGGTCCCGATGGACCAGAATCTCACACCCCACTCCCAGGATCCATGCAACAGGATTCCCACTGGACTACCTCCCTCCAACCGATCTCCTTAACCTTACATGGCACATTGGTTTTGGGTCAGGCAGAAGCTCGTGCTACAGGCTCCAGACGAGTGTACTTGTCCCATCACCCCGTGAGGGAGACTGGCAGACCCTTAGTCCCCAGTCCTGGTCACAACAGGCTTAGCTCATGCTGAGCTTCTCCACGCTGAGGCACAGCTTCAGTTTCATGACTTTGGAGTCTCAAGTTCCTCTTTTTATACTCCATTTCCAGACAAACTTCTGATTTAGTGTCTCTGCATTTGAAGTTCGTGTTCTGGGGCTTGCAAACTTCGAAATGACCACTCCTTAGTTGCGCTTTTCCATTTTCCAGAGAAGTCTATCACAGCAGGACAGTCTCCAATCTTGATAGCCCCAAACACGGGCTATAGGAGTGACTAGAGGTTCACACCTGGATGTCAGCCTTAGTAATATGTTCCTCAAAAGGTTACCAAAGGTCTCCAGCCCTACTCTTTATGATTCTCTTACCAGTCCCATCTCCTTGCTTGGATATGCCACGGTCCCTTTGAACTCCTTTTAGAATCAAAGAGATTCCCCTGAAGTGCCTGGCTCTCTGTTCCTCCCATGTGTGTTCCACCCAGATCTCAAACAAGCAGCAATCCATAAATCTGCATGAGGGAAATCTTCACATCACCCTGCTCCTTCAGCAGGGCCTGGGTCTCCCAAAATGGAACCCATATATTGTGCCCAACAGCGCGCACACATACTCCTGCACACACATGCATTACGTCACATGCAGCCTCCAACGAACTGTATCTCTTCCTGGGCACACATACATCGTAGTGTGCTGATGCAACATCACAGGCTATCTCCTATGTGATGTACCTTCCAGCAGTAAGTAACTAACAAACAAACAAAAACAAACGTGTTAATTCACAGCACGCTCCCACAGGACCAAGAGGGCAGTTTGACAGTCATACCAGCTACCGCAGAGTGTCAGTTCAGAGTTCCTGGGTGCCCTTCGGCCACCCGATGTGGTAAGTCTCTCCTGGGGTCTGCTCACACTGTTTCTCCTTCACAGTACCATCTGTCAAGCACACGTACTTCTTTGCAAGCACACACAATTGCTTGCACTATTTCTCCAGCGTTGTACCATCTCTCAGGCAAGTGTACTTTTCTGATTACTAAAAAAACGGTATGCTGCCACCACCACGCTTGTGGTGCTTAACTGCATGTGGAGGTAGTAGCCCTAGACATCCTTAGGGTTGTTGGAATAGAAAATGTTTTTAGTCGATTTCTCTTTGCATTGTACGAGTTGAGTTAGTATTCACTGCACCATTTTGTATTCAGCCGCCATTTTGAGCCATGATCGAAACTAACTTCTGTATCACTCCGTCTACCTCAGCAGAAAGCAGCCTCATTATTTTTTCTGTATTTCTCCAAGGTTGAGCTTTGATGCACTAATGAAAAGACGGTTTGTCGTTACATACTTTTCTCATTAGATAGGCCTGCTCCCACTCTTAGAACGGCGGGTACGGGAAGAGTAACCTTGACGCTAAGATAGCATGTACCCGGTCCCAGGATTGCAGCTCATCCTTCTGCAACTCCTTTGTTCACCAGCTACTAACTGGAAAATTCCAGTCTAGGAGTGTCTTTAGGGGTATTGGAAATGTGCTTTATGCATTGCAATGTTGACTGAAGTTAGTCCCTCTGCAGCAATCGAAGGAGGCTGGTCAGATCGAACTCCACTAGAGTGTAATACAAATAAATACTTAGGTTTTTATTCTCTACTGTCTGACCGACTCTTCATTTGTTTGGAAGGTTCAGAGGTGGTCGCGAGTGACCCAGGTGGCACTAAATCGGGTCACTTTCTTAAGGGTAATGCTTTAGGCGCTCATTCAAGTTTAAGCAGGACACAGTCCATGAGACCGGCCTAGGTCATTGCGCACACACATAATCCGTGTTTGCTCATGATCCAGATATCACCGCAGCTCAGGCACTTAGGGTAGGGGTACCCATCTGTCACCATGCAAGGGACTTTTCAATCACAACATAGTCCTTTTGTTTGAATGAAACTACATCCCACGCTGCATCTCTTCTGGTTTTTTTTTTTTAGAACAACTTGCACCAATACTGCCTCTTTCCACAAAAGTATGCTTCTAGGCCACAGTTTTCCAATACAAATCAGCCTGTTTGTCTGACTGGTTTAATGGAAGCAGTCTTAGAACGCATTAAGTTGTCAAATGAAAGCACAGGACTTGAAATATTTTGTTCTGCTGAGGCTACGTCCAAACCATAATAATACAGACATACAGGCAGCGAGTAAAACAGTCAGTCTATGAGAGTGTACAATGGATCCTTACCTGCAGTCAAATGTGTCAGATGTGTCAAGTCTTTGAGTGAGAAACTCTTACAGAAGATGAGCACGGTACCTGGGTCCCTGCCTCCGTCTCTCACTGGTTTATCACTACTCAGGCTTAGCCATTGAGAGGACAAGGAGAAGTGCCAGTTGAGACTGTCAGAGCTCAGTATCAATTGTTACCTGTGCCTGTTTATGACTTTGCCAGTTCCTCCTTTGTAGTACCTAGCAGCCACTGGCATGTCCCTCCCCTGAGCACTCCTTGCAGGACTGCCTAAATGCTAGTGCTCGGATGGCAAAGAGCTGCAACCTACATTTTTCAGTCTAGTTGTCATCCAAGGCATAATGGTGGTAAGCCTCTCATACTTAGGCATTTGTAAATCCTTGATATTATGGTAGCCCTCGCATACATAGTGGTGGTTAAACCTGGAAGGCTTCAGATAGGCATTCATTGCATTTGTTGGGCACCTTGTGGCTATCCATGCAATGTGAATGCAAGACTGGGGCATGTTAAGAAGACTGTCCCAGTGTGCCGCTGTGGTGCAAGAACTTGCTATTATTGGAGGTCAGAAGTCTGTTTAGTAAAAGATTAAAACAATATTTGGGGGAGAAGAGAAGAAGTTAATAAATATCAACCTTTGTTGGGGGGCACAATAAAGTATTAAAAAAAAGTTATGGATGGAACGCTTTACGGTAGGACAGCTTGCTGTGTAAAAATTGAGTTAACCACTTGAAACTCATGCAATGGAGATGGAGTTGTGCATTTGGCATCTGCTGAACCTAATTGCAAGTTTTTTTGAGCCATTGTCAAGTATGTTCGTTTTCAAAACTGAGTCCTGAAATTGGTTATGCGTACCTGCCCGGTCATCTGAGACCAAAACATTGACAGTTTGTCCTTTTTAACATCACTGACTACACCACATGGTGCATCAGTCCTTCTCAAATACTTGCAACAAAAGGATTAAATTACATGGGACTGTGGATTTATGAACTCTGTGTGGTTAAGAGGATATTGCGTTTCCCCAGATCCTAAGACTGTATGTATACTACAAAGCCTGGCGGTATCGCGTGGGTGATGCCAGTGTTGTTATAATGTTGTATATACTTGCTATTCTTACACTCTAATTTTTAGAATTGATGTACTGTAATATGACTGACTCCATATAAAAATGTTTGTATTTATAACAGTATGCGGTTGATAAAAGATGTGTGTGTTCTCAGGATGGTTTGCAGCTGGATCCTTTTATTGACCGCCATACTACTGACTTGAGTATAAATATTTTTCTCCGGGAACACTTTATTTGTACATGAATTAATCTCAGCCACTGGTGATTACTTGGGGTCGGATCCCAAGCCATCATTATTTTGCACACCATTCAGCTATAAGCAAATCATTCTTGACCCAAGTCCAATTGGAACAGTCCAGACTGAACTGCCAAACCGAGTGCTTGTGTTTCGGTTCAAGGAGGACCTCGACTGGCAGTTCGGGCTGGACTGTTCCAATGAGAAACAGGGTCAAGACTGATTTCCATATGGCTATGTCCAATGTCAAGTGGCATGCGGGGTTAAAAATGATGGATTGGGGTGCTACCCGAGCGATTGCCAGTAGCTGGGATTAATCAAAGCATTCCATTTATCACATTGTTGTTTTAACCTTTATTGGAGGCAGGCCGTAGGGCTAGTTTTGTTACCCAAAAATAAAACGTACTTGTCTGAAATAGCAAGATGGAGCACGTCGGTTTATTTAGCAAAAGTGAAAACTTAGTATTGGTAATGACAAGTTTATATCGGAGGAGAAAATTACAGCATTTTCAGAATGTACTTACCTAATCGATATTTGAGTGACTTATATGATTTCCCATGGTTTATTTCATTAGTATGATGAGGAATTTCATTTTCTGTACTCATAAAGCGTTTAAGCCATAATCATGACTACCACTGCCTAAAGTTTTAGACAGAAGGGGTGCTGAAGGGATACATCTCCTGTCGTAATCTGTAATGCCTCTGTAACATGAACGGTAGCTCTAGTGTCAAATCCTTTGAGGTCTGTCTAATCTGGGGGATTGCATTATTGTCTATAGCTGAGATCTCTCCCTGGCCATTCCATGTAGATTGTCAGCCATTATATACGACTACAACTCTAAATGGAAGAGACAGAATGGCATTATACGAAGATACAATGATATTTACATCTTGACAAAATGATAGACTGTGCCAAATTGTGTACCTAATTTATTTAAACTGCATGTAAAAAAAAACTACGGTTTTTAATCCAATTTATAGGGAACTTGTGCTGAGAAATACAGTGTGATTTCTCCATATATAAAGAGTTTTCTTGGGCTGAAGTGAGTATGCCTCACCCATTTAGGTCTTGCTTCGCGCACTATAAGAGTAATAGGATATATTTTGAGTGCCCTTTCAGAATTGTGTGTTAACCTTTACCTTCTATGAAATTTGTCTGAATTTGATGCTGAAAAATAGTACTCCCCAGGGGGTGGGGATGGGAAAGCCAGGCAGGGCTGGTGGTCTTGGGTACCTGAGGCAAACATAAAGGGACTGGAGGGCTAGGGGCACCAGCACACCAGTACTATCCTCTTTCTGGTAAGTGGAAGAACATCGCAGTTTTCCAGACTCAGGAGAGCTTGGTGCGGCTCACAGGCACCGAAGTGAAGGGATAACTGGGCCCAGAGTGGTTCACTGGAAATCTGCTTGGGATCCCATCGCAGCCAGCAGAAGTAGGTCCAGGAAAGAGGACACCATGGGAGTATCAATGGTAGATTACGAGGAGGATAGCATTGAGGTAGGCGAGATGCCCGACAAGGAAGAAACTGTGGAGACACGGGTTGGGGCTTGGGTGGGGGGTACCGATAAAGCATTCTTTTCTAGTGTGTTACAGATGGGAGAGACTCTGCACAGTGCGGCATCGGGAATATGGAGGCCACTGGAGAGGCGCCAGCACCCGCAAGGGCTCCGACCTTGGATCAGGTAAGGGCCATGAGGTGGAGGTGGGAACGGGCCAGTGCTAGTATCCACGGGTGTGGATGCGGAATATGGCAAAGGGGGAGCAGCTGCGAAGAGGTAAGTACGTGGCTAATGTAGTTGTGGGTACAGACACAGCAGCTGGCAGTTCTGCAAAAGAGATGGGAGCGAATGCAGCAGGACTGAAGGACACTGGAGCAGGGGGCGCATAGAGGACAAGAACAGAGGAAGGAGATAGCAAGAAGGATAAGCTTGACAGCAAGGAACTGGAAATGAAATGACTGCCATGGGGATGACGAAGCCATTGGGGGCACACTTAACATTGGCAATGAAAGAGACATTTTCGAAGGGCGAATATGTGGAGATGTTTAAGCTCCTTCACAAGGAGCTGAGTTGCAAGGAAGGGTCAAAGGAGGAGGAGTACGAGTTGGTCAAAAGACCAAGGGTCCCCCTGACAACAGAGAATATGAAAGCAGCATTTTTAATTTACGCCAAAGTCTACTACGAGAAACTTCCCGACCACTGCGTTGCCCTGTTCAAAACATATGGATGCCATATGCAAGGCCCAGCTGACTTGTGGGGCTATCCCTGGGCTAAACATGATGAGGAATTCAGGGCTAGATTGGCTTGAGATCCCGAGACTAAGAGTGGGGATAGAAATCTATGGCTGCATAACATAAGCCCACTAAGATAGCCAAAACAATTTTCATGGCCAGCGGCCTGCCGATAGTTTACAAGCCCTTTCAAGGGCGCTCCACCCGGGGGGGATTGGGACAGACAACCAAAGGACAGGGGGTTTCAGAGGGTGCATGTTGGGACTATAGCAAGGGAATGTGTACTCGCGATTACTGCAAATTTCGGCATGAGTGCTCCAAATGGGCGGGCAGCCATGTGCTTATCCACTGCTTGGGTAAAGACCCTTGTTTCTAATGTTTTTGGTATTTTACAGCGATATGCCGTGTTCAACACTAGAGTCAAACGCGCCAAACAGATAATATCGCTTTAAAATACCAAAAACATCAGAAACAAGGATCTTTTCAAGGGAACCGTGACTTTGGCACACTCCATATTTGCTGAATTTTTCTTGCTTTCAGGGTTTCGCAACTAGTGTGGAACATATGACTTAAACCTCAGTGCAATGCGGTCATTTATATAATATACAACTATTGCTAGAAGAATCATGCTGCCCTGAAGAAGCTAAAGTGTTGTGCAAAACACGTTGGCAGTGTGTCTGTCTGTTTTTGAGAAGAAAGAAAATAAATAAAAGAAAATTCAAGCATAAACAGACATATTGCACTCTTTTGCAAAATAATTTGGATACGACAGTGTTTTTCAATTGCCTCTCATCGTTTGTGTCTTTAAAAGACAGTAGTGTTACAGGCTCTTCCGGCTGCTGGGCTCTACTCTGTGAAATGGTACGATAGGTGGGCTGCGCAATGCGGGGTTTCAGTGTGGGTAGTTTTCTCATGCTGCTCTGGGGATGGGTTTTGGCTTTTCGGCTACTCCCTGTATTCCGAAAGGCACTCGCAGCATTGGGGAGTCACAGGCTGAATATGTGACGCATTTGTTCCAGATAGGCTCCTCGGCCAAAACTGGCAATTACGGCTGAGGACGGTAGGAACCATCCAGCTGGGGCACTGGTCTTCAGATTGCTTTCGGTGGGAGGGCAGTGGGTCTGGGCTTTCTGTTTGAATATTTACTGCTGTTTTTGTTTCAGGTTCGGTTTAGGAACCAGTGGTGGATGATGTATCATTAATCAAATGGGCAGAGTGTCAGGTGGAGCAGAGGGGCTGTGGGACCTACTTGGGAATTGACTGGCGTTTGTTTCCCGTGCAAAACACATAAGATGATGGACGGAATGTTGCACATTGGCAAAACATTCACCCCCAGTCACAGATCTGGGTTTAATCCATCGTTATTTTACTCACCACAACACCCCAGTTCAGACATGGCCATACGCAAATCAGTCTTGATACTGTGCCTCATAGGAACAGTCCAGCCCGAACTGCCAAGCCATGTCTTCCCTGGACCGGAATCAAGCATCCTAGAACCGGTTTCGGGGTTTCACCCCTCTTCAGCCAGGATAGCTTGACTCCAGTGGCGTAGTGAGCACGGGATCTACGTCTGGGCATACCCTTCCCACATAGGGCGAACAGCAAAACACACAAGATGATGGACGGAATGTAGCACATTGGCAAAACATTCACCCACAGTCACAGATCTGGGTTTAGTCCATCGTTATTTTGCTCACCACGCCACCCCAGTTCAGACATGGCCATATGCAAATCAGTCTTGACCCTGTGCCTCATGGGAACAGTCCAGCCCGAACTGCCAAGCCATGTCTTCCCTGGACCGGAATCAAGCATCCTAGGACCGGTTTCGGGGTTTCACCCCTCTTCAGCCAGGATAGCTTGACTCCAGTGGCGTAGTGAGCACGGGACCCACGTCTGGGCATACCCTTCCCACATAGGGCGAACAGCAAAACACACAAGATGAGGGACGGAATGTTGCACATTGGCAAAACATTCACCCCCAGTCACAGATCTGGGTTTAATCCATCGTTATTTTGCTCACCACGCCACCCCAGTTCAGAAATGGCCATATGCAAATCAGTCTTGACCCTGTGCCTCATGGGAACAGTCCAGTCCGAACTTCCAAGCCATATCTTCCCTTGACCGAAATCAAGCATACTAGGACCGGTTTCGGGGTTTACAGAAGCTGGAGTGGAGTTGCCATTGGTGAAACATAGGGAAAGGGAGGGTAGGCAGGAAGTTCAAGGTTAAGAAGTTTAGTTGCTTTGAGTTAATACTTGCAGTCTCAGGCTGGAGGTGTAAGTAAGTTAAAGGTGAAAATGTTGAAATGAGCTTCAACAGTAATGAGATTCTTGGAGGTGGAGTATATTGTGGGTGGGAAAGTAGGGGTGGGGGTAGGATATTGGTTAGTTAATTGGATGTTTAGTGAGGTGGTAATGTTGTAAGGTGGTTTGCCAAGGAATAGGCTGTTAATGTGCACCGTTTTCCACACTTTACAATATAGTCAGTGATTTCTCTGTGCCACAACCTCCCAATGCATGTCTTGTGTAATGTAACTGGTGCTCATGTAAAGAGTTTTAATACCTTCGGGTTGAGTTCAAGCTATATTTTAAACACTGGAGAAGAATGTCCTATTACTTACCGGTAATCTTCATTACTCCGGGTCCCGTAGTCCTCGACACCGTCATGGACTAGTGAGATGTAACTATCTCGCTGACAGAAAAAGAACGAAGGAATGCTGGACCTACCCTTCCCCCTCCCACTGGGAGTACATAAGGAGTACCGTCCCAGCATTCCTCCTGAAATACCAAGCCATAATGAAGGCCGGCAGACAGGGAGGGAGGGAGGGAAGTCATGACGGTGTCGAGGACTACGGGACCCGGAGTAATGAAGATTACCGGTAAGTAATAGGACATTACCCCCAGGTCCCTCCGTCCTCGACACCGTCATGGACTAGTGAGAAATACCAAAGCAAACCCCGGCATTCATACTAGAAAACACAACAAACCACCAGGACAGCAAACAAACCCAGAGATTTATTGGAATAAAGCAGAAAAACAATCAGGAGCGAACAGAGCTCAACACCCCCAATGCAAAACCTCCATCATCCCCCAACAGATTGAGAAGGCGATAATGCCTGATGAAGGTATTGGAAGAGGCCCACGTGGCAGCCCTACAAATCTCAGAGAGAGGAACACCCTGAACCTCCGCCCAAGAAGCAGCCACCCCTCTCGTAGAACGACCCTGAACCCCCAGAGGAGGAGGAGAACCAGACAGAGAGTAGGCCAAGGAAATGACTTGCTTCAGCCAACGGCCGATGGACACAGAAGAAGCCTTACTCCCAAGGGAAGCCGCACCAAAGGAGACAAAAAGGGAGTCCGATTTGCGAAAAACCGCCGAACGGTCCAGATAAATGCGCAAAGCCCTGCACACATCCAACAAAGACCACTGGGGACCACCAGGAGAATCCAAAACAGAGCCCAGGGCAGGTAAAACCAACTCCTGACACCTGTGAAATTGCGAAGAAACCTTCGGTACAAAAGAAGAATCCAGTCGGAGCACCACACCCTCCTCCGTGAAGGAAAGAAAAGGAGGCCGAGCCATCAAGGCTCCCAACTCCCCAAGACGACGAGCAGAGGTGACCGCCACCAGAAAAACCACCTTGAGAGTCAGAAATTTTAAGTCCACCACATCCAAAGGTTCAAAAGGAGGACCGATTAAAACTCGCAGGACCAAAGGCAAATCCCACAGGGGAAAAGAAGGACGAGGAACAGGCCGAGAAACAGCAAAACTGCGAAGAAGACGAGAAACCAAGTCCTCAATATCCGAAAGGTTCCCCCACGGGGAACGAAAAGCCCGAACAGCGGCCCACTGTGCCCGCAGAGTAGACACAGCCAAACCCTTCTCGAAACCTTCCCACAAAAACTGAAGGACAACCTGCAAGGAACAGTACAAAGGGGAGACCCCCAACGTTGAACACCAACGGTCAAAATTACCCCAATGCCTATCATAAGCCTTAAGGGTGGAAGGCCGCCGGGAACGCTGAAGAGCCACCGCTAAATGTTCCGGGAAACCGCGCCGTCTCCAACCCTGCCTTTCAACTTCCACACCGACAACCGCAACCGGAGAAGCGACAGGGACGGGGAAGACCGAAGTGGAGACGGAGACAGGGGAAGAAACCAGGGACCCTGCACCGCCAAAAGACGCACCGTCGGAAACCAAGACCTCCGAGGCCAAAACGGCAGGACCGCCACCACCTCCCGATCCTCCTGACACAAACGGGCCAGAAACCTGGGAACCAGAGCCAGGGGGGGGAAGGCATAGAGGAGACGCGACGGCCACGGGAGAGACAGAGCGTCCACCCCCCAGCAACCCTCCTGCAGAAACCGGGAGCAAAACCGAGGGAGCTGAGCATTGTGCCGGGAGGCAAAGAGGTCCAGAAAGGGACGCCCAAACCTCCCGCACACAAGCCGAAACGCAACCGGGGTGAGAGACAACTCCAGAGAGTCCGGAAAGCACCGACTCAGGGCATCCGCCACAAAGTTGTCCACTCCCCGAAGATGAACCGCCGTCAGAGACAGCAGATGTCCCTCCGCCCAACAAAACAGGGGCACCACTATCGCATTCAAGGAAGCCGAACGAATCCCCCCTTGATGATTCAGATAAGCCACCGTCACCATGTTGTCGGACCGCACCAACACGTTCCGACCGAGCAACAGAGCCCGAAAACCCATCACAGCTCGGGACACCGCCGTGAGTTCTCTCCAGTTGGACGACCGGCGGCTCTCCAGGAGGGACCAACGACCCTGAAGGGAGTGAGATTCCAAGGTCGCCCCCCAACCCAAGGCGCTGGCATCCGATGTCAAGACCAGAGAAGGAGAAGACTGCAGGGGCAGACCCAAAGACAGATGATCCCTCACAGACCAACAAAAAGAAGAACCGGGAGGACCACCGGAGACACAGGAATAAGAACGTCCATGTCGCGGGACAGGGGATCCCAGAGAGACAGGAGGTACACCCAAAGGGGGCGCAGATGAAAACGAGCCCAGGCCACCGTGAAAACTGTTGCCGCCATCAGACCCATAAGACGCAACCAAAGGCGCACCGGAAAGGCACCCCCCACCCGGAAACGACGAGCAAGGGACACCAATGTCAAAACCCGAGGCTCGGGGAGGAACACACGGTTCAGATCCGAACGGAAGCGGGCCCCAATGAAAACCATGTCCTGCGACGGCGTCAGCTGACATTTGGGCAAGTTGATCAGAAACCCATGGGCCCGCAACGCCGAGCACACCACCTCCCTGGCCTCCAGCAACAGGACCCGAGATGGAGCATGGATCAACCAGTCGTCTAAATAGGGGTACACCATCACCCCTTGGAGATGAAGCCACGCGACCAAAGGCGCCACCACCTTTGTAAACACCCTTGGCGCCGACCGGAGACCGAAAGGCAACACCATGAACTGGTAATGACGCCCCTGAACACAAAACCGTAGAAACCTGCGGGATCGAGGATGGACCGCGACATGGTAATACGCATCCTGAAGATCGAGGGTACACATGAAGTGACCCGGCAGCACTAATGGAATCACCCTCTGCAAGGTCTCCATGCGGAAAGGAATCCTGGCCACCCATTTGTTCATGACCCGCAGATCCAAAATCAAGCGGAAACCCCCCGTGTTCTTTGGAACCAGAAAGACCAGGGAATAGAAACCCAACCCCATCTCCAACGGAGGAACCTCCTGAATGGCACCCTTCCGAAGAAGGTCCAGAATCCCGAGAGAAAGATGGGACCGCTTCACACGACTCGAAGGCCAAGGAGTCGGCCGAACACCCGAGTCTGGTGGAGGTGCCGTAAATTCCAGGACATAACCCTGGCGAATGATGTCCAACACCCAGACGTCGGAACACGACTGAACCCAGGCATCCAGGAAGAAGTGCAGCCGCCCTCCCACCAACAACCCGGGAACCACCGCCAAAGAGTCAGGAACGCGGCTTGGCAGGAGGAGGGGACTTACCCTTACGGTCCCGACCACGGCCAGAAGCAAACCTACCCTGGCCTCTCACAAACTGCCTACGAGAAGCAGGGCGAAAGAAAGATTTGGGTTTAGAAGGGACAGGAGCAGTAGTAGAGACTTTAAAAGAGGAAGAATGTTTCTTTTCTTTAAACAACTTGTGCAATTTCGTCTCCAACTCTCCTCCAAACAACATCGTACCCTGAAAGGGCAACCTCAAAGCGCATGCCTTCTGCGCAGAGTCAGTCTTCCAGTCCTTGAGGACAAGACTGCGACGAGCAGCCACACAAGCCCCCCCGGACAGAGCAGAAGCACGCACAACGTCAAAGGAGACATCAGACAGAAGCTCCACCTGACGCTCAATTTGCTCCAGCAAGCCAGAACAGTCCGTGGCATTATCCATAGACTGATAGAGAGACTTCAGGTCAGACAACAGGGACTGCGACACATAAGTCCCGTAGATGCCTGCCCTCAAGGCCAGGTGGGAGCCAGAATACACCTTACGGAGCGCCACATCCGCCTTCTTGTCAACCGGATCCTTCAGAACAGCATCTTCAGCAAGGGAAGTACGCCCCACCAAACTAGCCACAAACGAGTCAATAGGAATTGAATCAGGCAGTTCAGTGGCCATATCCTGCAGAGGATAGAGTTTCGTCATGAATCGAGGAATCAAAATGCGATCAGGATCAGCCCACTCGCGCTTCAAAACATCTTTGATGAAGGGATGGACAGGCACATCGACAGTGGCAGCACTCTGAAATTGACGCAACAAAGGGCCCCTAGAGGTACTAGGCGCGTCTCCGTCAGGGAACCCCATGTTCTCTTTAACATGCTGCACAATAACTGTCATAGTATCCTTGTCCACATATTTGCCCTTCAACTCGTCATCCCCCAAATGTCCAGCAGACTCATCGCCACTAGAAGCTGAAGAAACAGGAGCAGGACACTTGCGACGGGAACCAACATCACCCATCTCAGTCAAGGTTTCCCTGATTAAGCGCTTAATATGCGCATCAGCACCAGCATCACGGCGCCTGGACCTGGCAGGAGAGGGAGACCTGGAATCACTAGAAGAAGAGGAAGACCTCTCCCGGTGATGTCTTTTCCTGGAATGCTTTCCCATCGTAAAGAATACACCAAACACAGCAAAAACGCCAGAGATAACAACCGCTATGCGGTACTCACCCCAAACGCTCGTTATAACGAGTCTCCCAAGCCGGTAACCTCGAGGCGCCTGACTTCCGTCCCCACGATCAAAAACCGGAAGTCAGGCATGACGACTTCCGGCCGGGGAAGGAGCTCCAACCAATCCAGAGGAGCATCACGGCCGCGCCCCCTAGCAAGCCCAGCAGGCCAGGAGAGGCGGCCATCGGGCCAAGAAGAAACCAACGCGGTATTACACCGCCGCGTGGAACTAGGAAATGGAGAGGCCCGCGCCACTCCCCCCAAGCCCAGCAGGGAGGGAGAGGCCAACAAGGAAGGGCCGCCGGCACCAGGTAAGAACCAGCGGCCACAACGATAAATCCAGAAAGAAGGCAGGAGCGCCCCCGCTCCTGCCGCGTCCTCTTACACCGTCAGGATGACAGAAAAAGAACAGGAGGAATGCTGGGACGGTACTCCTTATGTACTCCCAGTGGGAGGGGGAAGGGTAGGTCCAGCATTCCTTCGTTCTTTTTCTGTCAGCGAGATAGTTACATCTCACTAGTCCATGACGGTGTCGAGGACGGAGGGACCTGGGGGTAATGCACTAAGAGGTAAAAACAAAGCCTTAACATAAGAAAAGACAAAAAGATACCCAATTACTGGCTGATTTGTAGAGACAGAAACAAGAAACCCTGAGTAAATTGGGCTTCCTTGCGTAAACTGTGTAATCTTAAGCTAATATTTTATTTCACCCAAACTCTTTCCTTCATTATTGCGTATTAAAGCACTATCGAATTTATGAATTCAAACTACCAGTTGTACACAATTATCACTTTTGATAAGCACTTCGCAGTGCGGTGCTATAATGTGCAAATCTTTCACGTTAGGGAAATCCACTTTTTGAACTTTAAAAATACTTTATCATATTTTACGTGGTATGATTTAGATAACACAAATCCTCAGGGCTCGGCTTGTTCACGGGCTCTAAGACCCTTGGCTCGGTATTCCATGTTAACTTGTTGGCTCGCCCACTTCTAAGAGGGACAAGATATGCTGCAGCTGCATGCCATCACTCTTGATATTAAAAGGAGATTGTATTTGTTTCTCAAACTTAATGAGTAAATCAAGTGCACCCTCCTACCTGTTGTCAAATGTTGCCATGTATACATACGATTGGCGATTTACATCTGGGGCATCGACGCAGGGCATTTCTAAGGCGAACACATCACTCCCACGAAAATGCTCGCTCAGTTCCTTGTTTCTATTGGGCCATCTATCCTTGCGGTGAAGTGTGACACTGACAAGTATTCCTTTCTAAATCTCCCTCTTATCTATCCGAAATGTCTGAGTGTAAGGGTACGTGTCCCAGTCTCCGAAACTCAGGCGTATAGATTGTGAGCTCGTCTGTCTGTACTTTGAAAACTGATCCTGCAGATGTAATATGTAAAGCGCGCGGCTTACCGCTCTTCCTTTGGAACCAACACGACGAAATCACTCAGCAATGGGCTTCTGTGCTGTGTGGAACGTTGCTTGGCAACATACCGCTGCCGCCATTGAAGAAGGCGCGTTCCAAACCTCGCTCTGCAAAAGAAGCCGAAAGCCTCCTGTGATTTCTTCAGAAGCATATACGGTATAGTTACTCCGCTTCTATCCAAAGCGAGGCTTGAAACACAAAAGACGTTCTCAGGTCCAGTGGGCGCGCGACGTGAACAAAAATTCGTGCAATTTTCAATTTGTTTTTGGAATGGCAAAGACAATCTTTTTGCCTTCCCCATATTTAAAACCACTTTCCTATATTTAAAACAGCTTTGCGAGTGTCGTTTATAGAAGAGCAATTATCAGCTGCCCTGTTAAATTTCCCAGAAAGGGTGGCCAGCTTCCCCAAAAAATAATACCGGCAATTTGTTACAGTGTTGAGATTCTGCAAAAGGCATGGGCGTGACACTTACATAGAAGTTTATATAAAATCGTCTGTGTTTATTTTTAACATGGGTTTTTTGTGTTTGTTTTTTTCCAAAGAAGTCCGCAGTTAGGGTCAGCGCAGAGTACTCTAGACTCTAATAGCTAGAACAAGTGGCTCTGACTCTGACCCAAGGATGACCTCTATCTTTTTTTTTTTTTTTTTATTCCTCATTAACGAAAATAGAGTGAGTGATCAAATAGCGATATCATGGCACCCTCTCCAACCCCACAGGGAAGAGGCGAAACCCAGCAATACACTTTCCACCTCATGGGTATCTAGAGAGACCAACCGCCTTATGCTTGGGGATTTCCAAAGATGGTATCACAACCAAAGTTGCCCATGGACCATTATCCTCAAGACTCACTTATTTCATAATCATTGGACTTTTTATTATGTACTAAGCAGTTGCAAGGCTCCAGTTAGTTTTATTTACCCAGTTGTCCCAAATCACCCAAAATCTAGTTCTTTTCTTTGCCTTACAATCCATATCCAATTTGTAGGTTATTTTAACCGATGACACCCAGTCTAAAAACCTTTGGAGAGTTAGGTGAAATCCAATTTAAACAGATTTCTCTCCTAGCCAAGAGGATAAGAACAAACAATAATGAGACTTGACAGTTTGGTAATAATACTGTCTTCAGGTAAAATCCTCAAAATAATTAAAATCAGGCTTACCTGTATCTCTTGGCCCATTACCTCTGAAATAATCCTACCGACTTGGCTCCAAAAGCCCTGAATCTGCGGACACTGCATAAACATGTGCACGTCATCTGCGCTTCTCAGACTACATTTCAAACAGGCCTTCTCTCTGCCACCCAACTTAGATAACCTCTTCGGGGTCCAGTAAGCTCTGTGGAGTGTAAACAGATGATTCCTTCTAAATGATGCAGCCTTTACAATTTTCCACAACGTGCATAGAGATACTTGCCATAAAGACGAGATGTCACTGCAAGGCAAGTCTCTTCTCCAGGGCTCCTCCATAGGTAACAATGGTAGATCTCCTTCAATCAAAATCCAGTACCATTTTGCCACTTCCTTTTTTTGATTGCATGGGACCAAGAACCTGTTCTCCGATTCATCATATATACCGCCGATTTTACCCTGCTTTATGAACCAGGAGGAGAGTTGATAGAACTTAAATCTGGATAAGCTTTGATTTGTCAGGAGCATAAGCTCATTCCAAGACAGAAGTTTGTTGTTACACAGCAGATGGCCCCATTTCTGAAAGCCAGAATCCCGTAGGGGCGCTGATAAGCTATCAATTAGGCATTCTGGGGTCCCTGGGGAGTTCCAGATGGGGGCACTAGGGCAGTAATAAGGAATTTTGAGCAATTTCCTCATCTAGAACCAAAGTTCACAGGCCGACCGTAACACCTTCAATTTAATCTTTTTAAAGTATTTCGGGTGACCAAATTTGAAGAGAAGACCATCACCCCCTTGAGAAATACTATTAGACATGGCTAAAAGATAGGGCGTGAAGTTGGAAGAATCAAGAAGAAGAGATCTCATGTTCTTAAAAAGAAACGCCCAGCTATAAAACCCAAAATCAGGGCTAGCTAAACCCCCCTCTTGTTTTCCACATCTCAGTTTCTTCCATGCAATCCTAGTCCCCTTGTCCCCCCAGAGAAAACTGTTAACCTCAGACTGCAAGTGTTTTAAAGCGGCTGGGCCGAATAAAAGGGGGATTGCATCGAAGATAAATGTCATTTTTGGCAGGACTGACATTTTAACCAAGTTGGATCGGCCAAGGATGGTTAATGGGAGGTTGCGCCAAGATTTCAGTAAGGCTCTAATCTCCTTCCGTTTAAGCTCTAAATTAGCCTGAGCCAACTCGCTAATATTCTGGGTTATTTGAACACCCAAATATCTTATTCGCTGGTGTACCAGGGATGACCTCTATCTTGGGCAAATTCACAAAGTATCCTAAAAAAACGGCATTGATAGATCTTAGAAGGCATGCCAAGACAACCTTTTAGACTTTTCTGGTCCACTTTCCAAGATCTTTGATATGGCCTTCACGACCAAGGATCAAGGCACTCCGATTGATCTGGACATTCTGGCTGATTGGGCCCAGAGACCCATGTGTCTCCTGGGCAATTTCAAATACGCATTGTCCAAAGAATGCTACTGTTTCATTCTGTTGAGGGTAGACACTAAATTATGCGAATTTGCAACAAATGAGGCAGGCCCCCTGGTGGTAGGCCTTTTGTTTAGGGATCGTTTTGTAAAGGAGGTAGCAAACTTTGTAAACACATTCATGTCTCTTGATAAGGCCCAATCTGCTCTAAAAAAAGTTTTCCAACCTCTCCTTTGCATCGGGGCTGACAGATGCTGGAGCCACTCTGCCAGCTGCTTATCCTGCCAGTCTCCTTTCTTCCAAGGACACCTACAGAGCCGGACTGGCTACCGGGCGTTTTTTGCTGGGGTGGCAGTGTGGGGTCCAGGTTCACTGCCGAGGGGATGATTTCGTTGCTGGGGAGCTGCCGGCGCTTCTAAATGAACAATGCAAAACAAATAGTTTTAAAGCATACTTTTAAAAACATTTGTTTTGCATTGTTTAGTAAGGAAAGCCCGGTTGGCAGTCCGGCCCTGGACACCTATGATGTTGAGTGGCAGGTGCCAATGGTCAAAGGAGAAGACCCTTGTCAGAACCCCTTTCGAGATGGCCATGGGCCAAAGAAGGGGTATTGGGCCCAACCGTGGGGGTTGAGGACTTTTAACCCTTGATGTCCTGGAGCCCAACCTACTATGGATTCTGAGCAACTGGGCCAAGTACCTCTTCACCACTTAACTCACAGTAATAGCGTGGTCCAAGCAGTCCAAGGCTCCGTCGGGGAAGATGTGCTTACAGGGGAGCGTACACAGGCTCACAACTTAGCAATAAATCAATGTACAGTGAAATACTCACTTTTATATAAAAGAGAAATATTATATTTCTACTGCTAACCACATAATAGGAAGATTTACAAACAACTACACAATCCTCCTGGAGTCAGGGGTCTAGTGTTTCCTTGGCAGTTCCCTGTCCCATTCCTCCTTGTTCTAGCAATTGTGGTTATTCTCTATTGACAACATCCAGGTGTTGCCCCAATAGTAGTCCCAAGAGTCCACTCTGACTCTGTTTGAAAATCAAAAGTGTTCCAGCGAGGATGCGCTATTCTAGCCTGCAAGTTCCCCCAGGGCCGACTGCCCCAAATTCAGTCTTACCCACACCTGCAGGCTCAGAGGGTCTAGAGTTTCTGAATGTGTCCCCACTGCAGGCATCAGAGTGGCAGTGGCTGATCTAGGTGAGTTCACTTCATGCAGCTCAGGTAGGTTGCACTTGCTGATCTCCGATCTCCTTCACAAGCAGTTGCACCCCTGCGGCGACTAGAGGTTCCTTGCGGCTTCTTGTTGCAGGCAAACCTATATTGTCTCTCCCACGACAGGGGGAAGATGGCTTGAAGTTCCCAGTGCTGATCCCTCGTCCCAGGATAGATGCGTGAGGCGTTCCCACAGCAGCCTCACTTCTCTGACAAGGCTACGGGACATATCCCTCTGACAAATGGCGTCACCGCATCCCTACTGTTCATAGGCACCAACCCCCTCTGCACAGCAGGTGTCATCAAAGCAGCCCCTCTTGACATACAGGAGTTGCCAACTTTGCCCTGCACATGGGCAAAGACCGAATCGGTACAGCAGCCGGTTCCTCACACCTTGCAACGGAAATGCCATGAACAGGATTCCCTACTGGACCTTGCTCTCTCCAATGCTGTCCTCTTCCTCACGGTTCACACTGGTCTTGGCAAACAGGCCGGCAATGTGCTTCAGACTGCAGGGGAGGTGATCTTGGATTCTCTGGGTGATATCCCCCCCACCCAGCAGGGAGACTAGCAGGCCTTGGTCCCCAGTCCTGGTCACAGGCAGAAGTCCTGCAGAGCTTCCCCTCCTCACACAGCCTGTCTGGCTGCTTGGAAGATGACAATTATTGGGGTTTCAAACTCCCCTTCCTATAGTCCCTTTCCGAACATCAAATGTGATTTAAAGTCTTGTCGTAAATGTTTATGTTGGGGTCCACTTCTTTTGAAGTGCCCACTCCTCTGCCCTCTTCTTCCTCTGAAAGCAGCTTGTCACAGCAGGAGGAACTCCAAAGCTGATAGCCCCACAACAGACCATGGGAGAGACTACAGTTCACACCTGAATGTCTGCCACAATGATATGTTAAAAGGTTAGCCCAGGGCCCGAGCCCTACTCTTTCTGATTCGCTTATCAACCTCATCTCCATCCTGAGATGTGCCCAGGCCCCTTCCTTGTGACCTCTCACTAAATCAGAGAGCATCATTTGAAGTGTATGGGGTAAGCTTGGCTTTCCCTTCTACAGTGTGTCCCACCCAGCTTACAGGAATGCAGCAATGCACAAATCTGTCCGGGGGGACTCCTCTACCTGCTGATGTTTTGCCAAGCAAGCATGAGTCTCCAAAAATGGAACCCATGGCCCTCGATGTATTGTACCATTCACAGGCACACATACAACCAGTGCATGTATACAAAATAAACACACTGTACAGCACTGTATCCTTCATAAACTGTACCCCTCATAGGCACACATACACCCAGCATATGCATTTAACTAGCATGCACTGCACAGCACTACATCCTTCATGTACTATACTACTCATAGGCACATATACATCCAGCACATTTATTTAATATGCACACGCTGCACAGTACTGCATTATCCCTGTTTTGTACCCCTCCCAGGTACACATAAATTCAGCACCGATACATCACTCCTGTACTGTGCAGCACTACACACTAAACTGATGTAGGGTAAGTTAAGCGTTAAGCACACAGCAGTGGAACTTTCATTGAGTGAGCCTGAAGTCCACACTACGGTGACACAGGTTAAAAATGACCTGTACACTCCTACTGAATGCTACATGGTATGCTGCCTCCACTACGTTTGTGATGCTTCAATCCTGGTGAAGGCAGTAGCCTCTTACCACCATGAGGGTAGCGCTGTGGGCGCACCTCATGGTCCAACAAGACAGCAATCCATGTAACAGGCTCATGTCCTGGCAAAGAAAGATGTTCCACCCATGTTTTTTTTTATATGTAGGAATTATGAGGAGGGAAGCCATTCTTGGACACATCCTTTGTGTATTTGTTGATTTTCCTCCAGATAAAGAGTGGTCCTATGCCATGTATTGCTTTGTGTGTGATACAAAGCAGCTTGAAGGTGGATCTTCTGGCAACTGTTAACCAGTGTAGCACCTTCAAGGCAGAAGAGATGTGTGCTTGAAGCTTTACATATAGGTGGAGTCTAGCGTCAGCGTTCTGAATTCTTTGTAGTTTTCTTATAGTTGATAAAGTTGAGCCATGATACAGACCATTAGTGTGGTCCACTTTTGATAGGACAGAGATGGTAGCTTGAACCTTATGTTGCAATCATAGATGTGAGAGGAAGCGTCACAGAGTTTGTGAATTCATTGACAGTTTTGCGTCCATGGTAATTCCAAGTTCTTTTTAGATATTTCTGGAGGTGATCCTAGATCATCAGGCCCAGCGCAGAGATGGTTGTAGTTTTTCCAATCGCCACAGGTGAGTTTCTTGGTTTTGGAGGCATTCATTTTGGGGTGGCTCCATGTCATCCACTGGTCAATGGCCTGGAGGCAATCGAAGAGTTTTGCTTTTTTTTATGGTCCTTTGGGCTTTCAAATCTCAGGAGTATCTACAAGTCATTTGCGTAGTTATAGCAGGTGATGTGTAAACCATTGATGAGATCTGGTAGTGATTTTGTTTAGTTTTTGAAAAGCATGGGTTAGATGATTGAGCTTTTTGGGACTCCAGCTTTAAGCTTGTATAGTTTCACAGCGAATGTGGAGATACGTATAATAGTTGTTCTGGTGCGTAGGTAGGATGTGATCCAAATGAGAGCTGTGCCATCTGTTCCGGCTCTCTCAAGTCTTTGTATGCGTGTATATGATCCCGCTGTTTTCAAGGCTTCTGAAAGGTACTAGAGAAGAACGACAGGGCCATTATGGTCCATTTGTGTTCTTAGGATCATCCTAGATAGAGATTTGGGCTGATCAGTGCCTCTTCCTGGACAAAAAGCAGTTTGGAAGTCAGAAATTATTGAATTGTTTTCAATGAATTGTGATATATGGTCGAAAGTTTGCCGAGGAATGGTCCATTTGCTTTAGGTCTGTAGTTGTCGGGGTCTTGATTACCCAGGTTATTTTTTTTAAGGGGGTTATGTGTGCCTTTTGTAGGTCTTTTTGGGAAAACGTTTGTCATTAAGGACCTGTTGATAAGTGTTCTTACTGGAATGGCCGCTGAAGTTGATAGCAGGATGTTTTTGTAATTTTTAGGTGGACAAGGCTCAGAGAGGCAGCCAGCTGTCTTGCATGCTTTGACAAGATCCAGAAATTTAGTTAGTAATAGTTACTTGAAGGAGAGTAGTTGCTGTGTTGGTCTTTGTTTGGCCTGTATTGTTTGAAACGGGTTGGGGCTGTGGATTTTGTTTGTTGTTTAAGTAGGTATCCATCATTTAGGCTTTACATTTCTAATGGTTAGTAGCTTGTCACAAACATCTTGAGAAATGGGATAGGTAGCTTCTGTACATTCTGGCTTACAGAATTTAGTGAGGATTTTATAATTTTTTAATGACACACTTTGCATTGTGAATTCGATTAGAATAGTATAGTTTTTATGCTTTTTTGATGGTTGACCTGTATATTCTGTTTTGTCTGTGTAGGCATACCTTGTCTTCAGGGTTGTTTGTTTTAAGCCATTTGCGTTGAAAGCCTAGCATTTTGTTGTTTGATCTTTTTAAATTATGTAATCATCCAAGAGGTATGTTTCCTTTTGTTATACGTTGATGTCTTCAGAGGAATAAGAAGATCAAAAGCTCTCTGGGGCCTTCATAGAGTGTATATACCAAATTGATGGTGACTAGATCTGTGTTGGAGGTATGAGATTTTCTACTTCCTCCAAATTCAGCTTGATCCATGGTCAGTATGTGGTTGAGGGTAGGATGGTTTTAGTTGTTGTGGGTTGTGGTGTCTTGTGTTGGAATGCAACGAGGAAGTGGTCTGACTATGTGACAGGAGCCATTCTTTGAAATTGTGTCTAGGTTTGGGTTTTCAAAATATATATCTAATGTGTGTCCAGCGATGTGTGTGTGTGTGGTTAGAAACAAGTTGCTGTAGGTTATGTGTGTCTAGGCCAATGAGGATGGTTCTGGGGTGTGGCATATTAGGTTTATCAAACTATATGTTGAGGTCACCAAGGATTCAAGGTTTGGGTATATTGTAAGAAGGTTAGAGATTGTGTCTAGCAATGTTTCTGGGAATGTTTCTGTCGTAGGTAAAAGAAGTCCAAATGTAGCCAAGAGGTAAATCTCCACAAGGTAGTTTATTGTTCCAGTTACAGAAGATGAAGTTGGTAGATGAGATAGTACATTACTATGTGGTGGTCTGTAAAGAAGGAAAAAGTAACATGAAAATGTTGGTGTGGTTTGCATCTGATAAAGAGCGTCTAACTACCTTGTAATGAAACACCCTCAACTTTGGTGAGATTTGTTGTTTCTTTAAATATGACTACTAATCTGCCTCCTGTTTTGCCTGTGTGATTTTGTGTAACAGTATTATATCCTGGTGGAACAGCTTCAAGCAGTACCGGTCCCATATATTCCTTCAGTCATGATTCTGTAAGGAAGAGTAGGTCTGGCCTGTGTCTATCAATAGGTTGAATATGTGGCACTTGTGTTTTTAAACGGAACACGTATTTATCAGTAGGCAGTGCTAAGAATTTATTTTGCAGGTGGAGAGACCTTCTGCTGCAAGAGAGTGAGTGTTGCCTACTAAAATTGTGGGTGTAGAGATAATGTTGAAGGTATTAACTGGTGGGGGAGAGAGGGTGTGCTATGCATGGTTTTCATTGTCTTCTTCCAGAAGGTTTAGAAGACATCTTTTTGGGTCTGGTTCTATGGGTGGTGATAAGTGTTTGATATGGAGAGGTTGGGATGTGGAGTTGTGTCTGAATGGTGGATTTGTTTTGGGATAGATAAGGGGATATGAAGTGTGTTGTGGAATTGCTTTCTTTTGTGTATGTTGAAGGTAGATGTGTGTGAGAGAGAGGTGGTGGTGAAGCATGAATGTCATATTGCATGGCTCTGAATTGAACGATGGATTATAGACATGTTGGTAGGTATTGTTGTATGTTTGTGAACTGAGCTACTGGTGTATTTGCTGCATTGAGAGGGTGAGTGTGACAAGTTTTTAAATGTGGGTACTATATGGTGGTATTTGGCAAAGAGTGGATGTATGTATGTGTGTTGGGATGGGTGAGAGATGTTGGATGAGTGAGAGTATGTGCTTGTAGATTTTGTACGTGTATTGTTTTTTTTAGGGCTTGTATTATCTGGTGTTTTGGTGGCCCTTAAGTAACTATAACTTGCGCCCCTGCCATGCACCGTTTTGCCATCAATGATGTGATTTCAAATACAGGAGTGATATTATTAATGATGTTATAGAATATGTCATGAGTAATAAAAATAATAATAATAATAATAAAAAGCTTATATAGCGCACGGCTACCTCTTGCGGAGGTGTCCCGGTGCTGGTAGTGCTGTTGATCTAACTGTGTGGCAGATGTTAAGGAATTAGGGAAGAGTAAAGAGCCATGCTTTTAATGCTCTCCTGAAAATTTGTTCAGAATCAATCTTCCTTAGGTAATCCGGCATAGAGTTCCACAGAGTGGCCGTTTTAACCGCAAAAGAGCGGCCTCCGGTCTCGGCCTTTGCAAACCGTGGGATGACCAGAAAGTTACTGTCATTGGATCTGAGTACTCTCTTGTTGCTGTATTGTGCCAGTCTTCACCTCAGATATTGGGGACCAATGTTGTTCATTGCTCTATGAGCCAAAGTAAGGGCTTTTTGCTCTACTCTTCTTTTCACTGGTAACCAGTGAAGACTGATCAAGTGGGGGGTTATGTGGTGACGCATTGGCACGTTACGCACAAGCCTAGCTGCTGCGTTCGGGACAGTCTGCAGTCTTCCTAGTAGGTACTCCGGAAGTCCCATATACAGACTGTTCGCGTAATCAAGTTGAGAGGTGACCAATGCGTGCACCACAGTCTTCCTGCAATCTATGGGAAGATAGTGAAGAAAGCTCCGAAGAGCCTTCATCTTCCAAAAACACTGCCTCGAGACATGGGCAATTTGCACTTTAATAGACAGTTGTGTGTCAAACTTAAAGCCCAAATTTCTGGCAGAAATAACTGGAAGAGGTGGAGGATTTAGCTCAACCGGCCACCAGAGCTCTCACCGTGGGGTAGTAGGTTGATTAAAAAAGAGGACTTTCGTTTTGTCTGTATTTAATTTTAAGCAGTTCTCTGTCATCCATAATGAAATGTTCAGAAGCCACTGCTTAAAATTAACACGACCTTCACCCCAAATTTCTCAATTACTGCTACCAGAGGAGTAAGGTACACATTAAAAAGCGTTGGGCTTAGGGCCGAGCCCTGCAGAACTCCACACTTAAGGGGGCTAACAGTTGAGGTGTAAGATTGGAGAACCACTTTCTGTGTGCGCCCCTCTAGAAAGGAGCGGAACCAGGCCCAAACAGTACCTGACACCCCAAGACCCTTGAGTCTGTTTAAAAGGATCCTGTGCGACACGGTATCGATGCAAAGTTGGTCCTTTCACTGTTTTGATGAACTGGTAAAGCGTAAACTTGGATATAAAGAAAATGGCGATGCCGGCGTTTTGTGCAAACATCGACAAAGGCGGTTGCCGAAACGCGTCTGTGCGCCCCGAGTTCCTGTGAATAAAATTTGGAATTCTCCCCCGTGAGTGCTGTCTTCTGTAGAAAGGTACGATTACCTGGTGGCAGTGTGAGCTGTATGTATTGTGTATATATATATATATATATATATATATATATATATATATATATATCACAAGTATTCTTCCGTTGCTTGCCAGGAATCCTCTTGAGAAACGGACACGGACCCAGAGAGTTTGTGCAGGTTCTTTTATTCCTCACACGTCGCCATTACGCGTTTCAGCTCGCTTGAGCCTTGATCACATGACAGTGACAAGTAAGGAAAGTGCCTTATTGAAAGTGATGGTGCTTTGTTCGTGTTATACCACGTGATTCGTATTCCATAGCAGAACCCAATAGACATAAACAACATCCTAAATACAAATATGCTTGATGTTTTCCTGTATTTGATATCTGTTAAATATATTTGTGCATTTGAGCAATAAATACATGACTGGATAAATCTTAATTCGATAAACAGCGGATGACATATAACATCTTGTCAACTTTAATGGACGTAGTTCACATTTTCTACCCTAGATGTTTGAAAGTGCTACTGTCCTTGCTGATGTGATCTGTCTGTTGGAAAGTTATGAATATCGGTAAAATACCCTGTGAAATCATCTATGTCTGGATATATATATGATATATATATATATATATATATATATTGCCAAACACCACGTCTCTAGAAAGAACGTGCGGCGCACTCGGGCTCAATCCAAAGGAATTAACTTTATTCGTTCTTCTCCGTGAAGACTAACAAACACACGCGTTCCGGGACCCTGCCCTTCGTCAGTGTTAGTTTGTCAAGTTCAAAGTTCACATTTAAATAACAAATACAATCATTGGTCGATTGGACTAGCGAGTGACATCGCTAGTCCAATCAAGACCCCTGAAATACCAGATGCACAACACTATGCTTTTTGAATTTGCTGAATTCTGTCTGCACAACAATATTTTTTTGTTTGGTGGGCAGCTGTATCTGCAGACCCAAGGTACCGCGATGGGCACGTGCTTCGCCCCCAGTTACGCGAACTTGTTCGTGGGCTGGTGGGAGAAGCACGTGGCCTGGGCGGAGGGTAATGAGGTATGGGTTGACAAAATTGCCCTATGGGCACGTTACATTGATGATTTGTTCATCGTGTGGAAGGGTACTCCTGATGAAGCTACAGAATATGTCAACATCCTTAATACTAATTCTTTGAATCTGCATTTCACCAGCCTGATGAGCAAGACTGAGGTACCCTTCCTAGACCTCTCAGTGTACGTAGCAGATGGTTTGATTTGCACTAAACTCTACCGCAAACCCACCGCAGGGAATTCAGTTTTACACTTTACCAGTCAACATCCACGGTCTCTCATCAACAGCATTCCTTATGGGGAGTTGTTGCGTCTTAAACGGAATTGCACACTCCCCATAGATTACACCAAGGCAGCAAGCGAATCGCTCAGAAGGTTCAGACAAAGAGGTTACACCGATACCCTCCTGAGCGAAACAGCCCTTAAGGTACAGTCTATTGAGAGACACTCCCTCCTTGGTATGGAACAACCCGAATTAAACAAAGCAAAAGATGATCCGGGCGGTCCCCGTCTCATTTTGGGCTACTCAACCAAGGCTGGAGTTATAAGAAAGCTAGTAGAAAAGAATTGGAGTATACTACAGACCGACAATATCATTGGTCAGGATACATCTTTTAAGCCGGAGGTGACTTATCGTAAAAGCAAGTCATTGAAAGACTTGTTGGTACGTAGCCACTTTTCCGACAAGGTCCCCAAGAATACTCCGTTAGGCTTCTACCCATGTGCCTCTTGCAAGGCCTGCAAAAACAGCAAAAAAGTGAAAGAATACAGTGTTCCAGGCAGAATAGGAACACGTAGCATCAACAAATTTTTGAACTGTAATACCAGTTTTGTTGTTTATTGCCTGGTTTGCCCGTGTGGTCTCCAATACATCGGTAGTACAATCCACCCTGCCAAGAAACGTGTTTTGAAGCACACACGGGCAATCACGAACCGTGACACAACTTACCCTGTTGCCAGGCACTTTGCAGACAAACATGAATCCCGTAGTGACAAACTTAGCTACTTTTGCTTGGACCAGGTCCCCATCACTGAAAGAGGAGGAGACAGAGTAAGAGAGCTACGCCAGTTAGAGGCGCGTTTCATTATTTAATTACAAACTCGCACCCCTGGGGGCCTTAACATGGAAGAAGAATTATGGTCCTTCATTGGCTGAGCTTGTCCTTGCATAATTTCCAGTTTCCACATTTTTGCATAACACTATCACACCATTGAGAAATACCTGTAAACTGAGTGTTTTCCTTCTGCAACCTGTTTATTTTTCAATTGTGTTCATTGAGTATGCCCATCTGAGGGCTCAATTTTGCGTTCTAAAAACGATTGATACATTTCTGTACATATTGTATATAAGTGTGAGTGTATGCCCCTTTCACCTTTTCGTCCTTCTCTTTTTTCAAAAATCAAAATTGAGTTTGTTACAGCACCATCGACAGGACCGCTGGTTAATTAATTTAATTTCTACCGCGAGCATTTGAGCTGTGGCTACGCCCATTGGAGGGCGCAATTGTACAATCTAGCAAGATGCTTTCGGCCTTTGACTTAGTGGTCATGTCATTGTCTGGTCACTGGATAACCTTTTTTGACATCTTGGAACATGAATGGCATATGTTGAATTAATTGTGTAGTTTATCATTAGCATGACCTTATGCACATTTTGTAGTAAATTGTGATCCAATGACGTGTCACGAGGCACAATACATGATTTACATGTTTGCAAGGTCATTCAAGTATGGCCGCTATGGTTACGATGAAATGTGGTTGACCAGCTGTAAAGTCCTATGTCGATGTCACTCGCTAGCCCAATCGACCAATGATTGTATTTGTTATTTAAATGTGAACTTTGAACTTGACAAACTAACACTGACGAAGGGCAGGGTTCCGGAACGCGTGTGTTTGTTAGTCTTCACGGAGAAGAACGAATAAAGTTCATTCCTTTGGATTGAGCCCGAGTGCGCCGCACGTTCTTTCTAGAGACGTGGTGTTTGGCAGTAATTGATTGCGCTATCGCCCGCGCAAGTGGCGCACCCGCACTGCAGAGAGCAACGGAGTGGGGCGGTGTTGTTTTTTGCTTATGGACTGAGACCTTGCTCCGCCGTGACCTGGATGTTTGCAATTCTTCGAAGCAAGATTGCAGGGATGAATTGGCTGACTGGACTCCCCACCAAGCCTCGGTAGACTCAGCGGATACAGTGGATGTTTGTACCGACCGGCTGGCGTGTAGAATACGGAGTAGTTCTACCAACTCGGTGAGTCCGTCTTTAAGCCTACATAGTAATCAAGGTGATTTACGGCAAGTGCGTAGTGGCTCCGGTGATTATCGCCGTTATTGTGGTATCAACATATTCATAGTACTTCGTTCGCTCCCGTGAAGAACAATGTTCAGCGATGCTGAAAGATTGGAAGCAGCAGAATTGGTCTTTCAGGGCGCTGCATCTGGATTGGTCTCGGATGCAGGCGCAGGCACTGACAGAAGGCCAGAGAATTTGAAAGGGTGGTTCACGAAGCTAGAACGCACCTATGAAAAAGAAATCAGGAAGTGGTGGGAGGCGACCTCCCTACAGAGGTATCTGGATGTGGGCCGTATACCTCGGGGACTCCGTATTTACACCATCCCCTCATATGAAAATCCGGACCCCAATTTATTAAAAGACTGGGCAGAACATACGGTGGCATCTTCCAAAGGAATGGTACAAATATTGATTACATATGCCAAAAGCGACAGAACTAAACTCCTGGAGGAAATCAATGAGATTGAGCAGCAGATCTCTACTCTGGGGGAACACTCGGAGGTAGAAAACCTGAGAAGTCAAATGAAAAGCAGATTGATTTCATACGAAAATGACATCAAAAGGCGCAAACAAAGCAAGTTTGCGAGAGATCAACACGATTACGAATCGGGGAGAGTTCTGACATTTGCCAGGAAGTATGATATACCGAGGAAAACCCTACAGTCGGCAACTTCTAGGAACAGAGTAGCGGATCAGAGAGACACATCCGAGTCTGAGGTTGAAATCGAACAAGCAGAGATTGAAGTCACTCCGTCGGATCAAGGTGCGAGTGGCGATAGGGAACCGGATTTTCCCAGGGAATACGAAATCATGAAAGAATCATGGAGAAGGTATCCGCAACGAGTGAAACCCCCAGACCGAAGCATCGGAAAACCAGGAGAGGGGGCAAGAAACGGAAGAGGGGGGGAGCACCCCGAACAACGAGAGGCAAGCGGGGGAGCAACAGGAAATGAACAAGCAAACAGTAATCAATCTTTCGACGAGAACACTGACCCGGGATGAAATCTCAGTTCTCGAGAAAGGTCTCACGTTCTGTCCAACCTCAGAATGGGACTATGTACAGACACGAATTGATTTATACTGTTTCATACGCAAACTAAAATTGCAGAAAACTTTTAAATTGCATCCAACCCTGCCCTCCCCAACTTCAGCAGGCCTATCAACGGACGAACTTACAGGACATGACTCGGAGGCACTTCAAGCCTTGCATGATTTACAAATGGAAGTGACAACAAATGAGTCGGAGGGACTCCCGCATCTTGGGATTGGACAAACCAGTGGTAAAAGCCAATTCAAAAAGAAATCGAGGTTTATCCCTAAAATGCCCTTTGATGCAATTGACTGCTTCCACGACTCTATGATCAAGGATTTGAACAGGCTACGCTTGCAAGACAAACCACAAGTACATGCTAATAAACGCCTCTTTAATTTGTCGAAAGCCCAATGGACAGCAGTCAAGACCCTTAAAGAAGACACTGGTATTGTTATTAAGCAATCCGACAAGGGCGACAACGTTGTCGTTATGTCCAAGGATTTCTATCGAGGTGAAGCCCTACGCCTTTTGGGTGATTCTTCAAGCTATTTAAAAATCCAAATAGAGAGATACAACCCCAGTGTGTTAGCACTCTACAATTTGCTGGATAAATGGAGGAACAGTGGCATCCTGGAGGAAGATGAATTTCAGTTTCTCAAAGTGGACAGTCCGGTTCTACCTACATTTTACCATCTACCTAAAATCCACAAGGACATCCTGAGACCTCCAGGACGTCCCATTGTTTCCAGCAAGGAGAGTTTGCTTGAAAAAGTCTCCATCTATGTTGATCATTTCCTGTTCCCTCTGGTTAAGGACTTAAGCTCCTACATCCAAGATACAACAGATTTCATCAAACGCATTCAGGAAATACAGTGGGAACCAGACTTTGTGCTTATCACTATGGACATAACCAGTTTATACACTTGCATAGCACACACTGACGGTTTAGGGGCACTCCAATATTTTCTTAAAGCAAGACCCCTGAAATACCAGATGCACAACACTATGCTTTTTGAATTTGCTGAATTCTGTCTGCACAACAATATTTTTTTGTTTGGTGGGCAGCTGTATCTGCAGACCCAAGGTACCGCGATGGGCACGTGCTTCGCCCCCAGTTACGCGAACTTGTTCGTGGGCTGGTGGGAGAAGCACGTGGCCTGGGCGGAGGGTAATGAGGTATGGGTTGACAAAATTGCCCTATGGGCACGTTACATTGATGATTTGTTCATCGTGTGGAAGGGTACTCCTGATGAAGCTACAGAATATGTCAACATCCTTAATACTAATTCTTTGAATCTGCATTTCACCAGCCTGATGAGCAAGACTGAGGTACCCTTCCTAGACCTCTCAGTGTACGTAGCAGATGGTTTGATTTGCACTAAACTCTACCGCAAACCCACCGCAGGGAATTCAGTTTTACACTTTACCAGTCAACATCCACGGTCTCTCATCAACAGCATTCCTTATGGGGAGTTGTTGCGTCTTAAACGGAATTGCACACTCCCCATAGATTACACCAAGGCAGCAAGCGAATCGCTCAGAAGGTTCAGACAAAGAGGTTACACCGATACCCTCCTGAGCGAAACAGCCCTTAAGGTACAGTCTATTGAGAGACACTCCCTCCTTGGTATGGAACAACCCGAATTAAACAAAGCAAAAGATGATCCGGGCGGTCCCCGTCTCATTTTGGGCTACTCAACCAAGGCTGGAGTTATAAGAAAGCTAGTAGAAAAGAATTGGAGTATACTACATACCGACAATATCATTGGTCAGGATACATCTTTTAAGCCGGAGGTGACTTATCGTAAAAGCAAGTCATTGAAAGACTTGTTGGTACGTAGCCACTTTTCCGACAAGGTCCCCAAGAACACTCCGTTAGGCTTCTACCCATGTGCCTCTTGCAAGGCCTACAAAAACAGCAAAAAAGTGAAAGAATACAGTGTTCCAGGCAGAATAGGAACACGTAGCATCAACAAATTTTTGAACTGTAATACCAGTTTTGTTGTTTATTGCCTGGTTTGCCCGTGTGGTCTCCAATACATCGGTAGTACAATCCACCCTGCCAAGAAACGTGTTTTGGAGCACACACGGGCAATCACGAACCGTGACACAACTTACCCTGTTGCCAGGCACTTTGCAGACAAACATGAATCCCGTAGTGACAAACTTAGCTACTTTTGCTTGGACCAGGTCCCCATCACTGAAAGAGGAGGAGACAGAGTAAGAGAGCTACGCCAGTTAGAGGCGCGTTTCATTATTGAATTACAAACTCGCACCCCTGGGGGCCTTAACATGGAAGAAGAATTATGGTCCTTCATTGGCTGAGCTTGTCCTTGCATAATTTCCAGTTTCCACATTTTTGCATAACACTATCACACCATTGAGAAATACCTGTAAACTGAGTGTTTTCCTTCTGCAACCTGTTTATTTTTCAATTGTGTTCATTGAGTATGCCCATCTGAGGGCTCAATTTTGCGTTCTAAAAACGATTGATACATTTCTGTACATATTGTATATAAGTGTGAGTGTATGCCCCTTTCACCTTTTCGTCCTTCTCTTTTTTCAAAAATCAAAATTGAGTTTGTTACAGCACCATCGACAGGACCGCTGGTTAATTAATTTAATTTCTACCGCGAGCATTTGAGCTGTGGCTACGCCCATTGGAGGGCGCAATTGTACAATCTAGCAAGATGCTTTCGGCCTTTGACTTAGTGGTCATGTCATTGTCTGGTCACTGGATAACCTTTTTTGACATCTTGGAACATGAATGGCATATGTTGAATTAATTGTGTAGTTTATCATTAGCATGACCTTATGCACATTTTGTAGTAAATTGTGATCCAATGACGTGTCACGAGGCACAATACATGATTTACATGTTTGCAAGGTCATTCAAGTATGGCCGCTATGGTTACGATGAAATGTGGTTGACCAGCTGTAAAGTCCTATGTCGATGTCACTCGCTAGTCCAATCGACCAATGATTGTATTTGTTATTTAAATGTGAACTTTGAACTTGACAAACTAACACTGACGAAGGGCAGGGTCCCGGAACGCGTGTGTTTGTTAGTCTTCACGGAGAAGAACGAATAAAGTTAATTCCTTTGGATTGAGCCCGAGTGCGCCGCACGTTCTTTCTAGAGACGTGGTGTTTGGCAGTAATTGATTGCGCTATCGCCCGCGCAAGTGGCGCACCCGCACTGCAGAGAGCAACGGAGTGGGGCGGTGTTGTTTTTTGCATATATATATATATATATATATATATATATATATATATATATATATATATATATATATATATATATATATATATATATATTTATTTATTTATTTATTTTTCAAACAAAGCATCCTGCATTCGAAAGTGCACTCCAGAACGGATAATTAAAAGGCAGCTGACTTTCTTCCTTCGTTTTAAATTAAAACAGCCTTACGCATTTCGAATTATGGACTGCTTGATCACAGGCAAACTTCTAATGTTGCGTAGCAAGTAACGAGAACACTCCCCTTTTCCTTGCATTTTATTCAAATTGCCCTCCAGTGGGCCTGTTAGTAATACACAATTTTGATGCATTGTGGGGTGTATAGTACGTAGTGTCTCATTCATTATTGCCCTCGTGGGTTCTGCGCTCGCAAAAGTTCCTTAATTAATATTTTTCATTACCCTTCAGTGGGGTTTAGAAGGACAAAGACCAGATATTGTACCAATCCATTCTCCCACGTGCAGACTTCGACCAGTTCTGTGTCTGCGTGGCCCCTTTGAAATTTCCAGGTGGTGCTCTTTCACGGCTGGACAGCCGCAAATTAATTTTTCAAACAAAGCATCCTGCATTCGAAAGTGCACTCCAGAATGGATAATTAAAAGGCAGCTGACTTTCTTCCTTCGTTTTGCATTAAAACATCCTTACGCGTTTCGAAGTATGTACTTCTTGATCACAGGCAAACTTCTAATGTTGCGCAGCAGTAACGAGAACACTACCCTTTTCCTTGCATTTTATGCAAATTGCCCTCCAGTGGGCCTGTTAGTAATACACAATTGTGATGCATTGTGGGGTGTATAGTACGTAGTGTCTCATTCATTATTGCCCTCGTGGGTTCTGCGCTAGCAAAAGTTCATCAATTAATATTTTTCATTACCCTTCAGTGGGTTTTATAAGGAAGAAGACCAGATATTGTACCAATCCATTCTCCCACGTGCAGACTTCGACCAGTTCTGTGTCTGCGTGGCCCCTTTCAAATTTCCGGGTGGTGCTCTTTCACGGCTGGATACCCGCAAATTAATTTTTCAAACAAAGCATCCTGCATTCGAAAGTGCACTCCAGAACAGATAATTAAAAGGCAGCTGACTTTCTTCCTTCGTTTTACATTAAAACAGCCTTACGCGTTTCGAAGTATGGACTTCTTGATCACAGGCAAACTTCTAATGTTGCGCAGCAGGTAACGAGAACACTACCCTTTTCCTTGCATTTTATTCAAATTGCCCTCCAGCGGGCCTGTTAGTAATACACAATTGTGATGCATTGTGGGGTTTATAGTACGTAGTGTCTCATTCATTATTGCCCTTGTGGGTTCTGCGCTCGCAAAAGTTCATGTCAGGAGAACACTTGCTGAATCCTTACCCACGCCACCCGTATTATTTTATGTTGCGGACGGTCAGTTATGGCGTTAGCGCTATGTGTGTAGTCACGGATCTAATTTCTGTGAGGAGGATCCCACTCTCGCTTATCTATGCGGGTTTATTTATTTTTCTGTGCTTTTCGGCACACGCGATCTGCTTAAAACATCTTAAACATTTAAACATTGTTTCTCCACACTTACTGCCTCACTGCATACGGAGCACTTCATGAGCAGCAACCGGCTCTGCATGACACTTGGTATATACATAGTCTGTTTACCCTGTCAATGCATACTGTAGTAAAATGTGATGTCATCATGTTGTTTTGCAGTAAATCAGCCTTTTACCATTAGTCACCACATGTTGCAAAATTCCTAGTCACTGTGAGTAACATAGAAAAAACACAACCACAGCCACGTGTATATAAATGCACCATTTACTATCAGCGCGCTATGTGAACAAGGCCGAATGTCTTTGCCTACAGAGTCTGTGTCCTGGTGTTGCGCCGTTCCTGTGGATGGTCGTACCTTTGGGATTTCGTTGTGGATATATATTTTGACAAAGACTGAGTTGTTGAAACGCGTCAAAGTCAAGTAAATATATTTTTCGCTAATTTCAAATCCTGAGTGCGACTCCTTCTTGTGCTGTAGCAGCGTGAGGTGATATGATATATATATATATATATATTTATATTTATTTATATAAAATATGCTTTTTTCCATGCACTCAGGGAAATTAAACTTAAACAATCAGTCCATTATGACAGGATGTTGAACCAACCCCAGCTCCCCAGTTGGCAGCTCTTACGGCTGGGCCATATCCTTTCCTTAGCCTTGTTGCAGGGTGCAGTATCATATGTGGCCATAAGAGGTCCCAAGGGACACCTAGTGACAGCTTGTGTTACTGCATCCTCACAACACTGCTTGTTTTTCTTCGTGGCAGCGGAGCCCCAGACTATTTTGATAAAAACTGATAGCAGACACCAAGCTTCCTGCCCAATGGTAAGTCATGCTCTCTTCAGGGCTGCAGAGGGAGATGTGGAACCAAAGCAGCTTACTTTTAGTTTTTTACTCACAGGAAGACTACAGAAAAAAACATTTAAACTTTTTTGTTTTAATTTAAAAAAAAAAGTATAATTAAGCCCACACGTCTGCTTGTAGGAAGATACAACTGAAAAGGGCTCCTGTAACTGGTAAAGCGCTACCTGTCCCCGTTCCACATTTCAAAACACTGTCCGCAACCCAATCCATTCAGAATCACAATCTTTTTAATGCAGTCAAGTTCCACTGGTGCATTACCATTTCTAGTCAACACACCTCCTAACAAACTGAGCAATTTTAATACTTGTATATCAAACGTTTTTGGTTAACTGTGCAGCAGAATCTAAGAAGTCTCCGGCATCCAGTTCCTTAGTGGGAGGTTTTAATGCCCACCATATTGCTTTTCGTTTACCTTTAGGCTCAGAGTGATGTTGCAGTGCTTGACTTCATTTGCCAGTGGAAGCAGAGACCACTGGGGCAGGCTCTGCTATTATTTCATCAACAACCACTGACACAAAACGGGCAGATGGTTTGAGATTGGTAGTATAGTGCATGGTACCAACAGAATCCCCACATGTTTATAATTCTCTCCTGTAATTATTATTTTGATTTTCTGGTCAGAGAACATTTGGACATAAGAGTTTGGTGTGAATCCAAAGATTTGAGACTGCTGGCGCCGCAGTGGTTTAGCACATTTGGTAGATGTGGGCAGTCGGTAAAGTGTGTTTGGCTCTAATTAACCCGATTAGACTTCTTGCCTCAGAGTGAGTCTCTAACTCATTAGCCTGCCCGCAGACTGTGAACACCCTTTAATTAAAACTCATGGTCATCCAACATTTCTTAGTTGCAGACCTCGTTTGAACTAGATTTTAATTGCTCAACTGATCGCCGTTGCAGCACTCTTGTAGTAAATGTGTTTTTTGTCTTCTGAATTCGCCTATGCATTCTGCTATTAGTGGTTTCACTGGACTCTTTTTACAGCGCTGTGTAGCTCGGTAAACAAGCATTTGCAAAGCAATAGACCTCACATTACTTAAAGTTTGAGCTATTGGCGTTGCAAATAATGATGTTTGTTAGATATTTTTGTGTTAAAAAATAACCCAGCAGTAGGATAAGTAAGGTAAAGTTGTATCCAATCACACTTTAACAAAGACCCAGGAACTCAAACTTGCACAAAGATACCTTCGACCAAGTTGGAAGTATCTTTGTCACAAACCGACTTCATTTCTACACTGGAACAGCTATTACCAATTACGAGCAATCACATCTGTAAAAGACTTTCCGAGGGCAAGCGAGAGGGAGCCCCAGGCCCCAATGGGATCCCGCCAATATTATTCAAACATTATAAAGAATTTTGGGCCAACGCACTCAAACCAGTTTTTGAATCAATCCTGCCAACATCAACAATACTGTCATCCTGGAGGGGCTTCATTATCTCTCTGATTTATGAAATAGGTAATAGGAATGACCAAAAAAGCTACAAGTTAGTAGCACTACTGGATAACGCCGCTACATATTATGCAGGATTAATACTACAAGAACTAACGACTTGGGCCACACGTACAGCAGCAATACCACCAAATCAAACAGGCTTCTGTAAGAACATGGGGACCATTAACAATATCTTAACCCTCTCACTAATGATAGACACCACACTTGCACTTAAACAACCCTTGTACATATGTTTTATTGATTACAACTCAGCGTTTAATCACATAAATCGGAACATACTATGGCGAAAACTACAAAAACTGAATCTTCCACCTCCGCTATTAAAACAGCTAATCCTCCTACATAGCAACACTTGGGTACAAGTAAAACTAGGGGCAGGAGATTACTTAAACAAAGAAGATCTCCACGACCTCCAGTCTGAAACAGGGCTGCGTGTTAGCCCCAACACTTTTCAATCTCTTTATGGCAGATTCATCAGCCATGCTGAACGAAAGCAACTCACACGCCCCGAAGCTTGGGGGGCCTGCACCTATCAAATCTATTCAAAGTGGATGATCTTGTGCTCATCAGTCAGACTCCAATTGGGCTACAGCGCTTGCTCGATATAACATCCCGACATTCAGAAGACAACGGACTTAGCATTAATCAAGAAAAAAGTCATGAGCGTGAATACCCGCAAAACAAACTCACTCTATCACTGGCACCTGGTAACATACAAGCTGGAAGCTGTACAAGAATACAAATACCTGGGAGTCATCATAGACAAAAAAGGGAAATTTTCCGCTCAATGCAAAGCCACAAAAAAGAGGGGGATAGGGACAGCCATGACACTAAGTAACTTATACAACAAGATCTCTGGCACAAGCTTCACCTTCACGGGGGAGAGGTGTGGCGCATCGGCCAGGGCGGCCAGGGCGACTTACGCCAGACGCTGGGGATCACGGTTCGATCCCCGACACCGGCGGCAGATCAGCCCAGCACCATGTGACTCTGGGCAATAGCTTGCTTAATCTTCCCGACGGCGCCCAGCGCCGGGATGCCTACGGGTAGCTGTGCGCTTTACAAATACTGGATTTACATTTTTTTTACCTAGGTAATTAGGGTGATACTGGTGAAACCTATACCATCTATCACCTATGGAAATGAAGCCATGAGAGGTAGAGACAACGAATTTATGGGCTACCAAGATATACATCACCTTCACAATTGAGATTAGAGTTTGGGATACAGAGGCAAGAGCTGGCCCGTAAAGTAGAATATACTAAAAGCTGAAAATCAGAAAGGGGGAACCAGAAACTTTAAATGCCTACATATGGACAGAACTGCAAGTTAAGGAGGCAGGTCCAGCTAGGCTTTACCTGGAAGACTCACTAGATCAACTAGGCATACGAGAGCTCTGGGAGACATCGGGATCTTACGCAATTTTCAAAAAACAAGTTAACAATGCTGTCAAAAGAGAGTTCCTAATACAAGACAAAGCTACCCTGTCTGAGCGTGCACACAGCTGTCTCACCATTCAGACCTACATCAAAGCCACACCTCAAACGTACCTTTATACTGGCTTTTCGAAACCACCAAGGAGAAGTTCATGAAATTCCGCCTAGGCATACTACCAACTGCGTACCACCTGCTGTCGTGGTTACGTCCCCTATGCCAGCAACTTGTCGTGTCTGCGGAGACGGGGAGGAGGATATCCTGCACCTTCTAACTATCTGCAGTGAACTATTATGGGAGCGCTGAGCATGACTCAGACCACTTTTAAACAGGAAACATATTCGGTCTTGCAGACAAGCAGTGTTAGCTAGCTTCTCAGGAGAGGATGTCCAACTGAGCTGCCGTTTGGTAAAATTCCTAACCATTGTGGACACACGAATTAAAAGACAAACTAATCGTCAATTGGCTGCATAACGGTCGACCAACCAACTGAACTTAAAGGGGAACCCGAGTGAACGTGGCCGTCATCAAAATCACAGCAAAAAATAACCAAACGCTGCATCAATTGTTATTTATTTAAGCTGCATGGGACGGCTTGCGGAAGCCCACCATTACTGCATTTTTAATAGAAACACGTCCACCTGGGTTTCTCCAAATTAAAACGTACTCAAAAGTGACCAAGGGTGGACGAGGCCTTTACCAAAACTGGAGCAAATGATCCGACAGAGCTACAAACTAAAAGCTACCATAATCTTTGCCTTTAACTGTACTGGAAATCCTGCTACCTGGTATCTTTGCACATATAACTTGCCCTCCTTTCTACCCTGCTGGGTACTCGGAACCACAATACCCCAGCAATGCCATTTTGAAAACTTTTAACCAACCATATTGTTGTAAAATTGAATAATCAGATTTCTTGCTTATTTATTTGAATTTTAAGTAAATTATTGCAACGGTTTTAATTAATCATGCAAATAAAATATTAATGTAAGGGTGCAGTACCTTATGTGGTTAATAGAGGTCCCTATACAACTTCACGGGGGCACCTATTAACAGTTTGTGGTACTGCACCCTTTTCTTGCTTCGTGGAGTTTATTTTATTACTTATGCTACTACTGGGATATTTTTTGACAATAAAAAGACTACCAAACATTATCATTTGCAATGCCAATAACTCAAACTTTCAGTAATGTGAGAGCTATTGCATTACAAATGCTTGTTTTTTAAGCATTTTCTCGAGTGTCCTGGTGAGCACCCAGGACACCCACATCTTTTATTTTATAAGGGGACTGCGGGGAGAGCTCCAGGGTCTCCGCTGCTCAGCCTGCTCCCCAGCTGACACATGTAGTGCTTGCCGGCGGGAGCTGGGATATTTTTTACTATATTTTTATTTGGGGCCGCTAACCCAGGCCGACTGTTGCCCCAGCCAGCTCCCCTTGTAGGAGCTGGCCATTTCTTATATTATAGGTTGATGCCCAAGGGCCTACCCGCGGAACTCACAATGTAGGGGTTCACTGGGGGATGTGGGCAGCCCCAAGATCCCCTCGGCCCCAGCAAGCTCCCTAGCCAGCAACATTCTGAGTGCTGGCTGGAGCTGACACCTTGCCTTTGCACCCACCCGGACAGGAGCAGCATTTTTGTAACTGCTCTTGCCAGGCCAAGAAAAATAGAGTTCTGGGACAGTGCGGACAGACTATGCCCAATTCTCCCTGGCAGGGAACCACAATGTACTGTGGGCAGGCTCACCGGGACTATTGTATGACAGATTCACGCATGCGTTTTGCAGGCAAGCCTTTCCAACACTGGCATAAAAAGAACGCGTTGTTACGACACGTTCCTTTTGTACCCAAGTCGTTAGAACGTCCTGCCTTACTGGGGCGCTGGACTTTAGATTAGTATCAGCAATAGGGAAGGTGTTGGACTTTAAATTCAACACCGCCCACCAATGCGCCCCCCCTAAAGCAAGTCGTTGTGATGACTTTTGTTCTAAACGAATGCATGGTAACGACGTGTTAGTTCTATTGCCGGCGCTGTAAAGGCACAGTGTGATTCTGGCTTCATACTAAATGATGTTTCCCGCCTAGGACATTGTGAAGTATCATGCCCCTGGGTTTCATGGGGGAGGATACCAGCAAGGGGGAGGGGGCACATGGCCTCCTCCCCTTTTTCAAGATATTTGACCCTGTGGGATGGGATCCCAGGGTCCCAGTAGTGTCTCGGGAGGGGCTGCATACTCCCCTCCCCCTTATGTAGTGTGGGGCCCCTGGCCGGGGGCTGAGGTTTCCAGGGCCCAATAGTGGCTTAGGGAGGGGTGCACATGCCCCCCTCTCCTCTATGTAGTATTTAGCTTCAGAGGATGGGGTAACTGGGGCCCAATACAGTCTCAAGGAAGTGGGCCACATGCTACCCTCCCCTTTAATATACATTTGGCCCCAGGGAATGGGGACCCTGGTGTCAGGAGTGGTTTAAAAATGTTAAACTACAGACCCCCAGACCCTGGCCCACCCTGGGGGTCAAATTATTCAGATACAAATCACCGGGCAGCATTAAATAAAAAAAAAAATATGCAGCGATACCACTGGAGTCCCACGATCGCAACTTTAAAATAATATAAATTTTTTATTTTGGCCCGGGATAGTGGGGGTTACATCTAGCGGCTCCTCGCCACGGGTTCTAGGGGGCAGGATATCCATACCCTGCCACCATATATATATATATATATTTTTTTTTTAACTCAGTACAAGGGACTAAGGGCCAGATGAATGACCCTTACATTTTGCGACTCGCAAATTGCGTCACTTTGTGACTCGCAAAATACAATTTACAACAGTGTCTCAGACACTGTTAGTGATTCCTAATGGGGTCGCAAATTGCCTGCCTCATTAATATGCATGAGGTAGGTGCTTTTTTAATAAAGCAGTTTAAAAAAAAAGAAAAATGAAACGTTTCTGTTTCATTTTTTAAGAGCAAGCGGTGGTCCTTGGGACCACTGTCCGCTCTTAAAAAATATTTTGCACACACTCACAAAGGGGAAGGGGTCCCCTGGGGACCCCTTCCTGTGTGCGAGTGGCTTACCACCTACTTGAAGTAGGTGGTAAACTGCAAGTGTTTTGCGACTGCAAATGCGGTCTAAAAACAATGGTCCATTCCATTGTGACTCCCTATTAGGAAGGGACCCCCCTTCTTAATAGCAAGAGTCGCAAACGCTATTTTGCAAGTGACCAACTCGCAAAATAGCGTTTGTACAAGTCAGGACCCTTTTTTGCGGTCGTGAACGGACTGATTTCCCGTTTATATTTATATATAACCTAGTGATATATATATATATATATAGTTTCATCAAAGGATACACTGTACCCCAGAAGTCGTGTGGTTTAAAGAGGCTTTAATAAAGCATAGTTCCCACCACCATTACCACCACTTTGATGAAACAATTGACTGCGAGGTATGGTCTGACCTTGACACGAGCACCAGCGAAGCAAAGAGCGCACCATTATGGACCATATTATATATATATATATATATATATATATATATAATATTATCTACTGGCGGTCGCCAGTAGATAGTTATAGTTAGGACCCTGTTTCCATAGGAAATCCGCAACATTTTATTTGGAATAACTTTGGCGCCGGTCGACGAATCCTCGCGAAATTTTCAAAACTAATGGGGCGCTACGCTCCGCTCCTACCCTGAAAGTCTCGAGGGGATTCGTCAAGCGGGGGCTGAGAAAAAAGGGGGGTCCCAAAATGCGTTTTCCCCATGCATTTTTCCATAGGACCTTTAGACACAGTTACAGCCCGAACGGCTGAACAGAATTACTTGGAATTTGGCAGAGAGGTAGCCATAAGGTCAAGGAAGTGCCTTTTGTAGGTCTGGTGTAAATCTGTTCAGTAGTTCCTGAGAAAATAGCATTTAAATCAATATATATATCTGTGGCAGCTTACCGTGCGCTTACCGTGCGCTTACGGTAAGCTTACCGTACGCGTACGGTGCCGTGCGCGAGCTCAAATCTGATTGGTTGTCACATGACTGTAAACATTCGAATCGGACGAAATCAGGAAGTGTCGGCCGCCATTTCGTTTGTTTCACACAGAAAAAAAAAGGGAGATATCGTGAAAAGGGGGCAAGGAAGAGAGTTACAGACCCCCTAACATTTGAAAGGGGGTCAAAGAAGGACACAAAATTACGAAAAAAACATTTATTAATTTTAAAAAAAAAATCGCGGAGTACGCGTACGGTAAGCTTACCGTACGCGTACGGTAGAAAAAAAAAATAAAAAAAGAAATAAAATTCAGATTTAAGTGTTTAGATATTAGGGGGCTCTAAAAAGAGCTGTTGTGTTAATGAAGTGATTTTTTAGTGGTACCTACAAGTAAGTACCGATGCAGAGTCTAAGGTTCAAGAGGAAGACTCTGTTCCCTTCATCAGTGAAGTGTACACCATCTCCTCTATAAATGTCTTGCATGTCGTAACGCAAGTTGTTGTGGTAAATGGAACCCATACCATAGTCTCGGAGGAAAGCAGAAACAGATTTGTTGACGTGTTTCCTAGCTTTCTCAATCTGTGGACAAAAATGATTGGACCAGTTCCATTTTTGCCTTTGGCATATGTTAGAATACGCAAAGGCAGTTTTAGGGAAAAGTGAAAACAGTTGTGCAAAGGTGTCCTTCATAAGCATTTCTAGACCTACCCCAGTCAAAGTGCCTAGGTCATTGCCACCACAGTGCACTATTATGAGGTCAGGGTGTTGGATTTGCATGAAGGATTTCACCAATGGCATCAATTGGTGCCACTTTAACCCTCTCTGACCAATCCGTTTAATGTCTACATTTAGCAAAGCGAGGTCTCTCACCATACCTGTTTTCTCTGCATACTTTTCAATCCAGAAGACATAGCTGTGCCCTACAATCCACACTGTGAACATCTTCCAAGGAGATCTGGATGCACTCAGGAGGTGTATTTCAGTAGAATGGGAAAAAGAAATGAAAGACAGTTTGGAAATGGAGGCATACATATTTTTTAAAAATAAAAAGAACTCATTGGCTGTTTCATACCATTCTACACTAAAAACTAGGCTGTATTTGTCAAATTATAGAAGCATGTTTTGTATTGGTACAGAAAAATGTGTTACCAAAGAACAGTACTATGGATTTGCTGTTAGGTTAGAAAAGTCAAGCACTCTTGCTGTTTGGAAATGAAACATTGTGTGGTGAACTTCTGACCTAACTCCACACAGCAGTGTTCCATGAGCTGTTGCTATGATAGCAGGCAGAAGTCAAGTTGGGGGAAGGGTACTTTTGGAAAAGGGTTGGTTTTCATCCAAAAGAAATGTGTGATTACATTTGAAAAAAAGGGGGAAGCACTGAGATTTGAAATTAACATTTATATGTGTGGCATTGCCATTATCTGGTTCTGCTGAGAGGAGAGAGGTGTACAGAACAGAGATCCTGGCTCTGATAATCTGCTGTTTGAGTGCCACATTTCTTTCACAACTAACTAATTTTAAAGGTGAGTTATGAGTTTGAGAGGGAATGTATGTGGTAAATTAAGAAATGAATAATAGAATTTGAATTCCTTTTGTTGAAGTTGTGTTTATCATTTTTTTGGGGGGAGAAATTTAAATGTAAGGCACATGTAAAATATTATGGACTATGTTTTCACCATAAATTAAGGTGTACTGGTATAAATGAGGAATACTGTTTTCTAATTAAATTTTTGGGTGGGTCAGGTAAGTCAGAAATTAGATGGTCCCTTTTTTCCACTTCTCCTCAAACAGATTTTCAGTATTTCGTTATTAATCCCTCAAGGACCTTGTGATGTGGTAATTGTTTTGTTTTAAAAAAAAAAAAAAATACGCTTACCGTACTGTAAAAAAAAAAAAAAAGATTTTTAAGAAAAAATTAAAAAAAGTTGAGAGGTAAGGTTGGCTCTTAAAAGAGCCGTTGTGTTCATGCAGGGACAGAGGAAAGGAAGAATGGGAATATTAGCTGGTAGGACAAATGTGCTGGTCTATTTTGTTGTTAATTAGGGGAAGACTGGTCTCCCTATGAACAATTAGACCATGGCAGAGGAGTGCTGGTCTGCCATCGTATCCCAAAGACAACTCAGCTCCTTCTCCTAAGGGATCACAAGCAGAAATGAGGGGAATGGGTGTGGTGTAGGAGAGTTCTAGAACTGAAAGTACTTTAAACCAATCAAAAGTTTTGTTTCTTGATCACATGACCCACCGTGCGCGTACGTTACGCTTACGGTGCGCTTACGGAGCGCTTACGGTAAAAGTACGCATGCGCGTATAAAAGACACGCGCACGCGCGCATGCGCATAACAGGCACGCCCCAACACTTCCGCGTAACGTGCGCGTGTAGCGTACACGCTTACGCGCCGCGTACGCAGTACGCACGGCTACGTAAATTGCGTAACCATACGCAAAAAGAGTAGAAATATTACGAACATTACGCAAACCGTACGCTTACCGTAAGCTTACCGTACGCGCACGTAAAAAAAAAAAAAAAAAAAAAAAGGAAAAAAAGAATCACTATGTTATACTAATATATCTTACCTGTTTGGTAAAAAAAAAAAAATGAGAAAAAATAATATATTGCAGAATTAATGAAATTAAAGCACAGTGTTTTAAGAGAATATAAAGTAAAAAAAAAAAAAAATGTAAAAAAGCTTGCAAATAAAAAAAAAAAAAAACATTTAATAAAAGAATTTGTATTAAAAAAACCATACGAAATCAATGAAAAAACCATGGGAATCACACATGTTATAGGTAAGAATTAGCATTTAAAAAACCATACAAATTCACTGAAAAAACCATGGGTTTCACACACGTTATAGTTAGGAATTAGCATTTAAAAAACCTTGCAAATTCACTGAAAAAACCATGGGTTTCACACACGTTATAGTTAGGAATTAGCATTTAAAAAACCTTGCAAATTCAGTGAAAAAACCATAGGTTTCACACACGTTATAGTTAGCGGACATTTCACTCATAAAAAACCAATGAAATTCCCCCGTTATAGTTAGTTAAGCTAACTATAACTCGCGCACCCGCAGTCCACTGCTGATGACGTAACATATTACATCACTCATGACATGGTCAGTGACATCACTCATGACATCACTGATGACATCTCAAATGACATCACTGATGACATCATCCTTGTGACAGAGTGGTAGACCTCCTCTCACCCTAATATAACCTTTGATACAAACATTCAAAAATAGAGACTGAAATTTTCAAAAAAATGGACATACCAATAGCAGTTACAACAACCTCTTCAGTAATTCTAAGATCCCCATACACATCCACTCATTCACCAACAGTCCTGTACAGTCACTCATACATGTACTCACTCATCATATGTACTCATACACCAATACATCCTGTTACACAATGCCACTCATCCATAGAGTTACTCACACACATAGTCACTCATGCTAATAAAGAATCAAACATACATTTACTTGCATATACAGTTATACACACACCACCACACTTACTTCTACGGAAACTTACACATACTTACTCTTTTAAATAATCACTTATAGAAACACATACTTATTCATACAGGAACTGTTTCAATCTCTCACTCTCACATATACTCACTTATATACACCAATAGTCAAATATTCTTGTTTAAAACATATTTAGTTACTCATAAAGACACTATTGAGACAGTCATTCACTCACTAACACACCCATACACACACTCATCCAACCATACAGTCATGCACACATGCTGTCTTCAACACATACAACCAGAGAGTCACTCATTCATGCACCTATGCACTACGTAATACCCCCCACCGAACCATGCAGACACTCAGACTGATACTCAAAAAACAACCTAATATCCTATATAAACACCCATGTAGCTACTCACCAACCCATGCAGACACTTATACACAAAGTGAGAGACTGATACAGATAATGACATATTTAAACATTACTCACTAAGCCATGTATTCACTAAGATACACTTAATCAGTCAGTTACACAATCAATTTTTCAAAAACAAATCATCCATTTAGACACTTATATACCCATATATTCTTCAATCGTCCGTGAGATATACATATATAAAACATATTTAAATTTCAGAAAAAAACACATTCACTGGATGATGTCATCAGTGATGTCATTTGAGATGTCATCAGTGATGTCATGAGTGATGTCACTGACCATGTCATGAGTGATGTAATATGTTACGTCATCAGCAGTGGATTGCGGGTGCGCGAGTTATAGTTAGCTTAACTAACTATAATGGGGGAATTTCATTGGTTTTTTATGAGTGAAATGTCCGCTAACTATAACGTGTGTGAAACCTATGGTTTTTTCACTGATATATATATATATATATATATATATATCTTCAGAACACACGTCTCCCAAGATAACGTGAGGCGCACTCCGAGCTCGTTATCCAAAATTAAATCTTTATTCGTCACTCTCCGTGGAAAGCTGACACACGCGTTCCGGCACCCTGGCCTTCGTCAGTGTCAGTTAGTACATCGAAAAAGCCACATATAAATAATAGCTGTCTTCATTGGACAAGAAGGAAAGTGAGCAAAACTAACAAAGGACTAATCACATAGGTTACAATAAATCAATCGTTGTGTGTCGGCCATTTTAGCCTAGTCAATTTAAAAAAAGAAAATGAAGGCAAAATTAACAGGGTAATTCATCAAACCATGGCAGTTGCGTGGGTGCAGAAAACAGCCTTAAACCCCTTAGACGTATATAGCATGCAAAGCGGATATGCACGAATTGCAAATTGCCTAAGAGGAGGGAAAAATCAGTTCATTCACTCACATATATTGTCATAATTAATCGCAACAAATTCATTGTAAATATTGCTCCATCACCCGGCATACCAGAATTTAACAAAACTCCGTCTAGGGTCAATATTATTTCGTACATTCCCATAGATTTGTGCTGATAATGGATTTTACCTATATAGGTTAAATAGAGCCCTCAGATGGGCTATTGTCTAGTAATAGTTAAACGTTAGGTGAAAGTGCATTCTTGCAGAATCCTTTGCACGACACACGAATAATGCATAAATAGATGTAAAATACAATAAATGCGTATGTATTCCACACACTGCTCAAACTGCCAATGTACTATTGCTTTTCTAGAACCAATTGCATACATGATGTCACCTGGGATTAGACTTTGATTTAACCAATGAAGGACCACAGTTCTTCCTCCATATTTAGACCCCCAGGAGTGCGTGTCTGGAGTTCAACAATAAAGCGTGCCTCCAATTGACGCAACTCTTTGACCCTGTCTCCGCCTCTTTCAGTGACGGGGACATGGTCAAGGCAGAAATAGCTTAATTTATCACTGCGAGATTCATGTTTTTCGGCGAAATGCCTTGCCACCGGGTAGTTAGTATCCCGGTTAGTGATTGCCCGTGTGTGCTCCAACACCCGTTTCTTTGCTGGATGGATGGTGCTTCCAACGTATTGGAGACCACACGGGCATGTCAGACAATAGACAACAAAGTTCGTGTTGCAATTCATGAACCTATTAATAGTGCACATTCCTCTTCTGCCGGGTACCATATACTCTTGGACCTTTTTGCTGTTCTTGCATGCCTTACATGAAAGGCACGGGTAAAAGCCAGACACAGTCTTTTTCGGGGTACTGTCGGAAAAATGACTGCGTACTAATAAATCTTTCAATGATTTACTCTTACGATAGGTTACCTCAGGTTGCTCGGAGATGATTTTACCAATAACATTATCCGTCTGCAGAATTTTCCAATTCTTTTCTACTAGTCCTCTAATGGTTCTGGCTTGTGTAGAGAAGCCCAAAATAAGTCGGGGACTTTCCATATTTTCTGGTGTCGAAGTCTTTTTAGGCTCTTTTGAGCCCAATAGAGACTGTCTCTCAATTGCCTGTACTCTTAGGGCAGTGTCATTGAGGAGATCACTGGTATATCCTCTTGATCTAAATCTGCTCAACGACTCACTAGCTGCCTGGGTATAATCATCGGGGAGCGTGCAATTTCTTTTCAGTCGCAACAACTCCCCGTAGGGAATACTCCGAATTAATGACTGAGGATGCTGACTTTTGTAATGCAAAACTGTATTCCCTGCAGTGGGCTTACGATAAAGCTTGGTGCAAATTTTGCCACAAAAACTGAAAGGTCTAAGAATGGTACCTCAGTTTTGCTCATGTAGCTTGTGAATCGTAGATTGAGGGTATTATCATTCAAGATGTCTATATACTCTCTTGCCTCTTCGGGTGTGCCTTTCCAAACGATGAATAGGTCATCGATGTAACGTGCCCATAGGGCAATTTTCTCGACCCATATCTCGTTGTTGTCTGCCCAGGCCACGTGCTTCTCCCACCAGCCCACGAACAGGTTCGCGTAGCTGGGGGCGAAGCACGTGCCCATCGCAGTGCCCTGAGTTTGCAGGTATAGTTGACCACCAAATAGAAAAATATTGTTGCATAAACAAAATTCAGCAAATTCCAACAACATATTATTGTGCATCTGGAACTTCAACGGTCTGGCTTTCAGAAAATAATGGAGTGCTTTCAGCCCATCATTATGTGCAATACAGGTATAGAGACTGGTTATGTCCATGGTTATTAGTACAAAGTCCGGCTCCCACTGTATCTCTTGTATGCGCTTGATGAAATCAGTTGTGTCCTGAATAAAAGAGCTTAGATCTGCTACAAGGGGAAAAAGAAAATGATCTACATAGATAGACGCCTTCTCCAACAGACTCTCTTTGCTTGAAACTATAGGGCGCCCTGGTGGTTTGAGGGAGTCCTTGTGGATTTTCGGTAAGTGGTAGAAGGTTGGTAATACCGGACTGTCAACTTTGATGAACTGGAATTCGTCCTCCTCCAAAATACCACAGCTTTTCCATTTATCAAGCAAATCATAAAATGATGTCACGCTGGTGTTGTACCTTTCTCTATTGATTGTTTCGTAGCTAGTTGCATCACCCAGTAGTCGTAATGCTTCCTCTTTGTAGGACCCTCTGGACATCACCACCACATTGCCGCCTTTATCAGACTGTTTGATGATGATGTTTGAATCTTCTTTGAGAGTCTTAACTGCTGCCCACTGAGCTTTAGATAAATTATAGAAATTGTAACTCTTCAATTGCCATTGGCTATCATGTGACCTTAATTTGTTGAGATCTCTTATCACAGAGTCATGAAAGCAATCGATTGCATCAAAGGGCATTTTAGAAATGAACTTGGACTTCTTCTTAAATTTACTTTTGCCGCTGGTTTGGTTGATACCTAGAAGAGGATTCTCCTCCTCATCTGGCTGCGTTGATGTCGTGCCTTTTTGCAAACCATATAAAGTTTCCAGCGCCTCGAGATCTTGTCCTGTTAATGTATCAGTTATTTGATGTGGTGTCGCCGGTGGTGGCAAGATTGGACGTAATTTAAAAGTTTTCTGTAATTTCAGTTTGCGTACGAAACAATAGAGGTCTATCCTAGTTTGTACATAGTCCCATTCAGAGGTTGGGCAGAACGTCAGGCCCCTCTCGAGGACTCCAATTTCTTCATCGGTCAACACTCTTCCAGAAAGGTTGACCACTGTTTGCGTGTCTATTTTCTGTTGGCTCCTCGCCTGCCCCTCGTTGTTCGGGGTGTTCCACCTCCTCTTGCGGTTCTTGCCCCCTCTCCTGGTTTTGCGATGTTTCTGTCTGGGGGTTTCACTCTTTGAGGATATCTCCTCCATGATTCCTTCATTACTTCGTATCCCAATGATGGACTAGTTATAGTTAGGATCACGTTTACATAGGAAAAGCATTTTTTGATGCCATTTGACAAACCTTCAAGAAACTTTCCAAAAAAGTCTCATCCACCTCAACTCCTTCCTTGAAAGTTTTGGGGTGATCCATCAATTGGGGGCCAGGAAAAATGGGGATCCCAAAACACAAAATCCCCTTGCATTACACCAAATTTGGCAGGAAGCTAGATATTAGTCCAGAAAACGTGCTTTTTGTAATTTGATGTAAATCTGTTCAGTATTTCATTTTAAATTAGGGATAAAAATATTTGTACATCTGGTACAATATTGTTCCACTATGCTGGGGGAAAATTCAATAAAGAGTGTATTAAATAAAATATATATAAAAAATATTTGTATATCTGGATGGTTGAGCTAGAGGTACTCCGACAGAAGCCCCTCAATTCCAGTGTTAAAAAATAGTGTGTCCTGATTGACTAGGGGGCTTTTTTCCCTTGGGCCAACTCGCTCTCACAGAAGTAAGGCTCCCACTTGGATTGGCTTGCCGTAACATTAAGAAAAACGTTGTCGCAGCCATGACAGAACTCTGGGACTTAGGGCCAGATGTACAACTGTTTTTTTTGCGGTCTCAAATGGGTAATAGGCCAATTTGCGACCCCAAAAAAGGGTCCTGGCATGTACAAACGCTATTTTGCGAGTCGGCATTTGGGACCACCTTCATTTGGAATATATATATATATGCATTTGTATATATATATATATATATATATATATATATCTATATCTATAATGTATATATATATTTATATAACCAAGTGATGAACTATATATATGATCTTCTATCACCAAGGCAGCTGCAATGAACATTCAAGCAATTAAACCAGACACTGCTGGGTGCAGATAGCTTCTTGTATTGTAGATGCACGTGCACCAAATAAAGATAGGATGCCAACGCATTTAGGGGTGCACCTTCAACAGTGTGTGTATATATAGGTATACACACACACACACACACACACACACGGACATAAACTGCACTCCTCTTATCATAGACTCAGCCAAATCGCTCAGAGTCACCCTAGACAAGCACCTGAACATGAAAAATCACATCAGTAAGGTCTGCAAGGGAGCAAATCACTTGATGAGGAGACTCAGGAAGATCAAACCTTTTCTTCCACAAAATGATTTCAAGCAGGTGGTCCAAGCGCTTGTCCTGCCGAGGTTTGACTACGGTCGCGCAACTCTGTGCGGCCTACCCAAATACTTTCTGGCTCCTCTAAGAGTATCGCTGAACTCCGCGGCTATACTGGTTACAGGCTCAAAGTGAAATGAGCACATATCCCCAGACCTAAAATCTCTCAAACGGCTGCCCTTTGATACTCGTATTCAGTTAAAGATTGCTGTTCTGACACACAAAGCTCTTCACTTCAATTTTCCCAGGTACCTAGCGCAAAAACTTGAGTTTTCTTGTGGGGCAAGAGCCTCAAGGAGCGCCATACTTTCCTCTTGAAACCACTCATTCTTAAGAAAAAGAGAACCTGTCACAGCCTTCTCCGGCGCCGCTCCAAAGATTTGGAAATCTCTTCCTCCAGAAGTACGCAGAATCTCTGCAACGACGGCATTCAAATTGGAAGCCAAAAGATTCTTAATTTTGTACAGCCTAGAAAAATAATTTTATCTCTGTACAGAACTTTTTGAACACTGTGTTAAGTTTTGGAAGCCAGCTACAAAATAATATCACTGAATTGGAAAGGGTTAACAAATGTGCCATCAGAGGAAATAAGACTGATGCAGGATTAAATTGCCCAATTATGGTATAGAAAAAGCTTACAAGCAAATTATGGTATACAAAAAGGTTACCAGCATTGTGTGTAAGCACACAACTGTAGCGACATTAGTCTGTGCAAACTGTTAAATGTGTACATGCATGATATCTATAGAGAGGGCTTTGATTCCACCTTATGCTATTAGCTGTTAGGTGCATCATTCCATGGTTTGCAATGCATGAGGGTCTATTTTGCATCACAAAAGTGCACTAAATCATCACTCATTACATTTTCTATCACTTAGATTCATTCTATATAGGAAGTAATCATATTTTGCTTTATTATATTCAGTGCAGCTGGCTTTTATAATGTTTAAATTAGAACTCGAATGCAAGCTAGTAGCTTTATCAATGCTTGTTTAAATGTGCACACAATTAATGAATACTGTCACAAAGACATTTTTCGAGTACATAAAGCATTCTCCTGTTGTACTTTATGTTCACTTGCAGGCCTCTTTGAATTAGCCCCAAAACACCTAAAATGACAAAAAAGGGAATATTCAAGAATAGCCATATACAATAAACACAAATAGAAATGACTCTGCCCTCTTCACACTTTTACTAATCGGGAGTTGGGCATCTCGAGGCAGATTCACCATTCATGTAAGAGCAATTAGAAGAGTACTACAGATGCATGTTTTCACATATTCCAAAATGCTGTTGTGAAGAATCTCCATTATTTAGGTTCTAATGGACGGGCCATACATGATTACTGTGATCATTATATTTTTTCATGAGCATTAAGTTTGTCTTACCTTTCTTGTATATTATTGCCAAACATTGTATCACATTTTTTATGCATCCTATTGGATTATGGTCTATTTGATGCTGGAAATAAAATCATCTCCATCGCCAAAGCCAAGCCACTCCCTACTTCCATAGCAAAAAGCCTCAACCACACCTAACCCCCTACCCCTTTGGACCAAGATTATGAGCAGCTCTCCAAGCAATGGGTTGATGCCCGATTGCTTCAAACATGGCCAAATCATCCCCTTCTAAAAACAAAAAACAGGTGCTGAACTGGAAGATCCCAATAATTTCCGACCCAGCACCAACCTTCGCTTCCTAGCAAAACGTCTTGCAAAATGTGTTTTCACCCAACTCAACCAACACTTGGACGCCAATAACCTACTCGACTCACACCAATCAGTTTTCAAGAAGAAGCTATACAGCTATACGGAGTATAACAGATGATATTCATAAATCCCTAGACACAAACATATACTGCCTGCTCATCCTCCTAGACCATAAACTACTTTTGGACACTCTGAAACAATGAATCAGAGCTGATGGCACAGTTCTGCAATTGTTCACCTCATTTCTGTATAACAAATCCCAACTAATAAAAATCAACAACTCGATGTACGATATTTCCCCCGTTTCCCACAAAGCTCAGTTCCTTTTTTTGACACTCTTAAACATTTACATGGAACCCCTCACCGCAATTCTTAGACAATTCTTAGTCAAGTAAACATTGCCTGTTACATTATGCTGATGACACCAAGCTCTACCTAGAAATATCTTCTCTGAACGACATACGCCGACTTAACTCCACACTCATTAAAGTACAAAATTGACTATCACACAACCACCTCAAACTCAACTAAGAAAAAATGGAGATTCTTGTTTTGCCAAACCACAGCCACTCACCCGAGGTCCAAAAACGAATAAGTGACCTTGACACCCTGAACTGCAAGATTACTCTAGCAAACTCCACCAAATCTCTGGGGATCTCTCTGGACAAGTATTATTAATATTATCATTTGGAGTTTTATATCGCGCACGGTTACCCTTGAGCATCCCAGCGCTGTCCATAGATCAGACCACCACCCAACGCATGACACCTTAGACCAGGAACAAATGAGTTTTTAATAGTTTGCGAAAGCGCAGAGTATTGATCTCTGCCCGCAACCTAAGTGGAAGCGAGTTCCAGGCGGAAGCCGTATTCACTGAGAACCTTCTCCCTCCGGTGCGGGCTCGCCTTACTCTAAAAGACTGGAGAAGAAGTTTATGATCCGAGCGAAGAGCCCTTGCTGCTTTATAGGGTCGGATCATGTTCCTGAGGATCGCTGGACCCTTCCCCTGCAGACTCTTCTGTGCCATGCAGAGTGCTTTGAAGGTTACTCTTTCCCGCACCGGGAGCCAGTGCAGCGCCTTCAGAGCTGGTTTGGCAGACTGTCTTCTGGGAACATTGGTCAGCAGTCTGGCCGCTGCATTTTGCACCTGCTGCAATTTCTTAAATGTGGATTCCGGCGCGCCCAAGAAAAGTGCATTACTGTAGTCCAGCCTCGAAATGATGAGCCCCTGTATAAGCAACTTACGGGAGGTCTCAGGGAGGAGTGACAGAATCCTGCGGGCTTACCGGAGCATACCAAAACATACACCGGCGGTCTTTTTGGCGTGTGTTCTGAATGTCAGGTCCTGCTCCAGCCACACCCCCGGGCTCTTAATCTCCTTCTTCAGGCTGGGAGGAGCTCCCATACTGTCGGGCCAACTACTGGGGGACAGGGCGAAGGAAGATTGACCTAAGATCATGAGCTCGGTCTTTGAGCTGTTCAGTTTAAGGGATGAATTACACATCCACCCAAACACTTCCTCCAGGCAGGAATGAAGCGCCGCAGGTTCTTTCTCTAGCTAAGAGAGCCCCACCACTATCTGCGTATCATCCACGTAGCTGATGATGTTAAAGCCAAACGGAGACACCACATCCTCCAGGGGGGCCATATAGACGTTGAATAATGTAGGGCTCAACGACGAGCCCTGGGGAACCCCACACTGGAGGGCAAAGGGGGGAGACTTCTCATTTCCTTCCCATACTTCAAATGACCGTCCTCCTAAAAAGGAGGCAAGCCATCCCAGAGCCATCCCTGTGACACCCATCCCTTCCAGTCGCTGGAGTAGTACCTGATGATTCACGGTATCAAAAGCCGCACTCAGGTCCAGGAGGATCACTGCCACTGACCCTCCTGAATCCAGAATGCATCTGGCTTCCTCCACCACGGCCAGAAGGGCGGTGTCTGTGCCCTGTCCAGGATGGAATACCGTCTGGGACTCCCGCAACAGACCGTTGGCCTCCAAGAAATTCGAAAGTTGGTAATTGACCAGTCTTTCAGCCACCTTGCTCACCCCTGGGAGCAGGGAAATCGGCCTAAAATTAGCCAGGTCAGTGGGGTCAAGGCTCGGCTTCTTCAGGAGGGCCTTCACAACCGCTCCTTTCCATCCAGGTGACACCACCCCCTGCGATAGCGACAGGTTAATCAGTTCGGTCACTGGAACCACAATGGTCGACGCAACCTGTTTTAAATATCGCATCGGGACAGGGTCCTTGGGAGAGCCACTCTTCAGTCTCCCAAGCACACTCAACACTTCCTCCGTGGTCACAGGGCCAAAAAGATCCAGCTCCGCTGCTCCTACCCTTTGCTGAGCAGTTGGCTCTGCCACTGCAGCTGGCTGAGGGAGTGAGCATAGGATGGTCTCAATTTTGGAATAGAAGTAAGTAGCCAACTCCAGACATTTCCCTTGGGGATTGTCGTGAATAACCGGTGGGACCGGGGTTTTTAACAACTCTTTCATTACTTTAAAGGATTCTCTCGAGGAGCTAGTGGCTTTACAAATTCTATCATCGAAGTATTTGATCTTAGCCCGCCTTATCGCGTTCTTGTACGATCTCATAGCTGAGCGATAGTTGTTCTTACTTGTTGTCCCCCAATCCTTCCTCCACCCCCGTTCCAGCCTTTTACAGCTCTTTCTCAGTACCCTCAGCTCAGGAGAGTACCATGGGGCTGAGCCCGCTCTCTTATCCCTGATGAGCATCTTTTTCTTTGGGAGAATGGCATCTAAGGAGCTACTCAACCAGGTCTCCAGGCTGGCGTCCGCATCCACCAGGTCAGAGACCCCTTGGGGGCATGTTGACTTCAAGTGAGTCACCCATTTATCCATAGGGAGCCTCGACCAAGCTCTATCCGTCCTAAATGTCCTAGGTGTGGGGAGATCCCAATCCGCAGGGGCCCAGCTGACTAAGACCAAGAAATGGTCTGTCCACGGTAGGGCAAGGGGAGGTAGGGCGGTTAGATGCTCCATATTTGAAAAAATTGGGTCTAGCAGGTGTCCCTTTTCATGGGTCGCACCTGAGTTAATTCGTCTCATCTGCATAGTGCTCAGGTCACATTGCAGGTCAGTGGCCGGTGAGTCCATTGAGTCCTCAAAATGGAGGTTCAGATCTCCTAAAACGACAAAATTCGTAGTAGAAGAAGCTAGGCAAGTGACAGATTCCATTAATGAATCAACGAAACCGGCCACTGCCCCAGGGGGGCGATAGACAAGGAGACCTGAGATGGCGACCGTGGGGGACAGCCGGAGGGAGAAATGACAGCTTTCGCAGTCCTTGACCCCGGCCTCCTGCGCTTTGCAACTGAGCGTATCCCTGTACAGAATAGCCATACCCTCTCCCCGCCCTATGGGTCTGTCGAGATGAAAAATCACAAATCCCGGCGGGAGGGCTTGGACCATATCTGGGCCAGATGTAGGCGTGATCCATGTCTCCGTTAAAAATAAGACATCAAGATCATGGTTCAAAATTAAAGAGTTAATTTCTATGGAGTGACAGGGAAGTGTCCTACAGTTCAACAGACCAAATTCTAACTTTTTTCTAGCCTTATGGACCCCAAGCCCTGGGCGACACACCTTACAACTTACAAAAGTTGCCCATCCTTCACAATGAGCCCACATGCATCCGATTTAGGGTGTCGCAATAACAGGAGATCAGTCGTGGCATACCTGATGCAGCTACCCTGCGCAGATGTACCAACGGGCATAACGGCAGGCCCTAGGCCCATCTGGGCCCGGGCGCGACGCTACGCGCGTGCGCTGCGCGCGACCATTTCCTGCCCCTAAATAGCGTATGGCAGAGGGCGTGACTCCAACCTAGAGCGCTGAGCCCGGAAGCGACGTGGGAGCGCTTCCGACCCACACCCAAGATGGCGGTCGGGGGTAGGATGGTGAGAAAAACACCAAAATGGTGAGTTCAGTGCAGTAAAGTTTTAAGTGCAGGCAGTGCGGTCGTTTGGGGAGGCAGAGGCGGTAAAAATACAATTTACAACACTTTTTAAAAACAAACAAATTCAACAAACAATATTCAGCTAAAAGGCTCGATGAGGATAGCCACGAGCAATGTTACGTTTCTAGCGGGCGCGTTGATGTAACAGTCTTATCTATTGACCAGCCGGACACCAACTAGGCCCCTAAATAGAGTTTGCCAGGGGGCGTGACTCCAACCTAGAGCGCTGAGCCCGGAAGCGACGTGGGAGCGCTTCCGACCCACACCCAAGATGGCGGTCGGGGGTAGGACGGCGAGAAAAACACCAAAATGGTGAGTTCAGTGCAGTAAAGTTTTAAGTGCAGGCAGTGCGGTCGTTTGGGGAGGCAGAGGCGGTAAAAATACAATTTACAATACTTTTTTAAAAACACACAAATTCAACAAACAATATTCAGCTAAAAGGCTCAATGAGGATAGCCACGAGCAATGTTACGTTTCTAGCGGGCGCGTTGATGTAACAGTCTTATCTATTGACCAGCCGGACACCAACTAGGCCCCTAAATAGAGTTTGCCAGGGGGCATGACTCCAACCTAGAGCGCTGAGCCCGGAAGCGACGTGGGAGCGCTTCCGACCCACACCCAAGATGGCGGTCGGAGGTAGGACGGCGAGAAAAACACCAAAATGGTGAGTTCAGTGCAGTAAAGTTTTAAGTGCAGGCAGTGCGGTCGTTTGGGGAGGCAGAGGCGGTAAAAATACAATTTACAACACTTTTTAAAACACACAAATTCAACAAACAATATTCAGCTAAAAGGCTCAATGAGGATAGCCACGAGCAATGTTACGTTTCTAGCGGGTGCGTTGATGTAACAGTCTTATCTATTGACCAGCCGGACACCAACTAGGCCCCTAAATAGAGTTTGCCAGGGGGCGTGACTCCAACCTAGAGCGCTGAGCCCGGAAGCGACGTGGGAGCGCTTCCGACCCACACCCAAGATGGCGGTCGGGGGTAGGACGGCGAGAAAAACACCAAAATGGTGAGTTCAGTGCAGTAAAGTTTTAAGTGCAGGCAGTGCGGTCGTTTGGGGAAGCAGAGGCGGTAAAAATACAATTTACAACACTTTTTAAAAACACACAAATTCAACAAACAATGTTCAGCTAAAAGGCTCAATGAGGATAGCCACGAGCAATGTTACGTTTCTAGCGGGCGCGTTGATGTAACAGTCTTATCTATCAAGTATGAACATGAGCTCTCACATAAGGTCTACTGCAAAGGTTTTTTTTATAGCTGAAAAGTAATCCAAAATCAAGCCCTTCCTCCTTCCAAATGACCTTAAAACCACCATTCAAGCACTGGTTCTGACCAGACTAAACTATGAAAATGCCACACTCACAGGAGCAGCGAAACCACACCTAGTCCCCATGAAAGCCACCCTTAATGCTGCAGCAAGAATGGTCACCGGAACAAAGAAACATGATTACATCTTCCCCGCACTGAAACATTTAAAGTGGCTACCAATCAAAGCACGCTGCTGCTTCAAAACTGCCTGTCTCACCTACAAAACCCTTCACACTGGCAAACCTGATTACTTCGTAGCTTAACTCACAAAAGCAGGCCAAACGAGAAATCTAAGAAGTTCCAACACAATTATTCTCACCTTCTCCGAGACATCTAAACAAAAAGCCCTCTCTTGTTCTTTCTCAGGCAATGCCCCAAAATCTGGAACTCTCTCCCAGTACATATCAGAACTAACCTTTCCTTCATAGACTTCAAGAAACAACTAAATGAACTCCTCCTAAACCGGCACCGTTATCCCTCAGTGAACCATAAATTGCACTATGGAAACACCACCTTGTTATATGTTCTTCTCCCTCAAGATGTGCACAATAAATTGAGGCTCACCTCCACAACCATAATGTCTTACTGAATGATAAAGACTAGACTCTCGAACCTGTATTTTCTAGTGTACTGTGTTTGACTGATAATTGTCGTAAAGCGTTCTGATACCCTCAGGATTTGCCAGCATTATACAAAACTCTTAAAATAAAAAAAATAAAACGGTGTATATTTTGTTTCCTTTGAACTGGGTCCTCTAGAAAAATTGATGAACTCTGTTATTTAATATTCTGCATCCTTATTATATGTCATTCTTTCAAACGCATGCTGCTGGATGCTTGATAACTCTTTTACTAAACATGCCCATATGTGATTGAAAATGGCAGCATCACATTTTTCAAAGATGTCTTCAAAGTTTCTGTAGCTAGTCATTCAATTCAAGTTCATGTTAAGTATTTCAAATGTATGAAACTAGTTTGCTCACTCTTACCAATCCTCTGTACAAAATCCTACTAAGATTTTGCTACATCCAACAGAACTTGTCATAATTCTAAAAACTGAGGAAGCCTTATTTAGTAAATTAATAACTTAGCATTAGATTGATAATTTTACAGATCATTTTCCCAGAATATAATTTACTATAACAACCTCCAATCACACTCCATATTAGGCTTACTTTACTTGGCCACATAACCCTATTTTCGCTGTGGGGCAATATTGACAGCTTATAACTCTTTGGTGTTTCAGCCTCAAGCTTAGATCTATTGACTCGCTGCAGCTCCTCTATTCTTGACTTTCACAAGAAGCTGAAGGCCTGGCATTTTGAGTATGCTCCCAGGGCTGGCCTCACACACCTACCACAGTGCCTCTGGACCCCTCATGGCAAATACTGATAGCATACCACAACATAACAACTGTAGTCAGTTATTATTTGTTGTGTAATTGGGTTTAAGACTTGAATGTTTTCACTCATGATACACACAAACTCTGGGAATGGTAACTCTTAAGCTTTTTTCAACTATTTTAGCAATTGATAAATCATAAAAACTTCACTCAGGATTAATATGAAAGTGTATAGATCAATTTTTAAAGAAAGGTACAATAAGTCAAAACATTAAATACGGATTTTAAAGCTGAGACTAAACCCAATGTATCCCTCTTTTGCAGCCTTAGCCCCTTCATTCATATGGCACCAGCATATCCTTTTTAATTTATGTGTGGTGTGGATAATAGAACTAGAAATGTATAACTCAACAATTCACAGACACTGTACTCTTCTTTATAAAATCCATAATAAATTAACATATGAAAATTATAACATTGCACACTTATTGGCTGCAAGCTTTGCTATTGGATATAGAAGTTTCTGTCGCTCTACTTGAAAGAAGCCTACAGAAATAGCTACACATACTTCTGTTAATAAGATGCCTACATTGAAAAGATAAAATATGGCTAAACAAGTAAATATTTGGATTCAGAGAAGTTTGGAACATGCTTTGTAATGAAAGTATTTCACAATAATTTATACCACATATAAAGGAAAGGTAAAAAAGAAACACACAATGAAATAAAATGCAGAGATGTATTTTCATTTCTGCCATACAAAACATTAACACACCTTTGTGCAAAACATTTGAAAATCAACTCAGACTACACAGTATTGTCAAATGAGCAAACTGCTTTTCATTTTTTGAACACAAAAGTACTATTTTAATACAAAAATGGAAACTGTGAAATTGTAATAATCACAGGTTGTTTGCATATCCTTAAAAGTGGTTTCAAAATGAACGTTCTAAATTGATTATACTTGACGTTTCAGTAACTGTTTATACAAATTCTTAGAATAATATGTAGTTTAATAATAAAATCGTTTTTTATTGCTTTGACTTTTTATGACATATTGCCTGATTGATTTTTCAGGCGGATGTTTTAAACCGCAGATGAATGTTAAGAGCTGAAATAGAAATGTCAGTTAGTTAAAAATGATGTATTGACCTAAAAATAATAAATATTATCGGGAAAATGATTGTCATTTAAAAATGTGGGCTATAGAGTTTTCATTAAACAGTTGCATAGCAACAAAATATACACATATTCTAATGTCCCCTCTCCTACACAAATCAAGAGCTGGGACCTTTTAAGTGTTGAGTAATAATTGACAAATGGAATGAAATAATCTATGTATGATTTTCTTTTAAGAACCATATATTGAATCTCAACTTTCTAACAGGATAGGCCCTATTAGTTTGGTCACACGTAATTTAGAATATACAAAACAATGTTAGACACCACATGACAGTATGGTGGGGCTTATTCACAAAAGATAGTAAAACTGTTCTTGGGTTTTTAAATGTACATCCAAGTGTAGTTTTACAACTTTTTGGAGTTAGCGATTTCCAATTGGAATTCGCATGGGAAATTGCATGTAGCACAGGTTTCGGTACAGATTCCTTGTGAAATTAAAGGATTTTCAAATTTGGAATTCATTCTCCCTCTACAAAGTTCTCTGTGACGGAGAACTTTGCACAAGACGAATGGATTACCATCTGTGAGTACACGATTTTTTGTTACTTTTTTCTCTGCAGAGAAAATAGTTTCATACATTGAGAAATATTTTCTGGTACACGCCCCACCACCACATTTTAGGGTGAGCCATTCTACTTCCCACCCTGAAAAGGGATTTATGCCAGCACTTAGCAGGAGTAAACTCTGATCATTTGCAGGCTGTCAGTAATGTGTGACTATGAACAAACCTACTTGTTTGTGTGCATTCACAAACTTACAAATCTAATCATGCTATGGAATGCCCAGGACATCCTGGATTCCACCTCCTTGAGTGGGATTTACGGGTGTGGAAATCTCTACACTTGTGGCTGAGTTCTCTACTCCTCTAAAAGGGTTTATTCCTAACTGCAATCCCTTTGTGAATTGTTGGCACGCGTAAGTAAGATACATTTAGTCATAAACGTATGTTTCTGGCCAACATTTACATTTGTGACTATGCCCTGTTATGATCAGTGGATGGAAAAATATCAAGAATTGCAGCACTCAGAATGCTTTACCTGATCTCTTATTTTGAGCAAGAATCAAATGCTAAATCTTCTTTGGAATTGACAACGGTTTGTCTTTGTAATTTACTTCTCCTGGCTTTTGAAATAAATGTGGAAAATGAATTGCTGATGCAGCAGAAAGCAAAAATGAGTGAAAAGACAAAGGGTGTTGAAATTGTAAACAAGACAGCCTATCCAGAGCTGTATTTGGTCGACAAATGCAATAAATCAGAAGCAATATCAAGTATTTTAATGGCAATGCATTCTATATGCACTTATTTACCATTAAATAATAATCATGAAATGTCCTTCTTCACTGAATGAAATTCTTTGCTTGTGTTCCCAAAGTTGAGTTACCTACAACATTGTTGGACACTATCATCATATGTTGAGTGCTCATATTACAATGTTCATTTTTCATGGCTGTAGTATTCATGTGCCTCATGTTAATAAGTACACAGTTGCACTTCTCAAAAGATACTTTCTTGGAAATATCTCTTTATCAGCAGACAAATCTTACTTTAATAAAATATTTGAATATAAATCTATAGGTCTTTCTAGTTTTTGCAGTATGTTGTATTTATAAAAAATTAAATTGCTCACACCTCGGCCGAAATCACTGATTCATTATGTCCATGGCTGTTTGAGTCCCCTAGTAGTGATGATTGCTTTGAGTCTGATTTATATGCCTTTTGAGTTTTATTTCCATAGACACCTGCACCAGTCCCACTCGGATGTCCCTGCATTGACATATGAGAGAGTAAAGGAATGTTTGCTTCCTGATTGGATCCAGATGAAGGCAAGCTGGTTACATGGCCAGTGCTTGTTGATCCACTTGCACTGCTTGGTGAGCGGCTTTTGGGTGGGGGACAATGCTGAATTACTCTTGGTGGCCCCTGTGGCTGGAAGTGGGTAGCTGGAAAAGCTGCATATCCTGGAGGTATGGGATATCCATTTATTGGAATAAAGCGCTGATTTTGAGACATTGGTGGTCCAATAAAACCAGCAATTTGACCCTGTGGCAAACCCTGGGTGGTAAACAAGAAATTTGGGTACCGTTGGTTACTTAAGTTGCTAACCGGGCTTGCGCTGAGTGAAGTTGTTTGAGTAGTGGCATTTCCACCAGAGGGTGTAGTTGAACTAGTGTGACTTGAAAGTCCTTCCCAGGACCGTAGTCTTGCATGGATTTCTTTAAATCTTGGTCTCCTCGGTGGAATCTCATGCCAGCACTCTGTCATCAAGCTGTACATTCTGGGAGGGCAGTCTTCTGAACATGGCAACAGTTGTCGCTTCCTAATCATTTCTATGACTTCTTGGTTACTAAAGCCATAATAGGGTTGAAGACCAAAGCTGAATATTTCCCATAAAACCACTCCAAATGACCAGATATCTGAATCAGAAGAAAAGTTTCCATACATGATTGCCTCTAAAGGCATCCACCGAATTGGTAAAAGGGATTTATTCTGAACTCTGTAATAGTCTGATGAATAAATTTCTCTAGATAATCCAAGGTCTGAAATTTTCACATGGAGTTGCTCTCCAACTAATATGTTACGAGCAGCAAGATCTTTATGAACAAAGTAATGGCTCGAGAGGTATTCCATTCCAGCAGCTATTTGAATTGCTATATGCAAGAAATCACCATGATCCAGACTGGATTTTACAGTGCCGTCTTCATCACTGCTGCAGCCTACATCAGAGTGGGGTGATCGCATAATCAGGAACTCATGAAGGTCACCTTGGTTCATGTATTCAAAAAGCATACATACTGGCTGCTCTTGAGTGACAACACCAAGAAGACAAACAATGTTAGGCTGATGCAGTTCTGCCATCAGTGATGCTTCTTGCTGAAATTCTGCCCATTGTTGATGATTATTAAAGTCTTTCAATGTCTTTATAGCAACAAGTTGAGCATGATCCATGCCAGGGAGATACAGATGACCCTTGTAAATTTTTCCAAAAGCACATTCACCTAGTTCTTCCATGAACCGTACAGCAGAAAGCGGGAGTTCTTTTGCTTTTACCTGTCGAACATAAGAAAACAATATCAGTTTTGTGTTCAGTTCTGTATAATGTTCAGATACTAATCAAACATAAAACATATGTTGATAATGTAAGTTAGAGGTATCTATCAATCTTTACTAGATAAAAATTACAAGGGTTCAGGCACTTGCTGTATGAATTAGACACACATTAAAAGATCTATGCTAAAATCAAGGCAGTGACACTACCCCCTGAATCATCAATATCGCTGTTGTGGTCATCACCATTATGAAGAAGAAAGATGAAAGAAAAAAAGATTTTTTATTTGATTATTTAAAAGTATTAGAAAAAATTGTAATTGTGCAAACAAGTGAGTACAGTATAAACAATACTTTGTAGAGTCAAAGTTACATTAAAAAGTTTCAATATTTCTCGACCGCCATCATAAATTTAACAAATCTGCATTTCAGTTGAAGATGTGCCCCACTTCAGGTGTGAATATCCAATGGTAGGAAGATTTAGAAGGGTCCTTCTTGTCTGGCATAAATGTCGACAGGCACAAAGAATTAGCAGGATTAATTTCACATGGAAGCTAAGTAGCCTACATCTTTTATCTATGTATTTCATAACCCACGGAGGGCCTTTGTCTTTACAAAGAAATGTGCCAAAGCAATACTGGATTGATTTAATTTTTGTATTTAGCAAAAATGGCTGCCAAAGATATTGTTTCTCAAGACTGTTGGCATAGGAATTAATTACTGACAAGGACTGTGAGCATTTTTGAGAATACTCTTATCCATCCCCCATGATACAATTCTTACAGTTTTGTTTGCTTTCTTTTTAAAAAGGCTAAGGTTTATACTTTCATTCAATTATTATTTTTGAGGACCGTAAAAGTTCAAACCATGGGTTTTTTAGGGGATGAATTCTTAGAAGGAATTTCTTTCCATATTTGATAACTCATCAATTTTTACACAGGTAAAAGGAGTTTGGGGAAAAATCTAAAAGTCGTGAGTTTTGCTTCAAGATTTGGCCTTGTTCCTCTATATTGTCAGGGAACTCTTTAGTGACTTGCAGTGTCCTTATGATGTACAGCAATTCATACTTTACCCATGATATTCAAGTTGTAGAATGGGCTGCGAGCCTAGGTTTTGGAATACAGTCACAACGCTCACATACCTGAAAATCTTAGCTACCAAATGAGCCATATCCTTGGAACCATCTGGAGCGGAGATACAGGTGCTTTTACGCACCATTGCCCCCATGCCCCATCTCAGGATCAGTATGAAACAAGAACATCGTTTACAACGCATGTGATCCATCGCATGCCCTTACAATGCAAGTTGTTACAACGATGCGTTGTTACATCGCATGCCATTACAATGCAAGCCGTTACAACAACCTGCTGTAGGGGGCAGAAGGTGTTGGATTTGTTGGATTTTCATTCCAACACCTTCCCTCCTGTTGTACACACTAGAGTTGGAATAGTAAATTATTCTATTCCAAACTCCAGCGTGCCACTACAACGCAAGTCGTTCTAACGACTTGCGTTGTAATGGCATGCGATGTAACAACGCGTTGTTGTAATGACTTGTGTTGTAATGGCATGCATAGAAAACACATGTGTTGTAATGAGTGCTATTCGTATGAAACAGAAGGACAGGCATTTTGGAGCACAGCAATTGCAAGGGCATAATATTTGCATCATGTGGCATTGCAGTTGTTGCCTCTATGCCTTCCTTTCATATGCTTGAGTTTTCAAGCTATTTAATCTTTATACTTCAATTGTAGCATTTCCTGTCCACTTTATGAGATGTAACAAAATCTAAACGGGGCGGACTTGACATCCACTGTTTATTGGGGGAATGCCCGGCAACTGTAAAACTGTAACACAACCCTTCTCATGAGAGATATGAAAAAGTTATCCTCTGCTGATCACTATATTTTCTGGCCAGACATCAAAAGCTTGCTACATAAATTTTTGGAGGAAAACTGGGATGCAGTGTATATTCGAACTATTAATAATGTCTAGGCAAGTAATTCGTTGAAGCTATATGTCTATATGAAATTTAAACATAAATAACGGGATATGGATTACTTAAAGAATGATAGGCTTGCTGTTTTGTTTGGTATGATTATGAATGCAATGGTAATGAATATCACAATTTTTATGTTAAGTTATGTTAGCAAGTGCATAGCTGCTACAAAATAGAGCGAACAGGTGCTGGGATCCTATGTAAAAAAGCTCTAACCCAGAAGTGTTTGCCAGGTTACAAAAGCCAGGTTTTAAGGGGTTTCATAAAGACTCCTTCAGTTGGACATTTACATAGTTGGATAAGCACATTGAGCCATTGCTTAGGAGCAAGATATCAGAATTTCTTTCATTTTATATAGACAGCCTCGTGTCAGCTTCTAAGGTGTATAGGCCTTAAATTCCTACCTCTTTACCATTCAGATGGACAGAGCAGAATGTTTGCGCACCTTGCAGGAAGAGTTTTTGAAGATTATAATTGCGTATACCACCTCTTCAGAGCCCTGGGTAAGTGCTAAGCCCCCCCATAGCAATTTGTCGATTACTAATTGGTAGATGTGATGGTACCTTCTTAGTTATATACGTTAGCTTGAGGTCTCTTTACTATGCTGTTTTGGAATGTTTGTTTCAGAACTCAGAGTGAGATCACCTGATAAGGTTCTAGGTGTCTGTTACTAGATGCTTTGTTGCCATGATGTGTTACATTTGTATTCTTCAATAAAACGTAAAAAGATTTAAACCCTCATATCTACAACTTAATGCTAAGGATAAAAGGACATCTCAATAAATATTCCAACTCTGCTAGAATGCTGCTCTTAATTTTTCATCCTGAAAGGTTTCTGCTTTGAGCAGTGAAAACTCAGGGATTGAGGGAGAAGTTCACTCAATAGATTATCAAGTAAATACAGCAAAACAAACTGATGTACTTTAACTCACGTCTAGCTAAGGGTGGTTGATAAAGGAGAACCCAACTTCCTAGGGCAACTCAAGCTTAATACAGTACACAACTATAATAGTTCTCTAACATAAGGAGAGACAAAAACACAATGTGTATATTGCAAAAATACAAAAATTATTTTTTATTAAAGACTTTACAATGAATATATATATACAATACAAATCTAAAACAATCTACAAACACACCACATCCATGTCATCATTCGTACTCAACTATCATAATGTATACAACAAAGACAAAACAAACTCCTATAGATCTTTCATATTCATATTCAAAGATGTATTGCCATTTTGAGAATTTGTGTTTTAAACATTCATTTCAGAAGAATCTGTTAGAATCTGTTAGATTGATGTTAAATTGATGTCTGTGTCACTTAGTGACTGCAACCCAGGATAATATCCTATGCGCGTTTCAGCACAGCAGTGCCTTCTTTAGGAAAAGCCACAGCAGATAAAAAGCAATATCTTTAAAAGTAGAAGATATCTGCCCAGGTCCAAGAGGGCTGAGTGATTTACAGCACTGATCCAAAAGTTCCACCTATCTGCATCAAAATGAGCAAGGTCCACTATACGGATGATCGATATGTAAATGTAAAAACAAGATAAAGGTTGACTGGTAGATTCCTTGTATCCAAAGGACGGATGACTAAGTGTAAGCCCGGGTGTCTTGAAATCAGCGTTCCTCGGACTGCAGTAACGCGATGTTGAATTGATGCAACATGTGCCCTAATGTACCGTCTGGGTAAAAGAACCCGACTTCCTAATCGCCTTTTATGACCAGAATAATAGCTCAGTCTCTGAAGGCATTTGATTAGGTGTTGTGTTTTACTTGCTAAACTGCTGACGGGAAACCTGGGAACCCAGTTTCTAATTTCAGCTCCTGCCCTTTACTAAAAAACGTGTGATTCTGGGCAAATCACTTAATCTCCCAGTGCCATGAAATATAATGCAATATATCCTTATTGTTGCTGAGGTCTATACCAGTAGTTAAAGGCCTTAAACCCAAGTTATAGGCTCAAGGTGTAGGCGAGGGCCTATAATGAGGGACTATAAGGCTAGTAGACAATTCCACCCACTAAGGGTGAAATGTTCGGAATTAAAAAGGGAGAAACATAAAGACAAATATAGGAAGGTTGGAGCAAAATGTATACCAGCCATTAATAGCCTAGAACCCACCCACTAAGGGTAGAAGGTTCTAAATTAAGAAGGTACAACAAATATAAAGACAAACATTGGAATGTTGAAGCTCTGGGCTTATACCGGCTATTTTAAACCTGGAGCTACTCCATTGTCTTCAATAAAGCTCTCCACAGTCCAGTGGTAAAATTGAGACTATGTGTAACGTACCTGTAAAGTGTAAATCTGCAATAAATGTACAGTGCTATGCTGCTATTCAGCTAGGATTGTGCTACATGAATGTCAATACATACGGGTAAGGAAGTGAACATTTCCAGTGGGGTTACTGAAGGGATTGCCATCCTTCCTTTGTAAAAAAAACCTACACTGAGTAGCACTCTGCTTTCTGTGTATCAGCAACCTACCCATTGTTGAAGACTTCACTAGGATATTGGAATGCTGAAACCTCTGAACTATTTGGATTGTAATAACTACCATAGTTATTTAAACTCAATTTCTTCCTGGTCGGAGTATGTAGATGGTGCTTGCAGTAGTGTGAACGATCCTCTGAAGATTGTGGTCATGTGGATTAGGGATGTGAGTAAATGTGAGTAAAAAAGTATAATGTGCAGCCTCCTTTAATAAGCTGCCATTTTAAATAAAGTTGACAACCACCCGGCTGTAAGAGTTCAAGAAGAATTGACTAGGTCTGAGACTACGTACTAAACTGATTCTCATTCTGTCTGGTGTTACAAAGCCACCCCTATCCCTTTCAATTTTCTAATATCATCTACTGTGTTCCACGGCATTGACTGCTTTCACTGGTCATGATTCAATGATTCCATATCATTTGTGTGCTGAGCTTGGTAAGTCGCTGGTATGCTGATGATACACAAATTTATCATTAGGCGTCAATGGGTTCAAGCTGTAGATTAACTGCACCACAGCTGGCTTCATCTCACCCTTCTAAAAAGGAGGTAATCCTTTTTCACAATAACCGTTGAAAAAGGGCTGATTCCCCACTGGCACATTGCTTGTTTTTTAGCAAATAAAATGTGTTCCAAGGCGATGTCAGGAATTAATGGGTGTGGGGTATTGCAACTCTCTTTAAAAAGATCTATCAAAATGTGGCCAAGGAAAGGAAGTCTGTGTCGTCTAGGGACTGAGAAGATACCATAATTGGTCTTTGACCTTTAGAGACTTAATTGACCTCTTAATAAAGTTAGAATGTAATTAAATATGCATTTCCCCGCCCGCAGTAAACCAAAGAATACTAAAGTGCCATCCTACCACATCTCTACTGTTGGATGTTCAAGGCATCCTTATTCTTTCTCCCTTCAGGTTCCTTGCAAAAGGAAGACCACTTTTTAAATGCCAATGAAATGTGCATCAGAAATAATCTGAATGTTCCCTCTACTTTGGCCTTTACTGTGGGTGTCTACTAACTTCCAATGGGATTGGTAACAGGAGTTACAAGTCTCATTGGAATTAGAATGTCTACAGTAAATCCACAGACCTGGTGTATTTCACCCGGAGACTTCTTGCTTGAGGGCCACTGCTGGTAATCTCTGTTAGCTCTACTCCCTTGGAACTGCTGGTGCCCCAGGTATGAGTAACCCCAAGGGGAGCAGAGTTACTGAGATGGATGCCAGGGCACCCATAATAAGGTCCTAACAATAATGATTAGTGCCTAGGGATGATTTGACTAGTAAAGGCTGTTTCATAAATACTTCCAACCATTCAATATCTCTGAAACAACTGCAGATGCCTATATTTCTTTTTACCCTTCCCAATTGGCTTTTGACAGACTCAGTAATTCACCCCTCTGGTGTTGGATAGTGTAGTGAATCTGTGAGTTAGCTTGGGTTACTAAATAGCAGTTCTGCACTGCACGTTATGAGAGGTCTGCTAGAGCTCAAAGCTGTGCTCTACACGCAGAAGAACCTACTGGTGGAGCACAAGGCACTGCTGCATGCTTCACAGACTGCAATTCCATCGAGTTGTATCTTAGGGCCTTATTTAGATCTTGGCGGATGGAATACTGCGTCACAAACATGACGATTATCTCATCCGCTGTATTGCAAGCTCCATAGGATATGATGGGATCGTATTACGGCAGACAGGATATCCATCATGTTTGTGATGGAGTATTCCCCTCCTCCAAGATCTAAGTCAGGCCTTAGTCTAAACATGTGCTGTCGGGCCCGTTGCTATTGCTGTTGAGACCAGGGGAAGGTTCTCAGAAACATCTCTCCCTTTTACTAGTCTTGTTTTAGCCAGTTTTCAAGGTGACCACCCATAGGTATTACGGTGGCCCTGCCCCACAGAAGGGGTAGACAGAAGACACAGCCCACCCACAGAGTAGGGGCCTATGAGTTTCTTTCTCAAACATAACAACAAAAATCTTCAAAACATTTTGATTGCACAAATGGATTAGTATTAAATGAGTGCTCTAAAAATTGATGATGCACTGGTACACCTTTGCCAAGGGTATGGGCAACAGTATATACCCCTTAACTAGCCAGTCACCATGTCACAGGCGTGAGGATGATGTGAAGCTATTCCTGAAGATCCACATCTGAGCACTGAGTGCACTTCAATTTGCTAATTTTAGTTTGTATAGACAGTGCACATGACTCATCTAGTCCTTTCTCTATGTTCGGAAAAAAGCAATTAACAGTACATTAAGGCTTTTAAGTCATTTACAGCGCTTGGAGAGAGTCCACTATTTCGTTGAAGAACAGATGGTTTACATTACACATACACTTTTAAGCAAAAGTGCGTAAAGCTGCAATATTGGGACGTGTATTCTGGTAATAAAAGCAAAAAGACCTCTTTTTAACCTGAAGCTGAGTTTTCCTACTTGAACTGACTCAGAGGAGTCCTGTAAAAGAAGATGAAGTCAGAAGCGTCTGGCACTAGAGGTTCATTTACGGGAAGTGGTCATCAATCTGTTTTTGTTTTGTTTGACAGGTATGTGTCATGCAGTGATGTCCAAAATGCACAGAAGTGCAAAGTACATGCCATCTCAAGGCTAAAATAAACGGACAGCAGTGGAAAATTGAAATAATAAATCTCACTGTCGCTATCTCTTCATCAGTCGCTTCCATTAGTAGGATTGGGCCTATTACATTATTTACCTTAACTGTGAAAAACGTTTTTAGCTTACAGAATTAAAAAAAACATTATACAAGATAAACACAGATTTCATGGGCTCCAAAGATGGTTCACTTGTTGTTGAGATTTCGCTTTGATTGGCAAAGTCTATGTGTCTGTAAATGAGCTAAGAGGTTTGGGCTCAAAGGAGAAAACCCAACCATTTAAGATATGAACCTAAGGACCCGGGGCTGTGTCATGAGTGCATTCTCGGCCTTCACGCAAACCCAGAATGGAGCAGCGTGCCGCTGTAGAAGGACTCGCACTGGCATTGAGAGAAAGCGCACAGTCGCACTAGCATTGAGAGAAAGCGCACAATTGCACTAGCATTGAGAGAGAGCGCACAGTCGCACTAGCATTGAGAGAAAGCGCACAGTCGCACTAGCATTGAGAGAAAGCGTAGAATCGCACAAGCATTGAGAGAAAGTGCACAGTCGCACTAGCATTGAGAGAAAGCGCAGAATTGCACTAGCATTGAGAGAAAGCGCACAGTCGCACTAGCATTGAGAGAAGGCGCACAATCGCACTAGCATTGAGAGAAAGCGTACAATCGCACTAGCATTGAGAGAAAGTGTACAATCGCACTAGCATTGAGAGAAAGCGCACAATCGGACTAGCATTGAGAGAAAGCGCACAATCGCTCTAGTATTGAGAGAAAGTGCCCAATTGCACTAGCATTGAGAGAGAGCGCACAGTCGCACTAGCATTGAGAGAAAGCGCACAGTCGCACTAGTATTGAGAGAAAGCGTACAATTGCACAAGCATTGAGAGAAAGCGCACAGTCGCACTAGCATTGAGAGAAAGCGCACAATCGCACTAGCATTGAGAGAAAGTGTACAATCTCACTAGCATTGAGAGAAAGCGCACAATCGGACTAGCATTGAGAGAAAGCGCACAATCGCTCTAGTATTGAGAGAAAGTGCCCAATTGCACTAGCATTGAGAGAAAGCGCACAATCGGACTAGCATTGAGAGAAAGCACACAATTGCACTAGCATTGAGAAAAAGCGCACAATCGCACTAGCATTGAGAGAAAGCGCACAATAGCACCAGCATTGGCTGCATCGTATGCAGTAACTTTGTGGGGTGCATCACGTTCACGTACGCACTCATGCACGACACCGCTATGCACCCATTTTTATGCAACTGCATTGTCTAAAACGCACACAGTTACCAAAGAATATCTCTGCGTTTGTATTTGAAAACAGAGAGACAACCACGGATCGCTGTTTTTCGGCTGTGCTACTTTGCAGGTTTACTGAACTTTTTTTTGCATGTGCTGTAGACAGTGTTGTTTCTCCATGAACCGGTGCATGGAAAGAGAGAAGACAAGCCAAGCCAATGATGGTCTCCCAGTTTCTGGTTCAATTTATGTGGGGCACATTACTGCAAGATGAGGGCAACACATCTGCATTTAAACATGCCTTCTATTTCTCAATGTGCTGCTATATTTCAGAGTATTTCCTCTTGTTCTAGTGCCTGCTCCCCTCGTTTACGTGGACATTTGTGGACAGCGAGAACACCCCAGCTCAGAAATATAGATTTTGTAACTGAGGCATAGTGAAAGGAAGAAATTTGCCCAGAATGACACAATGTGGGCAAATAGGGGAAATCGGATGAAAACACAGTTGTCCTGGCTTCAAAGATGGCAATTTAAACTTTCAAAATGACATCACATCTGCTCCAGGGCTAACGTTGTTGTAATAATAACACAAAACTCACTAATATAGTACCATTGATATTAATGTCAGTAATGATATCGATTCTACTACACTGCTGCCACTAACACTAATCAGTGTTATGCATGAGAGTGCATTCAAGTTACAAGCTACTGAAATACAAATATGATTTACATACTTCCCATACAAACCTCCACGTGCAGACTTATATCAGCTCTACATGACAGACCTAATTGACGGTGAGTTCACCCGCAAAAGAAGGCCAGAAAAGTGCATTCTGGGACCTGGATTTTCCCTTTTCCCTATATAAGCATGAACCGGGCCTCCTCCTATGTGCCGAATGATGTTGGTTGTAAAATGCAGGCCTCCTTGAAGGTGACGCCTGAGGCGTATAACAGTATGTTTATTCACCCACAAAGGTGCATCTTGGGACCTGTAGTAGAAGTACGGCATACGTATATGTAAGGAAATGCCTCTTTCTGTATGGTCACCCCCAAGTGTCTGGGCAGATGCTGCTGGTTTTTCACCTCCGAGAGCGCACTGAGGCCCACTCACCAAACTTCAGTGTCACTGCCCTGCCCTGATATGTAAGTTAGAAAGTCACAGCAGGGTTTGCGGCACTGGTTGGGTCTACCCTGTGTGTGACACAAGTAAAACGAGCCTCCCAGGCTGCCATTGCAGACTGGAAGAGTAGTTTAGAAATGCTAGCCCAACTTTGCCACTTAAAGTAATGGCAAACTCAAACCTCCCTCTGCAATATGTGCAGGTCATCCATATGGCAGGCTTACTGATCCCCAAGGCAGGGAACAGCACATTTCACTGGCAGAAAATGTATTTTCCATGTTATTGCAGTAAAAATGCAAAACTATAGTTTTTACTGTGAAAAGACTTGGTCGCCCCATTGACGAGTAGAGTTACATGTTGACCATCAGCTTAGCTCCTAAACGGTGCGACCAAAGTTGATACTCCAAGGTATTAAACAGCTTGCTACACTAACCCTAAGTTGATCTTCAAGTTGAAATTAATGTAACGTCGCAATGTGCAGCTTTTACAAAGTTGCCACTTTGTTTCCTTTAAATCTTCTGTGCCCTTAACGGTTGCACAAGGAGCCTGTCCCTGAGACAGCTATCTGCCCTCTTGGGAAGACATGCTAACGACTTGTAGGAAAGGATACAATGGAAGCCTGCACTGGAGAGAGGTGTTGCCTCCCTCCTGCAGTACACCACATGGATGTTGGCCCAGTAAATGAGCTTCCAAGGAGAAGCAACTTTTGAAGGGCAAATGGGTAACACTGGGGAGAGTGGCTGCTCCATTGTGTAGGTAGACAGACTAGCATTAGGAACAGGGAAGTGGAAACCAGTTGCCAGAATGATTTTTCAGGGGAATGGAGCCCCCTTGGTAGCCACGCCTACGGGTTGGAGTAGGGAGCTCTGGTCACCGAGAGGGGTTCTGCCATGTTGAAAGTGGGTAAAATGGTGTATCTTGGGACAGCCAGATCCCACACTTCACAGGAAATGGTATTCAGGTGGGAGGGACCCTGGTAGCCCAATGGCTACCAACAGCATCATACCCTGAAAGCATTTTCTGAGCATAAATAAGGCACCCAAGTACCCAGAACTCAGATCTTGATAGAACTGACTGGAAGAAAGACTGGTCTCCTGCACTGTGGAACCAGCAAAGAGAGGCTGCACCGGTGTGGGCTGCACCTGCTGAACCTTGTGGCTAGCAAAGGACAGTGACTGAGCTTGCTGTGTCCTACTCGTGGAGGAGACATCTCCAGAGCCCTGCTGAAGCAAGAGACTGCAACGGTCAGTTGGTGGACATCCTGTTCGCAGCACAGAGCCACAGCAGCTGAAGGCAAGTTGGTAGCCCAGAACCTTCAGACTGCCACCAAGTACTGCTGTGAAGCACACGAGAGCAGAAACAGACTATCAATGTTACACCTGAGTCCAATGGACCTGGAGAGTCAACGGACTGCAGCTTGGTCACTCAGAAGACGAGCTCTCATCCAGGGAAGGATTTGGCTTTGACCAAGATACTGGGAGACTGGTAGTCCAATGGCGACTGGACGTCTGCCAGGACCGAGAGGACTTTGAGAGACGGTTACCCCATGGCCAGGACCACCTTAACCTGTCCATGGACCAAGAAGTAGCTGCAGGAGGACCCCCATTGACCACATTGCATCCACAGCATCCTTGGTCATTCATTAGCATCCCGTGGTCCTTCCAAAAGGGCCACTCCATAGGAACCTACAGCAAAGTATAAAAGTACCTGGAACTGACTTACTGAAGCCTGCTTCACCTGCCGAGGTAACTGTTTCTGAGGGCCTAACGGTTCCCCCTGACTGGCTCCCTGTAAGAGTGGGTTGGCAAAATTAACTCTAACTGACCGCAGTACAACTAGCCAAACGTTTTTGCGCAGAAAGCTTTGAAGCTTTGAATCAGTTGAATTTGCCAATGCTTGTTCGTGCTATTTTCTGTACCTTGTAAAATCTATATCCCTGGATCCCGCCAGTGGATTTTTTTAATTGTGGTGTCTAAAAGTACAGTCTACTTTTATATATTGGTCTGAATTTCTTGAGATCTTGTGTATTTCTTCTCTAATGTGTTTGGTGCTGTTTAAGTGCTTTCCTGTTGCGCCTTTGAGTAAGCATGGCTGCTCACAGCCACAGCTACCCAGTGGTGAGCTAGAGGGTTTACCAAACGAAACCTACTGGTCCTAAAGGTGTTGATATGTGTATTACATGGCCAGGTCTCACCACCACGCCATATAATACACTCTATTTCCTCACAGTATAATTAAGTGATGTTGGCTAAAAAAGGCAAGATGCTGCTGGTGAAACATGACAGGTTATCTCTTGCTGTCTATTGTTACTGCTCCTTCCCTCCTCATCCACGCCTCTACCGTGCTGATTTGGTTTTGCTTTTTTTGTTTTTTTTCTCAGTTTTATATATCGCAACCTCGACCCAGAAGTATCGAAGTGCTTTACATGAGCACCAGTTACATTACATACAGGCACGTTCAGTTTTTAGGCATGGAGAAATAAAGTGAACGTCCCACACCCTGTTACTGATGCCTCCTCTCCAGTTCCTCCTTCCCATGTCTAGCCCCACTTGCGTTTGTTTAAAATAAAAAGCGATTGGCTTTAAAAAAAAAAAAAAAAGTGGTCAATGCTGTCCGTGTCAAACCACTTTTTTTCTTTACCTTAAGCCATGTTGCTCAGCAGGTCGCGCTGCTGTGCAGCATGTCTAAAATACATTGCCAAAGCCAATGGTTGTCCCATGGGCGAAACCTATTGGCCTTGCCAATGATAGTTCACTCTGTTGTTTCATTTGTTATATGCTCAGGCCTAGAGATTGTTTGTAGAGGAAAATCCCCTCCTTGGACAGCTTTAACTGCAACTTGAAATAGCAATTTCTTTTTCCACACCCCCCAACACCGGGTGCAGTTGCGCTCGAATGCAGAACACTCACACACCCCTAATATTAGCAGAAGAAAAATCCCATCCTGTAAATGTGTAATTTAAGAGTCTATTGCTGATCAGCATGTGGTACATCCGCTCTTCGTAACTAATGGGGGCCTAGAAGCAGGGAACTGGGTGATTGTCAAAACAGGGAAAAGATGGCAAATAATGCAAGAAAAATACACAGATCCCAGTATTTATATCGCATTAGAACTATTTAGCAGGACACATAAAACCTGAGAAGATGTTTAGGGAGTCTTTAACATCAGGCCACACGTGCCCAGCAGGAGACAGGCTTGAAAGAACTGGTTTTGTGCCTGTTGGTGATTACTTCCTAGCAGCTTGGGATTCTGAATGACACCCTCACATTTGGATGAATGATGTGGCCACACAGCATGCCTGCTGTCTGAACTGAAACAGATTTCTTCCAAGAAAAATGGCCACACATTGAGGGAAAAGCATCCTAAGCGAGCCTGAAACATCCTATTATTAGGCATCAGTTCAGAGAAGCAGAGCTGCCCTGGCTGATAAAAATTACAGCGTGTAATTGCTCTGAGGTGGTTTTAAAGTCAAAACAAGCCCAAATTAGCTCAAGGAGAAGCAAAAATAAATGTCTTTTCTAAATGGCTGTTTTAGGCACAGTTTTTGCGCACATTTGGGGAAAAAACTCCTTGGATTATGGAGACTCCTATTATTCACTTCGATTCTCAGTGGTTGCTGCTCTAATAATCCCAATGATTTTTCTCAATGGAACTTTGAGGGCACTGATGCTGTAAACAGCACAGCCAAACTGACATGAATCAAAGAGATGCAGCTGCAGCTGGTGCATGTAAGCGCGGTGTGGCGACAGATGACCCAATAGGGTTTATTTATTTAATTAATTTGACCTATTTCATCGTCTTTCCATTCCCGACCTCCCACACTGCCCGCCCAAGCTCCGCCCCACAGCACTTACCTGTGCCAGCCACCGCTGGAGAGATGGTGTCCAAAAGCAGGGAGCATTCATGAGCCAAATATTCAGCTCTGTGCTGGAATAATAATTAAATCCACAATCTATACTCTTCTTATACAGTCTTGCATGCCATACCTCCACAACACAGCCATATGACAAACCACTGTAAAACAGCCCTGCTTGCCAACCACCATAATACTGCCATGCATGCCATGCCATCACAATACAGCTATATAACAACCCTCCGTAACACAGCCCTGCTTGCCAACCACCATAATACTGCCATGCATGCCATGCCATCACAATACAGCTATATAACAACCCTCCGTAACACAGCCCTGCTTGCCAACCACCATAATACTGCCATGCATGCCATGCCATCACAATACAGATATATAACAAACCTCCGTAATACAGCCCTGCATGCCAACCACCATAATACTGCCATGCATGCCATGCCATCTCAATGCAGCTATAGAACAACCCTCCGTAATACAGCCCGGCATGCCAACCACCATAATACAGCCATGCATCCTCACCCACCATATTATAGCCATACAAGCTCAACCACGAGAATACAGCCCTTCTTGCATGCCAACCACCAAAATAGAGCCAGGCACACCAAACCACCATAATAGAGCCAGGCACACTGGACCACAATAATACAGCCATGCAATGCCCTCTTTAGGAGCCCCCTGCAGCTTGCATCACCAATTGCCCCTGCCAGTGCTGCCAATGACAGAACCAATACAACTACTAACCATAACACCTTATAAGTGTGACAATTCAGACTATTCCATGCACCCAAAGCTATTACAATGGCTTGGACTGCAGATATTAGTAATTTTTAATGTGTATTGAATTGATAAGACAACTGTTGTGTTCATTTATAATTTAAACAAACAGAGTCGCCATGTGGCAAATGGTTATGAGTGCTGGTGTTGACAATTATGCACCGGTGCCCAGCACCGGAAACCACCAGCTCAATTTAGCACTCCAGCCATGCATACTCACGCTCCATATTAAAGCAATGCAAGCCCAACCACGAGAATACAGCCCTGCATGTCACACACCATAATACAGCCAGCATATCAAACCACCACGATACAGCAATGTATACTACACGACCATAATACTGCCATGCATACTCGACCATCATTCACAGACATGCAAGCCCAACCATGATAATACAGCAATGTATGTTAAACCACCATAATACAGCATGCGTTCTAAACCACCATAATGCAACCATGCATACTCGCACATCATAATACAGCCAAACATACCAAACAACTATAATACAGCTCTACATGCAAACCACCATAATACAGCTGGCTTACCAAATCACCATAGTACAGACATGCATGCCAAACCACCATAATGCAGTCATGTACACTCTCCGCATCTTATTACAGCCATGCAAGCCCTACCATAAAAATACAGCCATGCGTGTCAAACCACCATAATACATCATGAGTCCCAAACCACCATAATAAAGCATGCAAGCCAAACCACCATAATACAGCCATGCATACCAAGCCACCATAATACAGCCATGCATACTCACCAGTGCTTAATTTGAGCCGGAGCTTTCCGGTGCTCAGTACCGGCACCTAATCCTCAGCACTGGCGCTTATATCACCAACTAAGGACATGCTCATTTGGAAGGCACGTGATTTTCCCTAGAATCACAGGATGTTGAGCCACGCAGAGACTCAAACCTGGTTCCCCAGCTCCGAAATCAGCAGCTCTAGACATTAGGCCAAGCACTCTCCAGAACAATAAGTGCCAGGGCTCTAGTAAGGAGGCAGTTTGCACCAGCACATTTCTCCTGTTAGTGCTGCCTCCTGAGGAGAGAACCAGCACTTTTTATTTTACAAATTAACCACTGAACTCACCCACCATATTATAGCCATGCAAGTCTAGCCACAATAATACAGTCCTCTCTGCATGCCACCCACTTTAATGCAGCCAGGCATACCAAACAACTATAATACAGTTCTGCATGCTAACCACCATAATACAGCCGATATAGCAAACCATCATAAAACAGTCATGCATGCCAAATCACCATAATACAGCAATGCATGCCAAAGGACTATAATGCAGCCATGCATACTCACCCACCATATTATAGCCATGCAATCCCAACACCATAATACAGCCCTCCATGCATGCCAACCACCATAATACAACCAAGCATAGCAAACCACCCCATAATACAGCCACGTATGCCAAACCACCAGAATGAAGCCGTGCCTACTCACCCACCGTATTACAGAAATGCAAGCTCAACCACGATAATACAGCTATGCATTTCAAACTGCCAAAATACAGCTTGTGTGCCAAACCACCATAATAGACCCATGCCAGTAAAACCACTATAACTCGCAAGCTTGCCAAGCCACCATAGTATAACCATGTGTGGAAACAAGCCACAAATATATACCTATTTGCAAAACCACCACAATACAGGCATGCATGCCAAGCCACCAATAAAAAACCTTGCTTATTAAACTAATGTAATTTATTTATGCATGCCAAGCCACCATAATTTAGCCAATGCTTGGCAAACCATCATAATAAAGCCATAATTCAGTCAACGTGTGGCAAAGCATCAACATATAGCCAAGTATGCTAAATTACCAGTAAACAATATAGAAACAATTATTTAATAGGTGAAACGCTGAACAAGTGATCTCTATAGGTATGGAGAACATTATGGAATAACCCAGGGACATATATCGTTTTCCTTTGCAAAGTGATTACTAAGTCCCAACCAGCACACAACAGATGGTGTCATTGGCAATTGTGCAGTAGCCAAAGCCATTGCCTTTAGCATATGTTTTTGTTACTGCACAGTTAGGTTTTGGTTCTGGACTCATCAACCAGCATGCAGTCATCTCACTGAGAGTCAGTCATTAAAAGAGTGATTGGCCAGGGGTGTCCAACATAGGCCTTTGAGGGCCATATCTGTACCAGATGTTCAGGATATCCTCAGTAGACAAATGTAAATGTAACGAATCTACAAGTAACTCACCGATATAGTCAATGATGACCCTGAAACTCTGGCATAGATCCGGCCCTTCCAGGGCCTAATGAGAAGAGGAGTGGCACGGATACTTCCAGTGTCACAACTGGGGCGCAGAGAAGATCATTCCTGGGGCTGCCTCCCAGCTCTATGGGTTTATGATATTACCCTACTAACAGATCACTGTGAGTGGAGGTTCTTCCATCTGGTACACACCTGCTGCAAAAACACTTTACAAAAGAGCAGCTGTGCGTTTATTGAAAAAAACACAGAAATAATATCTTTAATTAATTTTCCCGTGCGAGAAATATGCAAACATGTTGCAAGTCACAATAGTCTATATGGAAAATACAAACCTTGCAGCGTCACTATAGTAAATGCACCTTCATCCTGGCAGCATCAGTAGAGTAAATGCACCTTCATCTTAACAGTGTCAGTAGGCTAAATGCACCTTCATCCTGACAGTGTCAGTATACTAAATGCACCTTCATCCTTGCAGCGTCACTATACTAAATGAACCTTCCTCCTGGCAGCATCTGTATACTAACTGCACCTTCATCCTGGCAGCGTCAGTATAGTTTATGCACCTTCATTCTGACAGCTTCTGTATACTACATGCACCTTCATCCTGGCAACGTCAGTATAGTATATGCACCTTCATTCTGACAGCTTCCGTATACTAAATGCGCCTTCATCCTGACAGTGTCAGTATTCTAAATGCACTTTCATCCTCGCAGCATCAGTATACTAAATGCGCCTTCATCCTGGCAGCGTCAGTGTAGTTATGTACCTTCATTCTGACAGCTTCCGTATACTAAATGCACCTTCATCCTGGCAACGTCAGTGTAGTTATGCACCTTCATTCAGACAGCTTCCGTATACTAAATGCGCCTTCATCCTGGCAACGTCCGTGTAGATATGCACCTTCATTCTGACAGCTTCCGTATACTAAATGCGCCTTCATCCTGGAAGCGTCAGTGTAGTTATGCACCTTCATCCTGGCAGCTTCTGTATACTAAATGCGCCTTCTTCCTGGCAGCGTCAGTGTAGTTATGGACCTTCATTCTGACAGCTTCCGTATACTAAATGCGCCTTCATCCTGGCAGCATCAGTGTAGTTATGCACCTTCATTCTGACAGCTTCCGTATACTAAATGCACCTTCATCCGGGCAACGTCAGTGTAGTTATGCACCTTCATTCAGACAGCTTCCGTATACTAAATGCGCCTTCATCCTGGCAACGTCCGTGTAGTTAGGCACCTTCATCCTGGTAGCTTCTGTATACTAAATGCTCCTTCTTCCTGGCAGCGTCAGTGTAGTTATGGACCTTCATTCTGACAGCTTCCGTATACTAAATGCCCCTTCATCCTGGCAGCGTCAGTGTAGTTATGCACCTTCATTCTGACAGCTTCCATATACTAAATGCGCCTTCATCCTGGCAACGTCAGTGTAGTTATGCACCTTCATTCTGACAGCTTCCGTATACTAAATGCGCCTTCATGCTGGCAGCGTCAGTGTAGTTATGCACCTTCATCCTGGCAGCTTCTGTATACTAAATGTGCCTTCATCCTGGCAGCGTCAGTGTAGTTATGCACCTTCATTCTGGCAGCTTCCGTATACTTAATGCGCCTTCATCCTGGCAGCGTCAGTGTAGTTATGCGCCTCCATCCTGATAGTGCCAAAAGGCTAAATGCGCCTCCATCCTGACAGTGTCAGAAGGCTAAATGCGCCTTCATCCTGGCAGCGTCAGTGTAGTTATGCACCTTCATTCTGGCAGCTTCCTTATACTAAATGCGCCTTCATCCTGGCAGCGTCAGTGTAGTTATGCACCTTCATTCTGACAGCTTCGGTATACTAAATGCGCCTTCATCCTGGCAGCGTCAGTGTAGATATGCACCTTCATTCTGGCAGCTTCCTTATACTAAATGCGCCTTCATCCTGGCAGCGTCAGTGTAGTTCTGCACCTTCATTCTGGCAGCTTCCATATACTAAATGCGCCTTCATCCTGGCAACGTCAGTGTAGTTATGCACCTTCATTCTGACAGCTTCCGTATACTAAATGCGCCTTCATGCTGGCAGCGTCAGTGTAGTTATGCACCTTTATCCTGGCAGCTTCTGTATACTAAATGTGCCTTCATCCTGGCAGCGTCAGTGTAGTTATGCACCTTCATTCTGACAGCTTCGGTATACTAAATGCGCCTTCATCCTGATAGTGCCAAAAGGCTAAATGCGCCTCCATCCTGACAGTGTCAGAAGGCTAAATGCGCCTCCATCCTGATAGTGCCAGAAGGCTAAATGCGCCTCCATCCTGACAGTGTCAGAAGGCTAAATGCGCCTTCATCCTGGCAGCGTCAGTGTAGTTATGCACCTTCATTCTGACAGCTTCGGTATACTAAATGCGCCTTCATCCTGGCAGCGTCAGTGTAGTTATGCACCTTCATTCTGGCAGCTTCCTTATACTAAATGCGCCTTCATCCTGGCAGCGTCAGTGTAGTTATGCACCTTCATTCTGACAGCTTCGGTATACTAAATGCGCCTTCATCCTGGCAGCGTCAGTGTAGTTATGCACCTTCATTCTGGCAGCTTCCTTATACTAAATGCGCCTTCATCCTGGCAGCGTCAGTGTAGTTATGCACCTTCATTCTGGCAGCTTCCATATACTAAATGCGCCTTCATCCTGGCAACGTCAGTGTAGTTATGCACCTTCATTCTGACAGCTTCCGTATACTAAATGCGCCTTCATGCTGGCAGCGTCAGTGTAGTTATGCACCTTCATCCTGGCAGCTTCTGTATACTAAATGTGCCTTCATCCTGGCAGCGTCAGTGTAGTTATGCACCTTCATTCTGACAGCTTCCGTATACTTAATGCGCCTTCATCCTGGCAGCGTCAGTGTAGTTATGCGCCTCCATCCTGATAGTGCCAAAAGGCTAAATGCGCCTCCATCCTGACAGTGTCAGAAGGCTAAATGCGCCTCCATCCTGATAGTGCCAGAAGGCTAAATGCGCCTCCATCCTGACAGTGTCAGGGGTGGGCGGAATTTGCGGAATTAACCTTCGCAAATTATCGCGAGAATGTTTAAAATTATCGCAAACAAGCAGAAATATCGCGAAGATGCGGAAGTTTTTTTCCGGCATGTTCGCGAGATTTTCTGCATGGTTGCGGGTCGCCAACTTACCCATGTGGTTGCTTGCGGGCGCGGCCATCTTGTTTTGAGTTGTTCTCGCGGTGCATGATCGCGAGAAGAAAGACGTGATCGCGCGACGCATGACGTCACTGCGGGCGCGAACTGTCGCGAGACAGCGCAAATGGCTAAAAACAATACAACATCTCATGGAGAACGCGACCGGATCAAGAAAACTTGTCGGCGAACGCAGGGATTCAGGTAAGGCGATCGCGCGCGCGCGAGAATGTATCATTTTACAGCGCGAGCAAGAAACAAATTATCGCCAAGCTGCGGAAACCGGAATTTTTGACATTTTCGCGCTCTCCGCGGAACGCAAAAATGTCAAATTATCGCAATTTCCGCGAACGGAACGAAATTTTTGCCCAGGCCTAGTCAGAAGGCTAAAGGCGCCTCCATCCTGATAGTGCCAGAAGGCTAAATGCGCCTCCATCCTGACAGTGTCAGAAGGCTAAATGTGTCTTCATCCTGGCAGCGTCAGTGTAGTTATGCACCTTCATCCTGGCAGATTCCATATACTAAATGCGCCTCCATCCTGACAGTGCCAGAAGGCTAAATGCGCCTCCATCCTGACAGTGCCAGAAGCCTAAATGCGCCTTCATCCTGATAGTGTCAGTATTCTAAAAACACTTTCATCCTCACAGAATCAGTATACTAACTGCACTTTCATCCTCACAGAATCAGTATACTAACTGCACTTTCATCCTCGCAGCGTCAGTATAGTATATGCACCTTCACCTTGGGAGTTTCATTTTATTACATGCACCTTCACCCTGGCGCTGCCATATTATGTGTACACTTCAATTCTGACAGCATAAGTGAGTTACCTCACCGTCATCTTGAAAGCACTTTTATGTCCGATCACCTTTATTCTACCAGCGTTAGTATATTACATCACCTTTATTTATGCAGCGTAAGTATACCGCCTGCGCCTTGATCCTGGCAGTATCAAAACAGAAGCACCTGCAGTCTGTAACTGCCCTAGTATATGCTCTCCATCGTGCTCCGTCAAAACCATTATGAATGCACCTACATCCAGGCAGCATCACTCAGTGCATGTACCTTCATTATATTAGACACACCTTCATTCATTTACCGCATAACTCAAAGTGCTGGAGTGACTTACAAGCAGGAGAAGGAAGGGGGAAACAGTATATAGATAAGTGGTTATGGAAAGGATTCACACAATAAGCCAGTGAGGAGAAGTCTGATAGCGACCATGCCTAGTTAGTCATTAGATTGCGAATTTACGTTAGAATGGGCAAGTTGGAAGGATGATAGGTTTGCGACAAGGAATTTGCAAGAGCATTCCAGATCCTGGGGGCACTGGGCAAACAAGACCAAGGCATGGTTTGGACTTCCCAAGACTGTGCCATTACGCTCCATACCTTACTGTCCCTAAACACTCCTCTGACATGCACTCTGCCTCTTCCATGCTTCTCTCATGCTTGAAGCACCAGCAGGCACAACACTAGCAGCAGAGGTTCTGATAATAAGTTGGGTGATAGTCAGGAAGTCCACAATTTACTGCACATCTGTGCAATGATCTGAGGGTTCTGCTCCCAAGGTATCAGGCATTCTGTCTGCTTCTTTAGTAAAGGAGGAGGAAAGAGTCCACGGCCACACCATCCACAGCCACACCATGGCAATGACAGTAGGGAAGTAATACTATCAGAAGGCTTCCTCTCTTTTGGCTCCGAGTGGGTAACAGTGGTCCAGTGTGGTCATCAGTTTCAGATATCCTGCTCTGGCCCATTACATCCTTTCTCAAAGTGGCCTCAGTAAACATAGTAGAAAGAGGATTAATCCACTGCACTACCTATGATTTACACCAGTTAGATCGCTCAGTAGCTCTGAGGCCTCAGTTCCAAGATTTGATCTCAACTGGGAATCGATTGTGTCTACTTTCTGGTCTAAACGACATGGATTGACAAACTGGGCCTCACGCCTTTGCAAAGATTAAAGATTCTAAGGCAGTCACAACTTTATCCAGTTGAAGCAACTCCTTAGCATCATATGCTGGAACATTGCTGGTATTGCCTCTAAATGTGCTGGTGTGGATTGGCTTGAATATGTTAAAAATTGTTAAAAAATATGATGTCATCATGTTCCACTTAGCCTGGAACATAAAATAAATTGTATAGAATGGATATTACAGATGTTGCATCCCTGCAGTCCCCTCAACCATGGGCAGATCAAGCTGGTTATCCTGGTACGTTCATCCTGATGAGTACGGTGGTCCCAATTCCACTTCTATATCTTGCTTCCCAATTGAATGGATTGTTTACTCTGTGAGTTTTCATTACTTTTTGATTTATCTTTATAATTCAGTCAGTCAAAGAGAGAAAAGCTGTAACATTAATACTTTGCTCAAAGCAATTGGAGCCCTGATAATAATAATAATCCACATTTGTAAAGCGCGAACAATCACCCATAAGGGTCTCTAGGCGCTGGGGGCCGTCGGGAAGATTAAGCAAGCTACTGCCCAGAGTCACATGGTGCTGGGTTAATCTGCCGCCGGCGATCGAACCGTGATCCCCAGATTCCAGAGGCAGTCGCCCTGGCCGCGGCGACACACCTCTTCCCCTGAGGCAAAGGTCGATTCGTGCTCTTAATTGTTTCAAACTAATGGCTGGGTGGGGTTTTAATTCTAAGACTGGGCTTTGGGTTACATATTATTACCCATTCCTTCCCAGAGATAAGTCTGCAAATCAGTCCAGAATGAATGCTAGAGGGGTTAAATCATATAGCATTTTATTGGACCTTTGTAATTATATGGAAATCTGAGGAAAAGAAGAGACTCAACCCCCTACCTTTAATGGCTGGGGCCAGGGTGCAATTATCGACTATATTTTCATTTCACAGAAGTATAGTTAATTCAGGTGATCCTTTCAGACCCCAGGTCCATATACTGCTTGGGCCCCCAGCGGGACTCCAAACAAAATAACCAGGATATCTCCTTTCCTCTTAATATTAGATTTGAATATGAAGAGGTCACAGCTGCTATAGCCCAAAGCTATAAATAATAAAGCTCCTGGACCTGATGGAATTGTATGAGCCCAAGCCTGAGTTTTGGGTGGCTGTTATTATGAATGCCCCAAACTCAGCATTAAGCTGTACGTTTTCTTCTGCATGGCAAGCCACAGTTATTGACTCATTATACAAGAAAGGAAATAGACAGGACTTCCGATGCTATCAGCACATCTCCCTGTTGGATTCTGTGGGCAAAATTATAGAACGAATAGTTCCGCAGAGGATGATGGCCTGTATTGAGGCTTGTAGCATAATGTTGCCATCCAATATGGCTTTAGGGAGGAATAGGACACTTTACCCTGCACACTTTTACTCCGCGTGCCATTACCCTGCAGTTTTTACACTGCAAAATCTTTTACAACGCAGGGCTTTACAACGCAATCCATTACAGCGCATTCACCATTACAACGCAATTTACTATTCTAACTTCACCATGGTGTTACTTTGGGGAATGTGTTGTAATAGTTTGCGGTGTAAAGCCCTGCGTTGTACAAGATTTTGCAGTGTAAATCCTGCGAGGTAATGGCACTGCGGAGTAACGCATGCGGGGTAAAGGACGTTTCCCTTCAGAAAGGGTTTAGGCATTCAGGAGTAGTGCCTCAACCTAGAGTTGCTTATTAATAAATATAGAGTAACCAAGAAGGGGGTGATATTACTTTTTTATGGAGTTGAGCCCTACTTTTGAGCAGGTGAACCGGTATAAGCTACAGAGCATCCTTGCGTACATGGGCTTGGAATCCGGATCAATAGATTTTCTTTGAGCCCTTCATTCGGGCCCAAGGGCAGGATCCGAAGGGAAGTGCACCGATATGTGTGAGTTAAAACAGGGAGTTCATCATGGTTGCATGCTGGCAACTGTTTTTTTCTACTATGTATTAATAGTCTAAATAAGCATCTATCTCCTTCAGACATAGATATGTTGACAATTAAAAATCTCCCCTTAGCAGTTCCATTATATGGAGACGATGCCATGCTCGGCTCTCGAACACCTCTAGGCTATAAGAGTTTCATTGATGACTTTGTGGCCTATATGGATAGCCTTGATTTGAAAACTAACCTCACCAAAGCACATTACATATCTGTGGGGGTCAGTTAGGCCTTCCAAAATTTGAGAAATCTATATAAAGGGTAAACCTATTGAAGAGGTATATAGTTTCCCAAATCTGGGTGCCACATTTGATTCGCTGTGTAATTGGGCCCCCCTGCCTAATAAACAGGCCGTGGCTTAACAATAGCCCCCACAGCCCCTGCCAGCACTGTGCACGTGGGGCCGGCCCCTGGCCTGATATCTCCTTACTGGGTCCATGTACTGTGCAGGGGGACCCCCTCAAGTTTCATTACGCTACTGTAAATAGTTCCAGTAAGTTTCACCAAGCAACTGGGTCTCTTTTTAATTTTGTGAAGCGTGTTTGGTCAAAGCCCAGACAAGATTGAAATATAGAAGTGCAAGTGTATTCTAATTTTAACCTATGGGGCTTCTATCTAAGGCTATAGGACCATTATTAGTAAGCCTGAGCGGTAAATTCTGCTCAGTTTGAGGAGTTTTTCGCATTCTGAGCTCCACAGAGCGCCCGTAGTTCTGAAAAACTCCGATCCAGTTTTTTCCTCACTCGCTCTCGCCAACAGTAAGTTGGCGAGCGCAAGTGAGGAAAATCCCACGTTAGACCACTTCCTTGTGAGATTTTTCAACGTGGGCGGTTGTGGATGATCCTACCGGTCACGTTGAGAAACCTTCCGTTCGCGTTGAGAAAGATCCCGCCTGGGTAGAACTTTTACTTGAGCAGCAGAAAGAAGCAGCGCCCTCTTGCACTGAGCAAGATGCCGTTCGCACTGATTTTACAGCGGGGGACAAACACCCAGCGTTAAAAATGAGTGTGCTGCTCGTGGAACTCCGCACAGCTTGGCGAAGTTTTTAGTCACTACGCAGAACTTCGCAAACTCTGCCAAGGTTTAATTAATAGCCTCCCAATTGAAGAAAATACATTTTGTAGGGCAACTGCTTGGTCTATCACCTAGTAGCTCCCATTATTATGCCTATTGGGAGCTACAGCTTAAATATGTCTCAGCTCAAAGTGAACCAGCCTTGTTGTTATTATGGCTCTCAATATTGGCTAATAAACATACCACTTTAAACAGGGAGATAATTGAGGATTGGCTTGCATGTGACCAGGGGCATAAAATCCTTTGGGTCCAGTATGTTAGGCAATTGTCTACATTCTTTGAAGGCCTGATCTTTATCTCACACTCACAAAAATAGCCCTGAGATAAAAAGCCTGGGTCAAGCAGCTTTACTGGGAAAGGGTGCAGCTGAATAGGGCCGGATTAGAAATGAGCAAGTCCCTAGTGCATGAGTACGCTATCAATCAGCCCCTCCTAGTATAGTGCCTTATCTCGGTATGGTGAATCATGTGCGGGAAAGGAACTTACTGACACAATTTCGTATAGACAGAATAAGATGTCACCTGTCTTTTCCTCTGGGCGAATATGATTTAGCTACTATCCAACAATGCTCGTGCAATGAAATTTCAGCCCAAAAATTACCGCAATTTGGTTTTTTTGTACGTTTTATAAACCATTCCCTCAATGATACCTGGCGCCGATTCTTAAGCTGCATGTTTTTAAAAATGTATACCTGCACTCCATTTCTTACGGTCTCTTTGTAATTATGCTATGTGCTGCTCTGTCGGCTCTTACTTATAGTCTGCTGAGTGGCTACAGAAACCTTTGTTTGTTTAATGGAGTGAGCAAGGGAAAAATGCACTTGCAGATGTTTTAACTTGTTATTTATTTTTAGGTCTCGCCTAGCGTTGCAGCGCACATGCGCTGCAACGCTCTGCGAGGCATATTGTAGTCGAGGAGATTTTAGAAGTGCAGTAGAAGCCCCGCCCATTTTTTTGATTGGCTGGCGTCATTGTTTATGCAAAACGCTGGCTTTTGATTGCAAATTAGGCTTTTTAGTCCCTCCTTGTTACCGCCCTTTCTCCTTCTAGGACGGCCCATCCGGACTGGATCTTTTGCTTGCTGCGTTAGAGAGTGTCCTTTAATTACTGTGTCAGCACTTTTTTTTGCCATTCGTTTAATGGCCGTTTAACATTGCGGCTGCCATTATGCTGCAAGAGGATTACATGAAATCATGTCATTGCCTGGAGCCGGGTGTCAGTGGAAGCGGTGGGTAGTGATGCCAGCACTCGGCTCGGAGATCAGAATCACTCCCCCGTATCATGATGGTTAGTGCAGAGTGGCTGCGCCTTGTTAGAACCTAGAAGAGGGTGCCTTTTGCATCAAGCACATAAAATACCCACAGTCTTATCGACGTGTAAGCAGTAGGAGATCGTGCAGTCCTGCATACCTTGTTCACTACACCGAGGGCCTGGGAGGGTCTCAACACTTTGAAATATTTTAGGGGAGGGAATTAAATCTTCAGTAAGAGAGGAGAAGCCAGAAAATACATATAAAAATGTTTTTGCACTGCTCAAAGATCTGGGAAGAGTTAGGCCAAGATTGAAGAAAATGAAAACTGCCAAAGCTGCACCACACCACTGTCCCGGCAGGGAGTCAAGCAACTGTGCACCAGAAGGGTGTTGCTCACAATACTGTGTAATTTACGTAGGTAATCAAACCAAAAACAGTGGGCCGACCTTATTCATCTATTATAGATAATACACAGTCAGTGGTTCAAATGGGCAGAATCGATCAGCGCAACATGCCTTCCCCCTACTTTTTGGTACAAAACGCAACTGTATCTGAAGGGTTAATGCCAACCTCGAGGTTTTTGGTAAACAAGCATTTGCAATGCAATAGGTCTCGCATTTTCAAATCTTTGACCTATTCGTATTGTAAATGACAATGCCTTTTATTACTGCAGGTTTTTAAAACATAAATAAAAGGCAGTGTCATTTACAATGCCAATAGCTCAAAATCTCGCAATTGCGAGACCTATTGCATTGCAAATGCTTGTTTTCTTATATTTTCATTCTTTTGCATTTTAACAAGGATGTGGATAGATGGTATTATGTATACCTTTATGGCTACATTTGCTAGCCGAATAAATATGTTTGATGATGAGGATGATTCCGACTAGACCTTTCAGCAGCACTAGCAGGATATGATAACATAGAGTAATGTTCATAGATCTGGAAGGAATGCGCAGCAGCCAGTCATAGTCGGCATGAAAATATACCTCATATCTGAATCTGGAGTCTTTGCAACATTGTACCTACTGAGAGGTAACTTGCTGGACTCCAAGCTTTGCTATATTTTGTTACATTGTTTTCAGAAAGGTATCGTTGGAGGTTTCGGAACCAGCTACATTCCCCTTCCCTGTTAGGTGCGAGTATAACCAGATATTATGTCTCATTTTCAGAATGATAAATACCTCAGACTTTGTTGCCTATTATCACAGGACAATGTATTGACTTCAACCCACCTTCACTCTGAGATGGACATGGCCCAATCACAATGGAGCATGGTGGGGCAGTGGGGATGCAAGACTCTCTCTCATTAAGCGTCTAGGAAACAGCTCAAAATCTGGCTATCCTGGGGCCAAATTTTTTCCACGACAGCGCTTTGCTTCTCTTCTAGGTTTTGAAAGCATTTACAAATGTTATTATGATGCTCAAGAAGAAGATGTTTGGTAATGACACTTTCTGTCTTTTGATTTCTGATCCATCGCAACACATGACTGCTTTGTGTCCCTCCCATACGTACGAGGTGGTGCTTGTCCTGTCCCATTGTTGTCATCCTGGGTCCTTTTCTGCATGGTGGAGGTTGAGGTAACACTTTTATCCTGCTAGGTAGTGGCACACAGAATATGCACTTTCCTGAGTGTGGTGGCCCCTAACACTGTACCTTCACCTGGACGACGATATGTTGTATTTTATCTTCCATCCTGGTAGCGGTATCTACACCTTGCTCCTAAGAAGCCAGACACACACCTTCATATTGTTCATAATGACATTGCCATAAGCACATTTGCCTTTATTGTACCATAATGCACTTCAAGCCAGATGATAGGCAATAAAGGCTATGGTGTGGTGGAGATGTAAGCCTTTGTCCACCATCTTGTTGATCCATGTCTCTGTCCCGATCAATAGGCATGTCACTTACCACCTTCAGTTCGGCGGCGAGGCTCGAGATCTGGTTGCCACTAATCCCAAACTCAGCCTTTACCATGGCCCTCACCACTGCATACGTCAGGCAAGGGAGAGCCTAAACATGGATCTAACATGTTGTGCACAAAACATGCGAGGGGTAGGGGCAAAAGAGTGAACTATATCTCTCGCCAGGCCCAAATGCCCAAATTTACTCTAGTAATTCTGGGCGCACAGGAACCTTCCACTCACCACACAGCACTGGAGGCCATACATGTCCATCCAGAATGGGTGACCAGCTCAAAGATCAAACATATCCATAGAGATGATTACGTTTCTATGGTATTGTTTGTTCTGTTTGCTGAATAATATTTGTTCACGAATGGTGGAGTCTGCCTTTTATGCTTTCATGGTAGCAAATAACTTGAAAACTTTAACCATGTCCAATAACAATCTTTGACACACATAGCAAAGTATTCACCCCAAAAATAGTGAAGAATCATGAATGAATGTAACGAGCGCCATTTACTAGAAAAAAATCATCGTTTTTTCTTAATAACTTGTTTTCTATAACACTTATACTACACTGCTCGCTTCTAAGCGCTGTAACTCAAAGGCATTATTACCTAGTGCTACTTAGTTTACCGACCAAGGAAGGATGGAAAGCTGAATTGGCCTTATTGGTAATCTACGGATTACAAACTCCCTTCTTATTCTAAAAATTACACGTTCAGGTTGACAATTTTTTTTACTAGCAATAGATACATTTAGACACGTATTCAGATTTCTTCGTTTCATCTTTTTCACTTCGAAACGAGACGTGTGCCGAGGGAGCCACGACCAGACATCATTCGAAAGTGTGAACGTTTGAAAGATATTGCAGCTGAGAAGTCAAACATTTGGTTTCCAGTCCTGCCCTGCATAAAATATTGTCCACTCTTCACAAATGAATAAGCCTATTGGCAGCGGCCTGCTGTCCCTTGCACTGTGAATAGAAAGTGGCAAGCAGCAGACAGGTGGTGTGTGTCTCCCGTCAGTAATCTTGTTCTTCTAGTACAAACAAATTATACGTTTTGCTCTGGACAGAGGAGCAGGGCTGGTGATATAAATAGAAATTAGGAACTGCAAGCCAGATGTTTTCCTCGTTATTGGACAGGCTGCCAACTGTTGTCTGTGGCTTGCTTCCTAGACATCGAGGTGGGGTCTGGATGAGTTACTCTCAAAGTTCTGGCGAGTTTTTTTGTTTAGTTATTTTACATTATAAGCCCCTTTCTGACGGTTTTTAAATCATTTTAAATTGTTCCTTTTACAGCGCCTAAAGACCATTTCAGTGTGTTTGTTGCGCTTTTCGAAATCCCCAAACAACAAAAAATGAGGTAAACAAGTTACAGTAAGGTACATATTTTAACTTTCACTGAGTGTAAGTGTTTCATGTCTGTGTCCCCTACAAGCATAGAGAAATAAAGGAAATGACGACTATATATTTAGTTGAAAGGGAACTGAGTAACAATACAAAGAGAAAGTGAAAGCATATCCTCCTATGAAGAGCTATACCCAAACCGAGGTAGGCTTGTTTTACTATGTTATGATCTTTCAACTTAGGGCAAAGAATTGATCATTCGTTCACAACTTTGTGACTTTCCCCATGTGATCGTTATTGCACTAGTAATGGTTCCATTTCACAAGAGGGCAAGGAGTCCTCAACTCAGACTTAGACGTGCAATAGTCCATTTAGCAAAACCTGAAGGTGCACAGCCATGTCCACATCTGCAGATTTTGTGCAGGGTAAAAAATATGAGGTACAACTTATTCTTGTTTAAGTTACACTATAATCACAAAAGGGGTGTATGTCAGTGAGTTAAGAGTGCTTAAGTATGGGTATTGTAAGCATTCTTACGTTTCCTCTCAACTTGTACTTGTTGCCATCCCCAGGGGAGTCTCAAGGGAATCGTTAGGGAAAGTCCATGCAAGCCTGGTTCACATGTGTAACCTTTTGATATTCACCAACATTTTAACCAGCCGCGGCTCGTGCAGGCAAGAGCTGTGTGGCCAGGTTGGCGGGGGATGGGGGAGGTGGGGTGCTTTCGACAGACGAGGGAAAACTAATTATTTATTAAATTTCCCCTCGTGGTCTTCGGTTGACTCCCCTCCCCCCTCCTCCCCCCACCAACCCGGCTCACCGCACTTACCTGCATGGGCTGCGGCTGATTTTAACTGTTTTTCCAACACGTATCTGCAAACTTGAATTACAACTCGAAGATGAAGCTGTAACTGCTCCCGGAACGTGTGGGAAGGAGCACCAGACACCTCAATTTTCACACAGTGGTGGAGTAAGATGTTAACGAAAAATATTTATAAGTGAGAGAAAAAAGCATTCCTAAAATTGAGAACATATATTTGTCCTAAAAAGGTGTACTTTAGGGGTATTTATAAAATATACAAGCTTACTGGTATGGAAATAGTTGTAAATATCTTTTTTGTGAATTCCACTCACTCAGGACTACTCCTTAAGACAGTCTAAGGCATGGACGTCATTTCGGGGTGGGGCCCCTGGTTTGCCCTCTGGAACCCTGGCACTGCCTTTTCCACCTCTCGTGGCAGAGGTTGTGAAATTAGTGATAAGAACTGCAAGGACGGCTCACCATTATAGGCCCGCCTGTTGCCCTGCACTCCTTTTTTTCTGTTACTGAATAACACTCGATTTTTCCCAAAATGGAGCACAGTTGAATGAACTGGACCGTCACTGGCAGCAAAGGTAAGTTAAGCAAAATGCTTGTAAATTTATGTTGTGGTTGCGCTTGTGGGTGAGAGTGTGTTTATGCGAGAGAGCAGGTGTGCATGTATGATCACACGTGAGAGAAAGTGGTTTAGCCAGTGACAGGTAGTAAGAGAAAATGAGTTCATTCAGAGTCAGTAAGGAAATATGAGTGAGTTCAAGTGAGAGACTGCAAGTGAAAGAGTGTGGGTATGTGACAATGAGTGTTTAAGAATATGTGTGAGTGATAATGAGTGCTAGTGAGTGAGTGTAACTGTGAGTGAGAATGAGTGAGAGTGAGAATGAGTAAGAGTGAGTGCAAGTAAATGTGAGTAAGAAAGTATGAGTTAGTGAGAATAATATTGAATGCGAGTGAGATTAAGAGTGAGTGAGAATGAAGGGTAGGTTAGTTAGGCTTAAACTAAGAACAGACTTAACTTAAAAGAGTTGTCAATCCCTTTGTAAATTGGTCCCTGACTATAGCAGTAGCTGTTCCGCCAGGAGCTAGCTACATACCAGTACATTGTCGCTGCACATGAGGGAAGCGCTGAAAGCCCCATAAGGCTGGGTCCCATATGCTTGTTGCAGCCCTGCCTGTCCAGAGTTATCAATCGGACCCTCAGTATTCAAATGAATCTTTAACAATAGTATACACTATCAACATAACATAGTAAAGAAAAACACTTGCCTGAGTCACACTTAGCCTATCTACTGCTACAACACACTGTGTAGTAATCAGTGGAACACTGCAAGATGTGCCAAACCCCCGATTACCTTCATTCCAACTTACAAATAAGGTGGATTTTCAGCACAACACTAAGGAAACTATACCAGTCTCATCATTATCACATAATGTGTCAATGTTTAAAAAAGGTAGGCATCGCTTTTAGCATCTATGTCAAAAAATGTAGATTCCAAATATATGTAATGTTATAGGAAGTGACTTTGCTTACTTACTTCGGCTTTCTTATTTTTCTTGTCAAAGAATTGAAAACCCGTACAACTCACTATGTGAAAAATCCTCTATTTTGTTGCTGGACCAATTTCTGTGTAAACATGCACATACCTGTGACCAATGTTAGTGTGAAGCCCTGGCGGAACGGCTTCATAACCACCTCACCTGAGGCACTTTTACTGGGTTAATGGTAGATCTTCTATACTTGTATTTAGTCTTGGATAATTTTTCATCTAGGTTTAAACCATTAACTCTTCCATTGGCAGTACAACGCTGAAATAAATTGTTCTATTATTGAGGATGACTTATACAAATTAAATGTATTTAATACTGCTTAGGAAGTCTGTTGTGTTCTCTCCGAAGCACCAAATATTCCTATAGTGCAGTATTAAAACATTTCAATTGCTTTTTTGTTTTCTTTCAGATGACATTATTATGATATTAAAGTATTTCCACTCACTAGTCTATGTACATGAGTAATGGTCTGACCATGACGAACACCGATAGGTCATTATAGCATGACCTGCTAGAATTAAAACAGGAAAATTATGATTCACCCTATTTCGGATATTGTGTCTGTTAAAGACAGTAACTAAGAAACAGGTGAGGGCATTCTGAAAGCAGCTGATAACAGAGCCCTTAATATGCTCCAGGAATGGTTGTGAAAAATGCAAAGGCTGAAATTATCTCTAACTATAAGTTAAATACATTTAAATTATTGAATGAGATATTTTTCTGAATGCTTTGGATGAAAAAAGGGATTAATATGTATTTAATGTAAATATCATATGCCCGTGACTTCTCTGTTATTTAAAGAGAGTGATTACTTCCCAAAACACAATACAATACAAATAAGTGACCTATCGAAGTTTGCTAATCTTTTTTTTGATGGATGGTCTGACTGCTAATAACATACTAAGATGGTTTCAATGTCATTAAGGTCATACAAGGTTCCAGATGCAGAACATCACTTGTAATAAAACGACCCTTTCACTGCTGCTGAGGCAACTGCCTTGAACGCGCTATTGTTCAGTATTATAACTCAGTCCAATCTCCTTGCTCAATAGAAGCGTCTCAAGCCTCACTGGTTTGACAAACTCCTTCACTGACAGCCTTCTTCCCGCCCATAATATACATTAGTGTAAGCACTGTTATCTTGAATCAAGGATGTCTTTGTGTGCCAAAGGTGCACCTTTACTTTGTGATTGTTGCTAGTTTGCTTGTGGTTTTCTAGGGTTTTCCTACACATACGCAGGTATAACTGTTGGGTTATATCTAAAGTGCCCTTATCACGCTTGGTACAGGGGTGATATAAAAATGCTAAAATAATTGATGGAATACAATGTTCTTCAATTCACACAGCCCTAAGGCCCACTGGAGAACCAGTTAAAGTATGGAGCATGATTATTTTCACCTGAAGAAACAACCAATGTGCAAGTGTATTCACTGGACGAAATAGAAGCAGAAGGAGTGGAAAATGTTGAAGCTATGACATGCATGCAGCCCTACATACACACTCTTGTGCCATCTAAAACACTACCACAAAACTCACAGTATTCTGTCATTCATGTGTTGGTTACCTTACACAAGCTGTCCGATACTTGAAACAGTTTAACCAAAGTTGAAGACAGTTAAATGTAGCTTCTTTGTGAATTGAAGCTGAACATACCTGGTGGCGCTTCATTCCCAGACCAAAAACATTACTTTCTCTCCCTGTTTATTAAACCTGAATTCTGAGAATGCTAGCTTTACCTTCTGTTTGTAAGCGTTAAGCATCGACATCTCCACGTTCTGCCCCCTGACATGTTTCGGCTGCCTTTGAACTGGAGGGGACGTGGCCTTCTGGTTGTTGCGGCAGATACAGATGAAGAAGAACAAGAGAGCGATGGCTAGAGGGATGGCAACGCTTGGCACTAGTATGTAGAGAATTTCCATTTTACTCTTGTCTTTGGTTTCTTTGGAATCTGTATTATAAAATATCATTACAATGTTAGACATTATATGGATGAATAACTCAATAAACAAAATGTTGACCTCTGCATTGCCTGTCAAAGGGAACGTTTGCACATCCTCACAGCAGTAAGTGGAATGGCAAATAGTCTGCATCAATATTTGGTGCCAACCATAATGTAAGCCCAGACTCAGACAGTGCCACGAAACCACACAAATGGTACAAATGTGCATCAGTCATTTTCGTAATATAGATGCTGCTCAAAAAGAAAGAACATGATAAGACTGTTTTGAAAAGGGGGCTGCAAATAGGTTGTTTTACAGAACTTACATGTCACTCCCAAAAACAAATAAACCTGCAATATACTAAATGCACAAAACCATAGTAACAGAGTGGGGGGCGGGGGGTGATGGCAAAGCAGGGGCATTCAGAGTACATAGTTTACAGATGCTCCAAAAGAATCATAGGTTTTATGGAGGTCTGCAAATGAATTTATGCTAGAACATAATCCTATTTTTATCATTATTTTTCTCGTTCACATTACTATAAAACTATAAATATTATAATTATTGGACTATATTGCATTGTTGATGTTACAATAATTATTATAATGATCAAAAACAGAAATATATTTATTGCTGTAGATATTGTTTTTAGTATTGACATTAAAAATCATGTAATTTCTATTAGGGATAATATAATAATGAGCAATTTAGGTAGTATTTCTATAATTGTTGTTATTAGTATTCATTTTCCTACAAATCATATTATCATCAGTATAGTGCATGATCACAAGTTACTTTTATTTAACATGTGTTCAATTACTATTATAATTTAAATATTGATTGAATATAATAGGGCAGAAATAATGTTATTGTTTTTACTAATGATGCCATTTGTGATGTCATACATGATCTCAGTGCTGTTATTGGTGATGCCAGTTAGATGTCACCCGTGATGCCATGTTTGAGGCCATTTACAGTGCACGGCTCTGTGAGTTATGGTAACTATAACGTGGCAATTATAGTTGGTTTTTGGTTTTGTTTCTTAATTATAACTCTCCAATAACTGTTTCGTTTTCAGGCTATTTATGAGTATTTTAAACATATTTTTTAATTGATTATGAGCATAGGTTTCCCATAGCAAAGTTGTTTCAGAGAATTATTATTGTATTATGATACACTACATCCACCTTCCCAGCAGCCAGCCCCAGTTGTAAAAGATCTTTTGCCTCACACTCTGGGGATGGCTGGAAGGCCTGGCACTTAGGAGTGGCATACATCTTGCACTCAGGACCCTTCACCTGTAACAGCAGCTTCACCAAGAGTCTAGTTTCGAAAATGGATAGGTTCTTGGACAATAAATATGTACTTAAGAACGCAGATTTTTAGAAAAGCTTTGCTTAAAACATGTTTCAGTTTGTAGAAGTGGGAGATAGCTGAAGCTACTCTCTTCCAGGTCCAGTTAACAATGGACAGTGATTGCAGTTCTAATTGGAATGTTCAGGTTTTATACAACTGTATTTTGTTCAATAAAGGCACCAATCATGGAATACAAACAGATCTATATATTTTATTTTTATTTTGTTATAGAGCGCTTGATTACACCATCGGTGTGTCCCCGCGCTAGAGAAGTCTCCGGAAGATGTGGCTGTTACCTGCAAGCCAGGCCGCTTTTTACGGTCATTGACCAGGCCTATATATAGATATATAGATGTGCTTATATACATAAACATTAAAATATGTGCGTATATATATATATACACACACACACACACACACACACACACGTATATGATATTGTAGAAACCATGTTAATTTCTCTGAAAATGCATACATACGTTATAGTATCATTTTTTTTGTGAGTTGAAATCTTGGGATATGTTAGTTAGATTCCTCCCATAGAAAAATGACACTGTAGTCTTATTTACGTAATGTGCCCTTTTTACTGAACCTTTACTTTCAATACAATACATGAGAGCCTTTCTGTTTGTAATGCCCATAGTGTTGCCATACTGTGGGTAGCACAGGTATTTGTTTCACAAAGTTTTCACCATTTTCCAATTTAAATGTTAAACAGAAATAGCATGATGTTTACCACATGTGTGAATGTCGCAAAGGTCGGATTTGACATGTTCATTTAAGGTAAGGCACCATGGGGCTTCCTTCAGGTTTCCAGGGTTCCGGCAGTAGGAATGTCCCCCGTTCAGCTCCGGGTACCTGAGGGCTGTGTAGCTGTGAGTGTGGGGATACTGGGAATTCCAGGGCTGACACTGCAGGCCCGACCTAGTAATGCTGACTGTTCCACGGTAATCCACTCCAGTGCTGTTGTAGCATTTGTGATCTGAAAAATATGAATGAAATAGTTTGAAATTCTCTGACTCTGTAGCTCATTGACCCTTGCCTTTAGCCAGAACAGAAATTCCCAAAGTACCATCTGACAATTATTCAGGGGCGGCTACTCCGTTGGGGTGGAGGAGCATCACCCCACTTAAAATCCCCCCAAATCCCTGAAAAATAAAACGGCAATTTATCACCATTTTATTTTTCATCCACGGTCCCGTAGAGAGCATCAGGATGGGGGCGGGGATGTTGCTGAGTGACAGCAGCAGGGAGGGCGCCGGGTTGTCTATGCACCTGCTTAAAGTGCACGTCTTTTTGGGCGTCCGTTTTGGGACAGCCAGCCACACGTGCACTTTAAAAATCTCTATGCCAGCTGCCTTAAGACAGCTGGATTAGAGCAAGTGCAGGCCTCCAGAGCGCTGTGGAGCACCGAGAGAGGCCGCTCCCTCCAATTGGGGCACTGCTCTCATGCTGCTGGTTAACAGCATTAGAGCAGTGCCGGGATTGGTCAAGGGAGTTGCTGCATCCAGTTCCTGAGGGAGAAGAGGACCGCAGCAGAGGACGTCGCATTCAGGTACGTTTCATTAATTGTTGTTTTATTTTGCATGCGTGCACTCCCGCCCCTCCTTTCCTGTAGATGCCAGCCACCACTGCAATTGTTTAGGTTTCTGCTACTGAACATTGCTAGACTTCATGTTCAGTGAGGACTTTTAAGTTTATGTTATATAATATAAAACATTGTGTACTTTTAAGCATGTGAGATTTAAAAAGATTTAACAATTAATCCTCCATTGTCTACACATCCATCATACTGTGTATGAAATATGATATAGATTCACTTAAATAAAAAAGCAGTTATTTCATATTCATGTTTAATATTTCTATATAGTTATCAGGGGCAGACATTAGATCAGTGATACTCGAAGTGAGACCCAGCGGCTTCTTGCGGTCCTCTTGACCTTTACATGTTGCCCCCTGGTAAACAGTAGCATAAGCTCCTGTTTACTTGCTGAGCACTAATATTCAGACTTTTTTAAAACAAAAAACAAGCAAGTATTTATTTGCAGGTCAAATGAAGTAACAAAATAGTTACTTACCAGTAGGAGTAGTTTTGCAGCTTGAAGAATATTCTGGATTCACATGCTGTGCATTATTCTCTCATCTAGTGGTTAGGTCCGGAATTGTCTTAGTTTTTTTTTTTTTCTTCCTGTTTTGGTTGCTGTCGACCACCATTTGGTGCCAGGTACGTCCCCTGCGTGACGTCAGATAGTATCCTGGAGGTCGACGTGCGTAGTAGCCATCTTCGGATTCTTTTTTCCCTGTTCTTATTCTTGTGTGTAATCCTTGAGATGGTTATATAATAGTTGATGAACTCAAGTGCTTCCCACCTGTTTGTTTTCCTTGTAGGGGAGGCCGGGTGGGTCGCAAGTGAATCCAGAAAATTCTTTAAGCTGCAAAACTACTCCTACTGGTAAGTAACCATTTAGTTTTGCAGCATGAATCTTTTCTGGATTCACATGCTGTGCATTAGATTATGTAGCAGTTTCTCCCATGCTTGGGAGGCTGTGGTGAAAGGAAGGCCTTGCGAACAGGTGTTGAAGCACCTTTCGTCCAATTTGAGCTTCCTTATTCATTTGTATATCCACACAATAATGTTTTGTAAAGGTGTGTGGTGACACCCATGTTGCTGCTGCACAAATGGAGTCAATGGGTACATTGGCCATAAAGGCTAGCGTTGCTCCTTTCTTTCTAGTGGAGTGAGCTGTTGGTTGAATTGTTAGTTCTTTTTTGGCATTGGCATGACACAATTGGATGGTTTGTACTATCCATCTTGCAATAGTTGCCTTTGTGACAGGTGATCCTGAATTGGTATGTGTGTATGTGACGAACAATTGTTTTGTTTTTCTGATTGTCCTGACATCCAGGGTATGGAGGCTTCTTTCTCCTATAGTCTTTGAAGAAAACCGTTAGGAGAATGTTCTGATTTAAGTGATACTTAGATACCACCTTTGGTACAAAGTGTGGGTTAGTCTTTAAAATCACCTTATCCTTGTGGATTTGTAAGTATGGCTCTTGTATTGTTAACGCTTGCAGTTCACTTACTCTTCGTAGAGATGTTATAGCAATGAAAATGCTGTTTTCAGAGTAATGTGCTAGAGGTCCGCTATATGCATGGGCTCAAAGGGCTTTCCCATTAGTTGCGAAAGTACTGTATTTAATTTCCATGTGGGTTACAGGAGCTGCTCTTGGTGGTGCAATTCTTTTTGCTCCTTCCCAAAATCTTTTAATTACTGGTGTTGTAAAGAAACATTTACATGTTTTCTCCTTGTGTATGCTACTGTGGCAGCAAGGTGCACCTTTATTCTTGAGTAGTTGATGTTACTGTCTAAGAGATGAGTCAGGTAAGTAACAACTGTTTCTTGCGTGTTGATTGCATTCTGTTTCTTGTTAGTGGTGCATTATGTGGTATAACGCTTCTATTTTGCTGTATAGCATTTTCTTGTTGACTGATCTCTTGCCTCCTTTAGAATTTCCATGGTTCGTAGAGGCAGATTGAGGTGTCCCAATTCTATGTATTCAGGTGCCAAGCTGCTAGATGTAGTGTTGCTGGCTCCGGTGACAGATCTGACCCTGGTGCATTGTTAGAAGGTCCTTTTCTTTTCTGATCCTGATCATCTCCCCTTTGAATCGTTCTAGGAGAGTTAAATACCATGTCTGTCTTAGCCATAGTGGAGCGATGAGAATGATATTTCTTCCTGGATCTCTTGCTTTTTTTAACACTCTTTGCAACAGGGGTATTGGTGGAAAGGCGTAAGCAAATGTCTGTGACCAGTTGAGTGAAAGTGCATTTCCCTTTGACAGGTGGTGTGGAAACCTCAAGGCAAAGAACTGGCATATTGTGTTGTGTGCTGTTGCAAACAGGTCTATTACTGGTGTTACCCATATTTTGAACAGATACTGTACTGTTTTGTTCTTCAACTCCCATTCGTGGGAGCAGTTGTTCTGTCTGCTCAGCTGGTCCGCCCTAATGTTGTCTACTCCTGGTAAATGTACAGTTTGTAAGTTGATTTTGTGAATTATTGCCCATTGCCATATTTCCTGTCAAAGTTTGCTCAGGGGAAGGGATGTTGTCCCTCCTTGCTTGTTCAGATGAAACATTGTTGTTGTATTGTCTGTTTGGCTCAGGATGGTTTTCACCTGAATGTGTTTCTGGAATGCCTTTAGAGCTAGAAATACTGTTTTCATTTCCCAAAATTGATGTGTTTTGTGGAATTGTGCTTGTTCCATTACCCATGTACTTTCAGTTGGTTGAAATGTGCTCCCCAACCGTTGAAGGATGCGTCCGTTGTGACTGTCACAGTTGGAGTTGGGTTCCTGAAAGGTGTCCCCTGTGCTATTTTGTTGGATGCCCACCATTGTATCTCTGCTTCCACTGTTTGTGTAATAACCACTAGGTCCTCCCAACTCCCTGTGGCTTGAGACCAGCTGTTGGTAAGCCATTCTTGGAATGGTCGCATATGTAGGCTGGCATTGAGGGATTCGTGGAATGTATAATGCCATCATGCCCATTAGTTTCATGACCCTCTTCACTGTCAGATACTGACCCCTTTGGTAAAGTCTTGTTTTTTGATGGATCGCCTGTATCCTGGCTTGTGTGGGGTACGCCCTCTGTTTTGCTGTATTTAACTTTGCTCCCAGGAAGGTTTCTTCTCTTTCTGGTGTTGTTGACGATTTCTTGTGGTTTATGGAGAATCCAAGTGTTTGTAGCTTTTGAATTGCCTTTTGGATGTGATTGTGACATGTTTGTTTCGATTTTCCCCTTATGAGCCAGTCGTCTAGATAGGGGTAGACGTGGATTCCTTCTTTTCTCAGATGTGCCGCCACTGTGGCCAGACATTTTGTGAATACACGTAGAGTTGATTTTATTCCGAACGGAAGTACCTTTAATTGATAGTGTGTTCCATTGTGCAGGAATCTTAGGTATTTCTTGTGTTTCCTGTTCATTGGGAAATGAAGGTGGGCGTCCTTGAGGTCTAATGTTGCCATGTAATCCCCTTTTTGAATCTGTGGGATTATTTCTTGGAGCATGTACATTTTGAAGCGATGTGCCAGCATGAACTTGGTTATGAACCTTAAGTCCACGATTGCTCTTAGAGTTAGATCTTGCTTGGGTATTAGGAAATATGGTGAATAGTTTCCTGTGAACCACTCCTGTCTTGGTACTTTTTCTTTTTCCTATTTCAGGCATAGTTCTCTGATCTCTTCGTTTATCCATTTTTGTTGTAGCTTCAAAAATGTCCTTGTCTTTGGTGGGTGTGCAGGTGGTACCAGACTGAGTTCTATGCAATACCCATACTTTATCAAATGTAATATCCAATTGTCTGTTGTTATTCTTTACCATTCTCTTTGGAAAAAGGATATTCCCCCCCCCCCCACAGGTCTTTTGTGTGGGTCTTTGTTTGAGGTAAGTCAGTTTGATCCATTTCCTCTTCCTCTAGAGAATTGGCATCTTCCTCTTCCATTGCCTCTTCATCGAAAGGGCTGTTTTTGTTGTTGTTGCCAACCTTGGTATCCTGATTGCTGACCCACTTGCTGGTTTGGGGTTTGCATGTGAGTTTGCTGAGACATTTGTTGTCCCTTTGCAAATGTGCCTCTACCTGTGGATTTTCTGCTATTAAATCCCCCTCTTTTAAAGGAACCTCTTCTTTGCAGGGCACCCATTGCCCTTTCATTGGTTGAAGGGATTCATCCACTTTCTTGCCAAACAGTGCTTCTCCATTGAATGGCCTATTAATGATGGAGGTTTGAACTTCCTGCTTGAATCCTGAGAACCTGAGCCAGGCCTGTCTTCTCAGTATGGTTCCTGTGCACATCTGCCTACTAGCAGTGTCTGCAGCATCTAAATTTGACTTTTTCCCTCCTGTACAATAGCATTTTCTCTCTTTTTGTCTTCTTCAGGAAGTTTGTTCAATATTTCCTCTATTTCATCCCACTGTTGGTTTCCATATCTATTTAGCAGGGCATTAGAGTTAGCAATCCGCCATTGTGTTGCTGCCTCTTTCTCCATTCTCCTCCCCACCATGTCCATTCTCTTACTTTCTTTTTCAGGTGGTGGCCCTGTGTTGGAGACTGCATTGGCTCTCCTCCTGGCTGTCATGACAATAATAGAGTCAGGTACTGTACTTCCCTGACTATATTTTGGGTCCTTTGAGGAGGGTTTGTACTTTTTCTCTACTATGGGTATTACCCCCTTGTTTGAAGCTAGTTCTTTGAATGCTTCTTTGCCTTGGTCCAGGACACTTGGCAGCATAGGCAGGTATTGTGTTCCTCTTGGAGCTGGTGCCAGTGTTTCTAGCAAGAAACATGTGTCCCCTTTTTCTTCTTCTATGGGTACTCCAAATTGATTTGCTGCCCTTTTGAAAATGTCATTGTAGAAAGCTATGTCATCTGGAGGTGAAGCTTTTGAAGGGTAGCTGCAAATCTCTTCTTCCGGACTCTAGGCGTCGAGGTCGTTCCACTCTTCCTCGAAATTTTCAGAGTTTTCCTCCTCTTCAGGTATGTCTCTGTATTCCTTGGATTCTTCGCCTCGAGGTTATGGTGTCGGAGGGGAGTCGAAGATCCCTTCTTCCTCTCCTTCGGCGTCTTTTGCCTCTTCGATGTCGACGTTCTCTGGTTCCGTCACCGGTGTCTTGGGGATTCGAAAATTCTTCAGTGAGGCATCGAAGTCCTTCTTCTTTTGTAGGAGCGCTGCCATTTCTTCCTCGAGTCTTCTCCTTTTCTTTTCATCCTCAAGGGCCCTCTCGTCATTGGTGGCTGGAGATTTTCTTTTCTTCCCGACGTCCATGTTAGTCTTCGGCGGTGTAGTGCACTTTTTTGTGGGTTCAGTGTCGACCCTCTGCTGCGGCGTCTTTGGCAATTTTCCCTCCTTGGTAACCTTCGGTTGGGTTCCGTGGGTTTTTTAAAATCACGGCTGACCTTCGATCGCCTTTTTGCTCGGTGTCGGGCTGCCTTGTGCACCTTATGTTCGTGGCCCTTTGGTTCCGACGTATCTTTATGGTGTCTTACCTTCCCCGTCTTCTTTTTCGGATCCTTAGCCTTATTCTCTGCGTGGATTTTTTCAGAGCCCCCCTATAGGACCTCGACGTCCAATCCCTTGTGCGTTGACTCCGCTGGTGCTCCATGTGCCTCCTTGTCGCTCGAGAAACCCAGGTCTCTCAGGGAGGTTTTCTTCGTTGTCTGCGACATTGCTGCATAGTGGGCCTGTCTTTGACTTCGGCGTGTCCTTAGCGTTTTCGGCAGGAACACTGCGCAGGCCTCACATTCCTTGTCTTTGTGGTCTTCGGGCATGCAGAGGTTGTAGACGTTGTGTGGGTCATGTTGAGTGTACTTGTGGTGGCACTTGGGGCAGAATTTGAAGGGGTCATTCTCCATGGCCCCTACCTTGCCATTTGTGGACCGGAGTAGTCCACTGGTTCTGCCTTTGCTTCCGACGTTGATGATCGATGATATTTCTTTGTTGACGTCGATGATCGATGACATTTCTTCGTTAATCTTCTTCTTTTTCAAAGTTTTTGTGGGAAATTTAAAACTTTCTTCGGAGCTTCCTGTCTTGCTTCCAGACCCAATGGCGGAAAAAAGAATCTGAAGATGGCTACCATGCACGTCGACCCCCGGGATACCGTCTGACGTCACACGGGGGACGTACCTGGCACCAAATGGTGGTCGACAGCGACCAAAACAAGAAAAAAAAAAGGACAATTCCGGACCCAACCACTAGATGGCGGAATAATGCACAACATGTGAATCCAGAAAAGGATTCATGCTGCAAAACTACTGTGACGTCCTGCACCACTTAACTTTAGTTAAACTGCAAATAAATGCTTGCCAGTTTATTTAACATTTTTTTAGACCTCCTTGCACAATCCCTGACCCACCAAGAACCCCTTTCCGGCACAGTGCGGCCCTCAGTCACACCACAGACCATACGTTGTGGCCCCTGGACAAATGTTTACGAGTGCCTATGCATTAGATGATCATCAGACCTGAAAAAAGAGGAGTATTTTGTGATCTTACGGACCAAGAAAATGTCGCAAGTTGAGTAGAACAGACAATAGCTTGGCATGTTGAGCTTGCATACTCTAAGGACCTGATTACAAGTCAAGGTGCTGTTAATCGCACCTTGTAAATAACGACACCCTGGGGTTTGTTATTTTGCCTGGTGTGATAAATAGCACCTATTAAGAGTTAATGTGCATATTTTGGTGTTTAACGCACATAAATCCGCTTGGTACGGTAAATTCCTTAAACATTTACACTTTTAAAATGAGATGAATGTTGGGTTATTTAATGCATCTGATTATTATCAGAAGCGTTAAATAAAACCAAACTCGAAATTCTGTCCCGTGCGTAAACAGGGGTTTGCTCACGGGACGAAATTAACCACCCAACTTGTAATCAGGGCTTAAGACTGCCTCTTCTGTGTAAGGTAAATACATTGTGTAACACTGAATTGGGTAATGACAGGAACACAGTGTTTACAGTGGTTTGAGATTGAGGTCATTTAGTGCTACAGAAGTTATCGGTTATCGTTCGTTGAGTGCCAATGAAATAGGAAGGAGAAACTCCTTCTCCCTACCTAAAAATCCCCAAGTTTTCACATTGGCCTCTGTTTGTGGGCTGAGTCCTACCAATCTGGCTCCGCCACTGCACTATAGACGCCAATTCAGGAACATGCCAGGCGTAACAGACCTGATATCATGCATCCTTTGTCCTTACAATGACATCACTTGAATTAACATATTTCCTTTCACCCAGATGACAGCACAAGATTGATGTAGGGATTCATGTAATATGATGCAAGACAAAGTATCAAATGCATGTATTTTGTTGAGGAGAGACTTCTACAGCAATCACTACAGAAAGCACAGCTAAGCCACGATTCACATCATTTAATGTGTTTAAATACTCTTTTTTTATAATGTCCAGCCTTCTGGGAAACACACCGTGTTTTGGCTCCCGCACATAACCTTTATGTAATGCAGGGATATTGCCCGATGAATGGTTTTTGCATGGCATAAAACTTTATTCCACTACATTGTTTTGCACACTACCTACACACACCTTTTCTGAAGCTTGCCTGATCACTCTGGCCAAGGTGCCAAAGGTGAGCAAAATGTCTCGTCCATGAAAGCTGCTGACCTCTGTCGGGTGGACCGTGGGTCACTGCCCAGCATGTCATTTTCTGACAACAGGCATTTCTGTCTTTCCTGAGGCCAGCAAGTAATCACCAGGTCATCCAGTGCTGACTTTAAGTTCTTTAATGGACTTGTTTTGATAACATATATTTGTTAAGGTGGAGTGTCTCGGTTTCCAACAGCACTATGTATTAACTGAGTGAAGAAACAGCTTTCTGCATGGGCATCTCCCATTTATCTCAAAGCATAGCATTGTACACATTTGCGCTAAAAGAACCATGATGGGCTTTTTCATGAAAGCAATGTAAAAAGTAAGGAAGGCGATTAACATCTCTGCCAGAATATACTTTTTTTTGTTTTCAAATCACAAACATTGATACACCAGTGTCAGGAAAGCTCAGCCAGGTGCAGGTTTCCAGGCCTATCACTCTGAATGTTAGGTGACATTTCCTGAGGGCTCCTATTCCCACTGTGAGTAAATCTACTGAGAGTAGATTTCACCACTGGTAGAATGGAACCCACTGGGTAAATGCACATTTTATTTTCTCCTTTTACCCCTGCAAAAAAAACATTTTACTTTATGGACAAAGCTCTTCAAATACGATAATGATCCAGTCTCCTTGCCATAAAGGAAGTGTACTTACTAGCACTTGGCTGGAGCGGCTCTCTGACCATTTCCAGGATGGAATGGGGCTGGATTAGAGTTTCTGAATATCCAGACATGTATGTTTGCTGGTGTTCACACACTTACAAGCAGTGGCGGCTGGTGACATTTGAAAGTGGCGAGACGTAGACATTTGGGATGAGTGCCCTGTGGTGAGCTTCCATAGTCGACATAGTTATAGCTATAGTTACACACCTTCATGATTAATTGTATCTGTATAGACTGTGTGTGTATGTGTGTGTATGTGTTAAAGCACTTTTATACCCTACCGTGGTATGAGTAGAACTATAATAAAAATTCAATAAAAAAATGGTAAGTGCTATTTAAATTGTTATTAGTGTAGTTATTCATACAGACACATATGAAATTCTTACAGTGCATGCATAACGCATACATACAGGAATTGGGGGGAAAAACCTGCCTCCAAGTCACAGTTTCTCCTACGTACTTGTGAAGTGATAAGAAGCTGAGCACCCTTGTTTCCCACCTCTGCATTGGCATCTAGGTCTTGGGCTTTAGATAGCTCCCAGTCAGGAAGATGCTACAAGAAAAGAAGAGTTGGCAGCCCTTTAAGTGAGGCCTTTGTGTTGGGCCCAGCTGGAAGTGAAAATAGGAAAATCCCACCCACTTGCAGGTTGCTGCTCGGAACAGAAGCAGACAATATGTGGGTGCTGCTGAATGTGTCCCTGTGTTGTCAAATTACACAGGGACAAATTCAGTGCATTTCACTGGGGCCGGCTCGATAATAGCTACCGGATCCAGAGCCCGACTGAATCGTCCTCATTTCCTGCACTGGCTGCGTTCCACTCTATGCATAAACACAGCTGCATGATCACTGCAACATGACAAAAGCACACCACTCAAATCTACACCAAAACACTTCCTGCATGCATCACACCCACAACACACACTCTTACCACCAAACACAACAATGATATTAAGCTGAACCCCTGGACGCCTCATGCTTCCGGCATTCACTACAAGCTCACGAGCAGCAACATTTTACTAGATGAAAGCACCACTGTGGTCACCAAGAACAACACCAGAACATTTCCCGCGTAGCCACACACCACAACTCAAACACTTCCAACCATGCACAAAATACGACGTAGCACGCTCTAGTCAGCGAATGTGCTCTGGTTCTTCTTTAGGGCATGAGGCACTTTGCAAATGCAAAAACAACACAACTGGGATTTTCTCCAAGGCAGCCCACGTATGCCGCAAATATTCATGTTGATTTAGCCTGCATCAAAGGGTTAAATATTTTCCCAATACATAAATAAAGACTGTACTTGCGAGGTGTGCCAAGCAACACGTCATATTTTATAAATCCCGGAGAAGGTGGCATTTTATCTGTTTATCAATTTATTCACGAGAAAAATAAACATTAAATTGGAACATATTTGGTAGCCCTGCAGAGTGAAATGCAGAGGAGGCTGGCCATGTACGAGGCTTTGTTGTATGAAAGCAGTGCTATACATACTCTGGCAGGCATTACCTGGCAAAACTACTTGATACAAATATGCACCAAGTGGTGCCAAGAGGACCCTGTTGGTGCAAATCTGAGAAGGAAAATGCACAGTTCTAATGTGAGAAAACATCCTTGTGTGAAAAAAGGTATTCATGCCTGAATAATTTGACATTCTGTAATCCCATTTCTTTAAAAACATAGAAACAGAAACATGTTTGTTGAAAAAGAGGATTGAGGGCATTTTCAGCATTTTGCCCTTGGCAACATATGTATGTATGTATGTATGTATGTGTTTTTTGTAAAGCACACTACTGCCGAGGCGTCGTTGTGCTGTAGACCGCTGGGGAACCCGTCCTGGCTATCCCTGTGAGATGGTCCCTCCTGGGTATCTCCAAGGTGAAACCAGGCATCCCTGGCGAATGTGGGGGGCCGTTGTGGAGATGAGGCAAGCTAATGCCCAGAGTTGCCGAGTGTGATCCTTGGTTAGAGTGGGCACCGAGGCGAGAATTATCGAGTCCGCTGGTCCTGGTCCACAACCCTGCCTTGCCTTGACACGCCTCTACTTGTAAGGCCCTGGGGGACTGATTGAGTGATCCGCGAAGGATGGGGGCAGACTCGAGGAATGAGGAGACACCAGGTACAAGGCGCATTAGCAGACACCTAGGCCGCAGGAATGAGGGTGGGTCAGAGTGGAGGCCGAGAGACCACCAGAGGACAGGCTGAGAGACTGACAGACGTCATCGGACAGACAGGAGGGCAGAGAAGACACGGGGCAGCTGGGAGGCAGATGAGACAGCAGCAAAGTGAGAGACTACAGAAGCATCATGGGGCAAACTACGAGATTGAGGGAAGATCCAGATTCCAGATGACAGGATGGAAGGCTCAATCAATCAATCAATCAGGATGGAAGGCTCAATCAATCAATCAGGATGGAAGGCTCAATCAATCAATCAGGCTGGAAGACTGGGGAGGCATCAGGGGACAGTATGTTAGACTGAGGAGGCAGAGACAGACAGAGATTAAGGAAGGCATGAGGGAACAGACTGGGGTACTTCGGAGTTGACCGTGGACAGACTGAGACTGATGGGGGTGCTAGGGTACAGACTCAGATAAAGCGTAGGCTTCAGTAGACAAACTCTGGCACCAAGGAGGCTCTGGCTGCCACGGAAAGAGTGTCAGAGAGAAAACTGAGGCACAGCAGCGGAATGTTAATGCCGTAAAACCAAGGTGGCCTCGGAGAACAGAACAAGACAACCCAACAACAGCATGAGACAGACTATTCAATCTCAACCGCAGAATGGGGGAGTAGAGGGAGCAAAAGATGCCAGACAATGAAGAGGCACGCAGGGATGGGCGGGCAGCAACTATGTTTAATGAAACATCAGGCACCCATGCAGGGAATGTACCTGCAGATGCTGGACGCTAGGTTCAGCGAGGCCCAGTGCAAGGTCAGCAGCAAAGGCCCCATGCCTGCAGGGGACACATAAGCCTGTGAGCCTGAGGCCCGTATCCACTAAATGATATCCCAGAGGCTCTGCACCCCTACCTCACCTCTACATGTCTTCTGGCTCCTCGTCTTCTCTGTCAGCAGTGCTGGTGAGCACCTCATCAGCTGGGCCTCTCAGTGCCAGTAATGCGCAACGTGCTGGTGCGTACATCGAGCTGCCCACAGGCCTACTTGGTGTCTCTCTTCTGGGATAGCAGGAAAGGAAAGGATGGTGGTTTACTTCCTCCACATAAATCCAACCAATCCAGAGGCTGCTCTCTTGATGTTTTCAGCATGAAAGCAGCTCCAGGGTTGGTTGGAACAGGCTAACCCAACGATCATTTTTAGGCTGGGGGCCTGTGACAGCAATCCCCTTGTTGTTTCTCAGCCCTGGGATTGCTGAGTATGCTGAGTTTTGCTGAGTAGACAGCCAGCCAATCTGACATGCGCACTGAGCACTACGCTGGCAACAGTAAGGACTCATCCTGCAATCTGCAGGAATCTGCCCCCCTCGCACTTCATAGCGCGGCCAGTGGCACACATAGAATAATAAAATGGTAACAACCATTTTATTAATCGGTGTATATCGCACCGCTTGCAGCAGGCGGGGCGACGCTCCTCTGCCCATTAGAAGGAACCGCCCCTGCTTACAAGGCAAACAACGCCTTGTGATGTCTAATTTCCACTCCTTGTGTGGTATTTAGTTCTGTAGATTTCTCCATATTCGTGGTGGAGAGATCCACAGAAGCAAATCAATTTATGCCTACCAGCAATCTTGTAAATTCCTGCCAGGCGTAAATGAAGTATTTTCAGCTGTAAACTCATGTTTGTGTTCAAAATACCGTTATGAATACAGCCTGATGTCTTCCGAATTATCACTCGCCATTTCTACGCCAGATAAAACGTGCTGCTGTTCTAAGATAATATAATTCTGTATTTTTAATACGGATTAGTACATTGTATCAATATTTTGTACATGGAACAGAATAGCATGGACCATATGCACATGTAATGTGATGTTTAAGATCTATGGACACTTAGAAATCCCTTGGGTACTATGCATTATGTGTGAACTCAGTTAAATTTTTTCTAACATTGTATAGTTCTTCTTTTCAGCGCCCCATGACAATTGTAACTTAAATTACCCAAAATGTCACTTACTTTTATTGATGGGCTCCGCGATGGGAATTCCAATCCGTATACAATTGGCCGCCTCCGGACTATCTGGCTGAGGAAGGTCTTCACAGTTTGGCAGCTTTAACCTCATCAGGATCATTGGATTGGACCTGGCAAAGATGTACTCAGCCTGGCAGAGGACATTTTCTAGAATCTCGCACTCGTCGCGGCACAGATCCCGAGGCTTGGGGGCTGCTGAGGTCTCATCACAGTAAGGGAAGGCATAGTGGCATAAAGATGGAATGGCAAACTGCGAACATTTGTCTGATAAATGGTTGGATGTGCCAATCATTGTGAAGGCGGCTGCAACACAAACAAGACTGTTTTAGTTAATAGGTCAGAAGTAGCTGTTTGTATCTCTTAGGGTCCAGTTTCCCTTATATAAAATTGTAGGTAGATTACAACTAGTTACAAGCCATGGCTTGTGCAGGTAAGAGCGGTGGGGCCGGGTGGGGGGGATTTCGACAGACGACAACAAGGGAAAATGTGTTATTTATTTAATGTTCCCTCGTCTTCGTCTGTCAAAATCTTCCCCACCTGGCCCCACCGCTCTTACCTGCATGAGCCGCAGCTGCTAGCTACTACTGAAGATGCTAAGTTTGCTGTACCAGAGATAAGCCCCACAACACAAATGAGGACTAACAGATCACCAATCGAAGTCACACTGATTTTTTGTCAATTACCAAAACACATGGCTGCATAACCAAAGAGCAAGAATTTCTGGGACAATAAATCTGAGAATCTCCCAATCCACTGCAGGTGGAGAATTTGAATGGTTCTGCACTCCATGAACTAAACACATGCAATACACATGTATTGACACACGTCAACCAAAATGGAGGTTAAATTTAGCCGCAAGTGACCAGGGTTGTAGCTCCGGGGGGGTGTTTTGAGTGTGACACCCTCCTAATAAATGGCTTCTGGTGTGTGTAGTTGAGTCCAGGGGCCTCAAGTCAGCTAGAAGTGTCTGTGGTTGGGTTTCTACTCGAATTAGCAGCCCTCATAGCACAGACACACACCTCTATGAAACTTTGAAGAGGTTGTATACACCCACCCCTGCTCTTTCCTCTCGCATAAAGCAAGCCAAGAATAAACAAATGATTGGATGCCTTTTAACTGGTGGAGAGCAGCTTTTTAAAATTAAGACTATTTTCATCCATTTTGCCATTTCAATGGCAGTGATGGTTGAGAAATCTCTGTTCCACACCCAGTGGCGGTTGTTAACGATGGGGGTGAGGCAGGGCAAGAGGAGGGGCATGAAAACAAAACACTTACCTGGGTACTGCCGCCCTCTCTCCTCCGTCATCTGTCCGCCGTCCACGAAGCATGAAGCACACAGGCTCCCAGACTCCCCTAACCAATCACAACGCTGCTGTCACCTAGCCAATCACAACGCTGCTGTCACCAACATGACAGCAGCATCGTGCTTGGTCTGAGCACCATGGTGCGATGTTCAGACCAGAACCTTTGAGCCTGTGCATGTCCTCCGCCCAGGCTGTGCAATACAGCTTGGTGGAGAATATGCTAAGTACGCATGACTGTTTGGCCGGTCCAAGGCAGCCAGCCAAACCATCATGCGCACTTACAGAGTGCCCACCACTCCTCTCCCAGATCTGGCCAGCCCTACGCTGCACGTAAGCCAGTACGGAACAATAAAATGCTAATACCATTGCATTATTATCATTTTATTGTTCCTTTTTGAACTACTCAGAGAGCACTGGGCGATACTCCTCCGCCTTAGCAGAGGAGCCTCCGCTGTCCACACCTCCCAAATCTAACTGACTAAGCTACGGCCCTACATGTGACCTCTGTTCATGTTCATCATACATACTCCTGCAAACTTTCTTTGGGCCCTTTAACTATTTGCAGAGAGAAACTAATTGTCCTTTTTGGTGTTTCTCACCCAGACGAGTATACGCAATATGATATTGTACAGCAAGTTATGGGCCAAGTTAAAGTAACTAAGGCTCTCCTTTGTATCTCATCACCTGATAATCATAGCTTGAACATCCTCTACAATATTCCCCAAGTTTCCAGACTGTAGGTAATGGCAATGCACTTCATACTAACCTTTCTACTTTATAAGGCAGTTCTACATGGCTGAGGATTTCATCAAATGGGAGTTTGCACCCGAAGAGGAATTAGCCATGAGTGGCAAGAAGGGCTTTATTAGATTCTTTGCATTACATCTATCCTGCGGTGTAGAGGGGTCTCCGACCATTCCAGGGGCTCCCCCTCAGCCCCAGGCCAATGAATACATGTGACATGTGGGATACTCAGGGGCCCCTCATCACATTCCCCAAGGTGTGGGCACCAATTGGTGTTACGCCACTGCATCTTACCTGTAATTCAAACCCGCATGAAGGTCTCTGGTTCCACAATAAGATCTTAGATCATGGTCACGATTGGCCTATCAATCAAGTTTTGGGCATACACAAGACTGTTTAGTGCACACAAAACAGGATTACTGTCATGTTGCAATTTGTGGATATTTGCAGATGTGGTTTGCGGAATGAGAAATCTAAGTCAAATCTACGTGCACAACAGTGGGAAAAATCATGCTCAATTATCACCTATTTCCCCATTAATCAATCAATCAGTAGATTTGTAGAGAGCTGCTAATCACCCATGAGGGCATCCAGGCGCTGGCAGAGTTTAGTTGCTTAGCTGAACAGTCAGGTCTTCAGGTACTTTTGGAAATCTGGAAGAGGTGAGGTGGTCCGGAGATGAAAGAGTAGCTCGTTCTATATATATGCTGGTTTGGTAGAAGGAGTGACCTCTGCATCTGCCCGGTCAGGTTCAGGGTGTAAGGGTTAGAGAGAGGGAAATGTAGCAGAGGTGTCTGGTGGGCCGATGAAAGTTTAGGCGGTGGTTCAAGTAGGCTGGTCCGCAGTTGTGCAGGGCCTTATATGCATGGGTCAGTAGCTTAACTGGAACACAAGCAACCCAAGACCGGTATCACCCTAGTTATGGCTCATCAGCCGGGTACAGCTTGGATCCAGTGATACAGTGTGCACGGGACCCACGTCTGGGCATTCTTGTCCCACTTAGGGTGACACAGTACGTATAACAAAAAAGTCATGAATGAAATGTTTGAATTAATCTCAGCCACTGGTGATCACTCGGGTTGCATCCCAATCCATCGTTGTTTTGCACACCATGCCACTTCAGTTTGGACCCAGCTGTATGCAAATCAGTCTTGACCTTGCTCCAATAGGAACAGCCCAATCCAAACTACCAAGTGAGGTCTTCCTTGAACTTGAACACAAGCAACCCAGGACCGGTTTCACCCTAGTTAGGGGCTCATCAGTCGGGCTCAGCCAGTCCTGGGTTGCTTGTGTTTCGGTCAGGAAGGACCTGGCTTGGCAATTCAGGCTGGACTGTTCCTATTGGAGCAGGGTTAACACTGATTTGCATTAAGCTGGGTCTAAACTGAGGTGGCATGGTGTGCAAAATAATGATGGATTGGGATACGGCAGGAGTGATTACCAGTGGCTGAGATTAATTCAAGCCCATAACTTGGGCGATACCGGTCCTCGGTTGCTTGAGTTCTGGTTCAGGGAGGACATGGCTTGGCAGTTCGGGATGTACTGATCGTACTGGAACAGGTTCAGTACTGATTTGCACATGGCTGGGTCCAAACCGAGGTGGCCATGGTGTGCAAAATAATGATTGTGATGCAGCCAGAGTGTTCACTAGTGGCTGAGATTAATTTAAGCATTCCATCCATTACTGTTTTGTAAGGGCATCGACTTCTATATGTTTCCAGTCCTTGGTGAAGGTGCCCGTGGTAATAGAGGTGTTGAACAAGGTGGTGAGTATGTGGCTGATTCTGGCTTCACCTAGGTTGAAGATGTGGTGGGGGCATGGGCTGGTAGTTCATGATGAAGGCGTGTTTTTTGTGTGGAGCGCTGACTCCATTCGAATAGTCAGATGTCTGTGGTAGCAGCAGGGATGTTGAGTTACTTTAAGAAGTCGGCGGCCTTGTGCTGAGGTTTGAAGTTTCTGTAGATGTTGGCGCACTAGTTGTGTAAGAAGTTTGCGAGGTTGTCACAGAGTTCCTGTGAGGGGGTAATGTTGTATGTTGCATCTGAGGGGGTTGGAGAATTCTTTGACGATATTGAAGAGTTATTTTCTGTTATTGGAGCTTGACTCGATGTGTGCGGCTAAGGCCTTTTTCTTCAATTCTCTCAACTGTCTGTGGTAGAGGTTGAGGGCTGTCTTCAAGGTGGTCTTATCAGTCGTGTCCTTGCTGGTGTGCCATCTAATTTCCAGTTGTTTCCAGTGTTGTTTAGTGGTTCTGCTCTGATCTCACTGGGGGTGGGAGTTCGGAAAGGGCCCAGCCGTTTAATAATGCAACTTGTGTTAACACAAAGTAGCGGATGAGACATTTTCATCCACAAAATGCGGGGTATTTGTGATTAGGCCCATAATGTATAGGTGTGATTTTTGGGCAGTGGCCATTTTTACAATTCACTCCATTCAATGTTTTTTATTTCTAAATCAAAACGGATATAGTAATTTGCATCCATTTGAATGTTACTGTTGGTTATATTTTAATATGTAGTTCAGTGAGCATTAGCAAATTTTCCAGAATCTGTCTCACCATGATATTAAAAGGGAGGAAATATCTTTAAAAAATAAATACATTATTAAAAGTAGCATACGACAACAAATACTAACAGCACACTGCTAGGCTAGGTTTTCCCAATGAAAAATCAGCAAATCATTTGAGTCCAGTATGTGCGCATTGAAGTAAATAAATTATCATTCAGCTGTGATGCATTAGTAGTTCATGAAACATTGAGACTTTGCAGCTGTGTATATAATTATGTGACAAAAATATCAGAAAATTAGCAAGTGCCTACCTGTAATCTGATTTTCGATTTCTCCTTGCATATGTAAGGATTCCATATAAATAGTGCGGTTACCAATAAATCGAGCACAGGCAATGCCTCTGTACGGTTGACAAAATCCATCCTCTTCATATTCATCTCTGAAATAAATTAACATACAAGAAATTAAGTGGACGCGCCATGCAATAAAACTCCGCTAGATGGCAATAGAGCGCCTATTTGGTTCATGTTGATTTTACAGTGATTTATTAGCTAAAAGGACCCCAGTCTTCTACATACATCAAAGATAGAAAACACTCACACAATAACTTCCTAACGCATTTTTGTAAGTATAGTTTTTTAAAGTTTTTCCGTGCTGTGACTTTAAATCAATGAAGTTTGAGTGTGTAAAACCTTATAAAGGCTTTGTTAAACTTGAGGAAATCTCCCGTCGACCGAAAATAATCCGTACATCCCAACTTTCACCTATGCTCTATGGCAAATTATCAGTACATCTTTCCACAGATGAACACTTAGCTGTAATGTGCTGAACGGTAATGCTGGGAGCATTGTTCAGTAACATTTTCTCGTATGGATCCCGACTGACTCTTACCTGTAATCTCTTCCTCGCCCCGCCCTCTCATCATGAGGTGTCCCCACACCTTGGTGAAAAACGTTTTAGGTTGATTACCTTAAAAAAAAAAAAAAAGAAAATCCCTCCTCCCCTCCAAATGGGCCTAATATACGATCACCTTTACCCATAATCCCCCTGCGTCGAATACCATAGCAGAATTACACACAGCGATTGAATGGTACATGTAATGTAAATGTCCAGTATTTATAAAGCGCAAACAATTGCCCGAGGGCGTCAAGGTGCTGTGGGCCGTCCGGAAGATTAAGCGAGCTATTGCCCAGAGTCACATGGTGCTGGGCTGATCTGCCGCCAGCGATTGAACCGTGAGCCCCGGGTTCTGGAGTCAGCCACCCTGGCTGCTGCGCCACACCTCTTCCACTGGTACACAGGCAGGGACGTAGCACAGGCCTCAGCAGCCCCTGCGGTGCAGGGTGGGGTGGGGCAGGCTACCCTTCAGGGCCCCACTAAGGCTTCAGGGGACCCCCTTTTAGCCCACAGTGAAAGAATATCTGTGAGCTATGTGAGACTCAGGGCCCCTTTTCACATTCTGCAGGTGGACCCCGTCATTTTGCATTGTACCACTGTAGCAAGGACTGGGAGAAGGGGGATGACATGGAGTAAAGATCTTACCAGTAAGTAATTAAAGCATTACCTTAACATCATGTCTCCCAATCCTTACATCATAAGGATCCATCAAAGCAGATGCTCACCAAGGTGTTCAACAAGAAATAACAAAACTTACTCAACAATCAATCAATCAATCAATCAATCAATCAATCAATCAGGGGCTTATAGAGCGCGCTACTCACCCGTGAGGATCTCAAGGCGCGGGGGGGGGGGGGCAGCTCCGGATCAGTTGAAGAGCCAGGTCTTGAGGTCCTTCCTGAACGTGTGCAAGGTAGGGGACCGTCTAATGTTCACCGGGAGCTCTTTCCAGGTCTTGGCTGCGATGTAGGAGAAAGCTCTTCCGCCTGCTCTGTGTCTGCGGATGCGGGGGCCCTTCGCTAGGGCAAGGTCGGCAGAGCAGAGGTTCCTCTTGGGTACGTGGAGAGAGACTCTCTTATTGAGGTATTTGGGTCCTATGTTGTTAAGGGATTTGTAGGTGTGGATGAGGAGCTTGAAGGTGACCCTCTTCCCAACGGGGAGCAAATGGAGTTCTCGTAGGTGTTGGGTCATGTGCTTATGACGTGGAGTTCCGAGGATGAATCTGGCTGCAGCGTTCTGGATGGTCTGGAGTCTGTGTAGGAGAGTTCTGTTGATTCCGGCGTATAGGGCGTTTCCGTAGTCCAGTCTACTGGTGAAGAGTGCGTAGGTGATGGTCTTTCTGCAGTCGGGGGGATCCATTTGAAGGTCTTTCGGAGGATGCGCAGGCAGTTGAAGCTGGTGGAGACGATGTCATTGATCTGGCGGGTCATGGAGAGGGAGGAGTCGAGAATGATGCCGAGGTCCTGAACGTGGTCGGTAGGGGTGGGTGGCTTCCCGAGGGCGTCGGGCCACCAGGTGTTGGCCCAGGCGGAGGTGGAGTGGCCGAGGATGAGGACCTTGGTTTTCTCTGAGTTGAGCTTCAGGCAACTGTCTTTCATCCAGGCAGTGACGTCCTTCATTTATTCGTGGAAGCAGAGTCTGGTGTCTTTGGGGTTCTTTGTGAGCGAGAGGATAAGCTGAGTGTAGTTGGCATAGGATACTATGCTGAGCTCATGCTGTCTGGCGATGGCGGAGAGAGGGGCCATGTAGATGTTGAAAAGCGTTGGGTTGAGCAACTATCCTTGGGGTACTCCGCAGTTGATGTCAGTGAGTTCGGAGAGGAAGGGAGGGAGTCTGATCCTCTGGGTTCTGCCGGAGAGGAAGGATTGGAACCAGACAAGACCGGCTCCTTGTATTCCTGCGTCGTGAAGTCTGGCTGTGAGCGTGCGATGGAAGACGGTGTCGAAGGCTGCGGAGAGGTCTAGGAGGATGAGGGCCGCAGTGTGTCCCTGGTCGAGTAGTGTGCAGATGTCGTCCGTGGCGGTGAGGAGGGCTGTGGTTGCTGCGGAATCCGTATTGTGAGGCGTCTAGGATGGAGTTCTCTTCGATGAAGGCGGTCAGCTGGGCGTTCACGAGTCTCTCGTTGACTTTGGCTGTGAAGGGGAGGAGAGAGATGGGCCGGTAGTTCTTCACGTCTGTTGGGTCGGCCGTTGACTTCTTGAGGAGGGGTTTGACCTCCGCCCTCTTCCAATCGTCTGGGAAGATGTCGGATCTTCGGGAGGTGTTGATGGTCCATCCTGGTTTGGGTGCGATGGCGGCGGCGGCCCTGTGGAATATGTGTGCTGGGCAGGGGTCCGTTGGGGCCCCTGAGTGGGTTTTCTTCATGGTCGTGGTGATGAGTTCGATGGTGGCAGGATTCCAGGTGTGATGGTTGGTTTTTCTGCGGTGGCGGAGGGGGGGGGGGAGGGGTGGAGTTTGGTGTCTGTTCGTTGAAGTTATCATAGAGGGCCTGGATCTTGAGATGAAAGTAGGAGCTGAGCTTGTCGCAGAGTTCCTGGGAGGGTGTAACGTCCGTGGCTTTGCTGTGGGGTTTGGTGAGCTGCTGTATGACGTTGAACAGTTCCTTGGCATTGGATGCGTTGGCCTGGACTTTGTCTCTTACGAAGGTCCGTTTGGTGTCTCTTATGCGCTGGTGGTATTCCTTCAGGGCGGTCCTGTGGTTGTCCTGTGCTTCCGTGGTTTTCTTGTTTCGACAGATTTTCTCTAGGCGTCTGCAGGAGCGCCTGGCTTCTTGAAGTTATTTGATGAACCAGGCTGCCTACAGAGGGTGTTGTTTGGCGGGGTGGCGGAGGGGTGCGAGCTTGTCAGTGCAGCAGGAGATCCAGTGCTAAAATTCTTTGGCTGCGGAGTTGGTGTCGGTCGTGGCGCAGGGGGGTCTTGGAGGAGGGTGCTGTTGAGGTGCTCCTCTGTGATCTTGCTCCAGTTCCTTTGTAATGGGCGCTGGGCAGGCTTGGGTGCGGTGGTGGTGTTGAAGGTGAAGTGGACGCAGTGGTGATCCGTCCAGTGGGGCTGGGAGATGTGGCTGAATTTGATGTTGGCTCCTCCTGCGAAGATGGGGTCGAGGGTGTGACCAGCTCTGTGCGTGGGCGTGTTAACCAGCAGCTTTAGTCTGAGGTTGTCGAGGAGGGTGGTAGAGTCAGGGTCGTTGCTGTTGTCGAGGTGGAAGATGAGGTCTCTGAGAAGAATGTAGTGCGTGGAGGTGTTGGAGTGGGGTGCGGCGAGCTCGGCGATGGTGGTTGTGGACTGGGTGCGAGGTCCGGGCGGTCTGTAGATAAGGGTGCCGCGTATAGTGGCCCTGGGGCTGGTCTGGATCTGGAAGTGGAGGTGCTCTGTGTTGGAATAGGGGTAATTTGTGCTGGAGGTGGAGAGTCGGAGGTGGGTCTTGTGTGCGATGGCGAGTCCTCCTCCTGGGCGGTGGGGCGGTCCTTTCTCTGGATCTTGTAGCCGTCGGGGATGGCGGTGGCGATGTCGGGGCCGGAGGTGGTATTGGTCCAGGTTTCCGTGAAGAAGGCGATGTCGGGCGAGAGGGTGTCGATCAGGTCCCAGATCTCGAAGGCGTGTCGGTGTAGGGAGCGTACGTTGAGGAGGATGCATGTCAGGGTTTTGGCGGTGTGTGCATCCGGCGGGCCTTCGGTGGTGGTGGTGGGTTTGTCGATGGTGAAGGATCTACAGCAGTATCTGCATGAGAACTGCCCGTGGGTGGTGTTGGGCGAGGATCTTTCGCTGTCGGTTCATCTTCCGGGATTGAGTGCGTGGAGGGTGGCGGAGTCGAAGCGGTGGGACCTGGTGTAGCAGGGGTTTGTGGCGCTGGCCGCTACTCAACGACTAGAAAGGGAGCTATTCAAAAGAGCAATAGCGCCCCAAGTGACAGTGGAAAAATAAGCTGATAAACACTAGAAAGCAAAAGTGATAGTAAGTCAAACAGTGCACACAGAGACACATATCAAGGAACGTCCACTGTGCACCAGAGCACACAGGAAGGCAGGATGCCCAGAAAACAAGCCCATAGCGGTCGTGAAACAACAGAGAACCTGACATTAGAAACCATACAACCCCACCCTTGAGCATGTTCAGCACCGATCCTGTGCCCAAAAGGGAGCACAGGAGGGAGCCTGCAACTAGACAGATGATCAAAGGGTCGGGGGGTAGGGAAATCATAGCCTCAACAAATAACCGCTCAGCAGCACACAAAGTACCCACAGAGAGGGTTAATCATCAAACACCAAACCCAACAACAAGCACAAGGGAAGTCCACAACCTGAAAACAGACTGAAAATAGGAGGCGGGTCAAAAAGCATAACCCGAAAAAACCCACACCAACCAAGGGTAGCATGCAGAAGGACTCTGCACCCCAAGCGTTAAGCACAACAAACAACTGGGACCACAGAACCACAGGGGATCCACCAGAGTCCCCTACGTGGATGACCCAAGTGAAAAACAGCAGAAGACCCATCTGCATCAAAAACCAAGTAAGATCCAATAATTGAGAAGGAGATGGATCAACATAGAAAACATCAACAATTCAACCCCTAGCATACTGTGGGGGCAGTGGGGACACCACCTATGGTCCAATGTCCCAGAACACATGGCTCAACACATAGACCTGAATTCCCCCAGAAAGAAGCTCAACACAAAAAGGCTGCAGAGACTAGAAGGAACAAGAAGGCCACACCAAAGCATCCCATAGACCCCCAAGGACCCATTCACACAGTCACACAGTTAATGGGAGGAGCAGAGACCTAGCCAGGAGCAACCAATGGACAATACACAAGTTCAGAAAGGATCAGGATCACAAGGAAAATAGTCCATGATATACTTAAAATTTTCCTCTACAAATGTGTTCAAAGCATAGTTTTTAATGTGTAAATATCACCGTTTTCTAATCAATACAATTGACATAATTTCGAAAATGACAACTTTTACTAATTTAAATATAGAACTAATACATTTAAATAAAACTGTCAATCTTACTTTTAGAACTAATACATTTAAATAAAACTGTCAATCTTACTTTTGGAAAATTTAAGGAAAGTCTGTCCCTATTTTGCAACCACACACATCTTATCTAAGACGCAATTGTTACATTTAATTGATTCATGATCTTCAGTTATTTCATATCCTATCCAAAATGAAAGTGCTGACCTTACATTATATGAACTGGCCTCTAACTTAATGTGTTTCCTCTTTAGTTGAGCAGTACAAGTGCTAGAATGGTTTATAGAACCTGGTCAGTTGGGCTCAGGTAGGTCCTGAAACAGGGAGAGTAAACATCTTACTTATCATTGAATTTGAGACTGAGGGGAAATACAAATATGTTATTTAGTGTCACCAAAGACATCTTTCCTAGTGGGTTAGGATCAGAAATAACAACCAGTTGGATGAGAGAAGACAGTGTGTCCAAACTTGGGATCAACCTGGAACTGTGATTAGCGTAATGCAGCATGGTTTGGAAGTACCGTGGACATTCTAGAAAGATTAAACCATTACTACTCAAAAATATGACTGCTATTGGCATAAGTGTGCAGAAGGACTGGCTCCTAAAGGACAACTATTGCTAAATATCCTTACCCAAAGAAATGGCTCAATTTAGAAGATTACAGCTAATACGTTAAACAGAGACAATGGGCTTAAGTTTATAATATATTGCCTCTCAGTGGCCTTTCTCTGATCCATACAACTGGCAATGACTTGACCATGAAAATAGAGGTGTCTCAAATTAGGACCTGGATTGGTGTCAACTCTTTGGAGCTCTCTGCACAAAGATCTCAGGTGTTAAGAAAATCTTCAACTCTGAAAAAATAAAAAACATATCTAGATTTACATTATCTATTTCTGGAGCCAACTTCTCATCTTAATATGTAATATCTATCTGTACATCCTCTTATTTTCTTTAATCTCTTTCTATCCTCAACCAATTTCTCTTTTCCCTCCATTATTGTGTCCATGGAAGCATCTTTTATTACCCTTGCATGTATCAATTGTATTTCCCATATTCCCTTTCACCCACTCGTTTCTCCCCTCTTCATTCTTTCATTCACCTATGTTGACGCAAAATGTATTCACTAACAAACAATGTTTAAATTAATAATGTGCAAAGCTTTTGTTTAAGTAACACACATGCTAAATGCTAAATTTGTAGTAGGCAATCATACCTAAATATTATAGGCCTGCAAATAAATGAAAGTGTTGTTTTAAGTTAGCCCAACTGTCGAAGTCACACTAACTTCAAAATAGTGCATTAACTCTGAAAGTCTGTATTTCACATTGAATAGTTGTTTGCACACAATATTTTTCTCCTTGTGTCAGATGAAGCCTTCTGTTAGCTAGTGAATAGACACTTGTTTTGTATTAGACAATTGATGGTGAACTCTCACATGGAGGAGAATGGGTGACTGGAAGGATGATTCATGAGAAGAACTGTCTGAGCCACAAATTTTCAACGATGTAACATTTCAAGGTTTAGGGTCTGAAAGTCTGTTATGCCTGTATGGTAAAATATGGAGTTTGCCTATTCCCAGGAGTTTGCTGGAATTTTATTGGAGGTTGAAGAAGACAGAAGAAAATAAAGTTGCAACAGAGAATATTGCGTGTTTATATTGGTGAGTCTTCCTAGAGTAGCAGCTGTGATTTCAGGTTTCCTTTCCCGACTCTCTGGTTGGAGGCTCATCTCTGAGCTTCTTAAACTTCTCTACATGTGAGGTTATTTAGCCTATTTCTCTTATTTCTGATGATTTATGACTGTATATTTTCCAGTCTGATATGCAAAGGATTCATGCTTGTGCATTGATTCTCTCATAAGCGTTCTTCATTGGGTTTCTGAACTGACACCTTTTTCTCTCATTATTTCAACTTAATTTAGATTATGATATTTGCCTTTATGGACCATGCTTGCTGTATTATTACTATATTAACTGTTATTTTAACAAACATTCTGTTCTATTTTATAATCAAATATTAATTGATGGATTATATTAACTTTTAATGCTGAAATGTGAAGGTTAATCCCTCATGAATAAAAGGATGAAAGACTAAAAGAATTGAAAATAAAACCCTTTAACTCACACTAATTCATTTTATTGACTGAACTAAAAGTCTTTTATGATTTATTACTATGTAGATGATTGCTCCATACGACCAGTAGCGGGGATTATTTAATGATTACACCCAAAAACGGATATAAAAAACCCTGCTCTGGCACCTACAATTCTGAAGCTACTTATTTAAAATTTGTAACATTTCAGCTAGTAAATAGCACCTTTTACTCTGTGTTGCATCTTTCTTACTTGATTCAATTTATACAAATATATGAAAAAAATACATATGAAATGTGAAATGCATCAAAAGTATAGCATAAAAAAGACTAGTAATTGCAATGAGAAAAACAGCAAACATTTTAGGAGTATGTATGTGCCAATATACAGCGTGCTTTTCTTCCGGGCCCTCTGTAGCCAAACATGGCAACCCAGGCAGCTCATAGGTGCTACAACAGAGGTTTTACAAAGTATGATGAGCCACTCTCCCCCCACAGAATGTGTCAAGTGGCCCTTGAGGCAGCTGTATGTCACAGATATTCATAGGCCAGAGGCTGAAGAGGAACCCCTTGAAGGGCAGAGGCGCCTTTGCACCATTTTGACTTGTGTTATGCCCAGAGCCCTACAGAGCTAATCATTGGCTTTATGTGGCCTTTTGTTCTGAATTTCCGTTCAAGGGGAATTATCTGCTGTACATGAGTATAACAGTGTCAAGTACATGGTCCCTTGTGTGATTAAGAAAACAATGTAATGAGTTTGGCCCATGATCTAGTTAGATTTGGAGCAAAAGCTAAATGTGATTCATATAAGGGTGCAAGACTACCCCCTGCTATTACAAGCAAATGTTATACTACAGTCATTTAATAGGGATGGCCCTATTTCTGCTTTCTCTGCAAGTACGATCAGAAGGCGATGAAACTTAAAACAGAATCCATAAGTATAATCTGCATTTATGGGCAGTTCGCACCCTGCTCTTATCAATCACCGATGTACTGGTCTTTGCTGGTCCAGATATAGCTGATTAGCTGTTTGCTGTGTTTGCTTGTTGAACCTTCATTGTGCCCTGTAGTCACATCACTGCGAAAGAGTAAATTTCCTGTTGAAGCTGTCCACTTTGTAAGACTATATCCACCCAATTTGTCAGGCAGAAGAGCACTTATGCCATGCATAGGAAGGAATATCTTACATATGGCTTGCCTTAGAGGCAGCCATTTTTCACAATAAACCAACTAATCTGATTCACAGAGAAACGATACCAACTTTACGTATCTGGGAAATGATGGGCTTAAGTGGAGAAAATGAAGAATAACTCCCTAAACTGAATAGAACATAAAGAGAAACCTTTGGGACAATATTCCACAAGTGTAGGAGTGACAGGAAATCAGCTAGTAGGTTCTAAAGACTTCATTAGCAAAGCATCAGGCAGGCAAGCATCCACCGTGACCCGCCCCATGAAACATAGAAGCAAAGATCAAGCTAGTTTACTTAAATAATTGAATATTTAACATCGTGCCTCCAAGCTGGGCTCCTGAGAAAGGAATTTCTCAAAAAAATAGTAACTATATTGTCAGTCATTTATCATCATGAATAACTTTATTTCGGTCATAAGACCATAAAAGTACAATAAAATATATACAAGTACAAGAATAAGACCATAAATACAAAAAATAAATTTAAGAAGTTATTAAACAGTAAGTTATCATGATTATTTAGCAGTGAAAAAGGATAAAAGCTAAAAAAAAAAAACATTACTTTAAATAGAACTCATCCTTCTCCGCCACATACCATATAAAAAGCGGGAAACTGCATAAACAATAAGAGGATCAGTGTCATAAGTCAAGACTCTGCAAGCTTGTACACATTGTCTGAGCCCCAAATTTTTGCACTGAGGAATAAGCCAACATTTTCAAATCATGCTATATGCTGGACAAAAGAACATAATATGGGTGATATCTTCATTACAAGTTTTGCAAACTGGACAAGTGCCCTCCATCAGTTTTTCCCATCTAGATGTTAGCGCCCCGATTGGGAGAGAGCCATGTCTCAGCTGAATATATAATTTTCTTGCTAGAGGAGGCTGTACTAAATCCAAGAATACCTCCAGCTTAGAGTCAGTTTTCACCATTAAGAACTCAGAGGTCAACCTGCCCAAGGAAGTCGAGCAGCATAGAATTTTAGAGTTATATAATCTAACAGCCGCCAATATCTCGGACCTTTGAGTCCTCACGCAGCTAGTACCCGGAGAGTCCCAAAGTTGGGGCAAACCGACTTGATAGAGGGAAGTCTTTATATGGAGTAGCCATGGTATTTTCTTGTAGTTTAACTGTCCCCAGATTGCATAAAATTCCGCTCTAAAAATTGCAAGCTCAGGGACGGACCAAAGCCTTCTCCAATAAAGTAATGGTCGAGCAGCCGCCAATTCACTGACGGATTCCAGATCCATGTCCAGGCGCAGTGGTATAAGAGGCGTGCTCTGGGGGAGACCAACCAGACCACGCATAAAGGCTTGTTCTACCTTCCGTAAATTGGATGTATTTGTGTGGCCCCAAAGTTCCGCAGCATACAAGGCTGCTGACCTCACCTGTGTTTTATAAATCTCTAGTACAGGGGTGACAGGTTTAAATATAGAGATTCTATGGAATCTTCCGATACCCCCCGTTATCTGAGATCTGAGATAGCCTCAGGGAAGATTTGGCTACTTGAGCATCCCATACGAAATGCTCAGTCAGCGTGACTCCCAGATATATGAAGGTCTTAACTCTTTCTAGGGGAACACCACCTAGTGCAGGGTTCGGGCGTGTGTGCCTCGGGGGTTTGAAGATCATAAACTTAGTTTTCCCCAGGTTGATCTCCAATCCCCTCGAGGCGCAAAAGGTCAAAAACCCGTCCAGAACCCGCTGGATGCCCGATGATGTCCGCGACAACAACAATGTGTCGTCCGCGAACATCAGAGCAGGCACCCGACCAGAGGCCAAACGCGGGGCATCATTATCCCTGAGACTGTTTAGTTCGTCGATCAATCCATTTACATATAGGCTGAATAGTGTAGGGGCCAGTACACAACCCTTGCGTACCCCCCAAGTTACAGGAAAGCGAGCTGATAGCTCCCCATTCTTCCCACACCTCACCTGTGCAAAGTTCCCTGTATGGAGACGAACCAGCACATCAAGTAGGTAGGATGGGAGACCGAGTTCCTTCAGCACCATCCAAAGTTTCTCCCTGGGTACCAGATCAAATGCGGCCCGCAGGTCCACAAAAACAAGGTAGAGGCTGCCACCCTCCACTCTTGCAGTTTTCCAATACAGGACCTGGAGCCGAAAGATCTGGTCCAGGGTAGAAATACCCGTTCTAAAACCGGCTTGTAAGGGAGTCAGTATTTTGTTCACCTCCATCCAATCTAATAATCTGTTCAGAAGAATTTGGCCCAGCAGTTTTTGAGTGATGTCCAGTAAACTGATGGGTCTGTAGTTGGATGGGGCTAATGGGCAACCCTTCTTAAAAATTGGAACAATCTCGGCTCCAAGCCATGTGTCCGGCAATGCGGAACCTTGCAGAACCGCATTAAACAGAACAACCAGGTATGGAGCCCAGATTTTAGGTTGAGAACGGAAAAGGTCCCCCGGGAGCTTATCAAGTCCTGGCGCTTTATTTAGGGGCAGTCCCTCAATTGCAGATTCCACTTCTTTAAAAGAAATTGAGTCTGGGTAATTGGCCTCATTTCTATCCTGAGGGTCCTGTGAACTAGTCCCTATCCGAATGCCCGAAAATCCCGGGTAACTATAATCGAGGGGGGAGTCTAAGAATACAGCAGTCCCATGAGATGGTCTATTAACCTGTTCCTGGCACACAAATGCCCTCAACTCAGGACTTGAATAAAGTTCTTTAAAATGCGCCTCCCACACTAAGGGAGCAATATTTGGGACCCCTTCCTCTCGGTCGCCCCTCAATGTTGAAGAGGCAATGGCCCAAAAAATCTTAGAATCCTTGGAGAGGAGTGCTTGCCTCAGATCATTCCATCTGGATTCCTCCCACTTTCTCTTGGCCCTGGTCAATTCCTTCTTATACAGTATTCTGGATGCTCTAATTTTAGGGGTAGCTTTAGATTTAATTGCTGCAAGCATATCTCTCTTTGCAATTTTACAGGTATGGTCATGCCAGGGGTGTGTTCTGGGCCTTGACTGCCGAGTCCCGGTAACTGGATAAAATATCTCTCCTAGACTCGTAGTCAACTTCCTATGTATCTCTGTAGCCTGTCTAAAAGAGACAAGACCCCCCATTTCACTAATGAGTGGAGTGGCAATCTGATACATTTCTGCAAGACGAGTCAGTGATTCCAGACATGTTGGCCATTTGACCCTTCTCCTATTATTAGATGTAATAAAAGGTGGTGCAGCCAGCTTTGTACTTGGATCTGGGTTGGATAAGCCAAATGCACCCGGCTTAAGCGTCAGAACCAGGGCATTATGGTCACTATCATGTCTTAATACAACCCTAAAATCTTTAAGCTTATCCCAGTGCTTAGCTTCCAGTAAAATGTAATCTAAAATTGAAGTACTATTAGACCTATTATATGTGGGTAGACCAGAGCTAGCATTATCAAACCTTCCATTGCACGCCCTCAAGGACATTGCAAGTGTGAAGGATTTGATTTGCAATACCAGCTTGGTCCAAGCCCTTACTGGGGTAATCGCAGGGGCTGGAATGCACCCAAGCGAATCGACTTCATCTTGGTTGCCATAATCAGGAATACTCAGAGGTTCATACTGGCAATTAAAATCGCCACCCAAAATTATCGTTATTGAGGGATCAAGTGACTGAATGAAAAGGTCAAGTGCGATAATAGTGCTTGATTCATTTCCGTTCGTAGTAGGCCTAGAATAGATATTTATAATGGCCACTCGTGACTTATCAGGTAGGATTAATAGAACACATTGGATATCTAGGGAGTTTATTCCAAGCTGAATGGCCTGTATACCTAAGTGTGTTCCTACCCAGATAGATAGGCCACCCGAAGGGCGGCCCTTGCCCCTGGATACTGCGGGAATATCAAAGGTCGCAAAACCATGACATACACTCCCTTCCAGGGCCCAAGTCTCTTGCATCAGGCAGATATACTTTGCCATAAAGGTGAACCACTCCGGTACTAATAATTTATTCTTTAATCCCGTTATGTTCCATGAGAGAATCTTTATACACCTGTGCTTCATTTTTTCAGAGGCTTGCTCACACCCCTGTTCTTTTAAGGGGGCCTGATCTCGAATACCTTCTATTCTCTTTCATACCGTCCTAGTGTCAGTAGGGCAAGGATCATCGCCAGAGGGTAGGGACAAAATATTCTCCACTAATCCAGAACCATCCGTACATTCACTATTACTCGGTTCTGGGATAGGGGTTTCAGTGTGAATCAGTCAGTCAACCTCCTCTAGGACACTAAACCTGTTCCAATGGGCATATGACTGAAAAGGCGGAATAGGATTTAAGGGGCATTCCAAAGGTGACTTCCAATGTCGAGGCCCACTAGGTGGCAAGTAATGGTTCCTGTCATATTGGGGCCTCTGCATAAAATTCAGATTAAAATTTGGAGTAGGATAGAAATAAGACAGATGCAGTGGAAATATCTGGGAATTCCGCCAAAGAGGGGTTCTACAGATATGGTCCACTGCGGAAGGGTCCCTAAAGTTTATTGTTATAGCATCTCCTGCCACTGTTTTGGGACCCCTTCCTATCCAATCTATTCTTCTCACCGCCAGAATTTCCCCTAAAATATTAAGAGGGAGAGGTCTATTTATGCTTAACCACTGAATACATTTATTTTTAAGATCACTCTCATATTCTTTTTTCCCCTCTCTAAGGGCCGGAACACCTACTAGAACTACCACATAAGGTTGTGCTTCTGAGGGCAAGTTTATTGAAGGCAACTGGGGAGAAACTGCCCTAGACTGGGCAGATCTCGATGGCATAAGTATACCAGTTTTTTGCAAGATTGCATCCTCCTTGGAATGTGATCTATAATTATCAGATAGAGCCCTTGTAGACTGGGAAGTAGGACCTAAAACATTTGGAGCAGGAGGGGGTGGTGGCACGGAGCTTGTACGCTTGTGGATACTTGTTGTTACCCCTAAGTTTATGTTCTGTGCTACTGGGATATCGTCTGTAGCTACCCCCAAACTACCAGATGCAAAAGATGGTATCATATCCTGGGGAATTATGGACTTCGCTGTTCCCTCCACCCTATTGTTTAGAATGGAAACGATTCTATCTAGTTTTGAAACTAGAGGTTTAGTATGGGTGGCAATAGTCTGTTCCAAGCATGCCTGAAGATCAGCCACCATATTGGTGACCCAACAAGGCACCCCTAATTGGGGATGCAATGTACTATCAGATGGAGTCACCAAATTGTGGTTGGCCACCGTTTTTTTTACCTGGTTTCCTAGTTTTTCTATTTTTCCTCAGCTTAGGACCTAGCTTCCCAGATTTCACAATTAATGCAGGGAAGGAAGGAGGCAGGATAGAATGAGGGTCTTCAGCATTACTAGGAAACTCCACTAGGACCTGCCCTAGTTCCTCGTCTCTCAAAGATTCGGAAAGCATCTGTGAACATGGCAGCTCAACATAAGTAGGTATAAGATAAGAATCAGAGACCGTAGGATCAATGGTAATTGCTGAGCAATCCCCTCCATAATCTTGTAGGCATACTGTGGGAGTAATAGATAGTCTCCTTTCCGTATTTTCAATTGCAGTGGCCACAACTCCGATTGTTTGTTGCAACATTTTATCAATGGCCGTGAGTGTTGGTAAAGGCTGGGGCAATGCTGCATGTAATCTAGTATTTGGGCGGGGCACAGCAAGCTTTGATATCTTTCCCGATTTACTCATTTTATTTTCACAGTGATATGTAAAGTACGAGTAATTGGGACCAATAGGGATATCAAAGGAAGTCCTGGACAGTCAAATGCAGCAAAATGGTTGGACGAAGCTTTTACAGTCAGATCATATAGTGAGCAAATTTAAATGTCCCAAGCAAAGTACCTTTATATGTTCCGTCCAGTCATGGCCATTCCCAGGGTTTTCTAGGGCAGGTCGTTAATGAGGTGGCCCAGCCCGGCCTCCACCGGCCCCGGACGGCCACAGATGGCCCGCCCTTTGTCCGGGCTTAGCCCGCGCGCGGTCCCGCGACGCGGGGAGTGTAGATGGTTTTATGGCGCCTCCAGGCGCGACTTCCGGGATGACAGCTTCCTGTTTCGGTGGCAAAGGAGTCTGGGGGTTGCGGTCCTCCCTCCACACAGCGACTGCAAGGGTAACGAACGCGGCAGCGGGAGGGAGACCTGGCCAGCAAAGGGGAGCGTCGAGATATTGGGGGCTCCAGAGGGTGAGTACACGGATCAAGTCTTAGCCCCAGGAAAATGCTAATGAGAGCACCCACTCCACCGGTAGTGTAGATGGTTTTATGGTGCCTCCAGGCGCGACTGCCGGGATGACAGCTTCCTGTTTTGGTGGCAAAGGAGTCTGGGGGTTGTGGTCCCCCCTCCACACAGCGGCCGCAAGAGTAACGAACGCGGCAGCGGGAGGGAGACCTGGCCAGCAACGGGAGCGTCGAGATATTGGGGGCTCCAGAGGGTGAGTACACGGATCAAGTCTTAGCCCCAGGAAAATGCTAATGAGAACATCCAGTCATTTATAAAAAAAGAAAAAAAACTTGTAAAAGACAACAAGCCGCTAAAGACACTCAATTACAGATCTGGGTGTTTTTGCTCTTTTCAATTTTTATAAGGAAACAATGCTAAATAACATTCTTTCAGGTATCTATATTACATTATGATAAACACATATACACAAAAAATAAATTACATGGGTGTAAAAACCAAGGACTCCTGGTTGGACTCTTTATCTAGCTAAATTCAATCACTTCACATGGCTAAGAGTGGCCATAATGTAGATCTCTAACCCACCATGATCTACACAAGCATCACACCAGAATCTAAGCTGTGGAGGCCAATCCAAATTCTGCACTGCAGAGCCTAACTCCAATCATTGCTGTAAACACCAGTCCTTATGTTTTTTAGGTGTTTAGGTATCACATTTGCGTAGCCAAAAGTCAAGTCACTTCAGACCTGTGTGGGTAGACAAAATTTGCCAGTAAGATGAGATCTGAGAACCAGTTTCTACGATGTCTTCTTCATCTTGGTCCAGGGACCCCCAATGGACGCTCTCAGGCTAGATCTCGGAATTATCTTTGCTGACCAGTGTGTAGAACTCCAACCACGAAGCCTGAGCTTTGAGAACCTCCCGTGAGCTCTGGTCAAGTGCCAAGTCTACCAAGTTACCCTGGTACAACCACATAGCTGCCACTTTAAACTCTAAAGGCTTCTAAGAGTTTTGGTCCAACTCTAAGAGCATGTCTGCAACGAGTGTACAGTTAGTAAAGGAGAAGCTGTGGAATTAAAATAGTGCCTATTTGAGCGGCAAATTAGTAACACACTTTCAGGTTTTTAAACATTTTCCTGCGTAAAAAACCTCACTCAGATGAATTATGTCCAGAAACAAAAAGAGCACTGTATAATAGATTCAGACTAGGCACACTGTCAGTGAAGTCCTATATCAGACTTTATGTTCTTTCACGCTGCAGGCTAAGAGACATTATTTCCTCCCCCTTTTGATTAGTCACAACTTCAGATATTGCAAGGATGCTTTGACTCTTTGCATGCATACTGACACTGATTTAATTTTTAACCAGGTATCTTCATAGATTGAAGCTGCATGGAAGTTTACCAGATCGTTTTAAGCAATTAAATGTATTAAAAAGGGTTTATGTCTATAGCTCATCTTATCGTTCACTTGCGCTTTATCACTTTATGAGTCCCCTATGGAAGAGACTGGCAGCTAGTTTTGTACTTTTTAGTACTGTTTTAAGTTTGGCATCTTTGTAGCATGTTAATAATTTCATTTGCATAGTTATGGGCACCAAGAAGCACTTGCGCTTAGTCATCAAGTTTATACTTGGAACTGCTCATATTGACCTAGTTTTTAAACAGGTATCTTCATATATGTAAGCTGTTTGGAAGGTTACCAGACCGCTTTAGGCAATCAAATGTATTAAGAAGGGCTTATGCCTATAGATCTATTTTTCATTCACTTGCACTTTAGCACTTTGAGTCCCTTGTACAAGCAACTGGCAACTAGTTTAGTACTTTCAGTAAATGTATGTTGAATTGTATGATGTTTAGGCAAGGTACTGTCGTACGGTTCATACTATATCAGTAAGACTGTGCGTTTGGACAACATAAACATCAAAACTGTGTGAGACTGAATCCACGCATACCATATGGATATGTTACCCTTAGTCCTGGCTTGCTCACAGTGCACAATCTAGACCTCTATTCTTACAAGGTACCAAATGGCATGTGCAAACTTAGAACATAAAAATCCTGACACCCCAAGGAAATCGTGGAAACAGATCAGTCCCTTTCATTAATAACTCATGCATGCCCAAAGGGAAGCACAAGGAATACTCTAAATAGCATTTCAAACAAATATTGAAGCATTAGGATTCTTGTGTAAAATACGTGCGCTGCAATGATTAATAGAAGGAAACAGAACAGAGCTATCACCATTACGAGAATGGTAAAGAAAGTAAACAGCTCAACTATTGTGCTGTTACATTGATTATATGCATACATATATAATCATATCTATACTCCTACCTAGCGCTTCCTAACCTAGTGGGCAAAGGGGTTGCGAATCTGCCAGAATCCTTTAGGGTGATCTAACTCCCAGTTATCAGGTAAACAGGATTCAGCTGAGCTGGAAATCCAGCATGGGGTGACCCCAACTGCGACAGCAAAATGCTTCTCAATCTAAAACAAAGGATTGGTGTTCCTTATATAATAAACATCACCCACATTACTATGCAGGAGCTCAAGTCAGGCCATCATTATTGATTTTCCCATTGCAGAGCTGTCGCCAAGTCCACAATAACAAACATCAACATTTTGTGCAGTGAACTTAGTGCTCGCACAGAATGTTCAAGGCCCTGATAAAATGTCTATGAAGAACGATAAATGTAAGCAAGTTCATTTCAGAGAATATCATCCCATGTCGGCACGCAAGAAAATGTGTATTAAGAGTCAGTGTTTAAGAAAGATGTCAATTTTAAAAATGAACATGTAAAATGTTGGTGTTCCTTGTCTGAGGCCCATTTAGCCATATGAATGTATGACGTTACATCGCGGTCTTTACAATGCGATACATCTACAACGCAGGCATTACAACACAAGTCGTTACAATGACTTGCGCTGGAGGTCGCTGGACTTAGGAATAGTATGATTTACTATTCCAACTCCAGCCTACGTAACAGTAGGGAAGGTGTTGGAATAGTAAATCATACTATTCCTTAGTGTATAGCGCCATCCAGCACAAGTCGTTGTAATGGCCACGTTGTAAACATATTGTGGTGTAAAGACCGCGTTGTAACGGATGTTTCCCAACCATATAACAGTACCCTTGTAGTAGTTCATCCATTGTGTCTGCACAGTTATGGACACTGAGAAGCACTTGCACTTTGTCATCTAATTAACGTTTGAAATTGCTACTCAACTCAGGGAAGTCTTAGGCTGGCTTAGTAACTTTATCAAAGCAAAACATTTTAATGGTAATGTATTAATATATGTTGTTTTATGCATTGTCTTAACTTAAGTTTGTGTTGTGTATTGTATGGCTTACATTTATCAGCTGAAACAATGAAGTTAACTTGACTTGACTAACTTGACTTTTGATTAGCCAAAAACAATGAATCTGTTTATTGGGAAACAGCACCTACTAGAATCGAGAGATCTTAAAAAACACAGCCAATAGTCACGCAATCTACTACAAGAACCAGATTACATTGGTGGTAAAGTTATTTTTTCAGAGCATAAATTAAAATAACACAACAAATTTAAATGTGAAATATATTATGTGCAAAGTCAACAGGAACCCTTGTGACATATATACAAACATAGGCAATGTCAACAGTGCACAGGAATCTATGGAATTTTTGAATTTGCTAGGACTTCCAAGATTTGTATTTGAAAAGTACATCATGTATATACACTCATTCTAGTCCCACAGGCTTGGAACGTGCATGTTTGGACCATGTTTTAAGAAGGTAATCCTGCTGATCTCTCAAATTAGCATCTTCTTTCTGTGCTTAATCTGGCAGGCAAACTGGTTTATAATATGGAGCCGGAGGTAAAACAATCTTGAATAGAAAAGAGGAGCACTCTTCCTAATTCACAGATAGGTATAAAAAAGGTATACCAACGATTTAATTGCGCTAGTGCTCATAGGCGGGGAATGCTTGCAATCCTTTTTGTACTGAGTTTGTCAAAAAGTCATGCAAACACATGTACAATGTACTACTGTCCAAACCTGTTCCGAACCTGGAATTACCCTGGCTGTTTCATGTCAGGAAATTGAGATAATAAATATCGGCATGCAAGAAGACTGACTGCAGAATAAGGACTTCTGCTATATTGTCAAGATAAGTTTGTAAACAAGTGCAAATGTACTATTCTTTACTCCACATCTATGTACCTTGAACAAATATTGATAGATATACTTGCAATCAATACTTTCATGCTCCCATGACTTAGGTCATTAATGACTTCGCTCCACTTACAGAGAAAAGATCCGAACCAAAAAGGTATTCCTCCTGGTATTCCCAGGTGCTGATTGATGAAAATAACTCTTCAGATTCACTGAAAGTTGAAGGTCTCAAAATCCCACTAAAACCGCCTTTAAAAATCTTAGAAAAAAATGTATATTTTTAAGGTAAATCCATGGCCATTAAATCCAAAATTGACGTGTGTGAAAATCGGTCTAATTAGATCTGCCATAAATCCCTTGACTGAGCTCAGTGTGGCTGAACCAAATAATGTGAGTAATTTGCCCAAATTTTATCTCCAAAACCAAATCGAATGAAGCTTCCCTCTCACCTCAGCCCAACTAACCGCATATCACCCTATGTTGCAACTATCCCAATAACTAATCAATCCCTTTTTAAAGTGATCTCCAAGGAAGAACTACTGTTCATCATCTCTAACTCAAACCCTCAAATGATGTTTCTTCACTTCCGCCTGCTAACCTTGCTAATCCGATGCAAGCACATCTTGTGTTGCAATGTTCTAAACCTATCAACCTCTCGCTCACTCAGAGGTAGTTCTGGATTGCCTGAAAGTTGGACAAGTGCCTCATCTCCTACAAAAATCTCACAGCAGACCCAAATGAGCTTGACAACTTCCACCCAGACTTGGTTCTACCTTCCTTGCCAAAGTTCTTCGAAAATAAAACTCAAGCAGTTTGTCTTCCAGTCAAGTTTCAGAACTGAACAAGCCATCCTGCAAATTATTGATGACGTTTTATGGATATTGGATAACGGTGATTCCTGCTTCCTAAACCTGCTAGTCCACTCAGCCAGTTTCGATGCATTTAACCATGAACATACGGTTATTGAAGGCAAGGTGCAGAATTGGTGTAAATCTTTCTGGCAAACCACTCTCAGCTGTTCAAAGTGTGCAGTTCCTACCCCAATCTAGTTCCATTTCCAACTGCACAACCAGGGGGTTTGTCCCAGTCCCTGCACTTTTCAAACTCTATTTGGAACTGTCTTCAAAGTCAAAGAGTCACCAATACAAAGATGACACCCAGCTCTATCTGAAGGCGTCTTCACCTGCTGGCATATTTTTTCTGGCCTCAACTCTCAACATCATACAATCCCGGCCGACTGCTCACCACCTAAAATTCAACGCCATCAACACTGAGTCCCTACTCATTGCAACCCCAACCCTGGCCTTACCCACCCAAAACTGGTTGGCTCCACTAATGTCTTAAACTGGACCCTGACCATTATTGTCAGCTCTAAATCTCTTGAAGTCAAACTTGACAAGCAACTTCCTCTTCACAAACACGTTCACTCCATGGCAAGAAATGCAAATCACCAGCTCAAACTCTTTAGGGGGATCAACACTTTTCTACCTGAACAGGACCTTCCAAGCCTTGGTACTTTTTGGAATACATTTAAGAAATGTCATTTGATAAGGCACTACCATAGTACAACACACTCTTTGTAAGACCTCATTGTGTACAAAGGTATGCCTAATTCCTGGGATCTAATGTTTTGACCACATCACTCGCATTTCACTCTCTCTTGAGATGATTCCTTGTTGAGGAAAGATCCTAATACAAACTTGCATGTTTAGTGGACAAGCTTGCACACTTGGATAATTCTGACTGTCTAACCAAGAAGTTGAAGATTTCAAGAGGTGACTTCCAACTCTGAAGCTCTGACATTTTCATTCTTGACAATCCAGTCTTTAACATTAAGGCACTTTGACCAGGTTTAGCTCAGACTGTGCACCCAAAGTCCAGAATTATATTCTTCCGTCTTCCTGCATTACAAAAAACTAAAACTAGTTTTCTGATCCACCATTACTGGCCTTATTCTCACTAGCTGTCTTCATTTTCACCACAGCTTTTATATATATTTAGGTACAAGCTGTTCATTGTGAAGGACCTTGCACTTCGGACAGAGCTTTGACTGATGTTATCATTGTCTATAATTCTGATTTATTAAGGCTGATGGCTGCCTGTGTTGCTGCCCATGCTACTGATTATCTTGCATACCTTGTATAGTGCCTATGTGAAGTGTTGTATTGGGAGGTATAAGTGCTTTCTAAAAACATCAAATAAATAAATACATTCTGAATCTGATATTCTTGTAGGTCAACATTAAAAATTCGATATAGTGCTGGAATACCCCACGACCCCTGCATAGGTTTACATACTTGCTGACCTCAGACTTCAAATGTATAATTCCCTTACATCAATAGGCACTACAGTGATTCCCTCGTAAACCAGTGTGTCTGTGTGTGTGTCTGTGTATGTGTGCTTCCTTGCTAGGATGAAATAGGGTGTCAGCATTATACTATGCAAATGATCTATTTCTCTGTTTGTATTATTATGTGAGAACACATTTATAGGTCAACAAAATAAGTAGTATGCATTAACTGGATATGCCGCTTTATTGCTCTCAAAATCACTTACAACCAGTGCTTAAATGGAGCTTGTGGTTTTCGGTGCTGGGCACCGGCACTTAATTGTCAACACGGCAACTATGAAAATCTGCCACATGGTGGCGCTGCTTATTTTATTTAGAGATGAGCACAACAACAGTTGTTTATAAATTAAATATACATTAAAAATGACTGATAACTGCTGCCCAAGCTTTGGGCCCTGGAATAGTTTGAATTGTCCCACTTGTAGAAGTGTGGTAGTTAGTAGTTTTGTTTGTACTGTTATTGGCGATGCTGGCAGGAGCTTTGGGTGGTGCGGGTTGATATGACCTCCTGACTAGATCCCTGGCACTGACTTTTTCACACACTAAGCACTGAACAGCAATCAATCAGAGTGGCAAAATTAAGGCTATGAGTAATTACCATGCTGAAGCTACATTGTTAATGGCAATTAAACATTTTAAATACTAAGGTATAGGCTTTGACAATAAACTATCTTTAGTAGAATCATATACAAGTCAAACGATCTGTGGAGCCGCCATTGTCCTCACGGCTTTAATTGCAAGTATGGAAGATGCTTTCTAAAACCATTATTTAAATTGTTTGAATCAAAGGTCACTGCTTTCTTAGCAAAGGTGGACCTATCCAATGCTCCAGTTAACTCAACGGAGGTGCCGATAGAAGAAAGCTGCCTGATCTGCAAACTAGTACCCCTCTAGAATTGATCAGATCCAGTGGTCTGTCTCTTTGACTGCTACCCTCACTTTTTTTAAACTGAGCAGAACATCCTCTAATACCTTAATCCATTATATGTGGGGTAGGCTTAGGAGAACTGGGACAGGGAATATATTGAAATTATGCTCAGTTTTGTTTATGTTATGTTATAGTATGTATAGAGCGCATGGCTGCCCCAGCAAAGGGGCGTCCCAGGGCTAAGCTCAGAGAAAAACATAAAAAAAATAGGTGACAGGGCCAAGAACGCCACAGATGATTATTTAGAGAAAATATGAGTTTTTATGGCCTTGCGGAAAGCAGCATGATTTTGAATGCTTCTAATACTCACCGGAAGGGAGTTCCAGGGTTTGGGGGCCAGAGCTCGGAAGGAGTGTCCTCCAGCTCTGGCTCTCTTAAACCGCAGGACAGATGCCAAATGCTGGTTTGGAGATCGTAAGAGACGAGCGGGAGTGTAAGGTATAAGAAGATCTGCAAGGATTTCAGGGGATTGAGCGTTTAGAATTCGGCGGGCAATGCACAAAAAAGAATACGCTACTCCACTGGGAGCCAATGAAGTCTATTGATAAACTCTGAAGTGTGACAGGTCCTTGGAAGCCCAAGTCGATCGGCAGTGTTTTGTATTCTTTGGATGCGCTGTATCTCTGCTCTGTTAAGCCCTAGGTGCAGAGCACTAGCGTAATCTAGCCTAGATAATATAGTGGCCTGGATAATAACCTGTTGAGTTTTGGCATCAAAGAAACCCAACAAAGGTTTGAGACCGCGAAGGAGCCAAAAAAAGACACCTGCCATTGCCTTGATTTGGGGCTGGAAGGTAAGGGCCGTATCCATCCAGACACCCAGGTTTTTAAACGTCTGTTTGGGTGTAGGCGGGGAGCATAGGGTGGAAGGCCACCAATGCTCACTCCACAGATGAGGGTTTTTCCCCACCAGCAAGATTTCTGATTTGGTGGCATTTAGTTGGAGGCAGTCGATGTCATCCAGCCCGCAATCGCTGTTAAATTCCCTTCGAATTTAGAGGCATCCAGCACGGGGTTATCGGATAGCGCAATCACTAACTGTGTATCATCCGCATAGGAGACCACAGTCAAACCCCTATCCTTTTGCCACTGCTGCCAAGGGTCAAATATAGATATTAAATAAGGTCGGGCTCAGGGCAGAGCCCTGTGGGACCCCTTGGAGCACACTGTGCATCTGAGAGCAGAAAGGGGGGGGTGATCACTTGAAAGGATCTCTCTGAGAGAAATGAAGAGAGACACCCCAAGGCGGAGCCACAGATACCAATGTCCTCCAAGTGCTGCAAAAGAATCTGGTGGGATACTGTGTCAAATGCAGCGCTTAAGTCCAATAAGATCAGGGCAGAGGTTCCTCCCAAATCCAGTGAGAGCCGCAGGTGTTCCGTGACCGCCAGAAGGGCAGATTCCGTACTGTGGACGATAACCGTTCTGAGAGGGCTCCAGTAGTTTATTAGTGTAGATGTAGTTGGTAAGGATGGAATTAATGTGGGCTTCGGTGATCTTGGCTGTTAAAGGGAGAAGGGGAACGGGACGGAAATTCGCTGGCTTGGAGTCATCTAATGTGGGTTTTTGTGAGGAGTGGGATCGCCTTAGCATGTTTCCAGGCGGTGTGGACAACAGCACAGGATAGAGACAAATTTAGGAGTTCACAGAACACGGGAAATAGCTGCGGTAAAAAAGTCTTAAATTGGTCAGGTTTGAGGGGATCAGCCAAAGATCCGGATTTAAGTTTGTTTCAAATCAGCCGCATGGCTTCCTGGGAGAGTACCGAAAAAGTGGAAAGTAATGGGCCAGCAGCGGCCATGAGGATAGGCCGACCTGTTGGAAGCACCGTGTGTGGAAAGGCTTTGTAAATATCATCCACCTTTTTAATGAAAAAGGCCGCAAGGATCTCACATTGCTTGTTGGAAGTGAGGGGGGATGACATAGGGTGCCCAGATGTTTTAAGATCCTTAAGTAAGGACAATATACATTTAGTGGAGTTGCTGCTGTTTTTAATTTCCTCTACAAAAAAGTCAGCTCTCTCCTTCAGAATAGACTTGTGGTATTATTTAATAGCTGCCCGATATTGTGGTTTCAGGATAGGGTCATACTGTCTTCTCCAAGCCCTTTCAAGGGCTTTGCACGCCCTTCTAGCCTGGTCCAGCTTGTCGTTAAACCATGGGCCGGATTGTGTTCTACGCTATGGGACATTTTAGCAGGGATTAGAGTATCGAGAGTGTTAGACCTATGTGGATTGTTAGGAAGATTAGGTCTTTGAGTAAGGAGAAGGTCACAGAAGTGAAGTGTCCAACTTATGCCAGGGACGTTTTAAAATGGATTTCTGAGGGGCCTATTGAGAAGGGCCTATTCCCTGTAGTGTCAACGACACCAGATAGTGGTCGGACCAGCTCATGGGGATGGGGGGCTAACTGTAAGAGTGGATAAATTCGAGAAAAAGGGTCTAACAGGTGGCCTGCTGAATGAGTATTGTTAGGGACACGTTGTATGTGTTGGAAGGCTGCCAGGTCCGCCAGAAAATTACTAATCTCCCTATCTTGACTTGCTTCCAGGTGCAGGTTAAGGTCCCGACAATGTTAAAATTGGCAGAACTAGTAGCCAACAGTCCGATGTAGTAACAAGGGCTTCCATGAGACCTTTTGAAGGCCCTGGGGGGCGATAAATCAGGAGCCCCGAAAGGGTGAAGTTGGCATTAACAAAAATTTTCAACAGTGCACATTCAGAGTCTACAATGCTTTCTTTGGTGAGGGTACAGGTATATCCAGTTTTAAAAATAATAGCAATGCGACCACCCCTACCTTCACTATTAAGTGTTTTAATGGCATATCCCTGGGGCAGTGCCAAGTTAGGCTCCGCCTCAGTATTACCAGTGAGCCAAGTCTCAGTTAAAAACAGAATATCAGGGGCCTCATCCTGAATTAGGTCAAACACTTCAGCTAAGTGTTTGACCAACGAGTGGCAGTTAAGACTAAGAAGTTTAATAGCAGGCATGGGAGCTTACACAGGACTATCGATTGCCAAAGAGTTAAAACCACAAGAAGTGCAGACACAAGGACCTTCCAAGGGGACGTCAGGTTGATATGTACAATGATAGATACCCTTACCAATATCGATAAGAATGTTCCGTGAATAAGGCCGTTGAAGGGCGGCCAAACCGGCAGCATGTCTGGCGTCTGGCGACGTCCAGGCGCAGCGGGTGCAGACGGGCTTGCCTTAGGCACGCCTCTGGCATGCCAGTGGCATGCCCGCACAAGCATGAGCTTATGTAGGTCAGGGAGTCAGGGAAACAACTAGACCGCTGCCTGCCTGCCTGCACGGAAGTGCCTGAACAGAAAGGAAGGAAGGGCGTGTGTCTTCTGCTCTCTGCTCAATCGGCAACTACCGCCATGGCAGACTCCGGTGTTGTCAGAAGGCTGGCGAAAAGTATGCGTAGGGACAACACAGAACAGTGGGTAACCTAATCAGGTTTCAAATATACTTTGTTTGATTTATGCCTTCAAACATATTATTGGCTATATGAGTCCCAAAAAACAACTTCGCAGAGGTATTGCATTTTTTATAAAGACCGACACTTTTAAAACAACTGCAACATGTTTGAGGTCTACAGAGTACAACAAATAATGGGAATCAGATGTAGTCATCATTTGAACCACATTGGAGGTAACAGATGCCTCCCACAACAAAGCACAATGTGGCAGGATATGCTGACTGCAGGGAAGGGTTGGAACCTCTAGACCATGTGTCAAATTCCTCTTAAATGTTGTGTCCTTTAAGATTAGTTCATCTATGGCCCTCACACTATGCTGACGATGACTCAAGGAGAAAAACAAAAACGTGATGCCTCCCAGAGTAATTTCCAGAGGCAGAGATTAATTGAAGCATTCCCTTCATTACATTTTGTGCTGTTTGAGTCATCTTAAGTAGTAGAAGGCGTGATCTGGTCCAAGGCTTGATGTTTCACAGGTCTGTCTTGCACATCACATATTTGGCTAAAAAAGGCTGACACAGATCTGAGTTACTTGTATTCCTATTCACAGGGATGTCGTCTAGAGGGGAAGATAAGGTCAACCAATTTTGAGGTCGCGCCAAAATGGCTTTACCTGTGGTTGCTCTCTGCCTGTAAGGACACAGACAAGCTACACAACAATGGAATCTAATGTTGCCCAGAGCAAGAAACTGAGGTTAATTCCAGCATTTCATCCTTCACTTCTTATGCTGTATAGAGACGAAGCACTTATTGATCAACCCAATGAAGTACACTGACACCTATTTATTCGATTCTCTGTTTGTATTTCATGGTTTTATTAATTCTAGGGAAGGTTTGGAATACGTGTGTTTAATCATGATATTCAGTATATGTGATTTTAATTAATTGTAAATAAACTATACTTTAATGTGCATACTTATTATTGACATGTAAATGTATTTGAATCGTTCTAGTTTTTCCCCACCTCAGTGTAGGGAGCCCAACATGGCAAATATAGCTCTTTTAAATAACCTTGACTTGGAACAGTCTTTGACAGTGAAATATGACTCCCAGCTGTTATGTGGTGTGCCTTTTCTCCAAATGAAGTCTTGCTTTTAATGAATAACACGTGTGTGCGTTGTGTATTTTTCACAACAGCAGAAGGCGCACAGCAAGCCTGGCATCGGTGTTGTAAACAACACTATGGACAGCAGGTGATGCTTGGCTGTTTTTTAAAGATGTTTAAAGTGAACAGTTCCACTTTTTATAGTATCTTCTTCATATAATTGCGTTTTGCTTTGGCTAAATATTTATCTTGGACTTTCTGGCACTGCCTTCGGTTCCTGCTGTGGAGTCCCAGGAGGCTTTGCTGTTCCAAAGCTGATATTAGGTTACACAGGGCACTATAACTGCGAGGAGAAAATACTCTTTTAGTATTTTGACTGTGTTATAAATTATGGATATAAAATGAGTTTTAGAAAGGCATCTTTTGTACGAAAGTTTACTCCTTGCTTGTTGCCTCCCGGTGTGAACGTGACCGAATGGCACAAATGCACTTTTATCATGAGCCATCTCCATAATGTTATGCATAACGCACATATCAGCTTTTCAGTAAAAATAAAAATCGTTCCCCAAGGGAGAAAATTATATGGCATTGAAAAAAATCAAATGAAATACAGGCGATGTCCAAACACAAGGTCATTCATGCGAGCTCGGGTTTACGACCTGATGCCGAATAGAATCGAACATTCAGTGCAGGCCCATACGTTGTGAATGAAATTTGACTTTTGACGTTTGTTGGTTATGTGCATCTCCAAAGTCCAAATATTAAGTTTATTTACGGATGGGGGGGGGGGGGGGAGGGGGGGGGTCAAGTTTCTGCTTTTAGTGTATGTCATTTTATTACCATCACCTATTCTTCTAACTAGTTTACCTACAGGGCTTAAATACCTAGAAAGAAGATTAAAGGGCAGTAGCGGCTCGCACAGGTATGAGTGGTAAGGCGGTTGGGCGGTGGAAGTCAACAGACGATGGGATAAGTAATATTAAATAAGTGTGTAGTCTGGAGATGCACAAACTCTAGGTTTAAAACGTACCGCAATGGTTGAGATTGGTTTTACTAATAAGAATGTATTTTTGTCCAAACTTCGTTAGCAATGTTAAGCTAATGAAGGACTTGGGAAAAATACCTTTCTGGGATCTGCATGGTACAAGTTCTTTGCAGCAGGCATATTAACCCTCTGTGCTATTTTATAACAAGGCCGAACTACCACTAGACAAACCCCATCTCTCTCCAGTAGAAATATCACCAGAGTTATCCTGACATTTTTATTGTTGCCTGAAAACTTCCTGACACACGAGGAACTCTGCAGCTGGTGATTTTAAACACATATTTAAAATACAGCACCCTCTGAGGTCAGGTGCGGCTACACGGTTCGCACCACCCTAGAGCCGGCCCTGAGTAGACAACTGAAGTAAGTAGCATATGGGCCTGTATTTGCATTTGGGAGGGGCGTGGACGGGGGCAGATATCGTGCCAATGAGTACACATTTTTTGATAAAGCAATAAAGTATTTTTTCCACACAACCGCATCTCTTGCTTCATTGAGCTGAAAACGAACCTTAAAGAGAGCACGCTGTAGCTTAACAACAGTAGCAAGAGGCCATGTTTGTGAGAATTGGACAGAGGAAATCTGACACACTTGTTCTTCAAAAAAACCTTGCTTGTGCAAGTGAAATGGGAAATGTCTGACTCACCCAATCATTAATGTATTTACAAGTCACCCATGAAGCTCCTCGCAAGGGACAACAAGCCAGGCTTAAGCTTAGTTGCAGACCCATGCAACACTGGTACGCTGCTTCCATACCCAACATACACCACCCTCGCATAGGCAAAGCTGCAGCTAAAATCACTCTGTCACACACAAGAAGGGAGCCCAGGATACAGATAGAAATCGCAGCGCTTCTTGACTTTTTTCAGGGATAAGAAGTGCTGTATATTATGTACTTCTGGAGTTTCTACTTACACAACAATCAAGAAACGGTTATGCATCTCACAAGAGATAAGGAAAACACTATGTAAAAAACAAGTCAATCCAGTCCAATATAATATAATGCAATGATGGGTGCAGCCCCACACTGTCGGCTGCCCACCACTGCGAACATAAACCAATGGACTGCCTGGGCCTCTGCTTACTTACTTCCATTTGTGAGCACAAGAGAAGTGTGAATAGAAGGCTCACAAAGCTGACAGCTTCCTTCACATGCACAGAGTGCACTGTGGGCCTCATTACGATGTTGGGCGGATTTATGTCCACCCAAGACCGTTTCTGTAAGGGACTCGCCCGACCATAGGTTAGAGGTTCCGCACACCGAATTACGATGCGACCGCACATGGTGTGGTCGCAAACTTCCATTTTACAATGGGAGCTTGTACAGCAGGCCAAAATCGCCCGCAGCACAAGATCCCATTGAAAAATGGAAGTTTTTACACATCCCTGCACCGTGTGGCAGGTACATCACTGTGCCTACCACAGGGTGCAGGGATGTGAAGTGGGGCACGGGCCACAACTGGAGAGGCCAGGGGGAAGGAGGCCCTACGAGGGTCCCCGAAAGGCACCTTCCGACAGTAGTTCCATGTCGGAAAGGCCGACATGGAACTGCGGTCGGAAGGTGCCATCATAATCTCGACGGCAGAAACGCCATCCGTTAGGGATTATGAGGCCCTTCCAACTGGCCGAAGGGCTCCTTAAGGCCGTCGGAGCCCGGTCGGATTAACTGCGTGGTTTAAACTCTGACCGCCATCTTTGTAACACGGCGGTCAGAATTTAAACCATAGATGTCAGTTGGAAAGCCTCCGACCTGCAATCAGAGGCTTTCCGACTGACACCCAAATCAGGCCCTAAGTGTTGTGGAAGGGTAATTGTGTTTCCTGAGCTAGGTCAGTGAATGAAACAGGTGTGTGTCTGTTTAAGTCCTCCACAGGTCCCTGTCTCCTCCTCTCATTGATTGATGTCTTCATGCAATGAGAGGTTCGCCTCCTTTGATGGGACTGGCTAACACCAGTCACTGCTTGCCATCACTTCCACCCTCTCCTGTTGCCGCCATCCAGCTAATGCTATAGCTTTGGCACTGATCCTACTTTGCACCCCACTAACACGGAGGAGCAGGTGCTGAATCATGAGCAAGGTTCGGCCCTGTATTTTGTGTTTTGACCCCTTTCCTGCCTGTGGTTGTATGTCAGTTTGTTTGCAGATTTCTGTGTGAGGACACATTAGGTAAATGAATGAGGTATATGGGCAGACACTTTAGAGCAGGGGTCTCCAAAATCAGTCCTAACTACATTTATCTAAATGGGGATATGCTAAAAATCTGGCATGGATACGGCCCTCTGGGACCGACTTTGGAGAACCCTGCTTTAGAGCATTGAGTGTTATGAATAAATGAGGGTGCTTTGTAAAGCACACAGCTACTTCTAGGAGTGTCCATGCACTAAGAATTTAGAGACATGAAACAGGCATAGCCACATCAAACAGAGGAGAACAACCGTAACTTTAGCTCATTGCAAAATAGAGTTCCAAGCCAAGGGTCTGAAGTTCTAGAAGGAGCTTTTTCCAAGCCTTGACTGCCTATCGTTCCTTCACTGCATGCATCGGCTGCGCATCTGCGCCATGGCCCTCCTTATGACTCCGACCACTGCTGCCTTCTCATTGTCCTCGACCTATCGGCAGCTTTTGACACAGTAGATCACCAACTTCTCATCAAGGCCCTACAAGAAAGGGTAGGTGCCGATGAGAAGGTCATCCGCTGGTTCACCTCTTTCCTCCAGAACCGCTCGCAAAGGATAACAATCAAAAACTTTACCTCCGACCTCCACCCCGTCAGCAGAGGTGTGCCCCAAGGCTCAGTGCTCTCACCACAACTGTTCAACATATCCATGGCACCCCTAACCACCATACTTAAAAAGGTGAATATCCCCTTCCACCTATACGCCGATGGCACCCAAATCTATCTAGAAACCTCCTCCCTAAATGACATCCTCAGACTCAACAACACTCTAAAAGAAATTCAACGCTGGCTGTCCCAAAATCACCTTAAACTCAATCAGGACAAAACGGAGATCCTCCTCATCTCCAACAAAGAAGAGAACCCACAAATCGAAGAATGGCTTAAAGCTATGGATGCTCTAAATGGTAATCTCACCCTGGCTAACTCCGTAAAATCCCTAGGAATCCCCCTAGACCCTAAACTGGACATGACCAACCACATCAAAAACTCCGCAAACGCTGCCTTCCTCAACCTAAAGCTCCTCTACAAAATTAAACCATTCATCCCTACTAAAGACCTCAAACTAGCCACCCAATCACTGGTGCTATCCAGACTCGACTATGGCAACGCAACCTTAACCGGCACCACAAAATCCCACCTGGCTCCCCTCAAAACAACCCTCAACACAGCAGCCAGAATGGTTACTGGAATCAGGAAATACGACCACATTTCACCAGCACTAGGAGAACTAAAATGGCTCCCAGTTGAACAGCGAGCTAATTTCAGAATGGCCTGCCTCATGCACAAAGCCCTTCACACTGGAAAACCGGACATTCTGGCCGCCAAATTGAAGAGGGCCGGGCAGACAAGAAACCTCAGGAGCTCGAACTCCCTCCTTCTCATCCCACTGAGAACACGCAAACATAAATCCGCCGTGAGGTCATTTGCTGGAAACGCGCCAAAAATCTGGAACTCTATCCCAGCTGATATCAGAACTATCCCGTCCTTCACAAAATTAAAAAAACACCTTAAAGCCCTTCTCCTCAACCGCTCCCTCCCGAATGGATAGCCGCTACCCCACGCTATCCCTGGAGCCGGTGCTCTCTGACTCTACATCGCTCAGATCCACCTCAGCCCGCTTCAAGACAAATGTTCAATAAAATAAAGCTGCCTCAAGATTTTCGGACTACCTCAATAAAGCACTCAATGAGGCTACCTCAGGAATCAACCGCTACCTCAAGAAGCCTTAGCACTCTTGGAGTGCCAAACTTTTTGCTTAAGACTACTCTACTATGTAACTATTATTGAAACACTGTTGTAAAGCGCTCCGATACCCCCGGGTCAGGTCAGCGCTATATAAAACTCCAAAAATAAATAAAAAGATAAATAAAAGTAAAGAGAGTTCATCAGACTCCTAGGGTGACTAGAACACTAACTTCCACAGAATGGCACCTCTAGTTGACCACATAGAGGAAAAATGTCTGCCTCACTCCTGTTCTTCTTTACTGAAAAAGAAAGTGGACCAGCGAGCCCCTGCAGCAAGGTAACATCCCCTTACCACCCCACCCCACCCTCCCCCTTCCTCCAGCCTAAGGAACATGCACCTAACCCCAGAAATAGTTCAGAATCCAGCCTTAACACTACTTTCCCTGCCGTAGTTAAAGTGCAGGTGCTAACACTGTGGCTAAAATGTATGCAAAACTAAAGCGTGAACTAAAATAAAAACAATAAAGCATGAGCAAAAGAATATCAAAGGCTAAAGTATAGAAGAACCCAAACCAAGTCCATCAAAGATTTTGTTTTAAAATTACAGCAATGCAAAGCATGTCCACACCGCGGCTTCCTTATGTGATGGGGGGTATAGGGAAACAGTCACATCATGGCATTGGCAAGTACATGTGGGAAATGGGCACATCATGTCAGTGGGTGAAAAATTGAACTACATTATGGCATTAATTGGCTTACAATGGCAAGAGGCATCATGGGATTGCTAGCATAAGATAGAACAGGTTTAAAACAGAAAAGGTTTTGTTTGAAAGATGAATACGAATCAAAATTAGATTAACTTATAACATGTAATTAGTGCACAATAAATGTGGACTCATTGAACCATTGGGAAAACATTAGACACAACCACTAAACATTAACAAATCAATAAAGTTTGTGAATAGGCCCTTTTAAACCTTTGTGAAATATACACAGATCAAGCATTTTATAGTCTTCAAATTATCAATTTCTCAAGTTAGAGACCTACCTCCACATAGTCACCCTACCACACTTCCATCCCTTAAGTATCATCTCTCAATGTATTCAACATTCTTAAAACTACTGAGGGCTGAGCCAAAGTTTTATCAAGTTCCTTTTCATTCCCCACCAATGTTTTCAAAGTATGGTTTCTTTTCTCAAGCCATCTTCTTACGCATGTCCCCTGTGCTTTATCCTCTTCAGGTAAGGTTCCATTTCCATTCACACCTGACCTCATAATTATCTTTCATGCTCTTAATTCTTCTGCTGAGCAACTTTACAATTATAGCTGTACGGTGTGCCTCAGGGTTGGAGAGAACCATGGAAGAGGGAAGTAGGCAGGGATGGTTCTGTTCAGGTCAGTGGTGCCCAACAACTGTTCTTGCCAGGATGACCGCTTACTATAACAACAATTGGCATAGCCAATAGGTCTCGCTTTTGGAACCTTATAAGTATTTAGTGATGCAGCACAATATACTTGGTGCAACAACATCAACTGTTGCATGGCTAAGCACTTATAAGGTCCCAAAGGCGGGACTTATTGGCTATGCCAATGCGTTTTTTCTATGAAGCGGACGTGAAACCACACCTAGTAACTCTAAAATGGACCCCACAATGGGAACACCAAAAACTGAAAAGCCCATGCTGTGCAGGAACTGTGATGCATGCACACGGGGCACATGTTGTGCCCTCCTGTGTGCGTCCCCATGCATAGGAGGCACAGGGGGCCCTGCAGGGCCTCCTTTGTTTCCTCTCCGCCACAGTGTTTATGGAGGAGGAACCTCCTTTACACTCCTGGTGGAGAGGAAACCCCTAATATGCTTGGCGGGACTGCGACCGTCCCGCCTAGCATATTGCGGCCTAGTGAGCCTCAACACTGACAGGTAAAGCAGTTCCCTGGCGGCTGCGGCGGGACTGTGGCAGTCCCACCGCCCGACTCATAATAGGGCTGTCAGTGGACCACCAGACTCCTAATCAGGGCCTAAATATGAAATAGTTCTATGTGTGGTCACTAATTAAACAGTTTTATGCATGGCCACGGGGTTAAAGTAGTTACATGTGGGGTCACTGGACATGAAATAGGCTTGTGTGTAGCCCCTAGATATAAAACAGTTCTTCTGTGTGGACAATAACTACAGCAAACCCTTTGCCTTAACAGATGTGCGAAATTACCAGGTGACTTCTGCGTACTTCCCTGTGTTGGCTTGATCTTTTGAAATGTAGGAACACTGCGTAACCTTTGGGTGAGATTTGTGAAGCGCCTAAAGGCATTTTATTTTATTTGTGACGACCAAGGCGCTTTTACCTTTCCTGTTGAAGGTGTCACGAGATAAGTGTGCTTTTGAGTGTGTGCCGCGGTGCAAACTTGTTATGAAATGGGAATGCGCTGTTATTCCCTTAGATTGAAAAGAAGCAGCCGGCAAAGCACAGTACTCACAGATATAATGCTCAGTAGGCCGGGCTCATTAAGCATGCACCGACAATAATTTATATTCATCTTGAAATTAAATAAGCAGTCATCGAAACAACAAATGCCCTGTGTGCTTTTTAATTTCACACTTGAGAAGCCACGGTTGCTCTTTATAACCAGAGTTATTTGCAAAGCATCTGTAAGAGCTGGTTATAAATATTAGGATTTCAGTGTTGGGAAAATGTTATACAGATGTGAAAGAACAACCTCTATTAAATAAATCCCAAGCTGGTCTCGCTTGGTTTGATTTGCATCTTCAATGAAGTCACATTTTTGAAGTAAGCACTGGCAAAGCCAATAGGTCCGGCTTTCACGTTCCTATGCATATAAGCACAGGCCTTCACAAATGCTGTTTTATAGGATTTTGCATGTACAAATACTTTTATAACGTGAAAGCCTCACCTATTGGCTTTGCCAGTGCGGAGGGCTTTCTGTATAGAATGCATTTAGGAGAAACAAATTGAATGTGACAAACAGCATGATGCATAGTGTAATTTTCTAATATAAAATAGTGCCTCGTGCATTTCAGTGGAAACACTTCCTGTCAGGTGGAATGATAAACCAAATAGCCAAAAGCGTGAGGTGAGATGTTAGTACACCTCTAGGTGAAGCTAAAGTCTATTCTATGTATATGTAAAAGAATTGGTAAAAATACATCTTGCAGGTGGCAGCACTGTCAAGCCAGATGTAGCAAAAAGCATGACTCCTAATGACATTGGGTGGTCTCTGGTGTGGCTTTTCCACAGGCAAGGTAAGGAAATGTTCTTCGGTACTGTCTAGTGGCGTCGCCATTCATTGTAAAATGCCTTGAAAATAGCACATTGTAAGTGTATGTGGAGCGCTTCATGCGGCAACTTGTTTATTCCGTAGTGTTGACAAACTTTGGATTGTTTCTGCCTCATCTTCTTCGGCCTGACTCACCGCGCGGGGATATAAACAATTCTCTATATTTGGAAAAAAATCCTGAAGTTATGGACTTAAAAAAAACTCCCATGGGTACTTCTGGAAATCTGTAACCCGCCCTCAGTGGTCCGTTATACCCAGATGTGTCTCCCATGCACACTGCGCCCTAACTAGGATGAAAGCTTGTCTTGGCTTGCTTGTGTTCCATGTGGGGCTGGGCCTGCTTAGCAGTTCTAAATGGACTGTTCCCATCGGAGCAGGGTTAAGACTGATTTGCATATGGCGAGGTCCAAACTGAGGTGGCATGGGGGCGAAATAAAGATGGACAGGGATGCAGTCCTGAGTAGTTACCAGTGACCGAGATTGATTCAAGCATTCCGTCCATCACTTTTTTGTATACTAAAGACTACTGTTAAAGGCAATTAAATTTCCATAAACTGTCAACCTTCTAGTTTGAGTCCTGAAAATCCTGGCACCATTCGTGCGTATAGGTTTATTTACTTGCCCATAGTTCTCTGTCACCCGTCCTCGGTGTACGTATTAATAGTTCTGGGACGTAATGGAACTCTGACGCACGGAGGCCGCCAGGTGTCAGCTTGCGCCAGGTATCTGGAGAGTATCGCTGCTGAAGCGCTGATCACAGTCGGACCTAACACCCAAGTACCCCAGGGCTCGGCGGCACTCTGTGAAAACCATCAGCACAGGGGCGGCTGCGTTTGCTTATTTTCTCTAATTCAGTTCAACTGTGTCCAGAGCTAGTTCAGAAATGTTTTCCTTGCTAAGTGTTAACTCTAAGCATTCATGCGCTGTGGGCTTTGTCCTTCCAGTGCTAGCGCGGTTTGTTTTCCTACTTGAAGCTGCAGCATGGGTAATTTTCCTCCCTCACTGTGAATCGTGCACTGCTTCCATTACAATAGCTACAGAATTGTGCACGGGCTTGGACCAGGGATTCATCTTCGTACATGTTGACCTACTTATTCCCCTGAATTCTCTTTTTAAAGGTGATCTAGGGGAATGTATAATACATTTTATTGCATGGCTAAGGAGAAGCCTGGGGTCAAAACTTCACAGGGGGACATCTTGATGCCTCTGCCATTGTGGCAAGAAGTGACGCGCATTAGACTATATGTACTTTAGGGACATGAGAAAACATGGCGTCTGGCGCCATCTAGTGATCAGCCAGGGAAGCTGCTTTATAATGAAAATTACAGGCGTGCTCATGTTTAAAAACAAGCGCGCGCGAGAGAGGAGGGGGCCTGCGCCTGTTTCCATTGCGGGAGCGTGCAGGGGCACCATATGTTTGTAAGTTAATTACAAACATATGGTGTCAAGCTCGCTCCCGCAAGGCAATCGCCACACGTGCACGCGTTGCCATTGAAGGCAATGGAACACGTGCACGTTTTCGGCTGAAAAGCGAAGCGATTGCAAAAGGTATTTTTGCCTAAGCAGCACATGCGTGCTGCGTAGGCGAGACCTAAAAAGGAGTTTCATGTATATTCATTATATGTAAATGTAATTTACGTGAATATCCTGAAAATATGATTTGTTTCTGGGAGCCTGCACCTGTAATGGACACCCCGAGTTTAGATGTAGGAGACCACAAAGCTCTTTCAATGAATGTCCAGTACTAGCCTTTTTGCTCCTACGATAAATCAAAGCTGATTTGTGGTGGATTAGGGGATTATCTGCAGACTATATACATTGTGCTTGGAACCAAATTCTGATCACCCTCGATAAATATAAATTTGACTTGAATGGAGCAACAAGGGCCTTGCTTGAAAATTCTAATTTTCAATATTTGTGAGCTGTAATTACATATTAGTATTCAGGACGTGTGATAAATGAGTCAATCTCATTCTAGTCCTAAGTATGTTCTTGTACAACCAGGAAAACAATGCACAAATGAATACTATTTCTTTTTACATATGCTCAGAATTGTAAATGGAAGGGGGCGCTGCCAGTCAAGAGTGATGCACACTACCCAGCACTGTTTTCTCGAACTCCCATGATACTTGAGGGCAGTTAGTGGTAATAGACACCACATGCCTTTAAGGAACACTTCAGATTTATTTAAAGTTTTTCCTTTCAAAGAAAGAACATAAGTTAATTATCCACACAAACAAGCCTGAGTACATCTGGTGATGAAAACAATGAAGGCGTGGTATACATGAATCCTTGAAAAATATCTAATGTTATATTGTTAACAATGCTATACCATTCTCTGTATTTAATTTGAACATACTTAACATGAGGAGGTTTATGCATGGAAAGAACCCATGTAAGCAAGTAGATGAAAATTATTCTGTCAGAGTTTCCATTGCTATATAAAACTGTAATTTATGCTCAAATTTGAAAATAGTAACAGATTGGCTTTGGTTCATGGCAATGTCATGGTGGGCTCTGTTTCACTTTGGAAAGGGAGAACATTATCAGGTCTTCAATCTCATATCTGTAATTTAATCTGTTTATTTAAGTATAGATTTGGAATAAAATGCAGATGTGGTGCCTTCAAAATTATGTCACAAATTGTTTAAAACAACAAAGCCTTGAAATATGTTTCGTTACGAATACAGCAGAAAAATAGAGGATACGTCTTTTTCATTCAAAGAAAAGAGTACTGGAGCTTCTAACGGGCAACTTTGAGACATGGTAATTGGATCAAAATTTCTTCACTTGCATCCACTCCCCACAGCACAACACAAAGCAACATAAAGTAACACAATACAGTATAGCTTGATTGCTGTAAATTAATAAATTCTTTGTTCTGAAACTAGAATTAAGAGAAAAAGGCCAGCGAACAAATCCACACAGCTCTATCAGGCCTCAAACAATCTACTCACCCACTCGCAATGGTGAGTCAGATTTGACCAGGTGGAGCTATTTTTAGCACCAACTGGTCCATTCAACATAATCGGGAAAGGAGCAGGTGTTCAGTTCATGCAGAAAGAGAATGAACAATAAAGATGCCTTTAAATCTTGTTTTTATCTTCACACATTTGCTGTCTGTTCAAGGAAAGAGGTCAAATGTCAGGTTGTCTTTTTACTAAATGCTGCTTGAAAAATGAAGTTTCTTTTTATTTTTCTTACTACAACTAGACGTTTTTGTCAAGTCAGCTGTCTGAGAATCACGGTGAAACAAAAGGCTATAAAATGTCAGTTTTTTTCAAGCACATAACAATTAAATAGCTTGTAAATGAATAGTACAAATATTTAAAAATATATCAGGAATTACAAAAGCACTTTTTTGTAATTGAGAAGTGTGATGCAAACAAAAAGTTAAATATGAGCAAAACAAATCAGAACACTTTACTAGGTGATGTGCAGATGACAAATATTTACAGAAACTCAATTTCTAAACATTAATATTCGTACACTATAGAGTTTCATTAGACATTAGAAAAACCGCCTGTCAGTGGGATATTTTGTAGACAGTTCAATGTAAAATCTGATGATTGAAGATGACAGTGTGCAACCACTTCAAGCTTTAGTTATTTATTAAAAGTGACATGTTTTAAACATGATTTGAAAAACATGCCTGCCTTGCCCTGATGACAATGCTGTTAATGAACTAAGAGGCAAGTTGGGGGTCATTTGCGTCCTATACGTGGCTAGATTTGTATTATGTATGGAGCAAAAGTGTAGTCTATTGAATCAAACAAAATAGTTTTTTGTTCAGCAGACATGCTGAACTCGCATATTTGAAGGTGATCTCATACGTGATAATGAAGAAAGTTGTGGCTCAGTGGATTAAATATTTGGCCAGGATTACATTATTCAAAACCAGTTTATGGGTCAGGATCATTACAATTAGGTCGTATGGATTATTTAAGTCAGTTCAGTTCAAAATCTTTAGGAGAAGATCATTAAAGCACAAGATAAAACAAAACAATACATTATGGCTTTAAAAACAATTGTCATAAATTACAGATAATCCATCAAATATAACATTCTCATTATGCACATATTAAAAACCAATAAAAGTCAATAAAAATAGAAGTAATCATACATTATGAACTACAGAGAAAATAAATTAACCCAGCAAACATCAGCCTGCCCACCTAACTCTCCTCCATAAACTTTCTACAACATATGGCCATTTTCAGAAAACAGCACACACTATAACAATATTCAAATAATTAGACTTGCAGGTCTAGTAACATTATTATGATTTTTCGAGGCCTGTCTTTGACCTTGGTATGCTGATCTACTGGGCCGGAAGTGGTGAAGTCCCAAATCGGACTTTGGTACTCCCTGATGGACCTCTCTGTGTAGGAAAAATCAAGTAATACCTTGTCTCAATTCTGTTCTGGGCCTTCAGAACGGAAGAAAAAGGACCAGATTTTAAAGATTTAAAGATTTACTTCAAAGCCCACCTTCTTCATGATGTCCTATTGCCATTGGTGGCCCTCTTGCAAGTACTCTGAAGTCACAATTGTCAATGTGGAGCTATATAAGTCAGATAGCTAAATAATGTAGGTGGAATCTTATTTTGGTTCACAGTGTTATGCTCTTTAATGCTATGAGCTACATGCATTGATATTTTAGATTTTTTGGGAGGTTGTAGTTTGAACACCACAAACCAAATCCACTCTGACATCCATGAGGTTCTTATGAACTTGCATGTGTGGCTCTTATTCACTCCATCTACTTAACTAGTTAAGTAGAGAGGTTTCTTTCCATGAATATATGCTGACACTGCACACCAGCTAGTTAATAATACTTTTGGGGCTCCAAAGCTGGAAGATGTAATTTAAATACACTACAATCTATGGAAGTGGTTGGCTTCCTGGCTCATAGTTCTAGAGTACCATTTAGGACTCAACAATGTATGTCCGAGAGGGTTTGAGCTGAAGTATCCTATATGGGGTAGGATATCAAGAGACAACCCTGTTATAAATATTAATACATTCTAGTTTTCTGTAATGCAAAGCACTTAAGGTGATGGTTAAGAAAACCTGCCGTAACAACACAGTGAATTTGCCAGAACTTTCACTCTTAAAAAATGGTTCATGCTTGTAAAGTTCACTTTGTAAAATCTTCCCCCATTGTAAAGCTGCCAGCAGGTCAGTGGTTTCCTCTATTGTACCCTTGTATTCACTGGCCTTTTCTTAAGGACCAAAATGGGATTCTCCAGGGTGCTGTACGGTAATGTTGAAGTTTAAATAGCAGACTGCAAATATTTAGACTTCATTATATTAAAAAGCCAACTAAATGTGTAGTTAAGAACAGTAAATATATACTTCCTAATATATGCTTACCTAGATGATATGTTTTGAAGTATATATTGGGGAGTTGATATATGTGCAGGTTGATATTATTGACCTGAATAATGCGACATACTACAGTCTCTGATGTCTTCAGTTATATGTGTAACTTTCAACCACCTGCCAAAATTACAATTAACTAGATGTTATTCTTGACATGTAATATCAGGTGAGGGGCAGGGCAGGAGCTGTAACAGGACTAATTGCTTTATTTATGCAACACATTGTTTTTCTCAGCAAGACCCAACAAAGTACATTTTCATTACAGCTTGAGTTACTTTTAGGTAATATCTTACAAAATCAGAACTGAAAAATATAGGAAGTTTTAGAAATGGAACTGATACATCGATTCTCTTAGTAACTCGGACAAAATTAATTATGATAAACCCCAAAAATGCCTTGGCTGATGCTAAAATTAGGAATGCATATATTATCCACAGTGACATAAAAATTGCAATAAGTGCTCTATTCATTTCAAAATGCAGCATAAACTGTTATGTGCATGTGATCTATCTATCTATCTATCTATCTATCTATCTATCTATCTATCTATCTATCTATCTATCTATCTATCTATCTATCTATCTATCTATCTATGGTTTCAGATTAGTTATAGTTAGGAAAATGTAACTGTTTATTTCTATGCAAAACCAACTTAAGTTACACAAATCTTGGCAATTCTAAAGTTATAATTTAAGGTTATAATTTGCGCCCCACACAAATCCTACTATAATTTGCGCACCTCTGTACAATGCGTTGTCAACTAACTAGTCAGAGTAAATTAACTATAACTCTTCTCTTCCCCATTCACTGCTTATACCCTTCCACATTACATCACTTATATCATGTTAAATCATAGCATTCACAACAGCACTTATGCCATCTGAAATTATATCATTTATGAGAAAAGTGTGCATTGTAGAGGGCTGCACGAGATATAGTTCGTTTATTTAGTCTGTGTTAATAAAGATCTACAGCAGGTTTTGCTAATTTAGTAGAGAAAAATATAGCACTTTTGTTTAAAAACAGTTTTTTTTGTTAAGTTTTTTTGTCAGTTTCTAATAACCATGACATACATTTTCGTTTCCAGCTCTAGTCTTTCACTGGCAGCGATGCTGACTTCAAAGGCATGTTTAAGGAGGGGGATGTGTGCTCAGAATGCAGACTGGGATATGATTAACATGGAATCCCAAGTGAGCATTTAGTTGAGCACACCCTGGCCCCCGGAAGGCGGGACTCCTGGTCAACATCTGGGCAGGATCTGCAATAGCACTCAGTGGCACATCCGAAACTGCTGCATTTTGTCAAAACAGTAACAGGGAGAGTACAGTGTACACAGTTTCTGTGCAAGAATCAAAATAGCATTTTCGAATCTGTTCCCTCCAACCCAGCAGAAAAATGCTATCCTGTAAAATAATCAACTTTATGGGTAACTTGCAAACAAAGAAAATTATAATGCAATTATTAAAAAATATGCAATGCAGGATCGAACAAAAAATCTTAATTTTCACCATGTTCCTGCCACTAAGTGAATGTGCACCAGAGTACCCTGACCAGCCACCACAGATCTTTCCCATTCCCCATGCAAAATAGCCAAAATATATTAATTTAATCATAATTTGCCTGGAGCTATGTAAGCTTCCTTATCCACACCATATAACTATACCCCCCTTTGGACATCTACTGGTTCTATGTCAATGGCTCCACCGCCCTCTGCGTCACATAAATACACAAAATAAAATAAATATATTGCTTGAGAAAGAGTTAAAAAATCTGTATAAGCTCCCATCAAACATTTTATTCTCAAAAATTCACCCTATTTAGTGGATGGAATTCAAAGAATCTATCCCTAAAGCGTGTAATTCTCGAGTGCTACCGTGTTAATCTATCTATGATTTTTTTTCAAATTCCATATGAAAGCCAATTACATGAAAGACTCCATTTGAGAGCCAATTACATAGAAGACTCCATTTGAGAGCCAATGACATAGAAGACTCCGTATGAAAGCCAGTTACATGGAAGACTCCATTTGAGAGCCAATTACATAGAAGACTCCATTTGAGAGCCAATGACATAGAAGACTCCGTATGAAAGCCAGTTACATGGAAGACTCCATTTGAGAGCCAATGGCATAGAAGATTCCACATGAAAGCTGGTGATGAAGATCCCACTGTAATAAAGGACCATATCATCTTTACAATATAATAAGCACTGTTTATAATTGATCTATGAAAAAGGAATAGATCTTTCTGCCATCGAGATATTCTTTTACAAATATTATATTTGTGGAGCAAATACATATTGCGTGGGAGAAAGCTACATGATGAAATAATAAGGTGATACTTCAGGGAAATATGGTAGCCAAGAGAGTGGTGAAGCCAACTGTAGAAGCAACTCAGTGGCATGGTTTGTATTGTGCATATATGAGGAATTTAAAGGAAGCAGTCAGAGCTGGGGTGTGAAGTTAAATTAGATGATGTGTTTCCTAAGAAAAGCACATTCGGAACAAAATGCTATATGATATTTAGAAGTCGCGTCAGTATCATAATCAGGACAGACTTGAATTGCAGTAGCTTGAACAAAAATGTGTGTATCTAGTAGCCGTCAGCACGACACCGGCTTAGGATTTGGTCCTCCTCTTCCCTCTTCCTCTCCTCTGCATACCACGTGCCACGGAGGGGGATGGATGCACTCATGCCCTCTTTCCGCTTTGTCACTGTAAATCCTGACACGGTGGCACCACACAGTTTCTCACCTGCCTGGCAAATCAGGATTCAGGAGAGTGTGCAGTGGAGTGCATGAGAGGTGTGCATGGTGCGGCTTATCGAACTGAATAGGCAGTGCTGGTGGAACTTGCAGGTGGAGGACTCTGGTTAGAAGACGTTGTACTCTGGGGGTGGTGAGGAGAGGTGAGTGAGTAGCTTTTGCCATGGCGCTACTCAGGTTCTACCTTTGAGGATAGTTAATGCTTCTGGACACTCTGGGATCACTTTTTTCTCAGGCTCTCATACTGGTTCTGATTTCTCATTTGCTCCTCAAACCACTGCATCTGAACTTTATCTACGATTCTAGCTGCAGAGATGTGGCATTGTTGCGGTCTTCGTAGTTTTTCTTCAAGATGCACTCCAGCCTCCTGCCCTCTCTTGCTATTAACACGGTTGTTGGCTCTTAAATGACAGGCCAGAGGTGTGGGGCCCAACCTTTGTAAAACACAATCCTGCTGGGCCCTTTCGGCAGTGGAAAGAGGCTAAGTATGGAAGAAGGTTAGCGATGCTTCTGAAATACCACAAACCTAGCATGAAGCTTGATTTTCAGAATGGGTCCGAAGAAGGCAGCCGCAGTGCAGCTAAGGTGCTTGACCACGGATTGTAGACTTCTTTCATTGCTTCTGAACCTGAGGTTGCAATGGTGTCCTCTGAATTTGATGCCTTCGGGAAACGGCTCAACACAAATAGTCCTTAGTCTGCTGCTGTATGGTATGACTGACGCAGAGTGCACAGGCCAATCAAACTGACGCCCCCACCATCTTGCATTAACTATGTCATCTGTTCATATAACAGATATTGTCTCTAGACTGATCCATACTGTTCTACTGCCAGCTTACCTTTAATCAGTGCTTGAAAGATCAAGATGGTCACAGATTTCATTCTGATTCCTTCTATGAAATAAACTCTAATGAACATTCTGTCCTCCACCCCCCAAGCCAAGAAATCACCAATCTCTGACGCCAGGTATGATTAAAAAAACATTGCATCAACAGAGTCCTGGGTGCACTTTCTTCGAACGTTATCCAGTTTATCACTTCCTGTGCAGTGATTGATCCTCATTCTGGCAATAAATCTTGTGGGCCATGTAATCCTATTGGTCCTTCTGCCTTGGCATCTGCTTAGTTGATCATCCCCCTTATTAACTTACCACATGGTAATCTCGTCTCAGCCAAGGATCTCCTGAAGAATCTGATAGGAAGGGAGAATACTGATGTTGCCTTGGATGGCTGCCCTGACTGTAGCGATCATCTCACTACTCATCCACTCGATTTTTCAAACTTTCCAGCAAAATCTAATTTTCAGTTAAAATGTGGCTACTTGATACGCACAGCAGTCGGCGTATGTCCCTCCATTGTACCAGAAAAACTAGAAAGTAGTTTTGAAGTGCCAGACAGATCTGCATATTTCTGAAATTGATAGATCAGCAAATTCGAATTCTAAATGTGACCATAATCCTGTGAACGGTGCTGCGCAGACAGCGCAACTCGAATCCATGAAGCTAGTCATTATCTCTTTGGTTAGTTTGCATAATTCACAGAAGAAACACAACTCTGCTCAGCTGCAGTTTTCAATGCCTTTTGAGACAGACTGCTGCAATTAAGGAAGCAATCATAGAACTGGCAGAGAGGTTTCTCCTGTGAATACAGTGACCCATATATCTGCTGCAGACCTTAATAGGTCTCTCCCATATCAAGCTGCACCATCTGAGAAAGATGATAATTATTACTAATACTAACACAAAAAATGTTTTTAAGCAGGAGAGTCTTAGGGAAGTTTAAAGACCTGCAAAGGATAATATCCCCAGAAAATATCAGACAAAAACCACATACTAAATCCTTGGGTCTATTTTGCGCAGAATATTGGTAAATATGAGATAAGTAAGCCACAAACTATAACACACAGACCTAGCTGTGGAAAATTCCCTTTTCAGGACGAGATTCCTCACTCACCAGAGGTGACATGCTTCATCATATGGGATTCACCTCTCAAAGGAAAACCTAGTTCCTTTGAGGGCTACAACCCCCTCTCTGAGAGGGAGGAGCTCAGGGATGCTTTAAATATCTATTTTTGGGATATTCTAAATCCACACGTGATGAGCAGAATAGTGTGATCGAGAGCGCAGCGCAAAAGAAAATACAAAATGTGCAAGAAGTGTAAGTAAAACTAGCTAGGGGGCGCAAAATATACGATTTATTCAGAGGTACCCTCTGCCAGGATTAAAAACAGTGCACCAGCGACATGGATTTAAGTCGCAGTAGTATGGTGGAAAGTAGTGGTCAACATGTTTCAGACTAAAATGCCCTTGAGTCGGACGAGGCTTTCTTCAGGACCTATACGGATGCTGCTGCTACAGTGCTCAAGTGAATAAACAAAAAAGGATACAAGAACCATATGTATTTATAGTCCAACTGCTCCAGAAGGTGAATTTACCTAATAGAAACAGAACCAATTGTTCAAATCCGTGCAATCTGTGGAAAATTGGTATGACTACTGGCTTAAATCTACTATAAGTGAAAAAAGGAACAAGAGAAACTCTTACCCGCTATTGCTGGGCAAGGAACTCCACCTCAACCTGGCGACAGCTCAGGATGGGGGCACCGCTCTAGGAGGAAGAACAATAGTGGTGCAACTGTCATTATTACAGTATGTACTTTTCAAAGTCTGTTGACAGTATGCCTGAAGCATACAAACTATGGCAGTCGTAAGGTGCTAGGAGCAAACAATGAGGGAAAACCTGATGGATCACGTAGACTGACCGGACGTCTAGCGTTTTTTGTATCTCAGTGATTAAATCCTCACATGTGTGTACAAATTAGCGGGCAACACATGGGACATCAAAAGTATAAAACATCTCTGAATTAACACTTAGGCAAAATGACAGACAGAGAGCAAGTGACCATAAGGGAACACTTACATTACCGCTTAGCCCCTAGCTAATGGAAACCAAGACCATGGGGAGACATGGACATTATGATCTTTAAATGGAGCTGCAGAACATCCAAGTACAATAAGGCAGAGCCTCGCCACGCCACTCACCTCTCCGTCGATACCCCGTGCTCAAATTGAGCCTGCACCCGGAGGTGAGTGTCAGTGCCCGGAGCGCCCACTTTTGTAATGCCTAAATCTCAATCAACAGCAGGTGTGGAACCCCTGCTCCAAAAGATGGTGTGCATGCGTTGGTGAACTGATACTAGTTCCCCGTGCATGCGCTATTAGTTGACGGGAGAATGGCGTTATAACCCGTGATTAGGTTATTGCTGTCAAGCTCTCAAATGAAAAACTCGCTGTAATTGAATGCAGGCCATCTTAAAAGTATTTAGCATATCCAACAAAAATGATTTGAATATCGGAAAAATGCAAAACGTCGCGCATGCGCCTCACACATTTGGCATGCTGGGATGTGTAGTTTGGATATCAGAACTGCACAGTCAGTGCCTTGAAAGTACAAAGAAAGTGCGGGTTGTCGCGCACCCTGTACAAAAACGTGATCTATGTCGAGTGTTCCTTAATCTTATACCATAATCTCTGTTGCATACAAATATAAGGGATCGGTCAGAAATTGGAAACGTGTCCAACGTCGCGCATGTGCCTCACACATTGGGCATGCGATTAGAGTTACTAGACCAGCACAACAAATGTCTTAATATTTCGCAACCCATGTGCAATTATCATGACCTATTTCTAGTGTCCTTCAGTCTCGTGAATACAATCTTGAAGATTGTCTTTGAAATAATTACAGGCGACAACAGAAGAGAGCATGCTGCGCATATGCAGCGTGCGCTCCATGAGTGAGTTGACTTATCTGACAAAAGACATTAACTCCACCCACAGTCGGTGGTGATATGCCTGGCATTTGAGTCAGCAAGTTTTACGTGTAGATGACCTAGATGTAATGTAGAAAATGTGCCAGAAAAATTTACATGCACAAAACCCTGAGATGTGGACACATCTACGGACCCCCTTAACATGAACGGTACGTATGTATTGTTACCGGAAGTACTAAGTCTGAATGGAACAGCTCAGCGACTCCTTATAAAGACACCCATGGGATCTCGCCGTTCAAACCTGTGTTGTCACTATCTAGTCTGTGCACCCATCGTTGCTCACGTCTGAACAGATCGGTAGTGATGTCCATTATATGGTTTGGAATGCATGGTTTCCCAAAAACCGTCCATCTGAGATCTTGTGGAGAATGATTGGCTTCGAGAAAGTGGCTGGTCATTTTAGTAGAGGATTTCTTGCAGCGGATCGTACTCTTGTATTCCAGGATACGGGTTTTGACTTTACGTGTAGTCATGCCCACGTATCGAAGTGTGCAAGTACAAGTAATCAAATAAATGTTCTGTTCACTATTGCAATTGGTATGGTTAGATAATACCCACAGTCTGGCTGACCCAATGTCCATCTCTGTGGTGTGAGACGTTTGAGGGCAAGCTGCACAAAAACCGCAAGTAAAATGTCCTTTCACCGGAGGCAAACCCCAAAGCGTCTCTTGTTGACCCATCTTCCTGCATCTCGGTCTTGTGTGTACCAAACGGTCTTTAATGTTAGTGCTGCGTTTGAAAGCAAAAAGTGGGCGTAGTAATGGCATGGTCCCAATGTTCAATATTTTCCAATTAGAAAGGATGCTCTTTTTGATTTTATTTGAAAAGCTACAAAATGTGTTCACACAGGTCAGTCTGTTGTTCACTTCCTTGGGTTCACTAGGCTCTATAAGTGCTGCTCTGTTGTTGTTGACTGCCCGTCTCAGAGATCTCTTCACAAGTTTCTTTGGATAGTGCCTAGCTTGTAGTTGGGTCGCCAAATTCTGTGCGTGTTCATGATATTTAGAAGTTGACGAACAATTCCTTCTGGTACATAAGAACTGCCCGAACGGCAAATTGTCACGTAGAGCTTTAGGATGGAAACTCTGGTAGGACAGCAATGAGTTCCTTGACATCGGTTTTCTGTAATACTAGCTTTCCCTTCTTGGACGTCAGAATCTACCCTACAGATGGAGGCCTGGGTACTGAACTTTACAGAAAACCGATGTCAATAATGACAGTTGCACCACTATTGTTCTGCCTCCTAGAGCGGTGCCCCCATCCTGAGCTGTCGCCAGGTTGAGGTGGAGTTCCTTGCCCAGCAATAGCAGGTAAGAGTTTCTCTTGTTCCTTTTTTCACTTATAGTAGATTTAAGCCAGTAGTCATACCAATTTTCCACAGATTGCACGGATTTGAACAATTGGTTCTGTTTCTATTAGGTAAATTCACCTTCAGGAGCAGTTGGACTATGAATACATCTGGTTCTTGTATCTCTTTTTTGTTTATTCACTTGAGCACTATAGCAGCAGCATCTGTATAGGTTCTGAAGAAAGCCTCGCCCCGACTCAAGGGCATTGTAGGCTGAAACATGTTGACCACTACTTTCCACCGTACTACTGCAACTTAAATCCATGTCGCTGGTGCACCGTTTTTAATCCTGGCAGAGGGTGCTTCTGAATTAAACGTATATTTTGCGCCCCCTAGCTAGTTTTACTTACATTTCTTGCACATTTTGTATTTTCTTTTGCACTGCGCCCTCGCTCACACTATTCTGCTCATCACATGTGGATTTAGAATATCCCAAAAATAGATATTTAAAACATCCCTGAGCTCCTCCCTCTCAGAGAGGGGGTAGTAGCCCTCAAAGGAACTAGGTGTTTCCTTTGAGAGGAGAATTCCATATGATGAAGCATGTCACCTCTGGTGAGTGAGGGATTTCGTCCTGAAAAGGGAATTTTCCACAGCCAGGTCTGTGTGCTATAGTTTGTGGCTTACTTATCTCATATTCACCAATATTCTGTGCAAAATAGACCCAAGGATTTAGTACGTGGTTTTTGTCCAATTATTACTTATAACCATAGTGTTACGCATGGTAACACTTTGAACATTCAAAGTTGCATGCACCAAACATACGGTGCAAAGTAAAGTTAATAGGAATGTAGACGATGACCTCTGTAATAATGGATGTGGTGACCCTCCAAGACACCCTGGTGACTAGTCCAAGGAAGGGCAATCCAACCACAAAGATTCACCCCAAATTGTTGACTGAAATCAAGAAAATTTCCACCTATGACACAATTTCAGCTATTACTTCTGCTTATTATGGTGACGGCCCAAGTAACATTGATAACTGTGCTACCTAAATAGGTTTATCTTTTAAAATACGAGACATGACAGTCTGTAAACGAGACTGCATTGGGGTGTAAAGATCCCTATAAAACTTTGGATAATGTTAATATGTGTTGTGTTAATATGATTTGTAATGCGCACAAATCACCCCAGCTGGGGTTTTGCAGTGCAGCGCAGCTCATAAACCAGTAGGCAAACTGAATTAAGCCAGAAAAAGTGAGGTTTAAGAAGTTTTCTAAATTTACAATGGTCCACGCATTGATGTATATGGAATGGGAGCTTATTCCAAAGCCGAGGGGCAAGATAGGAGAAAGATCTACCTCCTGAACGAAACTTGCTGATCCGTAGTCCTGTGAGCAAGGCTTTGTAGCTGGATCTTAAGGATCTGCTTGGAAAATAATGGACAAGCTTGATGGACAGATAACTTGGGGTTTTTCCTGGTAAGGACTTATGAGTAAGAGAACATACCTTGAAAATTACTCTTTTACGAATCGACAGCCAGTGAAGTGCATTTAGAAGAGGGGCAGATGCTGTCCTGGCTGGAGAATTGTTAATGAAGAAGGGCTGCTGTATTTTGAGTGACTTGCAGTTTGTTTAAAACAGTCTCCTTTATTGAAGTCAAAGCAGCAGACAACCAGAGCTTGGACTAATGTTTTCCTCACTGCAAGCGGCAGGATGGGAAAGACTCTTCGTAGTAGACAGAACATATGAAAGGCTGAGCCGATGGTGTCAGCAACCAGTTGTTTCATAGTAAGCGCTTTGTCAAGACGAACACCCAAGTTTTTTATGACCAATTTTGGAGTAGGAGCCTAGCCTAGTTCAAAAGGCCATCAATCAGGTGACCAGCACTGTTGTGCCTTGCCAAACAGCATAATTTCAGTTTTGTTCGCATTTAATTGGATAATTCTCTGTCATCCAATTTGCAATGACAGTCATCCCTGCTGAGAAACGCACCTTAGTGTTGATCATGTCTTGCTCAAGGCAAAAGATTAGCTGCGTGTCATCAGCCTAAGACAGTGGTTGGAAGCCAAACTTTTTAACAACGTTGGCAAGTGGTGCCACATCGATATTAAAAGTGTAGGGCTCAAACAAGAGTCCTGAGGCTCCCACTTATCAAGTTTCAGGGTGCGTGATGTATAAGGACCAAGACAGATGGTCTGAGTTCGATTGGTTAAGAAGTCTTTGACCCAAGATAAAGCTGTGCAGTGGATTCCTACCTCCTGAAGTGTTTACAGCAATCTGAAATGAGAAACAGTATTGAATGCTGGGGAGAGGTCCAACAGCACAAGCAATGACAGAATGTTCTTGTCAAGGGAACACCTGATTAGGTCAGTCACCGCGACCAATATCTTTAATAGGCAGGGGAAGAAGCCTTGTCTCAAACTTCAGGCTGTCCAACGATATCAGAAAGAGTGAGAGTTGGCAGTTCCAAGAATGAAATCATAGTATCAGGTGGCCTTTTTGGCCTGGCTCCAGAGGTGGCTCCTCCGCTAAGGCGGAGGAGCGTCGCCCCACTGCTCCAAAGGAAAAATAGTATGATAATAACGTATCGTTATTACCATTGTATTTTCCCTATGGAAGTCAGTGGCTGGTGGGGTGGGGCTGGGCAGTGTAGGGGGAGGAGTGGTTTACACTCCCTAAGTGCGCATGACTGCTTGGCCTGCTCTCTTGGGCCGGCCTAGCAGTCCTTTGCACTTTGCATGTTTCCCACCAGGCTGCATTACACAGCCTGCTGAGGAACATGCAAAGCCTTTCTGTACCCATCTGAACGCTGAACCATGGTGCTCAGACCAACCACAACGCTGCATTGCAGATTTATGATTGGCTCAGGAAAGCCTGCTTCCCGGGTGCTTCCTGCTGCTGCCAGCCGGGACTGGGACCAGAAGATGAAGAGGACAGAGGAGAGGCGGCCATCTGTCCGTTTGAGGTAAGACCTTTTTAATTTTTTTCCCTTTCCTCAGCCTAACCTTCAGGTTAAAATCTTGGGTGTCCGGTTTGATGATAAACTCATTTTTAAGAGTCAAATCACAGCCTTAGTAGGCAAGTGTTTTAGCAATGCTTTACTCATCTCTTACCATTCTTGGCCCAGAAAACTGTGATACAGGCTTCAGTGGACTCTCGGATGGACTATTGTAATATCTTATACATGGTAGCCTTTCAGACTAGGATCAAGAGACTCCAGTGAGTACAAATATCAGTGGCTCACCTGCTACTTAAACTCCCCAAGCGTGCTTCCATGGGTATGGAACTTCAGAAACTGCACTGGCTTCTGGTGTAAAAGCGCCTTTCTTTTAAGGCCCTTTGCTACTGGTATAGGATGCATAGGAAGGCTTGGCCAATGTATCTCCACTCTCTTCTTGCTCCTTAATCTCCTAGGAGACTACTTATGCAAGTGCCGAATCAAGAAATCTTGCGCTGGCGGAAGATCTTTTCGCTTTCTTGCTTCTAAACTCTGGAATTCTCTTCCACTACAGCTGAGGCAATGTCCGCCAGAGCCTCAGTTTCACAAAAACCTCAAGACTTGGCTTTTTTAGGCTCCTTCTTTCTTCTGCCTCTACAGTTTGCTTCTGACTGCTCAGTGCTGGGACACTCCTCACAGGAGTAGCTATGCATATTCATACATTCATTTAAAATTAGTCGACTGCTTTCCTCTAGGGCTCCCTTTAGATGCCAAAACTGGTGGGCCAGTCTAGGGCTTTGTAGGTTGAAATATTTTTTCTAAAATAATGTATTTATTTAATGGCAACAGGTACTTAGCATCCGCCCCATCTAAACCGTAGCATGTTATTTATCTTTATTCATCTTAGACACTTTTGTGTTGGTTACAAAGCAGGAGAGAAGGTACTAGCGGATAGCATCAGTAAAGCATTATCGTTATCAAAGCTAACGGGCATAGGCAATTGGTATAGAGCATTGTATCCAAAGATTTGTGAGGGGATTATACCAGACCTTCTGAATAAAATTACATTCTTAACCGAGTGTAAGATTGGGGCCCCTGAATTAAGGCTTCAGAACCAGTTGATCTCCAAAGCTATTCGAGCAGCAAATGATAAAAGAATGGCTTTTTTTAGTAGATGGATGCTCTATTATACTCCAGTCTTAATCCATGAAATGCATCCATGAGTCACCCCCGCCTGTTTCAGGTGTAAGCACGAGGACGGGGTCTGGCTCCATGTGGGATTAACTTGCCCTCTGTTGGCTAAATTTTAGGAGGAGATCTTCTCAGCGATCAGCCTCAAATTGAAGTGAAATTGACTCCGGATGCCTAGGGTGCTCTCTTTGGCATTGCAACTCCGCAGTCAGAGATGCCAATAGGACAGTGTCAATTCTATTTTATCTCTACTCTGGCCACAAGATCTCTGATAATAGCAAATTGGAAATCTAGGGAAATCCCCACTCTGAGTCACTGGGTTGTGAAAATGAGGAGGGTTAAACCAAGCAAGAATCTTTACGCATTGAGAATTGGCTCTATAAGGAGATTTTCGAACATAAGGACATGCTGGGATGACTGAAAAGGCTCGCTCTTTTTCTGCTGTTAGGATCTTTTTTTTCTTTTCTTTTCTCTTCTCTTCCCTTTTCTTTTCTTATGCTTTTTTTTCTGGATATATTTATTGTTTGGCTTAAATTAAATCTATAATAATTGCTTATCATGATAGCAGGTTCTCATGCCAGCTCCCCTGCGACAGTTCTCCTGTCCAGTTTGCCAACAGCCGCTACCTTCTATTTTTCCTCTTTCTTATAGTTTCTGACCTTTATTTTTCCTCCTTCTGCTCGTTCTGACATTTATTTTTCCTCTTTCTGATCGTTTCTGCCTATTATTTTTCCAATTTCTGCTTTTTTCTGACCTTTATTTTTCCTCTTTCTGCTCGTGTCTGTCTTTTATTTTTCCTCTTTCTGTTTGTTTCCGACCTGGCTATTTGATGGAGACGTTGCATTCACAGTGTCCAGATACCCATAGGGGTGACAGTGCCGCACTCTACAAATGCTGATTGATTAATTGATTAATTGTGCTTACTCTATTTGAAAGATTTTGATATTTAGGATCTTGTTTCTACTATGAATGAAATTCTTGTATGTTTTTCTCACGTCTCACATAATTAGAGATTCTAAATGCCATTGATGGTGCACTTTTGAGAGAAGTTCTTGATGGAAGTAAATCAGTACCTGATCAGTGTCTAAGAATGGAGTATGCTTTTATTTTTGCCAACTTTCAAGTCCTCAATCCAATTTTAATGCTTTAGTACAATGTTCTTAATTCCAACGACAAGGGGTTACTGGTCTTGGTCTGCAGTGATCCAGTTCTTAGAAATCTAATACTAATAATAAAAATTCAGTGCAATCTGGTACCATTTATGACCGCAGGCAAAATCTGAATCTAATCACGCCCTTGCTTTAAATGTTCCCTGAAGAGAGAAATCATGACACTTAGGTGCAGGTCTTCATAATTTGATGGCGAGATTGTCCTATACAATCAATGTATATTAATATTGCTTTGAGATGTAAGCCAATTTATTGGCATATTATCAAGGACGGCGTTAAAATTATCGCTGCTTTAGCGGCAGGAAACTGCCGCTAAAAGCGGTGATATTGGGCTTGATAATATGCCGCAGAGAATTCCAATAGAAGCCCAGGTTCACACCGGAACATGGGCTTCTATTGGAATTTTCTGTGGCATATTATCAAGCCCAATATCGCCGCTTTGATAATTTTAACGCCGTCCTTGATATTATGCCCCTTAGGCTTTGGGAATTTTTGCCCTTAGGATTGACACCTATTAGTACTATTCCAATCGAATCAACTTCGGTTGTTGATTGTCAGAGTTGCCTGGAGTGGGTTCCCTCGAGGGCTCCCTGATCGGTCAGTTTCTCTGACAGAGCACGGCCCATGAAACAATTGTCATAAGGATGTGCTTGGCTGAAGGTTTAGAGGAACCGGGAGCCAATCCGCGGTTGTGTGTAAGGGGTGAGGCTGGTGATGCAGCAGGTAAGAAAAGGGGGTGGAGGGAGACAGCTGCCCCCAAAACTCGTGCCCCCCGGGCGGCCTGCCCCCTCCTCCTCCCCCTTGCTATGCCACTGGAACCAGTTGTTGAACTATTTTGAAATTTCTATTGAACAACGTAATGAAAATATGTTGCTCTTTTTGTTATTTCATAAAAAGGTGTTGGATTCCATAATTAAATTTGATGTTTGTGTGTTTTTATGGTTTATTCCTAACACCAAATAATAGTTGTATTTAAATGTTAACACTTGTTGAGTTAAAAAAGAACACCACAAAAATGATATAAAAACAAACTAAATATATAGCAAAGCTCAGTGGTAAAATCCTGTGCAGATATGTTTCTACGAGTAAATATGAATTCAAACAGTGAATTCAAATCCAATAGACAGGTCATGCAGGGCTGTTTAATAATTACCAAACCCATGGGTCATCTTAGAGATACCCGTGACTCTTTTATGGGGACATCTGATCCTCCATACATTTATCAAACCTAAAAGGCAGATTACTAAGGTAGCCCTAGCTCTTCATCTAACATTGTATCAAAACAGACATAAACCACATGCCGTTCCCTTGGTGGAGTGAGGCGGGGTAATCTATACTGGACAGTCACTCGTAGTGTGTTGAAGCTGTCCATGATACAGGGCACAGTAACGAGTTACTAATGCAACAATGATCAAGTAATTTGGCTGGTCTTTCTTAATTGTATAATTATAGAATGATATGGTACTCATGGAAGCGTCTGACCATAGAAATTTCCTTCAAAACATAAAAGCAGAATTAGACACAGAGACAGCCACTCATAATGTTGTCTTGTGACAGACATCACCACTCCGGAAAAGGGAGTAGATCCTACCACGGGCGGCCGCAGAAATCTGATGTGGGGGGGGGGGGGGGGGCAACATTTTAACATCATCCAGCCTCTGACCCTTTTTAACAATGTCAAAGGGCAGGGGCAAAGTCATTAATGGGCAAGTGAAAAATCCAGGGGGCGGCAAGCGCAACGCCTTGTGCCCTTTTTTGGATGCCCGTGGATCCTTCCTTCCTTGGGCATGTATAGTCTTTATTAATCTAAGGTGGTCACCAACCTGTTGACTTTCCAACACACTCATGCACCTGCAATGGCACAACTTCAATTATGCGTTGTATCACCCGATATGCTTCTGTGCCTAATCTACATATTTACTATAACTGCAGAAACTCGGTTGTCCGGGCTTCTTATTTTGTAGAAAACCAAGCTCTCTAAATATGGTGTCTTCAAGGAACCAGCAGTCTGCGCCTCTCGATATCAAACATGGAGATTCTGTTGTGTTCCCTGGCGCTGGTGGTTAAGCACAGGTTTAGGGAACCACCAAACCATCCAAACCAACATCTCCCCAATCTAACCACCTGCTGCAAATGCTCACTCACTAACGAAAGCTCAGACTCACTCAAACATGGTTTTAGTTGCTGCTTCGGCCTATTTGTAAAATTGCTAGAACTCAAATACTGGGTGCAAGGACTCCTAAATTTAGCCTCCTAGACTAAAGGTTCAGTGGCCGGTAAGTCCGTCAAGGAGCCAATATCATAGCGCATCCTGCCCCTCAGGTAGAATAGTGCTCAGGACCCAGAGTTGTTGGTGCCCTCAGCTCAATACTATTAGTATTGTGGAATAAAGTATGAAATGTTGCCCATGTATCTGCAAGTGTGTGTTGGTGTTTCAAGGCTAACTTCATAGTGCTGATGAGAGAGTAGAAGAAGCAGTCCAGTGTTTCTACCACTGAGGACTGCGTTTGTTTCTCTGGAATGGTACCCTTCTTCTTGCCTCCTGCTGAGAGGGTGGAAGGATGCTCTGCATGCTCCCGGCAGCAGGTTTAAAACTCACATGTAAGCATTTTTCGCATTTCGTCGGCTGATTTTGAGCTGGACAGTGAAATATCTCCTCTGGCCCTGGGGTGATTTCAGCGGAACAGGACAAAGGATGAGGCGTTTTTGGGACTGCAAATCATCTGATAAGTGGAACAGAAACAGCTGTAAACCGCATTACAGCATGCATCCCCAGCTGGGCACGATTGCTGATTTATAATTCCTTTGGGGTGCACACTACCCTTTCTCGGATTTTTATTTTATTTTAATATCTCGTGCAGTGGTAACCCCAATATACAGCAACATATATGTATATATATAACCTGTTGATCTGAAATGAGCTAATGATGCAATTTTATCATTATAGGGAGCGAAAAAATGATCTTTACCACTATGTTGATTTTAATGACTTACAATGCCGGTCCACTCTTTAACAATTTTTTAACACTAATTATTTATGTATTAACATGCTTATTGTGTTTAAATTGTTTGTGGGTGCATAGGACACCATTGTCCATAAATTAATAATTCTTTGCAATCATATAATGAATTATCAAAAATGGGAAATGAGAAAACAGACTATGAATGTATTAGTATGTTTTCCAGGTTACCCTGATACCCTGTCATGTGACTTGCACTAGCACTTTAAATTGGTGAGAGCACTCCCATAGCGTGTCATGTGATCAAGGCCTTTGGAAGGCCGAAATGCGTAATGGTGGAGGTGCAGGGCGTTCTTTCTTCAATAAAGAAAACATTGCACTAATCCTTGGGTCTGCATTCGTCTATCAAAGAGTGCGGAGGGTAGCGGAGTAAGGATATATATATATATATATATATATATATATATATATATATATATATATATATATATATTATCTACTGGCGGTCGCCAGTAGATAGTTATAGTTAGGACCGTGTTTCCATAGGAAATCCGCAACATTCTATTTGGAATAACTTTGGCGCCGATTGACGAATCCTCGCGAAATTCTCAAAATAGGTGGGGCGCTCCGCTCCGCTCCTACCCTGAAAGTCTCGGGGGGATTCATCAAGCGGGGGCTGAGAAAAAGGGGGGGTCCCAAAACGCGTTTTCCCCATGCATTTTTCCATAGGACCTTTAGTCCGAGCTACAGCCCGAACGGCTGAACAGAATTACTTGAAATTTGGCAGAGAGGTAGCCCTCAGGTCAGGGATGTGCCTTTTGAAGGTAAATCTGTGCAGTATTTCCTGAAAAAATAGCATTTAAATCAATATATATATCTATGGGCGCGCTCCGAGCGCGTACCGTAAGCTTACCGTACGCGCACGCCGCCGTGCACGAGCGCGATTCTGATTGGTTGTTAGATCTCAGTAAACATTCGAATCGGTCGAAACCAGGAAGTGTCGGCCGCCATTTTGTCTCTCGCAGTCTGAGGGGGTGAAAAACAAAGGTGGAGAACGTGAAAAGGGGGCAGGGTGGACAGTTCCTGACCCCCTAGCCTTTGTCAGGGGGTCCCAGAAGGACCCCCAAGGGCAAAAATGAATTTTAATTTTTTTTCGAAAAATCGCCGAATCCGCGCAGCGTACGCGCACGGTGTAAACGGAGAAATTCCGCGAGGAGAAATTCTGCGAACTTCGTGTAACTATTCCGCGATTACGCGTACCGTACGCGCACGGCAAAAAACATTTTTCAAAAAGGAAAGCTTAAAAAAAAAAAAAAACATTGTGAGGTAAGGTTGGCTCTTAAAAGAGCCGTTGGGTTAATACAGGGATGGAGGAAAGAAAGAATGGGAATATTATGAGTGTCTACAAACGTGCTGGTCTATCTTATTGTTAATAAGGGAAACACTGGTCTCCCCAAAAACAATAAGACCACAACACGTTGTACACCTCATTGAAACCCTCCGAAATCGAGGGTTAATGTCCAGAGGAGCAGAAGAAGGTGATGCTCCCACCTCAGAGGAAGGGCTCAGCTGAGCTGCCGATGATGTACTCGGCTGAGCTTCTGAGGTTGGGCTCCGGTGACTTACTGAAGAGTTTTCTTCAGTATGTCGAGCAAAGGTCCTGGGATGTTTATCCCTAAGGTGTCTCTTCATAGAGTGATTTCCAAAGGAATACTTCTTCCTTGGATCTCCTCTAGATAAAACATGGTCACAAAGTGTGCAAGTGACCAATGGAGCATTGACCTTTTTCTGCCCCTCTGGAAAAGTAAAATACTCCCACACAAAAGAATCCTTTTGTTTCCTCCTTCTTTGTCTGATGATGGTGCTGCTAGGCTCACTCTCAGAAGAGGTCTGCTGCTCTGCCATTGTATCTCAATGTCAATTCAGCTCCTTCTCCTAGGGGATCTCAAGCAGTAATGAGGGGAATGGGTGTGGTGTGGGAAGTTTCTGGAACTGAAAGTAGTTTCAACCAATGAAAAGTGTTCTTTGTGGATCTCATGACCTACCGTGCGCGCTCCGTAAGCTTACGGTACGCGCTCGTAAACAAGTACGCATGCGCAAACGTGACGCTTACGGAGCGCTTACGGAGCGCGTACGTAAGACGCACTCGCGCATGCGCATTACACGCCCCTGCGTAACCGCGACGTTGCTTCCGTGCAACACGCATGCGTGTACGCGTACGTCACGTACGTATCACGTAAGCGCACCGTACTTATGACGTACGGAGCGCGTAGCGTCAGCTTACCGTACGCGCACGGAAAAAAATGCATAAAAAAAAATTAACCATTCCATAATGCAGGATATAGTACATATATTATTTTATACATAGGTTTACAAAAAATCTCCAAAAAAAATTTGCATTTAAAAAACCGTACAAATTCACTGAAAAAAACCATAGGTTTCACACACGTTATAGTTAGGAATTAGCATTTAAAAAACCTTGCAAATTCACTGAAAAAACCATAGGTTTCACACATGTTATAGTTAGCTGGACATTTCACTCGTAAAAAACCAATGAAATTCCCCCATTATAGTTAGTGCAGGCAACTATAACTCACGCGACCGCAATCCTCTGTTGATGCTAATACTGTATCTTTAGCTATACATATATTACAAATACTTATTTTTCATAAAGACACATATGTCATCAGTGATGTAATATTTGACATCATCAGCAGAGGATTGCGGTCGCGTGAGTTATAGTTGCCTGCACTAACTATAACGGGGGAATTTCATTGGTTTTTTACGAGTGAAATGTCCAGCTAACTATAACATGTGTGAAACCTATGGTTTTTTCAGTGAATTTGCAAGGTTTTTTAAATGCTAATTCCTAACTATAACGTGTGTGAAACCTATGGTTTTTTCAGTGAATATATATATACATATATATATATTTAGTTGCCGTTTTTTACAGCATGAACTCAACTGAAGGTATTGGAGCACTTTACAAGAGCAACACTTACATTACACAAGGACACATTAATTTTTGGTAGGCACGGAGAGATTAAGTGATTTGCCCAAAATCACAGGATGTTGAGCTGACGCCGATACTCAAATCTGGTTCCCCACCCAGTTCCAAAGTCAGCAGCTCTGACCGTTATGCTACATCCTCATGTGACAATAGTGCTTGAAGAAATGGGCAAAGTAGACATGAGAGAGTAGTCACTGTATCTAGCAGGCATTGCTTCATGCTCTCTGTGCTCTTGTATCTAGTGCTGTCGTTGAGGTGCATTACATTGCTGTGGCAGCAGGCATGGCTGCTCAGGTTTGCTGGTCAGTTAAGGAGTTGGTTTCAGGGTCACCAAGGGTCAGTGGACCCAAGGAGTTAAACATAGAGGCAAGTGAGATGTTTATTTGTGGGTTCCCTTGAGTGTATCTTTTGTTTTTGCTTTGGATGCAATGTGACAGCTCAGAGATGTGTCTTCGGTTTGGAGTTTGCAGGTGGGTGATAAACCCATTGTGTTTATTTGTAATCATCCTCACATCTGCTGATGTGGGTGGTGAGGCTAGTGAATTACCTATGTTGTTTGTTTAATCCATTAGAGGCTATAAGGATGAGCATGGAGGTGAATGAAGGTCACTTTGGGTATTTTTGTATATGGTGGGTACAGGGTTTGACATTTGCGCTGGTTAGGGTTTCCTTTGTGTTTCTTTTTATGTCTTCTGAGTTGTGCAGGCTCAGCACAGAGGTGGGTTGGGTTCCTTTATGTTTTTCACTTTGTACTTACTGGGTGTGAGTGGGAGTGCGGAAAATGCTTGCCTTTGGGTTTGGTTCATTTTGGTCGGGACTGCGGATGAGCAGAGAAATTGATAAAATCTCTCTGTATTTCTTTAATATCTTCCAGAAAAGGGGCTCACCAAGGATGCTGGTGATTGCCGCTGCATTGTTTCCTTTAGAGACACCAGGATGAAGCAGGTCTCTTCCTTAAGGTTTATCATTTCTTGCACGACCAGTGCTGAGGGTAGAGGGTGGTTGGGGCGGCTCCTCCACTATTGCAGGGCGAGAAGCAGAAACATAAAATGGTAATAACTTTCAGTTATTACCATTTTATGTTTGTTTGCGGGTGTGCTCTGAGAGCAGGGCAGGGGAGGAGTGGGATGCCTGCTCACTGCCAAGTGCGCACAGACAGTTTGTGTCATGCGCACTCTGCCCTTCTCAATGCAGGCTGCAATGCATCCTACATTGAGAAAATGGCCTCCCCATAAGCCTCTGGCTGGGCGGTGTCCGACCATTCACAACGCTGCTTGCAGCGTTGTGATTGGCTTAGGGGAGGGAGGGAGCCCAGCGGCCTGCTTCTGCTTCCTGTTCCTGGAGAGCAGGAGAGCATAGGAAGACACGGGACCCAGCCGGCAGAAAGGTAAGTTTAATTATATAAATTTTTAATTATTAAATTAAATCCCCCCCGCACGACCCTCCATCGCCGCGCGACCTCCCTGGGCAACCCCCCACCCGCAAGTCATGCTAGGATGGTGGCATTTCCTGTGCCTTTCTTTCCATTTTGGAGGCGGGATGGTGAGCATATAAGACCTGAGAGTTAACTTGTGTTTTGTTTATGTCTGCAAGGCTGCAGTGCGCTGGGGAGTGGTGTGGTAGAGTGCCGCTCTGTCCCAAGTGTGTGTGTGTGTCTTTGCAAGAGTTTATGTGTGTACATGTGTGTGCCTTTCATTAACCTTGCACTGGTGAGTGTGTGTGTGGCGGGGTGGAGGTCGGGTAAATCAACATAAGACGGGATAAGATTAATTAAATTGACAAATAATAAAACCACTTACTTGCGCTCGCCGCACTTTAAAAAATAATTTCATTTAACTTATCCCGTTGTATGTTGACTTCCCCTACCCCCACCCACCCACCCCCGCCCCACTATCCCACTTCTCTTACCTGGGTCGGCCACCACTGAGTGGTATCAGTGAGAACTTGTCCACTGGAAATTTCACTAAGGCCATCATTACGAGTTGACCATAATCGCATCTGTTTTTGAAAAATAGTGTGAAAAGTTTGCTTCTGACCTCACCAAAATCCAAATGTTCTGGTTCTTACCAGCATTGTTCATCCCATAGATATCAGCATGTTTTACCTGCCAAAATGTATTTGTTGGGTGTGTTGTTAACTGTGAACTCGTAATTGCAATGTTATGTTATTTTAACAATATTTATAAAGCAAATGTACACCATACGGTTTCAAGGTGCTGAAATCCAGAGGAAACATGACAAAAACAAGCAATTGCAATGCAATAGGTCTCGCATTTGGGAGAGTTAGAGGTATTGACGTTGTAAATTATAATGTCTTTTTCCTATGTGTTTTGGTTTGGAGTGTAGTGAATGTATGTGGTGTGGAGTGGAGTGGAATTATATGGGTTGGGTGTAAGGTTCGGGTTAAACGGGAAAACTGGGAATCAGTGAAGCATTCGAGAAGGTTTTATTTCAGTTTGAAAGTTAGGGTTAGGGTGATTAATACATTTGATTTAAAAGTGAAAGCTGGGGTTACTGTGAGGAATACAAGCAAGTTTAGGCATAAGGTCTGGGTTAAGGCTGAAAGCTATAGTTATGGAGAAAAGTAGGAGCAGGATTAAGAGTAAAAATTGAGTGTTTGGACTGGATTAAGAGAGTTTGAGTTAAGTTAAACTGCAGGACACAGTTAAGATTAGGGTAAGGGTTTGTGTTAGAGTTAAGGTTCAGGGAGCAAGTGAGGGAAATGAAAGAAAAATAAATTAGAAAGTAAAGTACATTTTAAACAAATTATCTGAACTAAATGTATATTTCAACAGATATTAACAATTTCGATGCATTAACAAAATAATATCTTGAAATGGAGAGTGTTTATAATATAATTTACAAAGATGTTTGTGACTACAGTTTTGATACTGAGGGTATCAGCGCAACCAACAACTGACAATTTTTTTAAATTAAATAAACAAGCATTGGCAATGCAATAGATCTCACATTTGTGAGAGTTAGAGCTATTGGCATTGTAAATGTCAATGTTTTTTACTTATGTGTTTTGGAGCGGAGCAGATGTATGTGTTGTGTAGTGGAATTGTGTGGTATGGTATGCCGTGGAATTGCGAATAGTAATTATGTGGTATTTAGTGCTTTGGAATTATGTGGAGTGGGATTGTCTGTTATGGAGAGTAATTATGTAGTACGGTATTTTGTGTTGTGGACTGTTATTTAGTTGAGTTTAAATATGTGATGTGCTGTTGACTTTTCTGGTGTGATGTGGAATTATGTGGGGTGGATTGTATGTATGTGGTGTGTTATGTAATTGTGTTGTTGATTTGTATGATGTGGTTTCTTGTTGAATTATGTGGTGTGGAATGGAAACATGGTGAGTTGATTTGTGTGGCGTGGAGCTATGTGGCATTAAGTGAAATTATGCTGATTGGAGTTATGTAGCATGGTGTGGAGTGTATTTATGTGGATTGTTGCTATGTGGTATAGATTGGTTTTATGTGGGGTGTATTCAGGGCTGGACTGGCCGTAGCGGGCACTGGGAGTTTCCCTGGTGGGCTGCGAGGGTGGGGGCTGGTTTTGGGTCACTGCAGGGCCGTTTTCGTTACAGGGAGATGGCAACATCGGCTCCCAGTAACAAAATCGGCCGAAACCAGCTCTAGTAAACAGCTCGGCCGCACCTCTAGGGGGCCGTCTGAGCAGTTTGCCAGGGCCAGTTATGGTTACCAGTCTGGCCCTGGGTGTATTTATGTGGTAGTGAATAGAGTGTTATTATGTGGAGTTGAATTAAGTTGTACTGAGTGGTATTATGTGTAGTGCAATTATGCTGGGTGGTTTCGAATTGTGTACTGGTGAATTGGGTAATGTAGAATTGTGTGGAGTTGTGTGTCCCAGCAAACATCAACTTATAATGAAGGAATGGTGGGTTTGAAGGAAGGATATAGGGAGGAAGGGTGGAAGAGATATCGGAAGAGAGAGAAAAAGAAGGTAGGAGGTTAGGGTGGGTTTGAGAGAAAGATTCGAGGAAGCCTTTGTATAGGGAGTAAGATAAGCTTGACAATTTGAATATTATTAAACAAAAACTGAATAACCCAAGCCTATTTGAACTACTATGTACCACTGTTTTGTAACATACTGAATACTCTATGACACACCAAATAATTATATATTTTTTTGTCAGATATTCAATAATGAACAATATATTGAGTATTGTGTGAAAGTCAGAACGTTGTGTAGCAAATTATTTTTGTTTAGTCTAAGAAACGTTACATATACCTTTCGGGGAGTTCAAAATGCACCATATTAAATAGTTTTGCAGTAAAAGGCAAAAGGTTTGAGTCATTTCAAAAGAGTTAACCTGATACCTGGTAATGTTGGGCGCAGAATTTTGATTGTTTTATTAGCATTGTGCTGTGTGGTGTGCTTCAATTCCAGTTTCATTCTTTAGTTTTTCAGAATGTTTTTTTTGATTAGTGACATTTCACCAAACAGGTATGCGCTAGATGGCTCAACACTGCTGAACTCACACGTAGCCAGCACCTTCAAGTTACAAGTCATGCTTCCTCCTTTCTCTGTTTGTGATAGGGCTCAATTGTGGCTAGAAGACAGCAAGGTGGCATTTTATGTCACAACTAATACATAAGTAAATGTGGCTTAGTTGTGGCTTTGTGGAAAAAGCAGGAAGTAAGAAAAGTAACATAGCCAAATGCCACTTAATAGGACAGTTAGAGCAAACCTGTTCTTTAAATCAAATCCAATGCATGGTAGCATCCAATGCAAGTGTTCTGCATGTCAGCCAGGGTTTTATCCTTCCTAATCCAGCCAACGGGGTATATTGTTTCGTATAATAACAAAACAATTCTAAACATGTGGTAATGGCTGCCACATGGCTGTGTTCGAGTATGGCTGGCTAACTACAGTTATACAGCGGAACAGCTGCATAGCTTTAAAACCTCTTATCACTGTTATTCAACAGGTACACATTTTACTGACTTAGGAAGGATGAAAGCCAAGCCAGTCCCGCTTAGAATTAAACATGTGACATCCATCCAAACTTTTTTTAATGTAGTTTATCGCACAAGGATATGGACAAGCAAGGGTTATGTACAGTGCTTGTTTGTTTTGTAAAAATAAATACATTAATATGTGCTGGGACCTTCCATCATAGGTTCTCTGGCTGACCACTATGGGTAAATCCCACTACATTTGGTGTTAGACCACTCCTGTCTTCAAATGGTTCAGCTCGGGAAAGTCAGAGAAGCACGAGGGCAGTGTCAGTGCAATAAGATGGTAACAATAAAAAAGTATGTTGCCCTTTCCTGCAGCCTCTGTCCCTTCAAGATGCTGGACTCATCTACCATATGCTCCTCCACTTAGTCCTCCCATTCCAGATACTCCATGCTGCTCTGCAGTAACCAGGAGATGGACCCATCTGAGCAGCTGACTAACAGCTACATCACAGCCAGAGCCCATCCCAGCGTCTCCATTTGGAGCTGGGGCGTCAGCTGCTGCGGCCTTTATTTACTCTAGAAAGTTCCTTCAAGTATCCTGAATACCTGCAGCTTTAAGAAGAGATCCCAAATACCTACAGCACCCTGTGCTCAGTAGGAGTGAGAAGACCCCATGCAGAACAGCCATTGAAGTACACTGTGCAAAGGTGGGCACCCTGTGCCCGAGGTGCCCATCAAGACTATCCGCTGCAGGACGACCTGGTGACCGGACCGGTGAAGTGGAGGGAAGCAACGGACAGTGAGGCATCTCAAGATCAGCTGAGCTCCATCATGGGGCATGCAGCCCTCATCAGAAATTAAGGGTGGAGCTGGAGGAAAGTGCTGGGGTCCCTCATACAGTGGTTCTTCTGCTTGGGAACATGGCAGTTGGCATACAATCAGAGCCAAGTGGATCAGGAGCTGCCGCATACCTCTTCAATTTGATACACTGCCCGAACGCTGCAGGGTCCTCAACCAAATACAGAAGCAGTGTTGTTAAATTGATCACTGAAGATGAGAAATATCACAGTGAACTTCTGCACTGCTGTGAGAGGAACTGTAGCTGAGCCCAAACACAACCAGTGAGAGTCTCTGCAAAATAAGTTCACATCTTCAAAAATTAGTTCCAGTACAGAGCACCAGCAAACACAGGCTCAAATTAAGCACAGGCTATGTCTTATCAGAAATAAAAGAATAAGGGCTTTATGTAAAAATTACTGTCCATCCATTCATTCTCCCGCTCATCAATCCATCCACTCACCAAGCCACCCATACTGCCACTGACCCAGCCAGCCACCAACGCAACCATGCATTCATTCCATTCCCATACTCCACTCAATGCAGGAGATGTGAACAATTAGGAACACTGTGAATAGTTGGATGGAAGTTGAACGACTATGTTCTGAGCTATTCTGCACTTGAGTATTTGATTTTGAGTCCCACTTTGCAGCACAGATGCTGCATTACATATGTGCGGAATGTCATTGTCTGCTCCACAGTGCACTCTGTTTGGCTGTGCATGGCAAAGAATGGGACAGTGTGTGCAATTAGGACACATTTTTTACTGTCCCCAGAATCGGTTAGACCTTGCACTAGTAATAGGGACAGTGCAGCATTTAAATATAGACTGGCATAAAACTGCCCGTCTGCATTTCAATATAAAGCGATTGGTCTTAGAAAAAGACTGGTATATGGATTCCCCCCTTAGCTGAGGTATCCAGCCGTTTCGGTTTGCAAAAACCACTACTTCCAACAGGCGAAAAATAATGGTTTTCCCACTGCTTGTTTTAACTTGAATAAAGACAAAGACAACAATGGAAATAGGGGCCTGGGGAGAACAGCAGGACAGGTATCAACAACAATACACAGAGCAACTCGAGGCAAAGAAGGCAAGTGCCACTCTGCAGAGGGATTTACACCCCAGTAACAACAGCTTGAGCAAGGCTCTGTGGCACATTGAGAAGCAGCCGAGAAATTGTAAAGAGGGTGTTGCACGGGGGTTGGCTTAACCCAATCTGGATGTCAGAATTAAAGAATAGTTGTCGGAAGCATAGGAATAAGGAGTAGGAGGTTTTTAAAAATAAATTTTTGTGCAGTGAAAGAACAAAAGGATTGGAGTTAAAAGTTAGGAGGATAAGGAGAGGAAAAGAAGGTGAAGTAAAAAGTCTCACTCTTGGAGGGGTTTACCGTGGGATGATCAGTAATGACCCAGTGGACTGTAGAGGAGAGAACATAAAGTAACAAATGCATTGACCTAGAGCCAGAATCAATGAAAAAACAGCTGCAAGAGCAAACCCCCCTCATGAGCAGCCTTTCTCTATCGCTCATCTGCAGAGTGTGGGGGTTGTGTAATCTTGCACAAATCTGAAAAGTTTCAGCCCAGGTTTTGTCTTTCTGCCGCCTACAGGTTTAATGTGGGCGTTGAATCCCAATGGTATGTGAAAGTGATCTGGCGTGACTCCAGTCCAGGTTTTGCATTTCTCACTGTTCCTCTCGGGTTTCTACACCTTCCTGCAATGCTGAAAGAGAGCGAGCAGGCAGGCGTTCACAAATCAAAACTGAGAGAGGGAAGAAGGAAGTCTTGAAACTTCCACCTCACGCCTTAGAGCTGCACTCCAGAGTATGGGAGGCCTGCCTACAGCGTATGTGTTGGACCGAGGTGTACAGCTTTAGCGCCACTCACTCTGGAGCCCAAGCAACAGAAACATGGCATGAGGGAGGGGGTGGGGGCAGGGAGCAGGCGTCTGGGAAAACAGCGTCTAACGTTTGACCTCCATCTTTGAATGGACAGTAAATGTAACAAGATAAAAACATGATTTGCAACACCATTTACATAAACAGACCTTGGAGCATTGAAAACACATCAACCCCTCTGCTCAAATGCTCTTAGAGAAAGAGAAAAGTAGTCTCTAAACAGATGCTATAATGGGACAAGTGGAAGGGTATCAGTAATGGGACTGTGCTGATAAAAAGGAGGGACAAAGAGGAATGATTAACCACTAGCAAGTGAGGCTTTTTAAAGGACACTGAAACAAACAAATTAAAAGCTATAAACCCACAAACAGCCTCATGCATCAACCCAAAATCCAGTCGCTAAAATACCGATTCGCTAATAGCTCCCGGTATTAAGTTAAAAATACCCAATCCCAATGCATCAACCCAAAAGCAGAAATCGCTATTTAAGGAATCCTTAAATAGCGATTCTTTAAATAGGGATTCCTTAAATACCGATTCCTTAAATAGGGATTCCTTAAATACCGATTCCTTAAATAGGGATTCCTTAAATACCGATTCCTTAAATAGCGATTGCATTTAAGGAATCCCAAAGTGAGATTCCTTAAATGCAATGCATCAAAGTTAAAATATTAGCGATTTCGCTAATAGGGGGAGCAAATTACCATGAAGATGAACTGCATGGTAATTTGCAAAAACTGTGAAAAATGCACTTTTGTGCATTTTTCAAAGTTTCATGTTGCGCACACACATGCCCTTAGAGCATGTGTGTGTGCAACATATGTGCACATATCATTTTCAGGGGTGCTATAGGGTGTCATTTTGACACCCTTGCACCCTTGAAATTGCATGAGCAATTAGCGAGAACCTACTGGTACTCACTATTTGCTCATGCAATCTCCAATTCATTCCTATGGGCCTTGAGGCCCATAGAAATGATTAGGACGGCATTCCTTAATTGCTACTCGCTATTTGCTAGTAGCAATTAAGGAAAGTTAAGGAATCGCTATTTGAATAGCGATTCCTACATGCATAGCCTTTTGCTATTCCTTATTAGCGAATCCTTATTTTTCGCTAATAAGGAATCGCAAATGCTAATGTTGATGCATATGCCCCAAAGAGAAGTATATACTACAGTATATGCAAAAGGTCTTGAAAGTTTGACCTAAAAATGACTGATTTCAAAAGAAATGCTCTAGTTATACACTTGTTGAAAAAGCCAGTTTTTAAGAGCTTGTCTCAACTTTATGTAATTTGGGGCAATCTGTCTATTCCAGATTTGGGGGGCCAAGACAGAGAATCTTGAACCACCCAGTCTTTTCTTTTATACCTTGGTGCAAACACAAAATTCTTAGAAGAGGATCATAAATTCCTGTTTGGGGTGTAATTCACAAGTCTCGAGGTTATGAAGGCAGGGCTCTTTAAATTAAAAGATAATACACCCCATTTTAAACTCAATCCTTTGCTCCATAGGGAGCCAATGGAGGTTCTTCAATTAAGGGATAATATGACATGGTGTAAACTGTTGAAATATCAGGTGAGCTGCCTGGTTCTGGACCACTTGGCGCCTGTAAAGAAGAGTTTTAGGGAGTTCAACAGATAGAGAGTTTGTGTAGTCCAGCTGAGATATGACCAAGGCAATAATTACCTGGATTAATGCTTTGAAGGTGAGAAAAAGGGAGATTTTAATTCTGCGAAGCACCAAGAAGGATGAAATGACTGTGCCTAACTGGGGTTTCATTTATAACTCATTAACAATGATAACTTCAAGGCTTTTTGTAAGTTTCTTTGGGGCGGAGGATCCCCCCATATCAGTGGGTCAAAATAAGGCATTCCAATAATCCATTCTGCTTTCTGTGATTACAATCTTGGCTTCTACACATTGAGTTTATGATGGTTGCTGTTCATCCAATCGCGAACAAAATGCATAGTATTTTGAAAGTTTCCCTTAAACAGTGGAGAATCATTTAACCTAAAAGGTAGCTGTAAGCCATCTGCATAATTATAGATTATGCAATTCATATTTATGAGCGCATAAATGAGGGGGCGGATGTATATGTTAAAGAGATGCGGTGAGAGGGAGGAGCCCTGGGGTACTTCACAATCCAAATGGGATTTTGTTGCCCTAAAAGGGATAAACCATACTGATTGGGAATGTACCTTCAGGAACGATTTGATCTAGTTTAGTGCAGAGGTGAGCGGCCCCTCTGCCAAATAAGTATGGTCAACCATGCCAAAGGCCGCTGAGAGATCCAATAGGACTAATGCCAATGTAGAGTCTTTATCACTCACAAGACATGTCTTCTACCACTGAAAGGATTACAAATTCACTGGCGTGTGTGGGACAGAAACTTGGCACGGCTCCAAACATTTGTACTGTAACAGGAGTTTTGTCACTTTTTGGTCTACTGGTAAAGATGTCCTAAACACTCCTGGGTTTTCAGAGCAGGCAGTGAATGGAAACCCATGGCCTGGGATGAGTACGTAGGGGGAATTCCTGGGCTCTACTTGCTACAGGGCCACATTTACTATGCCTGGTGAGCTGGGTGGGTGTGGTCTATTGTGCTAGCTTGATTGACTATCAAGTGCAGCAACAAGCCTTGACAGGATGTCATACAGTTTTCCTATATGGGCATGCACATATTGCTGCTGTAAAGAAATAATGTTTCCGGGTACATTGACAGCCCCAGACATACCTGAAAGGTTATGGTCTCTCTTGACAAGTGTTTCTAAAGACTCAGGCCTTTTCGCCAAAATACTTTAAAAATTGTGTTATAAACTGATTTATTTGGTTCCATTTCTAAATAAATACGTAGTTAGGGATGTTCATCGTCTTTTGTCCTTCAGTTGTTATCCTTTCAGTACATTCCAAATTAATAGCCTTTATTGCCTCTTGCTGATGCTCTTAAACTGTATAAAACTATGTCTGAAATCTCTGAACTATGTATGTATTGAATGGCTCCATAAGGACCACGGCTCTTGCTTTTTTTTATTTGGCCCACAATAAATATTATTTTGGAAACTGAATGCAGGAATTATTCTGCAGAACAGAACACTACAGGGGAGCATCAGACACATTTACGTTAATTTCCAGACAGCATAACATGGTCATTATGGAATGTGGTGAGCATTAAGACCATGATTTGGTGCATGGAAATCAGTTGATTGCCTGTGAAACTGTTTCCTCAAAAATGCATCTTTTTTTAACAAATGTTTCAAAGCAGCTCCCAAGACTCTTCTCTGGTTTTTTTTTTTAGAATTGCCTTTCATTCTCCCCTGTCACAAAATGTTGTTTCTGCTGAAGTCATAACTGATAGGAGAGTTCTTTCCGATAATAGTTGGAAAAGCTGGTTTTTATCAAAGCTAATTCTTATCAATGTACAGGAATATAAAATAAACCATCTGTTCAGTCACGCAGAACACTGATATACGCCCTAAGATTATGGGGAATGCTGCTAATGTGTAATAGCGGAAAGCTAAATAAACAGTATTTTATGCACACCGCGTCATAATTTCTAAGGACTGTACGAACGAAGTCCATTCCTAATTATTGTAAATTGGTTGCATGTTTCTCATTGGAGACATGGATGAGTTTCAGTGCCAGCAAATTCCCATTACAAAACATTAAGTTCAAGATGGAATCTTACAACATTTTCCGCTCATTATAAATCTGATTCAGGTCTATATTTATTCGGATCAAAAGCTGTGAGGTAAAAAGGCAAATATTCAATTTTCCCCTTTTGTGCGTTTCACACCAAAAATCTTTGCGAAATGTTAATACAGAAAAATAGTCAGAAAGAGGTAAAGCAAGTGATAATCAGGTGTGCACACTTCCACATGGTCAGGGCCGACGCTAGGCATGGACAGTATGGGCAGCTGCTCAGGGCCTCGCTCTCAGCCCACCAGCATGGAGCCCCGCACCCGTACAGCACACCTCCAAACCTCTTGTGCCCCTGCCGATCCCATTGAAGAAAGGTGTCTGTTTGCAATTGGGCTTACAGGAGGGATGGGGGGCCTCCCCGGCCCTCTGAGGAATGGTGTGGGGAGGCCTAGGGGAGGGAGATACTTCATCTTGTGCCAGTTGCAAGGAGACATATTTTGCAGGTGTGTCCTGCAATTAGGCCTCCTGCCTGGCTGCCCATTGAGAGACACTGCGGGACACCCATTGTCAGCACTTTACCGTCTGCACAGTTTTAACTCTCAGCCCCCAAGCTATTCTCACACATCAGCCTGATATGAGCTGTGAAAAAGGGCTTGTAGGTGGCAGAGAGGGGAGCTGCGGCCCAGGCAGAGTCTGCACAAAGCAGCTTCCAGAGCCCAGAAGGTGTCACTTATGTAAATTAGAGGGGCCTTGCAGATCCCCCTTCACCCGGGGCCCCAAAAATCCTAGAACCGGCCCTGCACATGCCATCCCATGGAACGTTTATTTGGTAGGTAATACTGCACCTGATAAATATTGTGCCCAGCAGTACTGGTATTTTCTGTTGGTAGTATTACTGAACCAAATATTGCGGCACACAGAATTAGTGTTGTGCTGTTTACAGAGTGTGTGGGGGTGAAGAACCAAATACTTGTAGCATCTGAATCCACATGTATGTAATACGAAGTGCAGATGGCTAATTGATTAGAAACTAAGTTTCCTATGCTAACTATAGTAGCTTTAGTAGTGAAAAAGCAACAACTTAAAAATGGAAAAATGCAGCAGTCTTCATACCTATATATTCAACTCAACAATCGTCTGCTATGATCTGTTAATGTTTCAACCCTATGATCTTACTTGTATGGGGTCTTCATCACGACAACCGTGTATGCTTATATTTTGGTGTCAACATTACAATTCAATAAGGTAGAAAAGTGGCTATCAACACCAGTATCATCTTAAAGATGGAGGAGAAACTCATCGATAATCGCACCCTCAGATGAAGCGCCACAGTTAGATGACCAAGCCAAATTTAGTTGCAAGTACCATGGGGCAAAGTTTGGCAGAATGCCGGGGCTTTAGCTCTGGAATGCCCTGAAAAGAAATATCAATAACGGCAGTCACTCAAGTACGCACTAAAGGGAAATGTCTTCAAGGAGATTTTAAAAAACATTCTTCTTGGGGCCCACCAACTGCATTCATGCTTCACTATCAGTTGCGTCATCAAATAAATAGTTGTGTCAAATCTCAAGCAAGAAAGATCAACATTTACGGAGACTTCAGGACCCGAACCCTCACAATACTTACAGGCGTTGTAAAGTGGCTATTCAGAGTTGTATTAAAAAATAAGTAAACTTGACTTAAGCAACAGCCATGAGTCATCAAGGTGACTTGCTGCAACTGGTCAAGAGGAATGTCAAGCCTGACGATAATGCAATATCTAAAATGGAGGTGTGGAACCAAGGATAGTAAAAATGTAGGCTACAGGTCCAAAACACATACATAGAAGAGGCGGGTTTAAATAAGTGTGGGTGACATACAGTGTTTCACCAGTCAAAAGGCTAGGTCCGTGCCACTGGAATTAGCAGCAAATTGATAATTCTTATTTGCTTCTCAAAATCTGTCCCTAAGCCATTAGTTCTATGGTGTATTAACCTTCTTGCTCCCTCACATATTTACTTCCTCAATCCTTCATTCACACAACTCAGTGTCGTTTTTTAGGTCTCGCGTCTAGCATTGCAGTGTGTAGCACTGCTCGCGCAGCGAGAGACCTCTTGTAGGGGGTTTCAAAACTGACCTAGGAATCGTGTGCTTTTCCTTTTGGGACACGCTATTGGCCTTTGCGTGCGTATTTTTAACAAAGACAGCACGCAATTGGCCAAAGGTGGGCGCATTGCTCTGCCCATGGCCTATTGGTGTCGGTTCCCTCACCACCGCCATGTGGTTTCAATTATCGTGCCCAGACACGGGCGCGATAATTGAAACCACATGTCTTGCTGTGGCGCGCGCACCTCTTGTTTCTGAACGGGATGCGGGGGTCTAGTTAGAGTATGTGGCTGTTGCGAACTGTGTGAGTTGGGGCAATATACTCGTGTTATTTTGTCAGCCCTCGTCCTTTTTGTCAGGTGAGAATACACAACCACCCGCGGCAGGTTGTATTAAATTTTACTGAAGACCCAGGGTGCACCAATCGTCTTCATATAAAATCTGGCCTCTGATAAGACTGCCAATAAGGGTGGCAATCGTGGAGGCATCTTTTCTTAAGTGTTCTATGTAGCGCTAATACGTGCCCTACAGCTGCTTCTGTGCACTATGAGATTAATCTCAGATGTTCAATTCTTATTCCCTCTGGTTCGTTAACTCTGGTAGTCGACGGAATTCAGTGAAGAGCTGAGGGGTTGACATGGAGCAGCAAGACGCCTGCAGAGCTCTCACCAGCCGCAGCTTTATGCAGCCTGGCAGTGCCTGATAACTTCTCCTTCTGCATCAGAGCTGGAGCGGGTTATCTTTCCTTCGCTGAAACACTCTGGCTTTTTGCCGGCAGTCACCGGGCTCCTGCACAGGCACAGTAAATGCATGGGTGGTCGCGCCGGATCCCTCTGCTGCAGAAACGTCATAACAACTTGAATGAAGAAGGCTGGGTTAGCGCACTAGTCTCATGTAGGCTGTAGGGCCACAACCCTGAGCAGTAAGAACCTGTGATCTACATAAAGAACAGAACACAACAGAGCCAGGCCCCCATCGTTTGACAACGGTCTTCCTATTGTGGTGTGTGCAGAGCATCCTTGCTCTCAGCTTCACTCAAGGGTGGCCGCAAGGTTTTTGTTTTTTTATTCGACAACTCTTACACGTCACTCCTGCGTTGTATTGTACTTTATACCTCAATATAGTCCCTTTTCTTTAGCCTACTTTTGGCACGGGTAACCAACCGGTCTCCAAACCTTTCAGGAAGGCCGCACTCTTCGAAATGCCCATTCGGTCCTGTGAGAGAAGCACAGACATGGGTCCTGCTTGCGGAGGGCGCCAAGGACGGACCCAGAGTAGCATAGGACCTGGCAGACGGGAGCCGATCGGGGTCCCTTGCATGCGTGTCGACAGGACAACGAGCCACTTCACACGACACCTGCAGTCTGTAAGCCTGCAGCATGCTGTATTCAGAGACGTGCAGTGCAGTGTTTAACACAATACATATGGAATCACCACAGGATGACAGGTGCTTTTGCCTAAAAAGGTGGGACTGGTTGATTGTGTGCAACGTGCCATGGGGAAACTTGGTGGCAAATACTGCAAGACAAACAAATCAGTGCTTTCGGTTCTCAGTAAAGCATACCTAAGATGTCGTGAATTAGCAACGTTGCAGCAAAATCACAGGCAGACTGGTTACTATTTCAATGATTTCTGAAAGCAAATGTGAGAAAACACGTAAAACCATCTGTAAACAAGGTCAATAGGTCTGGTGCTGGCTACCAACACGTTTTGCTTGATCAATAATTGTTTTGGCATGTTTCTGCAAAACTATATTTGGGAAACTGCCAGGCCCCAGCAATAAAATAAAAAAGAAGGCTGAAAGAAAAACTATTTTTTGGTCACAAAAAGCAAGCATTGCCATAGTTCTCTTGGTTCTGAAGGGAGCTAATTTGTGTCTCTTTGCGGTTATTCTGGACGGGAAGAACGCGGTCACTCACAGTGAAGGTGTACAATGGCAGAAGTGGGCTGACTCACTGTCCCTTATGAACTGTAGTGTGTGGAAGAACAATGTCACAATGACAGGCACAATGGACGAAGAGGGCTGACTGAAAGCCCATAGAGTTATATATATTGTACATACAATTTTAGTAACATGTAAAAAGGTCTTGGATAATGCCAGACCAAAAAGGTGTGACCTATTAATTGAGAGCAAATATAAATTTGAGAAAAATCACCGATGTCAAACTTGGAGTGGCTTATTATAGAAAATTACGAGTATGTTGGAGCAAAGAAAAGGTTTTAGGCAGGTGTATCTGCTTTAATGTTCTAATACAGTGCTTATGCCACCATGAACCTGCTTAAATGTGCTTGGAGACAACAGCGGAAAGCTGAACAAGCATTTGCAATGCAATAGGTCTCGCATTTACGCGAGTTTGAGCTATTGGCATCGTAAATGACAATGCCTTTTATTTATGTTTTGGTTTTTAAACCATAAAATAAAAGGCATTGTCATTTACAATGCCAATAGCTTAAACTCACGTAAATGCGAGACCTATTGCATTGCAAATGCTTGTAATCCCTTCTCGCTGGCCCTCTAATTTTGTCATCGCACAGAGACCATTCTGCAATGCCTAAAGCAGAAAAAGCACAAAGTAGAGAGCACAAATTATCAATTTCAAGGTCGCTCATCACCTCGACGCCTATTACCTGGAGTAGAAGATTACATTTTACAACCAGGTTAACCCCTTCTTTTGGAATAAATAAAAAATTAACTCCGAAAAATACAATGGAGCTAGGAACACACAACGCATTGACTCAGAAAATTCTTTTTTTCTGAAACCATCTTCAAACAGTCATTTACTGCAGGAACTAAACCATTTTCTTAAATAAATATACATATTATATACTGTGCTTTGAATAAAGCTCTCTCTTTGTACAGCAGACCTGATCCCTGCTTACGGAAGAGTGGTTGTGCATATTATTTGATGTATATCGGTCCCGTCTTGCTCTTTTTCATTTCAGTCAAGCTTCTAATGTGTTGTACTTAAGCACCAAGGGGCAGGAGCCCACTTAATGTCATACCACATTATTTCTAGAATATTTTCTATCCTGATTACGTCCCTGCCTAATTAGTGATGTATTGAAACATCAACACATTTACAATGACTAAGTCTCATTACTATTGTTAGACTTAAGGACGTACCATAATGTACCAGCCTCGTCATTCACATACTGTATTTATACTATATACATTATTATGCATTTAGTGCGTTATTAATTGTTTTTGTGTGCATAAACCAGCAGTAAGCACTAAACCATATTTTCATCTACTTTGTGTTGTTCTGTGTATAATATGCAGTGATTTAGAATAAATGTTTCTGAATTTACAAAAAAAAGAGTCCACTTAATGTCTCTCATTCTGCGCTCCCCTTTAGTATATCAAGAAAGGTCGCCGTGCATTTTGATCTCTGTTAAAATCAATTTGCCAAATGTGAACATTCAGTTCCACTTGTTAAGAAAATGTAATAACTCAGCCATGCAATGCATCTGTTAACATGGCCCACTCCTAACCACATCCCACGACAATTTAGGAACATGCGCTTGTAAATATGAGGCAAAACTAATGAACAGCTAGACCTCTGTAAAAATGAGCCCTCGCGCCATGTTCTTTCCAACAGAGAACCCACACTTCTTGCTGTTAACAAGGTCTATAAAGCTGACACGCTCTGAAGTCAGGGCCCGCAGCCCTTTAACAGCACTTGAGGCACCGCGGCGTTCACCACTTGACATGGCCAGGCACACGGGCCGAGCATGTTTCTAATTATCTGGATACATGGTGTCACACCTCATAATCTTTTTTACAGTCTTGGATTTGGAGATTAGTGCTTTACGCTGCAGGTGAGCGCATCTCCCCGCCATCAGTCATGGGACCTGCATTTCCAGAGAACAAATCCACAATGTCATCATGACCCTTGCTTTGTGCCCTTTTCTAAGAATTACGAAGCAAATAAATACTTAAAGTTTATTGCTTCACTGAAACCTTGTTTTGGGCCAGTGAAGGTTTATTTCCTTATTTAATGTTTGCATTAAGTTGAATAAACAGGTCCTTCAAGGACGGACCCCCCTGCCTCCCCCTGTCCCCCTGTGCCAACGTGTGGCTCGCTTGATTGACACACCGGAGAAACAATGGCTGCACTGTTATGGCAAAAAGGCAATTGTCCTTTGCAAACCATATTGGCTAACCTCTTCACCGGGTGGCCTTCATGAAGCCACGAGCCATCTGATTAACTGCATGTGTGCAGAGAACTGAAGGCTAGGAGATGAAGCTATGGCGTTTTTAATTCTTATATTTTGCAGGAGTGACCAGTGCAGGTAAGAGCGGTGGGGCAGGGTGGGGGGAGGGGCGGGGGTATTCAACAGATGAGGAGGAGGGGAAATTAAATAAATAAATAATTTCCCCCTTGTCCTTGCCTGTCGAATCCCTCCTCCCACCCCACCCAACCGCTCTTACGTGCATGGGCCGCTCCTGAATTTTTGTAAACAAAAAAAAAAAGACAATACTGCTCAGCTGCACTACGAAGAACATGGGAAAAGATATACACCGGAAGTAAAGGCTGACTCAACACTTCAGTAGTCATCAAAATGTATCTTCTGTATTCTATATTTTCTATCTCACATTCTGTTTTAACTTCCCCAACCAAGCACAAGCTTCCTCTGAACTCCCCATTCCCACCCACGAATTGCCACTGTAGCTTTGTGAACTTAACAGGTAAAGGCGCAAAACATTTAAATCCAGATTCAATTTAACACATCGCTGTACTTTTCACCTGGGTTCATAAAAACTGCGGCTTAAAGCTGTTCGCCACCTCTGTGCACCGTCCATGCATTGTAATCAAGTTTGCATTGCATTCACTCTTTCAATCAAGTTAACAAAGACCTTCTCACACAATATACAAGATTTCGCTGACAGTGGCGTGTCCTTTTACAGTAAGTCATGTGAAAATAAAGCAGAGAAAAAACAGGAATCCAAAAGAGGTTGGCTGGTCCCAGAAGATTGCCCAGATGCATGGGAACTCAGTAATGTCAAATTCCCCGAAATGGAAGTATGCAGCAGGAGAGCAGGATTGGGTAAAAAACCTCTTTCTGCTTGACCATACTTCCTGGCCCTAGCATGTTTCATGGCCAGAAATGTCATTTCTGTTGGCACTTCAAAGGAGTGCCCATGAGAATGACTGATTTGCATATGGCCAGGTATAAACTGGGGTGGCATGGTGAGCAAAAGAATGATGGATTTGACCCATATCTCTTGACTGGGGTTGGGAATGTTTTGATTTGTTCTGCATTCCGTCCATCAATAGTGTGTCTTTTGCTTTCTCGCCCTAAGTGCGCCGGGAATGCCCAGACGTGGGTCCCGGGCTCACTGTGCCACTGGAATCAAGCTAACCCCGAAACCGTTCCTAGGATTCTTGTTTCCGGTCCAGGGAGGACCTGGCTTGGCAGTTCGGGCTGGACTACTCCCATGAGGCACAGGGTCAAGACTGATTTGCATATGGCCAGGTCTAAACTGGGGTGGCATGGTGAGCAAAAGAATGATGGATTTAACCCAGATCTCTTGACTGGGGGGTGAATGTTTTGGTTTGTTCTGCATTCCGTCCATCAATTGTGTGTCTTTTGCAATTAGGACCATTGGGCACACCTATTTTGACTGAGGCATGTACCAATGTAAATGAGGTTTGTCAGTTGTGAAGGAGATCCCCCCCTTTCCGTCTTTTCTGCCGCATGCAGTAACTCAAGGAACGGAACAACCGCAAAGCAGAATCATGAAAAACTACCCTGGAGAACCTATTCTAATGTCTCATAAATGAATGAAGGTCGTCTATTAAGTACTCTGTTACTACATACTATATCTTACTGGAGTTCTTAAAAGTTGCTATCTGTTTTTATTAGGTGTTCTTTTTATGTAACAGCTCGTCATTTATGTTTAGCTATCATATGTACAGTGCTCTGAGACCCTTGGGTCATGTTCGTGCTTTATAAAACACCATATATAAATAAATGACCGATCATACAGTACCAGGCAGTGCTTCATGGGGGTCTGGTGTGCTGAAAGCATATGTGCTACTCGTGTAATTATCTTCGACTTCCATAACTATTTTGTTGTTGTTTTTGTTTTGAAGATTTATTAAGAAAAATCAATCCAAAGCCCTCATGTGTCTTAAACGGGGAACATCCTTAACAATGACTCCGGAACAACGAGTTCTGAAGTCACGCAAGCTGAACAACGACTTGCACGAACGACTTAGCCTGAACCACACATGTGCGTGGTTCAGGCTAAGAGGGTCAAGTGTTTGCCCGAGGAGCGTCGGAGGAACAGGAGAGGTAAGAGGGGTTCAGGGTGAGGAAGGGGGGGTTGGGTGTCAGTTTTTAGGGGGTGGAAAGGGTTCGGGGTAGGTTTTGAAGGGTGGAGGGATTCGTGTTAGTTTATTAGGGTGTTTTGTGTTCGTTTTAAGGAGTTGGGGGAGGTCGTGATCGTTTTTAGGGGGTGTGAGGGGTTGTGTTAGTTTTTAGGGGGTGGGAGGGGTCGAGTTAGTTTTAAGGGGGTGGGGGTTTCGTTTTAGTTTTTAGGGGTTGGAGGTTCGTGATAGTTTTTAGGGGGTGGGAGGTGTTTGTGTACGTTTTTAGGGAGTGGGAGGGGTTGGAGTTCGTTTAAGGGAGCAGAGGGGTTGTATTCGTTTTTAGGGTGTGGGAGGTTCCTGATAGTGTTTAGGGGTGGAGGGGTTCAAGTTTGATTTTAGAGGGTGGGAGGGGTTAGTGTTAGTTTTTAGGTGGTGGGAGGGGTTAGTAATGGTTATTAGGAGGTTTGGGGTTCGTTTACGTTTTTAGGGAGTGGGAGGTGGGGGTACGGGGTAGATTTTAGGGAGTGGGAGGGGTTTGGAATAGATTTTTAGGGGGTGATTTACCAAGCATTCCTTTATCACGAGAGGCAGTCGTTGCACAAACCGCGTTGGTTAGAGAGTCGTTGTTGAGGAAATCGTTGTTCCAACATACAACCATCTTCACCATGTGAATCTACAATTTAGAAAATCTTCTCTATTTAACTACATTTTATTATTTCTAACAACTTTCTAACAAATTCTGTATTGTGACAGTCCTCCTAAGGGCATCACTCCTGTGGTTTCTAGGTTTTAACAACACTGGGGCCTCAGTCCTGAAGATGCCTGCTAACTTATCTGAGATGCCTTTTTAAAAGAATATTTTCTTGCTTCTAAAATATTTAAAACAATTCAATAGGAGAACAACACTATCAATGTGTTTTCTGCAGAGGACATGACTTTTTACGCCTGGGTTCTTTTCAGTGAATAAGTCATTTAAGTACACCTTTTGTCTTGTGAAGCTCTTTCTTCCCCCTTCTTTGATCAAAGGAGGAGGACTGAAGGGGTCAGCTAGATTAGGAAATCCACAAATATCAGATTCTCATGGTGAAATGTCGATTTCGTAGTGGAAGGATGCGTTGGTTGATTTTATTACAAGACGCAGGGGCCAAACCATCAGATGACTGCTCTTCAGTATTTTTGTTTCCGGTTCTTCTCTCTGATGTTCTGAAAACTGAGTCTTTGGTTTAAGAGGTAACACTTAAGGGAAAAATTAAGTTGATACTGCCCAGTCCAACACTAGCTTCCACAGCATTGGGTTGTGGCTCAGCAGAGACCATTTTTAAAGTCCCCTCAACATGTTTTTTAGACAATGACAGCATCTTCCCTGCAGCTGATGGACTACATGATAAACAATATCAAACATGTCCGTGAACGCAGAAAAATGCAGAAATAGCACCTTTTCACCTTAGGCTGTTGTAATAGACCCAACCCAATAAGGTTATTTCCATTTCCATTGTTTTGGCTGCCAATTGGGGCGAGCCTTTCTCAGAGGAAGGTTCTCAATGTGCAGCCATTGCAGTTCTGCTCTCTTGATGTACATTCGACAGTACAGTCCAAGGATGCAAGAGTCTTTACTTCACGTCCATATTTGAAAGGTTTAGCTAGGGCGACCTTTTGTCTAAGCCACCCTGAAGCTCACAGAAGTGAAACTTGTGCAAGTGGTTCTTGACAAGAAGATGCTAAGTGGTAACATGCCAGGGGCAGAACAAAAACACAAGAAGGAGAGAAGAGGTACACAGAGCACCAGAACCACAGGTGGAATTGAACGGTTCTGGAGTAGAGGTAGCCTGAAGCGATGGCAGACATCATTATCATATATATATTCTCACAAGGATAACACCTTTTCCGCCAACATGGACTGGGGTCAATGTACTTTATATACAAGACAGTGTCCACAGTGGGACGCTTTTTCAAAAGACGTGCTGGCAACCCTCTAGTATCAATCCGTGGAAGCCCACCATTCAATGTTCCTACTCCAAACCAAACAGGTGGCACCTACACACTCTGTTGTATTTTATGAACATGGATACAACCAATATTAGATCAATCTATGTACAGGCACTGGATATTTTTCAATTAATGTAAATGCAAGTCGACGTAAAAATAATCAATATTTTGGGAGAACACCTTACATTGTTCAACTCAAGAAGAAATGCAATGAAGAGAGTTAAGGATAGTGAAGACATGGTCTCTTCATTCAATATAGTGCAGATTGCAAGTGGCACAGTTAACATGGGGCAAAAACACAGCAAGTGGACTTACCAGTACTGTGCAATATCTCCCAATCATTATTGCAAATACCAGAGTTATTAGCAACATTTTGACCACATTATACAGGCAGACATTACTTGAAATGGGTTTACAAATATATTATGTGGAATATTAGCCTTTTTGGTTCAGACACCCTTTATTTAGCTATTATTTTAATAACAAAACCACAACACTCAGATGTGACACCTTAATCAACAGGCTGGACACCGCAACCCACATTCCTCATTAAGGATATCATTATTTTGCAAGGCACACTTAGACCGGCATGCAGTGTTACACTTACGGTGATCCAGGGCTTGATGTTGGAGGTGGCCCTGAAAGCATAAAGTAGAAGAAGAGGTTAGCAAAATAATCTAACATTTGACTATTGTATTAGCATATTGACTGTTTGGCCTATATAATACCAGTTATGCAAACAGGAACTGGTTAAGTGAGACATCAGATGAAACCATTATGAACAATTAATGCCAATATAAACCATTAAGAAGATAAGATTTCAGATTGTGCTTAATTTGAATTAACTGGAATTCCCCCAGGGTTAAAGTCTATCTTTCTCCCCATCGCACCCAGTGTAGTGTATTGGGCACATGGTTGTATGATCACTTTTGGTTGCTCCGAGAGAAGATTCAAGTAGTTCCATTGTGGGACACAAAAAAGGCTAATCTAGACAAAGTATGACATGAGTCCAACCCCTGAGACCCTGCGTTGGAATGGCAGAAAGGGAATGTCTCAGCAGAGAATGTTGTGATATAAGTGGCAAAATCTGACCACTGTCCTGAAAGGTGGGGTCAACGATAGGGAGCCAAGAACTCTGGCAGAAACCAATCAGATAGGATGATAACCTAAAGATTATGGCCAGAGGTACTTGGCCCATAGTTCACTGTGGTTTCCAAAGCCCACAGCCAGTGCTATCGAATGTCGGGGTGCCAAATACCAGGGTGCATAGTCTTGATTCCTCCTTATGCCTCTTTAATCCACCACCAGACACTCCCTGCACCTTGATCTCACTCTTGCAGGATCCTGCTTTCTCTCTTTGTCACTCTTTTTCTGTGTTTCTCTTCCTTCTTCACCACCTTGTGTATTTTCCCCTCTCTTGCTCTGGGTCAGAGTAAGTGCCAGTCTGCAAAACTTTGTGCCAATGGGTCCCACCTGCTATCATTGGCTCAAATTAAGCACTGATGTGAGTACACATTTCATTAAAAAAATGGACAGGAATGTAATTAATGGCAGGGAGAGCGGGCATGATGTCCCTCCTGTATAAGAAGTATTCTGTGCAATATTTTAAGATATTACCATCAAACCTAGTGATACACACATGCCAAGAGCCAGTCAATCTGTCAGTCTGTTTGTCGCATCAACTCATTCATCTGTGTCCACCATAAACATCCAAACCAAAATTCGTCAACCCATCACATTTATCCATGGGTATAAATAATGATAGATAGCTCAAGGAAGACGTATTTGCATCTTTAGCATGAGCATCTTTAGCATGAGCTCTTCACACGTCTTCTCAGATGATCACTAACACGCTAACGACACAAAGTACGGAAGAGACAGTTGGACAGGATTTGAGGAGGATTTCTGCTATTGAGAGCACATGGGCCCCCCTGTGATGCAAAGAGTTTATCCATTAAATATAGTTTTATGTTTTGCAGGTCTGAGGAAATCTTACCGGCAAAATTATAGCCAAAATGTACAAAACCGATCCTTTCTTTTTTACCCATAATAAATGTGGCATACAAATTCCATTGAGTGAACCACATTTGATGGCGGAGCACAATTGAATTACTATCTTTAGCAATGGCAGGTTGGCAGATTAATTCAAGCACCCCGATTGCTTGAACAATAACTCTAAGATGCCAGACATTTATGGTGATGATTTTCGAACGCCACAGCCCAGAGAAAGAAGCCACCCATTAGATGGCCTTGACTTCACATCTGTTGTGTGGGGGGATTGCAAAGACACATGTATTCTGGCTAAGGCACTACTCTAAAGGTCTTCCTAGACAGATTGATATTTACACATATACAACCCAAATCATAGAAGAATTGAAGACTGATTTGTAGGTAGATAACAATGATCAAGAGGGTAGTCCTATTACATGATGGTACAAATAAGGTTAACTTAGGTTCAATTAGGCACTACAAATATTCTAGCATATGCTGAGTTTGCAATACTCCGTACAAGCTACATTTCCATATAGAATCAATATTATTTGTGACTTGATGCATATCTTCTGGTCTTGGCACAAATTTAAGGTCTATTGGACAAATATATTCAGGTCATTCTCAAATATTTTCGGAATGTCTCTTATTGAAAATTCCTTCCTAGCACTTTTGAGTGCAGCTGGGGATGAGCTACAATTGACCGTAACCTCTTGGTGTTTTTTTTTGTACCAATCACTATAGCTTGATCATTGATTTCATGTGGATGGGACTCTAGTTTTCCACCAACGTACATAAATTGGATACCTAAATAACAAAGAAGTTTGGTACTTTAATAGTGTTTGAAAGTGCAATCAAATGAAACAGATATACTTGTATGTAAGAGGCTGCCCATACTGTAGACTAAATAACTCTTTGAAAACTTGTTTTGAATTAAAGGTATTTGATTGAACAATATGAATTTTACACTATTTTTTGCGAACTTTTATTAGCGTGGCACATATTTAATATCAATTAAACTCAATAACAGCTCTTCAACCCCATGGTATTACAGAACATTTCCTTTACCTTGGTAAAACTTATTTCCATTGGAGTAATGTAAAACATATGAAATGCTAAGTGAAAGCTCTTGGGAAAGGGAACCTGTCAATCACTGTCCTAAATTCCTAGCAGATTAGCAAGTAAAATGACAGCAACAGGAAAAGGGGGTAGAGGCAAGCACATCTTCTACAAGATGTAATTTCAAATCTCAGTTTGTAAACAAAGTGTATTGGTTGAATTGCACTTTACCAACAAGTGATGTTGGTTGGGCATTGTTGGGATGTGGTCTACTGTCCATACCTTAGGTGTATCACATTAAGCAGTGGTTAGAATATACAGTGCTTTGCATCTTTAGTGTTTTATATCTTCAGTGTGACCAGATTGTTTTTCTGCATCCCCTGTGTGTTGCATGTGTAGCACATGTAAAGAAGGAAGACTTTATGTGTTGTGGGAATCTGAGTACTGGAGTCTTGTGGGATCCATTTTGGATACCCCTGGTTTAGCATGGTACAAGACATGGCTTTACCTAGAATGTGTAGATCCAGACATTGAGGTGAGGAGGATGGAGACGAGCAACCGTTTGAAATTCATCAGAGCTTTGTTAGCAAAGGATTGCTGAATAGTTCTTCCTGAGCACTGCCATTTGGTAAATGAAAGGGTGAGAGGTGAGACTGAAATTTATATTGTTCAAGGTGAAAACGTTTCTAAGCAAGGCCTGCTTTTTTGCCTGCCTTTGATTACAACTTCAGGAAGTATGTGCAGAAAACTCCCACTTCATTGTGTCCATGTTGTGGATACTTCTGCTTCTATCCAGCCCCATTGCTACCCGCTGTGAGAAAAATCCCTTAGCTCAAAAGCTGAGTTTGGAGGGCAGCCTGAAAATGATATTTGGCAGGGAAACAACCCAAACCAGTTTCCAAGCCTTAGAGAGTGGACCCAAATCCATTATGTGGAAATGTGTGTAGAAATGCAATCCTAACCACCCCACTTTTTTCCATTCCCAGGATCTTCATGACAAAGGAAGAGGCTGCTCCACAGAGTAATCGAAGAGCTGTTGTGAAACCAGGGTGGTGTCCCCTGGCAGCCAGTCTTCCAGTGAGAGTCATCCCCTGAAATCAACACTTTCTTCTGTAGCTAAGGACCAGTTAAATAGCCTAAAGGCAGCCAGAAGAAGTGTGTCTGGCCCTACATGACAAGAGACTTCATAGGAGGAGAAGCCCAGCATATTCCTGCCATGAGGAGCACCAGAGAAAGCTGCCCCAAGAGAGTGATCGAGGAGTGAACCGTGCTGTAAAGGGATACACCTGTCCAATAGGGCCGCTGGTGCTGTAGTCAAATGCTGTTGCTCACCCAACTCCATGAGACTGTCCTGTGAATTATTTCTGAGTAAGGTCGCTGCTGAGTTACCCCTGAGACTGAAGAGTCAAGACGTGAGGGCGAAAGTGCAACCCACATCTGCCACACAGCCCGACTACTGCAAGCAGCCAGCAGTTCAACCGAGGGGATTCTCCTGAAGCAGCAGACAAGAGACTGAGGGGCATGGGTGGACTTGATGGACCCACATCAGACTGCTCCCAAAGGGAACCATAAATTCATTGAACTGAGTTGCGTACCAAACCAGTGAGGACTTTTTTAAGCTATTCGAACCTCAGCCTAGTCTTTCCTGAGCCCATAGATCAGGATTCTAACCCTAACGGGAGAGAAAGCAATTACTGGGAGAGCGAGGGAGGGGTTGACACCTCATTGTTAGATCACAACTTAGTACAGCACTGTAAATCGTTCTCAACAGACTGAGTAGTATTACGTACTGCTGTGATACTAGGTTGCCCAGGCCCTCACCATAACATGGGTCTGACGACCATACACAACTATGTGTATCTTTAAAATTACACTTCATTTTGTATGATAAAAAAAAATGCATAAATGAAACAATAAAACATATTTTTTAATGTGACCATAATGATTTTGCTGGTTGTTGCAACTAGTCCTGGCCCTAGTTCTGCTTCAGTTCTGCAGTGTAGCTACAGTAACCTCAAAGAAACCCAGAATTATTCTAAGCTATTTGGTGCTAGCCCATCTATCAGTGATTACCCCTTGATATCTCCTGACAATCCACAAATAGGCTGTGATAGAATCAGCAGGAAATCGCTGCCAACACCTGTACCAGTGCAATCGCTCTACTATTGGGCAGCAATGTTGTCAGAGACAGTTATTAGGGCGATTTCAGTGCTGTGGGCGAAGATTAATCCACAAATGGAATCTATGGTAATAATTTGAATAATTTTGCAATAATTGTTTTCAGTTGATTTTTTTTATTATTTTAAATTGATTTGAACAAAGTTATTTTTGAGTGGATGATTTCAACTATTCTGTGACTACCCCATAGATGTATTCAGAGATTTGCGATTTAATCATGTAACTTTAATAGTTTGTAAACAGAGCTGAGGCTAAAGCAGCATATTAAAATAAAAAGATGATTTGTTGATGATAAGTGTGTTCCTCTATGATGGCATTATTAGCATAATTTATGCAAAATTTCAATATACAGTATTATCAGACATACACTGATAGATGTAAAGCACAAGTGTTTCTACTTTTTGAACATAACATTCGAGGAAATTTGATTTGCATCTGGCCAGGTTTAATGTGTTTTTCGTAATCCTCCCAAAGTACAACAGCATGATTTAAAAAAAAAAAAACTTACCAAATTTGACAAACAGCACACCAGTGGTAGATACAGTCCTTTTGCTGTTTGTTGCAACACACTGAAAATATCCAGTGTCTGTTGTATCAAGATTCCGTATTCTTAATCGCGACCCATAGCTTGTTGCACGAATTGAAATCCTTCTCGGCTCTTGCACGACAGGGGCATCATTTTTTAACCACTGTATCGTCGGTGAAGGATTTCCAGACACTTTACAGTGTAATTCTGCTGTTTGCCCAAGCGACGTGGTTATATTGTTCATAGGCTCAATAAGGGTCAAGTAGACATCTGGATGAATAGAAAAAATATAATATTAACATGGAGCATAATAATGATAGCACTGGCCAACACAATATATTTCTTTAAGAAAGTCTATTTTGGGAGACAGCGTTTACAGCACAGTCATCACATTGCAGATTCTTTACGACGCGGTTGTTACAACAACCACTTTGTTAGAACGCGATGCCATTACAACGGAAGTCATTAGATCGACTTGCTGTAGAGGGCGCTCTAACATAAGGAATAGTATAATTTGCTATTCCAACACCTTCCCTACTGTTGCGCAGGCTGGAGTTGGAATAGTAAATTATACTATTCCTAAGTCCAGTGCGCCCCCTACAGCAAGTCGATCTAATGACTTGTGTTGTAAAGGTATTGCGTTCTACCACACGGTCGTTGTAACGACCGTGTTGTAATGGAACGCGATGTGATAAAATCAGTTAGTCAATTTCTATAATAATATTTAGAAGTATTTAACTGACTTCCCGATGTTTTAATGGCATGCACCATAAAATGTTAACACAAAAAAGTGATTCACTAATTTGAATTGGGGTTAGATATACCTACATTATAGTTTGATTAAAAAAAGGTTTCATGGTTAGGCTCGAGGGAGGAGGAGTGTCCTCTCAGTCTGGACTGCAAAGTGCATTCTTCCTATAATGGTCAGCTCCGAGAGGCCATTGTTAGGAATAGCTTTAGTTTAAAAATGTGAAAAATATAGAGTGGAAATATGAGGTGGCATCTCAGAAACTGATTTAGGCAATCTGGAGCTTATATGACAGTATACATTGTCAAATCATTTACGAGGCAATGTTGCTGCATGGCCTGACTAGACGCCGTTTTATGTCATGATAAAACCCGAATGATGTTGAAACGGTTATAGGGCTACCTGAGAATCAAAGTATGACATTCCACAAACTACCTGCTGTGCACCATATTCCAGAGTAAATATCTCCACACAGATCCACAAGCATGCAGAGGTATCAGTAAAGTATGTGCCTATTTAGGGAAATAAGGCAATCTAGTGATCAACGCTCAGCTCAGAAGGGAAAGTCATGCTGACTTCTTTCATTGATTGACATAACTGAACTCAACACAAAACAGAGGGGCATATTTACAATAGAATGGCGGAGCACAGCGTTAAGCCCAAATTGCTAACTCCGCACTCTGTCGTTCTGAAAACGCAGGAATGCGCCGTATTTACAATGATACAGTGCTCTCCTGTGTTTACCCTATCTCTGGCGCTAAATTCAGCTCCCTAGTGCCAACGCAGGCACTCTTGCACCATGGTGCAAGGGTGCCTGCATTGAGGAAATCATTGTTTATGTGCAGGAAGGGGTTCCTTCCTGCACATAAACAATCACTTATGGTGATTTGTAACTCCTATGTGTGCTGCATTGTGCAGCACACATAAAAGTTGCAAATTGTAATTTTTTTAATCACTTTCCTGCACATAAACAATCATTCATGGCGATTTGGCTATTCTGTGTGTGCTGCACAATGCAGCACACATAGAAACAGCTAAAACGAGGAGAAATTAATGTCTCCCTCTTTTGCCATGCTAAGACCAGGTTTTTTTTGTCTTAATTTTAGCGCTGCCCCATATTTATGTCACCCTTGTAAATAGGGGGCAGTCTTAAAAAGCAATGGGTGTTGCTGCGTAACACCCACCTCAACACCCATTGCCCACCCCTTTCACGCGAAGTGCTGCCTAAAAGGTGGCCTTATTCCTTATTGCCAGAGGAACATCACAAAAAGTGTCAATAAACTCTTGTAAATATGCCCCAGAGTTTCCAAAGGGGCCACATAGCAGTTTTCAAAACCTCTTAATAAATACATAAATAAATTGGCAAAGAAAATCGATATCAAAATCGGATAGCCCACACATTATTTTCTAGATCAATACCCTATGTAGACATACATAGATGTTTCCTCAATACATTAAGATGCTATTGTTTACTTGTATTATTCATAGTGTGTTGTTCATGTACTGATCACTAGGCAATTGAAACAAAACATCTACACAACCATGTGGAGCAGAGTTCAATAACAGCATACCAAATTGCTATTTGGAAGCGGAAATGGGATTCTTTTTATGAAGTAAATATTGTAAATGGAATACAGAACTACTCTCATTCACCATCTTCAATTATTGTGCTGCGTGTGTGCAAGAATGCCACTAGGTGTCTTCCTTTGTCTGTATAGTGTTTAGACAGAATATCAGGAACAAGAATATCTAGGACAAAAATATTGTGAAGGTAAGTTTCCATAGGTAGGCACAGTTTCACTATATATAACTCCAAATATATATGCCTTTACAATATGTATATTTTCAAGTTAAGTTGATGTGGCGTTAAGAACAGTAATTCTATACTTACATATTTGCACATACATTCTCAATATTATGGTCCTCAATATTTTTGAGTCGATATTCTGTCCACACAATATTTTTGCTTCCGATTTTCTGTCAGTGATCCTGCCTGTAAATGTATGTGTGAGCTATAACAGAGGATGCATGCATATTTTATGCCTGTCTCCAAGCATTATACAAAAGCCAGACCTTTTGGCTTGGTCAGTGCTGCCAAACACTTAAAAGCTATGCTTATTGTGCAACACAGAAATCAACATTTTGATTTCCTGTGGGATGCATTGAATCAGGCCTTAGAAATGTATTTAAGGCAGTCATAACAATATTATTTTATCGTTTCTTCCATGGTTCTTGTTTTTCTTCTGCCAGTCACACAAATGATTAATCCACAATAACTATGAATCAAATGGAAAAACGAAAAAAAAAGACTGAATGGAGCCAGTCAACCTCTTTTAACGATGGGCAGAGCATGCCATGTTTTCGTAAGAAAGATGGAACATGGGATTTTAGTAGCTCATTCACCATCCAATTGAGAACTGACCTTCAGATAAATGTGTGAATGAGCTGGGCAGGCATGGTGGTGTAGTTTAAAAACTCAAAAGAAAGGAAGAAGGCATGAAAAAGACAAGAAAGAAAAAGACAAGAAAGGAATAAGGCAAGAAAAAGGCCAAGAAATAAATACGTCAAGAAAAATGACAAGCACGAAAGAAAAAAAGAAAGGAAGGAGAGGACAACGAAAGAAATAAAGAAGGAGAGAAGGAAGGAAAAAGAAGGAAAGAGAAGGTAACAAGAAAAGAAAGATAGAAAGAGAGAAGGAAAGGAAAGAGAGAAGGAAAGAGAAAGGAAGAACGAAAGAACGATAAAAAGAAAGAAAGAAAATTAAAGAGAGAAAGAAAGAGAGAAGGAAAGAAGAGAAGAAAAAGAAGGAAAGACCAAGAAGGAAGGAAGGAGAAAGGAGAAAGAAAGAAGGATGAAAGAAAAAGAAAGAAAATAGAGAAAGAAAGAACATTAGAAGGAAAGAGGGAATGAGAGAAAAAAGAAGGAAAGAAGAGGAGAACAAAAAAGTAGAGAAGGAAAGAGAGAAGGAAATTAATAAGAAAAATGAAAAGAGATGGAAACAAAAAGAGAAGGAAAGAAAGAGAGAAAAAGAAAGAAAGAAAGAAAGAGAAGGAAGGAAAGAAAGAAAAAGGGAAAGGAAAAAGAAAGACAAAAAGAAAGAACGAAAGAAAGAGAAGGAAAGACAAAAAGAAGGGAAGACCAAGAAAGAAGGAAGGAGAAGGAAGGATGAAAGAGAAATACAGAAAAAGAGAAAGAGCAAGAGAAGGAAAGAGAAGGAGAGACAAACTAAGAAAGTAGGAAAGAAAAATGAATGAAAGAAAGAGAAGGAAAAAAATGAAAGAAGGCAAGAATGGAATGAGGCAAAAGAGAAAGAGAAAGAAAAAAGAAAGAAAGAACCATAGAAAGAAACAAACAAAGAAACGAAAGATAAAAGTGAAAAGATGATAACTACTTAATACAGAACAGTTTCACATGGATACAATCTGATCTGGTATGTGTGAAACAGCAGTAGGCAGAAAAGCAAAATACTTCAAAAGGAATTTACAACAGCATTGGCAGGAGATGAGGTTTGATAAAGACATGTGCATCAGAAGCATCCTGCTATCACATCAAACACTAAAGTAATTATTAAGTAAAAACAAAAGCACTGGGACTGAAGGTAACTAGCTTTTGTGCAGATGTGCTCCTTGTACAAGACTAAAATGAAGGTAACCAGTGGCTTAAGTAGGCTGACCTACTGCCCCATACTATATGCTGTAGTGGGCAGAGGAAAATATGAATGACACAACAATAGACCAACGGCTGAAGACAGGTGGTTAAAAGCCCCTAAATGTAAGTATATTATAAATATATTAGTAAAATCAAAAGTTCTTGGCTAATGCCAAAACTAAAAATAGTTTCTAGCTGAAAGGGCTTAAAAGTTACCAAAAGTACCATACTTGTGTGGTGTGCACAGTAGCACACCCTCTTCAAATATTAACTGGCTCCTTTCAGAAGCTCATCACTGTATTCAGGTGATAAATGGGTACTACTGAGGTGCAATGTTTACCCAGACAGAACTAATGTGCGTTTGCTTTCCAAACTAGCGAAACAATGCCGGCACGGAATTGCCTTTTCTTGCTGTCAAATTTAACAGGCCCAGCCGCATAATTTGGTCCTCCATTGCCGCATAACTGCAGTGGCTCTGATTATTAACCATTGTAGCTGTAGACTTGTTGTTGGGGGAAGTGGGGATGGAAGTCTCAGTGGAGATCCTCTCGAGAGGAAGCAGGAAAAGTGGATGGGGGGAGCCAGCTCGTGCATAATTGCTGTATGCATGTGGCTCCTTCCTGTTCCTTTCTCCATTCATCCTGCTTCCCCTTGGAACCACTGCAGGTTTTGTGTGGTTAACGCTCCAAGGCCAAGTTCTAGATACAGCCTTGTCCACTTTGGAGGTTGGAAACTCTACCGTGTAGATGGTTGATACTGTGTGCTCCATCATATGGAATGTAAATCTACGTGCACCTCGTCGTAATAAGCAAACATGATTCTTAAAACAACAGAAAGAACCTTCATTTCCTCCTGTAATAAATCAAGTTAGTAACCGCCTGAAGTTGAGGGCTGGTAAAAAAAGATTCCCACAAAAAGTTTACTATAAAAGCTGTGACTTCACGGGTCAGTCCTCTCATGCGGAAGACAAAGAGCAGCCAGGGCCTGCTTTCATCATCTGCTTATCTGCAGCGCGGGCGCGTGAGAACCGCGCGGCCTGGCCTTGAGTCCGTCATTTAGCGCCAGAGCGCTCATGTCATCATAAAGCATTGGCATCAGCAAACTGGAGTGGATTGCTCGCACATTCCTGGCCTTTGGGGCAATCATGAAAAATGGCTGAATCCAAGAGCAACAGTAATTTAGGACCATGAGTTTTAGGGGAAGGGAATTTAGATTCCCAAATTAAGTCAAACAAAAATACTTTTGGAATGAATCAGAGATTTAACGCGAGTCCCGGGCCCATTAATCATTCAGTTGGCCCTACTTTATGCAGCACTTAGATGGGACGGTAAGAACTAGGGGTATGCAAAGCTGCATAGTTTTAGGTTTTTTTCTGAGGTATGTACCTTTCTCACTAGAACGCTAAGGACCATACACAAAGTGTGCAGGGTTCTGTAACGTGGGCCAACCACATGCAAAGCTGTCTTTTATTATTGTCAGGCCCTCATTTTATGTCACTGCACACGACTATAATGCAGTGCTTAACTTGTGCCTGCATTTGCTGGTACCCTGGCACCAGCACCTATTTCTTACACCTGCTCTTTGATAGTCTGCCACATGATGGCGGTGTCTGATTATTTTAAATGAGCACATCAACAGAGTCCACGACAACTGAATACATTAAAAGAAATAATGGCAGGCCATTTTCTTTTACAGTTTTGGGTGACCTGGAATAGTTAAAACTGTCACATTTGTAGGTGTTTGATGGTTCATGGATAGCGCTGGTACTAGCAGCACTGACGGGAAGTTGGTGGTTCAAGCTGCAGTGCCCGCCACCGCCAGAGAAATACGTATGGCCCTTGCAATTACTTTTATTTTGAACAAATTAAGCACTGGTATAATGGCCTTCCATTGCTTCTCCACATGAGTGTCCACTGCCCACTCAGTTCCAAAGACATGTATGTGAAGTAAACACTTAAAATGCTCAAAGTTACAACGCGCAAGTTATTTAATAATATTTTTTGTGGGTGCTCGCATTGCCCAAGGAAGAGCAAAATTGTGAAACACCATACAAGGGCAACCCTTAGTAAATCTAAGCCATTGTTTCAGAATACTCACAGGAAAAACTATGCAAAGTATGCACTCACACACGAAAAGCTCGATAGTTACCATTGCCAGGCGTGGACTGCAAGGGCAGGCTGATGCAAGGGAACTCCAAGACACAGCGCCCGATAAACAGCTCTGAAAACTCAGTAAAAACCCAGCATTGTTTTATGATCACATCCCATCAAAGCCCAAAATGTCATTCACAACTTTTAAATCAAGCATGCCTGACACAGGTCCAGGAGGTCCAGACCCATGCACCTTTTCAGGATAAGCACATATAATTGCATTGCATACACTAACACTACAAAATATAGTGAACTGCTTCAAATAGCCGTCTGTTACCCTGAAAAATTGCATGTATCTGACCCTCCTGGGCCTAAATTGGACACCCACTTTTTAAACTGAATTACATGCATTTTTATGAGCTATATAACCATAACAATGTTCAAGCTATTCATCTTCTGGAATGCGTTAATGGGCCCATAATTCCATTAGTAAATAACCAGTGAATACCTGCCTGGGGTATTAAAGGATTGCCATTCACACATCTGCTACCCCGCCCTGTCTAGGTTTCAGCTGTTCCCTGCTATGGCACAAACTCTCGAGATTACTTCGAGGTTGGATTATTGTAACAGCTTGTATGTGGGATGTGCAAATGGCTAACACTTCAGATGGTCCAAATTGTAGCAGCCAGAATGGTGCTACAGCTCCTTAAATGGAGCTCGTCATCAGCCGCATTAAAAAGCCTTCACTGGCTACATAAAAGAATTTTATTTAAGTCACTGCTGCTAGTTTTTAGGGCCTTCAAGGCCACAGGACCGAAATATCTCACTGGCAGATTCAGCCACAACAAGACCCTGAGAACACTGAGATCCTCAAACGCAAATCTGCTGAAGAACGCCTCTTTCAGATTAAAAACTCATGGTAAAAGGCTCCAAGATGGATTCAAATGCCAAAACATCTCCGATTTATAAATATGGAAGATGCTTTTAAAAAGACCCTGAAGACGCGGCTGTTTCAAGCCTCTGGCGCGCTCTGTCACTCCCTCATTTAAACCACCCCTCTCAAGCTGTTTAGTATTAGCGCCAGGATACTCATTTTTTCGATTGACAGTGCCCTTTATAAATTCCCATTCAATTCAATCCCCATCAGGGCCGGACTGGGAACGCAAACCACCTCTGGCAATTGAGACATGCCGGCCGTGGGGGGGAGGGGTCAGGGGGTGCGCATGTAAACACTGCAGCTGCTTTTTTTACAGGGGCCTCATATTGCAGCCATGCTGAAAAAACGTCCTAGTAACAAAAACGTCCCCCCTCCCCTCCAGGTGTACAAAACCGGCCCCCACATTGGTTGTCACCGGGGAAACGCCCGGTGCCTGCTACGACCAGTCCGGCACTGATTCCCATACAGTTCCTTTCTTATCCTATTTCTAATTTGGTTGAAGCTTGAGTGACCGGTAGAATAGTTGCTCAGCAGAACATTTTCTGATATGGGTCATAATCCCGAAACGATTTACCACCCAAAATGTCAACAATAACATATATAAACACATGAAAGAGAACTGAGTAAATGCACAGCTGAAGTAGCAATAGTGAAAAAGAAAGGAACATGTTACTTCATTTTTAGGTCGAGCCTAGCGGCAGCGTGCATGTGCTGCTCGCCCTGCAAGGCATGATGTAATAGAGTATGCGCTGGAAGCCCCGCCCACTCTCCGCCCATATTTGTCATTGGCTTGTGTCATTGTCCTTCTTAAAGGCTGGCTTCTGATTCGTAACTTGGTACTGCCTTGTCTGCATTTGTTGCCACCCATAACGACTGGACCTTTACTTGGCTTGTTACATGGTCTGCAGTATAAGTGGGTGAACACTATTTTGTTTATTGACACTGATGGGGAAAGTGGTGGCTGCTTTTTTTTGTATTTGCATGCTGAACGCTGCACCCACTTTAGGGACACCGTGCTCTGTTCATTTATTTATTTATTTAAAGTTTAATACTGAGCTCGGTGTCAGCCTCAGGGACATCGCGCTCAGATTAATTTTTTTTTTAAACTTTAATAATGAGCGCAGCTCCCGCTTCACGGACACTGCGCTCTGCAATACAATAGGTATTGCTTTTGCAAAACTTTGAACTATTGGTATTGTAAATGACAATGCCTTTTAATATTATAATAGGTATTGCCATTCACAAATGCCAATAGCTCAAAAACTCACAATTGCTAGATTTATTGCATTGTAAATGCTTGTTTAAGAAAGTGAGAAAACACTCCATGCTCTCTGAAATGTGATATCTTTACTATGTTTTTTTGCATTGTCTGTTATTTATCGTAACACCTTGGATACGTCTTCCATCTTGCACCCAACTTCATGAGATTCTCTTTCTAGATCTGTGGTTGTGCTCTGCTGCTTCAGCGTGAATTCTTTGGACAATAGGCCATAGGTGGTTGTATAATTCTCATTCCTATTGGTTACTCCTCTGGTGACACTGTGCAGACTCCAAATCGTATGCTAAAGTTGATGGAAGATTGCAGCTCCTCAGGTACCAGCCACCACATCAGGGCACTTTGCTGTACTCCTTATGCAATGTGGTTAAAACTGTAAGTTACAGAGAACTCTAAAGATGGTAGATATCCACATGCGCGACCACAGCTATTGCCACACTTTTCTGTTACACTTGCGGCAGCACAGTTTGAACAGTCTCTTCCATTCATCCATTCTAAATTGAATTGTACTCATATATAACATGACATTGAAACACTTCCCTATGAGGCCACACTGCCCTCACACGCTTCGCTGAATCCTTACACCAACATCTAATGCTTAAGCGATCTACCTCTCACCTCTTTTCACTTCAAATCCATGCATAGGTGCCATCACACAACACGGCAAGGGCACTACTTTGGTCCTCACACCCAAAATCAAATACTACAATATATCCCACATGACAGACACAAGCTCTTCCATCCGTAGTGCTCATGAGTAGTCAAGTGGTACCGCCTGCAAATACACTTTTTTGCCTCATCATGTTGCTGCAGCCCTTAAAAATACAACTAGAGTACAATACAGTACTTCTGTAAGAGACACTCTAAAGCCTACTCATCTCCAATGACATGAAGAATTTTAGTAGGCAAAAGGGACTTCTGATGTTTGCACAATGCCAGTATTCGATGATGTGCACATCCAGCATAAATGTCTCCTTCTGCTGTTTGTCTTGTAGGGGTAGCATGACTGGATTTTCAAACTAGCAAATCACAGTACTAGAAAGAAAGATTTATGAAAATATTGAGTGTCCTATTCATGTAAAATATGGGGTTAATCATTATTTTCCAAGAAGATGTCACTGTACACATTTCATGGCAATGTTGCAAATTTTACTTATGAGACTCTGCAGGAATGTACTCTGCTGTCGTAGAGTCATAGCCTGGCAGCTTGCTCGCCTGCCCGCCTCAGGCCACCAGTCCATCACAGTGGTACCTCCATATTATTTAGGGCCTGGCTACAGCAACTGATTTTTCCTCCTCATGCCCACCAAGCGACCTGAGCAGATGCATGCGATGCATGGCAGACCCAGGCAGGGCAAACAAACAATGACCCTAATGCACAGGGAGAAATCTCTCTCTGCCTCAGGGCAATTGTTCTGTTTTTCTGAAACAAATTCCTGCTGTAAAAGTTTGTTTAAAAAACACAAGAAGGGCAAGTGGTTAAAACAAGCATAGCGCCTGCTTGGCATTCATCTGTGCCTTCTTCCTGCCACACCGGAGGATGCAGTGTAAGCACAAAGATCCCCAACAGGCGAGCAGGCAGCTCTAACTATAGAGGGCGGTCCTTTGCCAAAGGGCGGGGCCTCCTTAAGTCTCGAACACTACTTCCCATCCAATCAATGCTTTCTCCAGTAAGTTTCATCAAACCCAACTTTTGTAAATCATTTATAATAATTCCTATACCTTGGGTATGACAACGTTCATCTAATCCACTATTTAAATGTTATATAAACCAATCAATAGATGAACTCATGTCCTCCAGATATGGTGTGGTTTGGTGGTACGTTGTTGGCTTTATCTTAAAAAATATCAGTGATTTCGGTTTGTTTGTTCATTTGTATGTGCGCTTGCTATTGTAGTTTCTAAATCACTGTTCTCTGTATAAGGGAAGGCATGGCGAAACACTCTTTTTTTAGCTAAAGCAAAGGGAGAAATTACTATACATTACAAGCACATGTTCCTATAAATGAAAACATGTGTGACTTCCTTCTCATTTGAATGAAGCTTTTAACCTAACAGGGCTGGTCTAGTACACATGACACAATGTTGTCTTTATTTTAATGCAATATTAACCAGATCAAGATGCTTCTCTGACAAGAGAGCTCGAAAAAGGATTGGGAAGAAACTTTTGGAAATCTACTGACTACTTTTACTGGTCTCATAGGAAATAAGCAAACGATTATTTTCTTAGGTTTACATTAGTTCACATTTTTTAGTTTACTGTGTTTTAATTGGTTTTCCAAATTCCTCATTGGAGAAGCCAAAGACAGGTGACAGAGAAGGATTTCAACCCAATTTAATTCTTCATTGATATAAACCTCCCCAGGGCTGAACATAAAACTGGCAAAATGGTGTGCAATTTAAGTCCCATCTCTTTCTATGAATTTATCAACAAGATAATCTAATTTGTAGCTCTTGTTTGCAATAGGTACTATATATAACAAAGGGCTTGCAGTTCAACCATGACTTACCGTTCATTGGCTTCACAGCCACTCTCATTTGCTGCCTTCAAACTGGCCAGCGCGTGCCGCTTCACTTCCTCTTGTTTTGGTTGGAACATACACAAAGCATCCGTGGTCCATGCAGGTAACAGCAGTGGGGCGGTGGGGCTGAGTAAGGGGGGATTTTGAGGGACGATTAATTAATTTTCCCTCGACATCGCTCCTCGAAATCCCCCCTTACTCGGCCCCCCCGCTGTTACCTGCACAGACCGTGGCTGACACAAAGTACTGATTACTTCAGCTTGATTGCTGCCCTTCCGCTGAACACACTGTGATCAGTGGCAGCTACAACTATAAAAATATGGTGGGGGGCACCATATATAGCTCCCCTGGGTGACCACCTATGTTTCAATTAGCGTCCACAAGCAGGAAAGGGAAGAACTTTCTTCCTGCTCAGTGGACACCAATACAACAAACACTGGAGCGGCCCTCATGCTGAGAGCAGCTCTGGATTGGTGGGAGCAGGCTAACCCACTGCTCATTTTGAGGCTAGGGGCCTATGGCAGCAATAGCCTTGCTGGTTTACAGCCAGGGGATTTCTGGGAGCGTAGTGCACATGTCAGGCTGGGCATAGTAATAGAGCCGGCCAACCCAACATGCGCACTGCAGGGGCAGCTGTAATCCTGTTTCTTTGTCATCCTTCCACCATGTCTGTGTTGAGTCATCCCCTTCTACCCCCCTGTGGTTTATGTTGCTTCTCTCATACCCCATTCTCCCCCCTGTTGTCCACTTTAATTGCTATAAAATAAATGTATGCTGTTTGTGCCGATCTTGCATTGAGATCATTACATTTATTGCCCAGCTTGCCTCTTACGTTAATTCCAACATATCTTAAGGCAGCAGATGCTATCAATGTATTTTTATCAAAGGGCAAATTTGAGAATTTAGAGACAATATATAATTATATGTATTGGACTATATAAAGTCTTCACCATCTTTAATTTCTGCGATACTGATAATTTGTTTTCAAGCCAGTTTTGGACAGCATTTTTACATTGATAATAATTTACATATCAGCTTACTTTTCGTTGGTTGAAATACATGTTTCATGAATAGTAATTTTACAATATCTACCTCATCAAAGTAAGGTTCGCTGCCTTTAATTTTGAGCATTCAATGTGGCACTGACCCTTATAACGGTATACATGTCCTTTCTGACAAGCGCTAGAAATGACTTGAAGACCAATATCTGAGTGAAAGACTTCCTGCAGTGACTTGTAGAGGATTTCCTGTTCACAGCGCAGTGTAACTGTTTTTGCTCACTGTTGTCTGCAGCGCTGGTGTCCATTGGCCAGAGCTTAAGTTCTTAGGAAGATAGAATTGCTTTGGGATCTGTTTGGAGGATCATCGATGAGAAGGGAGCATAACAAATGCAAAACTACTTTAATATGCAGTCAAAACACCTTTTTTGGTGAATAAGAGTATGTGATAGGGCCCACCATTTTAGGTCTGGCTTGACAGTGAAGATGTTTGCGATATGTATTGTTAACAATGCTTCAAAATATATATGGATCACCCAGAGGAGTATTACTCTCTCACCTCATGCTATTGGCTAGTCCGCTTTCCAGGAAGAGCTTCCATTGGAATGCGTAAAGGACTGTTATATATCTGAAAGGTACACTCAATCAGCTTGCGGTCTGTCATGTTCAATTCATATTCTCCTATATGCATTTTATACAAAAAGCAATACTTTTTTGCTAGTCTTTCACAAGACTTGGCAAAGTAAGTAGTGCAGGCTTCAATGTAATAAAACAGCATGTTTACATATGCCGGCTCATTAAAATTAAAGCCAGACCTATTCACTTTACTAATGCTTGTTCTGAATTACTCCTACTCCAAGATATTTTGATCCAAGTGTGGGAGATTTGTAGTACTTTACTTATATGACTAGAATCGTTTCCCATTCTTGGATTTCAGTTTCTGCATACATGTGCCCATGAATCTTGTTATGATCTTCAGCACACCTTTCCAGGAAGTGCTTTGTCAAAAGGTATCCGAAGGGCTACAAGAATTGAGGGTACGTCCAGCTTGCTCCCAGAACAGTGCAACTGGACTAATTTAAAGGCATGCTTGGAAAGAGTTGTTTATGTATTGGTCAGGGACCATTATTAATGAAATGGTTGGCTTCACAGTGGGAACCAAGTCCTTTTATCTAATGAGGATGAGAGACCGCTCTATGCTAAATCGAGGGCAATCGTAGGAGGACCCAAGCTGCAGTTTCATGAAGCCCTCTCTCAAAACCAGAATTTCTTTTCTCAATACAAGAACATATGGCACCAATGAAGAGGGAGTTTACTTTCTATGCATGGGGACCATTCTGCACTTTCCCTGCTCTTGTCCATAACAGACACAGGCAAGGAAAATGAACGTCATTCACCCTGCGCTCAATGCACAGTGGAATAACTGACACTGTGATCTGGCAGTTCCTTTTAGGATGGGAGGTTCTGTGAGAAGTTTACACCAGGGGAGTCTCCGCAATTGTAAATCTGATACTTGCATGACTAATTTGAGAGAATAAAATGCAATTTGCCATTGTGGGACTAATCCAAATTCCAAATATCTTTAAACTTCGAAAAGTAAACATGATCTGCACATAGGGAGATATAATTAAAAAAGTGAGGCATCGTGGACACGGGCAGGGAAAATGAGTGCCGGTCGGCCTATCCTCAACGGGGCGGGATGACTGTCACTTTGACTTGGCGGCCTCTATGTGAATAGGGCGGGATGACTGTCACTTTGACTTGGCGGCCTCTATGTGAATGGGGCGGGATGTCTGTCACTGTGACTTGGAGGCCTCTATGTGACTAGGGCGGGATGACTGTCACTTTGACTTGGCGGCCTCTATGTGAATGGGGCGGGATGTCTGTCACTGTGACTTGGAGGCCTCTATGTGAATGGGGCGGAATGACTGTCACTTTGACTTGGCAGCCTCTATGTGAATGGTCTGCCATCAGAGACAGCAAAAGCTTTTTGACTGTAAACCTGGTGCTTCCATGGCTCTGAATAGAGTGAGAAAACAGCAAATTTGGTGGGGCGGGAACACTGCAGATTTCCAGACGTGCGCCTGCTCTCCTAAACTCTAAGTATCTTTTACGCTTAATCCGCAGAACCACACTTGAGGACACATAAAGGGGTTGAAACACATTGAAAAGCGCTACCTTTACACATAGGTTTGGACATTAATGACACCTTTCCATAAGGATGTTTTTAATCCCCTTATTTATATGACTATTATGCAAATATGCTTATCTCTGCATTGCAGTCACATGTGTTAGGTGCTGAAGAACGTTTCCACGTTTATAATAATCAATTTAATAGTCACAACTAAAACTTTAAAAAATATCTCTATTCAAAGAACGACGAGCCTAAATTCATCAGGAACACATTCTCATCACCAGTAATGACAAAAATTGAGTTGTCAAGTCAAGTAGAATATTGATTCTGTCAAATACTTCATGGCAGTCTGTCAAAAGTAGGGCAATAACACATCATACAATCTTACTCGACAATGGTAACTTACAAACCCAGCCCCTATCAGAGTCCAGCAACCGGAATCTTACCATCACCACTGGAGTACAATAACGTCTACATTTCTGCATGTTGAAATATACATTCAAGTGCACTCTCACATTAATGTGCATGCACATTCTGCCTTCTGGGTTCTTAATCCTTTGTGAAATGTTGATTGGTATTTTGGATTACACAGTTTCTAGCCCTCCAAAAAGATAAACTACTCTCTCACATAAATCTTGTGTAATAACCACCATATTAAACTCACCGAAGAGCGTTTGCGGTAAGCTTGAAGTGACTGGGTCAGATAACCCCAATCCATAACTAAGTAAGGGATATCTGTGAACTTTTATCTTGCACTGTATTTTTCAGTGATTTCTCTCCTGCATCACAGACATTTTCTTATGTTATGTATGGAGCATAATAGAAAGCGGTCAGTTTTCGAGGGGGTTAGCCTACCGACCTTTTCCATTCAGTTCTGCACAATGCTATAGATATCATTAAGAAGATTAGTGACAATAATATTATTGGCTGTAAAGAAAAAACAAGCGCATCTCCTTGTCCGCTAAGATTTTATATAGAGGTTTTGCATTTATGGTAAACAGTCAAATGAACACATCTAATCCCTGTGAGACGCAGCAGTGTGCTGTTGAGAATAATCTGGTAATCCGGTAGATAAAAGGCTCCCTATTTAAAATGAATGAATTCTTGTCATTTTCATCATCTTCAGCTACCTACGTTTTACATAATGATTTAATGGTGGAAGGTGTTGAAGACAGTGGAGTGGTCTACAACATTAATAAAGGGGGTTGGGATTTATTGGCATCCAGGAGAATAGATTCTGTATTGTCAACAAAGGCAGTCATACTGCTTGAAATCTGACATGAGGGTTATGTAGAAAGAAGAATGAGTTCTGTCGTTCCTTCTGTAATATACACTGAATGATAACCAGCGTGGGAGGGTTTTCAGACATTTGGGTGCCCCATAGTCGCCTAAGAATACAGGCTTAGTTATGGCAAGCAAGATTGAATATTCTAGCATGATATAGCAAAGGTGTGGAATGTTTTGACGCTAAATTGTTAATTTCACTAAGCAATCTAACTGTGACATTCTTTGATAACCAATGCGTATCAATTTCTGCTGATCAAAATCAGCTTGAACTGTCAGTATCATAATGTTTTCAAATTCTAGATATCTTTGTCAGGAATAAAATCAACCATTCCTGTGTGGAAACATTAGCTTTTGAAACGTTGAAATTGTAATATAATTCAGCTTGATAGGTAGTGAAATTATATTTTCTTGCAATGCCAGTGGCTTTGTCTTGTTAGGAAAATTGTCTTATTAATTCTTTTTTACACTGTAATTTTATAATTTTAAGACATCAGTATCTCCAAAAGGAGAGTTAAAAATAATATATCATTAGGGCTGTATGTGTGTTGGTAAACTTGAGGACATAGGAGCCACATTTGTGAATAATGTTTTGGGAGATGAATAAGGGAGCACTGAAAATATTTTTTTCCCAGAGATTGTTATTAAACTGGTATCTATGAGACTTAATTGTTAGACTAATACACATTGTTTGGTGTCAATAATTCTCTTATAATTATCCCTAATCCACAGTGAAGAAGTCTCTTGTCTGATAGCGTTGGGGAAATACTAAGGTGTACACAAGCACTTTTTGGGAGCTCAAGGCTTGTACCCTGCAACTAGGCTCAAGAATAAAAACAAGCATTGCCATAGCCAATAGGTCTCGCCTTTGGGACCTTATAAGTGTTTAGCCATGCAACAGTTGCATAACTAAATACTTATAAGGTCCCAAAAGCGAGACCTATTGGCTATTCCGTGAAAGTGAAAGTGATCGCGATCACGATCAAACATCAAAGCGGGCACGAAAGTGATCGCGGTAAAGCGCGGCGCGCGCGCCCGCGCACATGCACTTTAGCTCTAGGCTGGCCTGGTAGCACTTTTTGGAGCCCTCTCAATAAGTCTCGCCAGACCAGCACATGCGCTGGGTCAGGCGAGACCTAATAATCAAATGACTATAATTTTAATTTTCTACTATACACTACTATTCACAAAATAGAGCAATAGAGCCAAGCGGAATAAGATGTATACTACTGGCCGTTGGGAATTTAAGATTAAAATCTCTCAGTAAAAGAGTAGGATACAAAACCGTTTTCAATGATGATTGAAATATTGTGCACAACCATAACACACACACTGACTGTAATGTTTAGGACCTCAGAATAATTTATACCAACTAGTAACAACACTTTCAAGCACAACATCCTTAATAATAAGACCTACTCAAATCAATAAGTAATACTGAATTCCTTGCCCTCTCTTTCATAGTGTTAATGGAAATGAGATGCCCGCGTCCTCTGTAGTAGCATTTATGAACATCTGTAATTACATATGTCACATCTAAGGTAAGGCCATGAGCATTGCACTAGGTTTGCAAGTTATGATTTTCATGGCTGTTGTACGAATTATGGATTGTGGTTGTAGCCATTATTTGCGAATTTCAGTGGTTTTTCTGTTTTTGTTTGAAACCATACCTGCACTTTAACTGTTTGTTAAGCACATTTTAAAGGTTTATCTTAACCACGTGTTAAAGTGTTATCACCAAAGCTAACTATAGCCTCCCAGTAACCTTTAATTTTCGTTTGCAAAAAACATAAGCTGCTTCAGTTACTCACAAGATATCAAGGGAATGGTTCGAAATCTGATAAAGAGAGATAAGAAGGACACATGAAAGGAACCATTCTTCAAAGCGATCCTATATCTCTTTTTCACTAACCTAAAAACTATTTAAGAAATGCATTTTTATTTTCTAGCTCAAATATTTCCCTGCCTGCTCTTTTCTCACCCATACCACTCTTATTAAATCCTTCTGCAGCACCAAACACACAATGGGCCCTCCCTCATTCCCACAAAAACACGCAACTTAGGAAATATGTGTCTCAACAGAATGCCCAGCTTCAAAGTTGGAACACAGAAGCCACAGATGAAAAATAACCCCACAAGAGGGAATGTTGTGCTAGGGGTTCACTGAACTCAGGCTGCCTGAACTGTGCAGTGACATGGGAGTGCGTCTGCAGAGCCGAAGGCGGAACATTCTTTCTGGCTTGGGGGTTTGCCAACATACACACACCACATTATAAGTCATTCTTATGATTCCAATAAGTTAAAACTGAAGACAACTGATGTTACCTTCAAGGCCGAAGTCTGAAGTTTAAAGTGTGCCCAATCTTGTGCAAATACACGCGTCAAGCATCAAACGGATTTGTGGTCTCGCCTTGAAGTTCAGTTTTCTGTCCCCAAGTCATGGCACTTTATTTGATTGAGCACTTATGGCTTTTCGGTTAGTTCTTGGAAGCAAAACATGCACCAACAAACAGCCTTTTCACTTAGCGTTTGATTCAGTGAGTAGCATCTGTGAGGCTGTCTGGATCCGAGTTAGACACTCGCACCTGTAGGATGCAAGTAATGCTAATTTTCCAGCAGAGGAATGCATGCAAGCACGCTCCGAGATTTATTACAGCACCAACAGTCGCAGGGCACTCTGAGATTTATTACAGCACCAACAGTCGCAGGGCACTCTGAGATTTATTACAGCAGCAACAGTCACAGGGCACTCTGAGATTCATTACAGCACCAACAGTCGCAGAGCACTCTGAGATTTATTACAGCACCAACAGTCGCAGGGCACTCTGAGATTTATTACAGCACCAACAGTCGCAGGGCACTCTGAGATTTATTACAGCACCAACAGTCGCAGGGCACTCTGAGATTTATTACAGCACCAACAGTCGCAGGGCACTCTGAGATTTATTACAGCACCAACAGTCACAGGGCACTCTGAGATTCATTACAGCACCAACAGTCGCAGAGCACTCTGAGATTTATTACAGCACCAACAGTCGCAGGGCACTCTGAGATGTATTACAGCACTCTGAGATGTATTACAGCACCAACAGTCGCAGGGCACTCTGAGATTTATTACAGCACCAACAGTCGCAGGGCACTCTCAGATTTATTACAGCACCAACAGTCGCAGGGCACTCTGAGATGTATTACAGCACTCTGAGATGTATTACAGCACCAACAGTCGCAGGGCACTCTGAGATTTATTACAGCACCAACAGTCGCAGGGCACTCTGAGATTTATTACAGCCCCAACAGTCGCAGGGCACTCTGAGATGTATTACAGCACCAACAGTCGCAGGGCACTCTGAGATGTATTACAGCACCAACAGTCGCAGGGCACTCTGAGATTTATTACAGCACCAACAGTCGCAGGGGACTCCGAGATTTATTACAGCACCAACAGTCACAGGGCACTCTGAGATTCATTATAGCACCAACAGTCGCAGAGCACTCTGAGATTTATTACAGCACCAACAGTCGCAGGGCACTCTGAGATGTATTACAGCACTCTGAGATGTATTACAGCACCAACAGTCGCAGGGCACTCTGAGATTTATTACAGCACCAACAGTCGCAGGGCACTCTGAGATTTATTACAGCACCAACAGTCGCAGGGCACTCTGAGATTTATTACAGCACCAACAGTCGCAGGGCACTCTGAGATTTATTACAGCACCAACAGTCACAGGGCACTCTGAGATTCATTACAGCACCAACAGTCGCAGAGCACTCTGAGATTTATTACAGCACCAACAGTCGCAGGGCACTCTGAGATTTATTACAGCACCAACAGTCGCAGGGCACTCTGAGATTTATTACAGCACCAACAGTCGCAGGGCACTCTGAGATTTATTACAGCACCAACAGTCGCAGGGCACTCTGAGATTTATTACAGCACCAACAGTCACAGGGCACTCTGAGATTCATTACAGCACCAACAGTCGCAGAGCACTCTGAGATTTATTACAGCACCAACAGTCGCAGGGCACTCTGAGATGTATTACAGCCCTCTGAGATGTATTACAGCACCAACAGTCGCAGGGCACTCTGAGATTTATTACAGCACCAACAGTCGCAGGGCACTCTGAGATTTATTACAGCACCAACAGTCGCAGGGCACTCTGAGATGTATTACAGCACTCTGAGATGTATTACAGCACCAACAGTCGCAGGGCACTCTGAGATTTATTACAGCACCAACAGTCGCAGGGCACTCTGAGATTTATTACAGCCCCAACAGTCGCAGGGCACTCTGAGATGTATTACAGCACCAACAGTCGCAGGGCACTCTGAGATGTATTACAGCACCAACAGTCGCAGGGCACTCTGAGATTTATTACAGCACCAACAGTCGCAGGGCACTCCGAGATTTATTACAGCACCAACAGTCGCAGGGCACTCTGAGATTTATTACAGCACCAACAGTCGCAGGGCACTCTGAGATTTATTACAGCACCAACAGTCGCAGGGCACTCTGAGATTTAATACAGCACCAACAGTCGCAGGGCACTCTGAGATTTATTACAGCACCAACAGTCGCAGGGCACTCTGAGATTTATTACAGCACCAACAGTCGCAGGGCGCTCTGAGATTTATTACAGCACCAACAGTCGCAGGGAGAAATTCATTGAGAAAGAGCAAAGGAAGGAAGCTGCAGCATCTCCGTGCATCACTGTTGCAAACGTTTTACAGTTCTTTTTTTACACAAAATTGAAGGTCTGGCAAAATAAGGAGCTAGTTAACTAAACGTGTACAATATATATTGCATGGTATAAAATAATAAGTAATCTGCATACTGCAGACTAGCTGTGACATCACCACTGAGGGGCATATTTACATCCCCTGGCGCTGCCGGTGCGTTACTTTTTCTGGTGCACCGGTGGCGCAGTGTGGTACTCCATATTTACAGAGACAAATAAGGCCACCCGCACAACTTTTCGTGGGCTTGTAAATTCGACCATTTTTTACACAGCACTTTGCATGAAAGGGGCATTCCATGGGTGGTGCTGTGGGTGACGTTTCATAAACATGGGAACGTGTCAGAATCCTACGCCTCCGCAGGGGAGGGGTAAGGAGGCGCAACGAGGAGAAATACTTTTATTTCTCCTCTTATTTCCTCTTTCTATGTGTGCTGCATCTCACCTCTCATGATTGTCTTTGTGACGGAAGGTGTCCCTTAGCATTCGGCCTCTTGCACCTATTTATAAGGTCATAAAATTCTTCTTGAAACTTAAGATATCCCTATGATGTACAGCTGGGGGTACATAATCCTGTATATGATGCACTAATATCTTCTTACTCTAGATTTCTTAGGCCTAACAGTCTGTTCCTTCAATGCATCTAAAGTAGGAAAAACAGCTCTCTGTGGCAACTGACCGGTAGGGAGTCGATACTTAACTCTTACATTGTAGCAGACAGGTCCAAGAAGTGCCAAAATAGCTCACAAGACATCACAGTCATTACTGATACAAAAACACCAGAGTTTGGCAGTAACACAGGATCGATGATAAATAAAAGAAGCGGAGCTGACCAATACTTCGACCCAAGAACATATTCCTAAGATTAACCGTGCGCCACTTCAATTAATTGCGTTACTAGATCTGGGTTGTTACACGTTAAGCGACTTTGAGGCAACCGAACAAGGCTAGTGCTTCGACAGATCAGATATCATTTCAGCATCAGATTCAGTTACTATCGTTTAATGAGTAACATTTGAGGAGCAAGATTTATTAGAAGGTTCATTGATGTATGCTTCAAGACTCTATTTAGTGGGTGCCTAAATGGCTGAATGAATTATTTCACTCAAGGGTACAGATACAGAGTCCTGCAATTTAGAGGCTTGGCCTGAGAAAGCCCAAGAAGTGGAAGATCCTTTCTTGAAACTATGGGTCTGGAGATGACCATTTCCATTGCTTTCACTTTACGGGAGCGACCAGAGGCGGTCAGCTGATTGGAAAAGCCTTTTAAATTAAGAGTGACCTTTTTCTGTTAAAGCCTTTTTGGATATGTTTCTTGTTCACAGTGTAATCATCATTGTTGTCATGGTTGCACAGCTCAGAATATGGAATGATAGTGTTATCAGCGACTTTTTACAGACTGTTTTGACCCGCCACAAAGTCCCACATGTGGCCTTTCGTGTGACTGGGTCAAGTGGAACAATTATTGTAAAGGGGAGCACAAAGCTAACTGCCTGTTGCCCTTTTTAATCCTGTCTCTAATCTTATTGGAATTTAAGGCATTCCTTCATCAGCATTGACCATACTCTACCAGAGACTCCGTGTGATTTTGACCAACCATTTGGTTGTTGCTTCTCACTCTGAGCCTAACTTTGTCACTGAGTCTCGAACTGACTTTACTGATAATTGTCTCAGGTAAAAAAGACATACAATAAAAATTAAATAACAATTGGAGTAGAAAAATCATTAACTATAGAACATATCATGCAAATAAAAAATGATCAATCGCATAATGAATCAGAATAGAAATTTGGGTATATGCGTCATTACCTTTTTGAAGGGTTTCTTTAGTGGTTTTTAACTTGCTCTGAGACTAGGAATTCAATTGCAGCGCTATTTTGAGGGTGCGGTGGTGGGCCTTCTTTCTCCCCTGTATTCCACAGTAAGAGGCACCATTTTCTGAAGCACACGTTGTAGCTCCTGGGTTAGCCTCCTTCCTGCCCCATATATTGCAAGTTGTGGTAAGGACATGCAGCATGATAAGTGATGGCTTTACTGATTTGCTGACAAATCTAGGCACTTCTGATAAAATTGATAGTTAAATGCTGTATTGCTTATTTGAACAATATAACATTGCTTTACTGCACAACTGAAAATCGCTCTAAAACTCTTGCTGCTAAATTGTATTGCTCATATGCAGAACATTAAGTTGCTGAGTTGCACATCGAAAAATTGCTCTAAAACTTTTGCTATTAACTTTTTTTCTTTTAAACCAAAATTGCCCTTTGGTGGGGGGTTCTTTATTTTTAAAGTGGGGTTAAGCTTGTTCTGAGACTATGAATTCAATTGCAGGGCTACTCAGAGGGAGCACAGCAACCATTTTTCCTCTGCTCCAGTAGCGCAGTAAGATTGTTACACGCTGATTGCTTGTTACATGCTAATTACTTCTTTGAGCAACTTAATATAATGCTGAGGTGCACAATCAAAAGTTGCTCTGAAACCTTTGCTGCTAACTGTTTTCTTATAAACCTTTCCTCCTCAGAACTGAGAGTTCTTCATAAAGTAAGCTACCATATAAGCAATAATATAGCAAATATATTGAATCCTAACAATGTACTTGCCATCATCTAGGCTCCTGGCATTAACACAATAGAGATGACAGCTACATTCCATCAAACAATTGTAATAACTTACATATCGCTTAGTTAAACACTCGCTCATTAGCAAAGCACAGAGCGGAGATATTCGACCTACTCAGTACTGACTGTCCAGATATCATATTGCTTACCGAAGCTTGGCTAACAAGGGAGACCACCCCTGACTTATTAGCAGCCTTACCTGATGTGTATGAAGTTTACCAGGCAAACAGGATGGGTGATAAGAGAGGAGGAGGTAGTGGCAGTGATTGTTCACCAAAAACTCAAATCTTCCCTTCTTCAATTCGAAATAGTACAGAATGTGGAATTATTTATACTTAAAATCGAGGTAAACAATCAGACACTGATCTTTCTGGTTACCTAACACCCTCCTAATTATAGGTCAGATTTTCCCCACCAATTTTACAATATATTATGCCCTTTACTGGTCGAATATTCCAAGATTCACTTAATTGGTGACTTCAACTATTAGGGCAATAATAACATTAGTGATCGAAAGAGCCATGAATTCTTAGAATTAATGAACAATTTAAAATTTCACCAACATATGTTAGGCCAAATTCATTTCAAAGGGAACTCGTTGGACCTACAGTGGACATAAACACCATGGTTATCAATCTGGAAGTATCTACTTGTATATGCTTCAATCATCATTGGATTACATTTTGGCTTCCCTCCTAAAGTAACAACTGCACTGCTTGACAAAAATATTCTAGGAAGGAAATATAGAAAGCATGAAAAAAACCCTGATCAACTCCACGACCTACTTGGCTTCGAACATCAACGTATCCGCAGAAGATTATAAACAATGGCTGACAGCAACCAGTAACATACATGTTCCACTAACTAAGTCAAGAGCTAAAACTCGGACCAGACAGGCTCCTTGGTTCTCTCAGGACTTAAAGGATGCCAAGCGTATATTATGCCACCTTGAGCGGCATTGGTGTAGAGATCATTCAGAGACTGCCAGAATGCGTTGCTGAAATATATACTCCTCCTCAGTCAAACCAAAACCACCTTCTTTATAACTAGGATGTTGAAATCATCCAGTTGACAGAAGAATATATTTAAAATAGTGCAGCAATTGATGGCACCTGACAAAATTTCTGTGACGATTGCTCCTACTCAAGACTTCTGTAATTGGTTGAATAGATATTTCATGGACCAAATTAACAAGATCAAAGTGAGTTTTCCTGATTTCCACATTAACATTAAAATATTAGTGGGCCATCATGCAATTGAATAAATCATAAAATTCTTATGCAATCATTCACAGGCAGTGCACCTTGATCCATTCAAATTCACCACAGTAGAGGTGACGTAGTTGCCTCAGGATTCATCCCTCTGCCCCACCGCTTTGATATTTATATGAGGCTTCTCCTTAAAGAGCTCAGGCAAAGAGACTGTCTTATCTACAACTACGCTCATGGCTCCCAGATTCTCTTCCGCCTGGATGGCTAGATCGCCTTACAGGACTCATTGCAATATACCATGCACTTTACCTAGGAATCAATGAGCAGCAATCAATTGAAATTAAACACAAACAAAACAAAAAAAGGTCATCTAAAAAACAAGGACTGTCTGTGGAATCAACTTTGCTTGCCAGTAGAAATGGGCCCGACTCCCACCCCAAAGGGTCAGGCAAAAAGTGTTGAAATAATTATCGATGGAGTTCTATCTTGAAAACCACAAATTGGTGCTTTAATCTCTTCTTGCTTCTTTATCTTGAAAAAGATCAAAAAAGGTACATTTCTTTCCCAGGATGGTTTAGAAATAGTAACTATAGCTTTAGTCATGTTGAAACTTGACTATGGCAATTCCTTGTACATAAGTCTCCCCAAGAAACGGATTCACAGACAACGATGTGATCAGAACCAAGCAGTAAGACTGATACATAGTTCACCAACACACTCAAATGTAACCATTTTGCTCAGAGAACTCCATTGGATTTCCCTAGAAACAGAGGATTACATTTTAAGTCTGTTGTTTTACCTTTAAAACAATCCTACGGGAGGTTCCATGTTTTCCACAAGGAAAACTAAATAAGTCCTGTCAAGTGCGAGAACTTCGTCCATCTTCCTCCTCACTCCTTGCCCTCCCCCAAGTTAAGATGACTGGAATGGGAGGCAGTGAATTCTCTTTCCTAGCTCCCTCCCTCTGAAGCTCTATTCCTGTAATCTTACATTCTTACACCAGCTACTTCTGCTTTAGGCAATAACTTAATACTTGGCTGTTTAAGCAGGCACACCCATCTTCCTAGTGACATATACTCCTGCCTGGTAAATCGCCCATAGCGCCATGATACCGCTTGTAAACGAATGCTTAATAAAATTAAAATTAAAAAATGAACTATAAACAGATGTTTCATTAAAAACAGCAACTAAGCAATCATAGATTAATCAGCACAATTCATGGACAAATAAATTATTATAAAGAAGGTTTCAAACAGCCACTTCTCCTGAGACTCCATGTGGAGACGTTTATTGTAGCCACCATAAAAAAAAATACATGCTAGCTCAGTCTGGTGATACCTATAATCATTGCCTTACTATAATTCCTTACTTTATATTTTCAGAATAAAGGATGGAGGATCGGTTTCATTAGGGTCAGGGTTTTGTACAGAATAGCATGAAACAATTCAATGTTTCCCGTCCACCTAGATCGCACGAGCAGAGATCAGAGTGATCAGTATTTTTGCTTCTTTTCTTAGTGGATGCTAAGAGAAATATCCAGGTAACATTCCTAGTCTGAAATTGACATGAAGACTTCTCTTAGGCTCTGGTTGTCTTAGATCTAAATGAGGATTCTACAACTTGCAGACACTAAAATCCATGTACGAATAGAGCAAGCCGCTTCGCTAAGATTATACTTGAGATAGTACACTTTTTCAATAATTTTCCTTGATGATTTGTATTCTTGATTTAAAGCCCATAATAGTTAAACTATTACTGTGCAGGCCCAGTTCAAGTCTTAAAGCTACCATTGGGGTGCCAGGGCCAAAATTTAACTGTGACCAAAGAGTTTCAATCTTTTGAAAATCGATAGCCTGCCTAAAACCCCACAGTTCGGCCCCATAAGGAGTGGATGCAACAGTTTTCATCTTAGAAATTTCAAAGACTTCCTTTTTGGATGGGCCTCCGATATTCCTCTTGCAACGCAAAAAACAGCATTTGCATTTCTGTGTCATATTAGTTGCTTTGTCCATGACAGCTTATAATCAAAACAAATTCTCAAATAATTAAATGCTACAGGAGTATTTCATTCATTTTCAAAAGTTATTTTAAAACTTACTTCTTTGAGTCATGATCATGAGTTTGGTTATGGTGACATTAGTAGTAGCTTTTTTGATGTTAAATAGTAATCAAAGACCCTTAGTTGTCTGCGCATTGCAAGCTCTGTTCTATTTAATAGGACACAATTATACGCAAACAGGAAAATATAATTTTTTTCTCCACCCATTATCAAGGTATCTAGATTTAGGTCCATAAGAAAGCTGTCCACTTTATTTATTTCTAAATTAAGCAATGGGGGTACCAGGATGCAACCTTGTTGAATGCCTGTTTTGGTGGCAAATTCTATGGTACATTCTTCTGTTTCATGATATAAAACCATGGCAGAGGAATTATAGTGGAGGCGCTTCAAAGCAACAAGTAATTTCCTGGGCATCATTTGGACCTCCAAGATGGAACAAAAAAGAGTTATGTTAATTAAATAAAAATCAGCCTTTACATTTTGATCATTACAGTCAAATGTAATCTCATTGCCTGGTCTGTTGTTTCTCAATCCAATCCTGGATATGGTTAAGCAATAACCTTCCATAGATTTTGCCAACCCCACCCCATCCATCATAGATCAGATGAGAGGTCCCTGGGTCTGCACAAGAGCATTTTTTAAATATTGGAACTATAATAGCCGTCTTCCATAACTCTGGGACTCCTCCTGTGTTCCATATGGCATTATGCTTTGAGACTAGGGGCCCATATAGAAGTATTTATTTGAAAAACATTGGTGGGAACTCAATCTAGACCCAGTGCTTTATTGTATTTCTGGGAGACGATTGCCTCTCTTACTTCCTGTAATGTAAATCATCACCTTAGTCCAGATCCTGAAAATTTGATTTTCCAAGTTGTTCATTAAATTCTTTCTGAATTATTAGAGTTATTGTATTGGCTGAAGAAGTGTCAAAGCTATTCTGGAGACCCCCGGTCAAAATTAGTTGGATGGCCTGTGCTCCAATTTAACTATTTCCCAGAATTTCCTGGCATCTTTTTCAAGTACAGCTATTTTCATCATAAACTTGACTTTATGTTGCAACTGCTTCTTATTTTATTTTGGCTAAGAATTTGTATACTTTCCTCAGTTGCTTTAGAAACAACTCCCACTTGGAGCCGTATGTCTCGATCTAAGGGCTACCAAAAGGGTTGTATTCTTCTTGGAACATTCCTCATCATACCAGTGAATGTTGTTTGTTGATTTTTTTTATAGTTGCCTGAAATCATGAAAATATTGGGAGCTCTAGATATAAATCTCAGCGTATCCATCAAAATGTTTATTGCCTTTTTCTGTTCGATTTCTGTCTTGGACAATCTGTCTGGACAATCTTTTCCACATCTTTATTGTCCAGCGTCTATCTAATAGGCCTCTGACATGACTTCAACACAAATGTTTGGCAATTAAAAGGTAGTAATCCCATCTGCGTCTTGACTTTACACTCGCATAAAAAACAGTATGCCAACACTCGATCCCAATAAGGAGGTAATCAATCAAAGTGTTTTTATTCTTCTCCTTATATGATTGATTAGCTGGAATGTCAGCGGTTGTGCACACATTTAGGGTTCATAGATCACATGATGCCAACCACATGGTAAAGGATAAGGATTCTTTAATATTCATAAGGCCACCAATTACAAGCTCTGGAATACACCAAGCATTTTCTTTAGTAACAAAATCTGGCTCAAGCATCATTCTGTGCGACCTTGTACTAAAATCACCAGAACCATTTTTGTTGAATATTCCTTGAACCATGTTTATTATGGTTTCTAGATCTTTCAAAGTTGCAGTCCAAATGTTGTTTTGACCAGGAGGTAGATAGACATTCCAAATTTCTATTCTCCAAGCCTCATTTATAGAGCCACCTCCCTTGGGAGATATGATCCTCCCTTGTTGTACCTATTCAAAAACACAGGGTTAAGACACATCTGAACCCAAGTTTGGAAACGTTGGGCCTCTGTAAATTACCAGAACAGGTCCATGTGATTTCTGATGTCATTTTAAAGAGAACATCTCATGGTTGCTGCTGTAAAGGGTCCCCCATACTCTTGTTGAGTCTCAGATTTGCAAGAAGCATCCACTTGTACTTTTTGTTCAATAAGTTCCTTAGGATTTATTTAATCAGAATTAGGGCTTAATTATGAGTCTGGCGATGTGGGAACGAGCTGCCAGGTCACTGTCATGCTCCCACACCACCAAACCTCACCGATACCCACCCGCCAGATTACAATTCAATTAGTGGTCTGGGGACCAGGCTGAGTGGTGGTCCCGCGGTGTTGCAGAACAAAGGCTCCTACCTGAGGACTGCCAATGCATGCCGTGTAGGAACAGGGGTGCATGCACACAGGGGTTCACAACATGTGCCCTCCTGCAGGCACCACCATCTATAGGGGCAAGAGGGGGCCGTGTAGTGCCACCTTTGTTTCCTCACCACCAGCAGTTTCATTGCGTGAGAACCGATATGAGACCGCTGGTGGTGAGGAAACTCGTAATATGTTTGCCGGTGCCACAGCGGCACCACCAAGCATATTGTGGCCTTGAGACCACTGTGCCAACGTCAGGGATTACAGATCCCTGGCAGCTGTGGCAGTCCCATGGAGGTTTGACCGCTGTACTCGTAATACGGCAGTCAGACCGCTGGTGAGGCAGTGCCCACCAGCCACCGCACCTCCACCGCAAGTTTGCCGGTTCTAAGAACCACCAAACTCGTAATAAGGCCCTTAGTCATCAATGGATTAAACATTACAGATGTCTGCTTATTTTTCGACACCAATATTTTTTGAGTTGGGATTTGTTGAGAGCACAGCTTCAATTTTTATAGCAAAGTAAGCTACCATTATCAATCACAGAAGTCCAGCAATGCTTGAAAGTTGACTCAGTCCAAGTTGCTATAATGGTAGATTATACAGGAGATTCTTCTCTGTTTTTGTTTTTTCATCTCCTCAGTGGTTTAGATCCTAGATATAATAAGTTTTTTGCATGAGTGCTTTTTTCCTTTGCTTCATTCCATTTGTGGCATAAAAAGCCTCCTCTCGATCAAGTTCACCTGGTTATTGATGATCATTGATAGAACAGGGGAGAACCTGCTCTCAAATAACTTCAGTTCCTCTGTAGCTGGAATATGTGGTGCAGTTTTAACGGTTGCAGCATTACCAAAGACTCCGCCTTTTGGCTGTTATCATAGCTCTTTATGCAATCTTGTAAAATACTTTGAATAACATCTGGAACTTCACCAATATTAGCTACGATCACTGAACAGTTACAAAAATCCTTTTTGTGTGCTTGATTTACTATTAAATTTGCCACCACTTCCTCCATCTCACCGGTTCTCCTTTCAGTTGTCTTTAAATAAAAGGTCACTGTTTGGATGTAAATATTTGGTGACTGTATGGTTAAAGCCTTGTCGATTGCGTCTAAGTTCTACACAGTGTTCTGATAAGTGCAAGTACTGGCTGGGCTGTCAGTGTTGCCACTTATCTGGCTTCCTGAACATTAGAATGCGTAGCTTCTTCTTTGGTGGAGGTTTTAATAGTGGAATTGATAGCAGTATTTATTTGCATGGAATGAGAAACGGAGGCACAAATAATGAATCATTCATTGCATTTTCTTCATGTCATTGGTCATCTAGATAATTACTCAGACAATAGTGACCTGTAAAATTGAGGCAAAATTCAAACTATGAGGTTCAGAATAAAAATAATTAGCTAACAATGTGGACTTGTGATGAAGATTTGATGGAATGTCATGGCTTTCATCCATAGTGATCTTGCATGCTTGAGCAGATTGTACAACAGCTCTTGTTGATGTACTAAGTTGATTTGATTTGGCACAGGTTCTTTAGTCAGTTCATCGGTAGCCAGTGAAGACCTCTTATTGTCGTTGATGGAAACATACAGTACATAAAGGGAACAGCCTCTTATCTGACCTTTCTTAATTTTCAATAATAGTTATTTATACATTTAGAATTCCCCAAACCAACATTACAGAAACAGCTTGTTCTTTACATTTTTTTATTTTTCTTTATATTTTTAATTTTTTATATAACAAATCATGTTTGTAATTTCTTTTAGCATATAATTTGCATACAGTGTAGACATTTCCATAAAGATGTTTTCACATGAGATTTGATTACACCAATATGTACATTTTAAAAAGAACACAAAAAGGATTTTCTGTTCAACTCTTGAAAATGGAAAAACAATTTAGAAATACATTGGAGAGAAACCCCATGGGACATACCATCACACTATCATTCTCACCTGTCACTCTACTCTTGCATACTATCAATCATACCACAAAAAAGATAAAGAAAATTTCTTTTTTGACCGACCAGTGACCACATATCTGGGAGACCCATAGAAGAACTATATGCTAACGCTCTGACCAAAACCTTTCACGACTTTTCTAAGAATCCCAGCAAACTTTTGGATTACAATTCAAGCAGGATCTCAAACCAGATGAGGTTCTTATTTTAAAAAGAAATTTTCTTTATCTTTTTTGTGGTATGATTGATAGTATGCAAGAGTAGAGTGACAGGTGAGAATGATAGTGTGATGGTATGTCCCATGGGGTTTCTCTTCAATGTATTTCTAAATTGTTTTTCCATTTTCAAGAGTTGAACAGAAAATCCTTTTTGTGTTCTTTTTAAAATGTACATATTGGTGTAATCAAATCTCATGTGAAAACATCTTTATGGAAATGTCTACACTGTATGCAAATTATATGCTAAAAGAAATTACAAACATGATTTGTTATATAAAAAATTAAAAATATAAAGAAAAATAAAAAAATGTAAAGAACAAGCTGTTTCTGTATTGTTGGTTTGGGGAATTCTAAATGTATAAATAACTATTATTGAAAATTAAGAAAGGTCAGATAAGAGGCTGTTCCCTTTATATATTTTCTCTCCCCTCCTCTTGGACCTAAAAGAAACTAGGGGAACCCTTCCGTATACACACAGGAAACATACAGTACGTCAGAAGTTTCATCAATGTCATGCTTTTTCTCGGCTGTTAGTTGATCCGTCAGCCTTCTACAATATTATTTTTCTACCTTATGACAATCACCAATTTTAACACTTAAAAGTAATACTGATGATGATAGAGTTGAAGCAGGCGTTGAACTTATGCAATATCTTTGATCCTCTGGCTTGCAAGATGAAAAACAAGCAGAAGAAGGGGCCAGATGAGTCGGAGAAAGAAAACCTGGCATTTCAGAATGAATTGCTAGCCTAGCCTCAGATCACTCGATTTGTAAGACAGTGCAGTGCATAAATGACAGGCCAGAAAAAATATATAATGGCAGCCTGGATCTCATTGGCAAATTTGACGGCTCTCATTCTTGTTGTCCTTTCTATAGTAACGAAATGTTGGAATTAGAGAATAATACCAGCTTAATAGAAGATAATATATAAATATCAGAGATTCAATGATAAATCAGGCGATGCTAATATCAGTAGCAGTGAAAAATAGTACAAGGGGGCACGTTTACAGAGATAGATGCAGTGGTATGTGTAAAAGAGGTATTATCTTGCTAAGTTCATTTCCCACGCACACATATGGTCTGCAGTCTCAGGTGGAGACCCCCCCAACTAGCCTATTTTACACTTAATGCAGTTTGACTAGGCCTGTTATGACATTATTGCTACCCATACTCTTAAATCTTAACCACCTCTATGCCACAAACCTTCTCATCATACCACCCGATTAGTGGTATGTTGAAATATATAGAAGGTGGCATCTCAAGATGGAGGAATCTTAGAAGATTTGGGCTATCGCAAGCACCTCTCTGGCTCCAAATCCAAGGATCAGGAGTTATGTTATTGTCAGGGGCCACAAGCCACACTGGAGACACCTTTGCGTCTGGGTCCTGGCCTCAGTCGCACCAATATTTTGGCTGCCATACTCATTTACCACACACCATCCAGTGGCTACCCCTCTGAAACGGGTGGGCTGGAGGGAAGGCTAAGGGCTCAGACGTAAACGACGGCTCACTATGGCTTGGGACATGTAATTCGTAGGGGCGTGAGCACTCTGGCTGCTTTTGCGGTCCTCATTCACTCTGACATTGACGTTGATACATGCTAGCATACTACAGGCACCAAGAGAACAGAGAGTCACTGGAATGGTTGACAACCTGATCAGATTCCTTTATTTTGAGCCTTCTTCTCTGATAGTTCAGGTATTTATTAATAAGAAGGCATTTCTGCTAATGTGCTTATTTTATGTAGCACTTGAAATGATCATAGGAAAGAATTACCCCATGGCATATTGTCACACATTCTAAACCAAAAAGCTTGCCTGAAATCGACTTCCATTCCACTGCTTAAAATAGTTATTTGTTTAACGATATGTCTACATATGCCGATTTGATGCCGATTTGTTGGTTTGATATGTGTTTTGTAATGTGTAAACTGGAAAATAGAGTCTATAAAAAAAAGAAAAAAGTTATTTGTTAAATTACAGGATATGTTTCACAGTACACACTCCACATGTGTTCTGTATATTTGCTACCGGAGAGTGTTTTGCCGGAGAAGGAAGGATCGGGGGGGGGGGGAGCAGCAATGGAGATCCAGGGGCCCCTCATCACATTCTGCGGGGGACATCATTTTGCATTACGCCACTGAAGTATTAAAAGCAATAATGAACTCCCTTTCATATGTAAATAAGTTATTGCAAGTCCATTCAGAGCCCTTACACATATAAGATGTAGGTTCTAGCTTAATTCTCTATTTCAGGAATGTCCAATCAATTCAGATTCAGGAAGGCCAAATAGACGTTAAGTTTACAACATAATAGCTGACCATGTGGAGGAGTTTCATTTAGTCTTTTTTTTTTTTTTTTAGAGTTTTATATAGCACAAACTAGACCTGAAGATATCGGATATCAGAGCGCTTTACATAGCACCAGTTTTGTTACATGAGGATTTTTGTTAGGCACGGGGAGATTAAGTGATTTGCCCAGAATCAGAGGATGTTGATCATCATTGCCGAGACTCGAACCCGGTTCCCCAGCTTCGACGTTGACCCCTCTAGCCATAAGGCTGCATCCTCTCCCCATGATTAATTAATAAATGATAAATTCTATTTATCATGGATCTGGTCCTGATGGACTTACATAGGACACCCTTGCTCTATTTGATCACCAAACTCCCCTTGTTACTTATAATGCATGTTAATCAGAAGGTAGAATGATACTATCAATAAAATAGACTTATAGTTCCTCATTCAGCAGAAAGCAAAGTAATTTAAAGAGTATTTTTAATTTAGGGTTTTTATAGAGTGTTAAATGTCTCCCTTTGGTCCATCCAAGAATTATGTGGCTAGGATCTTTGTGAGATGAAAGACAAAACTGCAATCTCATCAATTGAATTAAAGTTCAAAGGATGAAGAAGGGTCCTGGTCTGATATTCTTCAGTCAGCACCTGTAGGGTTGTGGGGTTTATTGCAAAGTTATTTTCCAGAAACAGTCGTATTTTGGTCCCTCCAGAAGCTTGGGTTGAGTCCGATCCACAGTTAGACCTTGACTTCTAGATATCTGCCACCATGTTTATTCATTTAGAAATACCGTTTAGGGGTAAAATATGCCATTGTCAATCAGAGGTTTCTGTTGGGCATGCAGTGTGGGGCCAGCTCCTACAGACATAACAGGTGTATTTGTAAAGCACACGATTACCTGTAGGTGTCTTGTCACTGAATAACAGATGTTTATTGTTAACCAACTCAATGGTACTCATTTTATCAACCTCAGATGGATGAAAAGCTGAGTGGACCCGCCAGGATTTGAACCTGTGACCATGAGGTCAAACACAGGTCCCTGTAGTAGCTGCTTTAGTCCACTGAGCCAACAGACCCGGCATTCGGGTCCTCTGTTCCAGTAAGCCTGCATGTGCTCCTAAGAAAGGGGGTTTAAGTAGTTGCACCACTGCGGGTACCGGCACGTTGTTGCCCTTAATTCGGGAGCTTTGTATTATTTTCATATATCCCAAACGAATTTCTCCAGTACATTTGACTTATACATATCTCTTAGATACTTTTAAAGTAGTGGCAGCTCCAGGAGAAACCCTGTTGAGACTCATGGCGTGCTTTTGGTTTTTACTGATGTCTGCAAACACATTCTCCAACCAAATTATACTAAATGCTGCTCTGGCCCCTCTCCCCTCAACCTGCTGCACCCTCTCTAGCCATTCACCCCTCATAATCTGGCTTTGGGATGGAAATCACAACTTTCCAGTTAGGATACAATCCACAGCATCAATCAGCCATTTGTGACTCCTTAGAACACAGATAAAGTAATCATAGTCTAATCTTCACATTTGGTTTATAATGTAACCGAGTAGGTTTGAGAATGGGACCAAGGTGAGTGATTTATCAACATCTGAGTCAGCTATTTTGGAATAGAGGGAAGAGTGTCTTTGGAGTGAAGGAGGATATATTCTAATTTTGCTGGGTTTAGTTCCATGGAGAATAAGGACAGTGAATGTATATGTTTCTATAGAAAGATTTTTAGGCGTAATGAATCTGATGTACCTAAAATGCTAAGGTACAGCTGTACATTTCCTGAATATTGATTCATGAAAATCTTTTTTCTGCATGTGCTGGCTGAAAACAGTGGGTCAACGTATAGAGCCTTGAGGTAGACCACAGAAGTAAAGTAGGGATGGAGAACAGAAAAAGTTAATTTTTTACAGAATGTGACATGCATTGAAGGAAGGAAGAAATCCATTTCAACACCAGTATTTGGTGGAGACAAGAACTAAGCTGCTTTTGAAATAAGTGCTTATTGCAGGAGTGGACCTCGTGAAAGAGCAGAAGAGATACGTGATAAACAAAACAAGAGTAAGATTTGACTACTATTGACACTCTGTAAATGATCAAAAACATACTTTTATAAAAGTGCAATCGATATTTTGAGTCATAAAAAAGCAGATTGTTGAGCGTTCTTTTTCTCAAGTACATTACTGCTTTTCTGCTAGCTTTAACTAGTTTGAACCCTCTAGTGACATTCAAATAAATACCAAGAGAATGAGATGCATTTCGGGCCTGAATGACTGGAACACTTAACCAAGATTACACTTTATCAAAGCGATATAGAAAGGCAAATAGCAGTGATAATGTAGCTTATGGCCACATTTTATATAATGTGGCACGCCCGCCCCTATATGGCTTCTCACAAATTTCCTTTTGCCTTGCAGACCTCAAAGCAGTCAATTACTACACTCTCCATGGATGGCCAAAGGTAAGGCCCTATGTAAATCAGTGGACTCCCCACTAAGCCCAAAAGTAGGGGTGGGTGATAAATTCTGCTCTGCCGGCAGAGTTAGCAGAGTTTTGGCCACTCTGTGTTATGCATGTAATGCGGAGTACTTGCCAAATTCCTCCAACCACCCCGCGGTGGAGTTTTTTCTCGCACGCAGCTCACCAACGGTAAGTTGGCGAGTTAAAAATGGCCTTCCCTAGTGCAACTTTTGGACGCTTGGAGGGCACCTGGCGAGATTTTCCCAACGTAGGCAGTTGCAACCGTTCGCGGTGAGAAAGCTACCGCTCGCGTAGAGCATCTACTCGAGTGGCAGCAAAACCAATTCGAGGTGCAGCGCTCTCTGGTGTGCCGCATGGTGCCATTCATGCTATTTTGTCAGCGCGGAACAAGCTACCGGTGCTGAAAATCAACGCAAGCAGCATGACGTGTCGAATTCTGCCCGTTCGTGGAACTCCACAGAATCTCCCAGAGTTTTCATGTAACTCTGTGTAATTCCATGGAGGAAAACTCGGCGAGTTCCGCTCACCCCTACCCAAAAGGGGTGCAGTCTCTGACCGGGAATCCCATTGTGAGTCAATGTAGTAAAAGGGAAGCAAAACTGCGACAATAACCCATGTACATCATTGAAGAAGATTTAACATTAACCTTGATTTTACAAGTCATTATTTAGTTCCTCTTTTTGATGTTGAACATTTTTGCTCGTTCGGAAATGGACATGATGCAACTAATTGCTTTTGAAATTATGTATATAGGAAAAGAACATAAAGCAGAGCTCCTCATGCATAATTAAACTTTGAAAACAACAACTTAGAGACATTTAAGCTAGCTAAGTGGTCTATGTGGCACAATTCACTTTTATATTTAGTTTTTTCTTTTCTGTTTTAGGTTCACTGTCGACTATGTTACTATTTCTGTGAGATTTCTCCAAGGCATGTCTGCGTAACGTAAGCATCCTATTGCCAGATGTCCTAATACACTGTTCACAAAATCTGCTCGCAATTGGGGACCAGTATGTTTGTGACTAGTGTGGAATTCTACGAACCGACCGTTCTATCAATAGGTAGGATCCCAAAATTCGGAATTAGAGTAGGCTGCAATCTAACCTCTCATTAATATTCATGAGGTAAGTCACAAACGGTGACTCTAAACTGTGACTTTCACAGGGATGACTGCCTGCAAGTGTCAGCAGACAGCCATGTCTTTATTTGGTTTTAAATAAAGAAACTTTTTGTTAAGGCAGCTGATTTTACTGAAGGCATACCAAGATGCTTTATTAAAAAAAAGTTTTCTGTTTTTAGCTAGATTCCATGAGAGTTAGCAGTAGGCCCCTGGAAACCTGCTTACTCCACTGGAACTTGTTTCAGCATTCAACAAGCATTGGCATAGCCAATAGGTCTCGCTTTTGGGACCTTATAAGTGTTTAGCCATGCAACAGTTGATGTTGTTGAACCAAGGATATTGTGCTGCATAACTAAATACTTATAAGGTCCCTAAAGCGAGACCTATTGGCTATGGCTAAACATGCTGGGACTTGTAGTTTTACTTGTCGCATAAGAAAGATGGGCTACCAGTTCCAGCATTCTCACTGCTGCTTTTTGAAATGCGAAGACCGGCTTGAAGTCACCCGCACCGCATGGGAATAATTGAACTAGCTGTGCTCGATGTGGAAGTGTGAAAGGTAGGCGGAGGGAAAGGAAGTCCTGATGTGTGAGTGACGACAGATGAAGAAAGGAAAAGAAAGAGTAGGAAGGAATATTAGATCAGATGAGCGCTTCGATGCCTCATCAGGGTTAGTAAGCGCTATATAATTATAATCGCATTATGTGTGTAGGACAGAGGAGGTTAGAGACAGATGGAAGGGAACATTAGCCATGAAGTGAGTGACAGAAGGGATGAAAGACAGAGGAGGGGAAAGAAAGCGTGGTGTGGGAGTTGAGGAGGACAGAGTGTGGCAGGTTGGAGGTATAGGAGAGATAATGTGCCATGGGCAGGAAAGAGGAGGCACGACGGAATGGAAAAGAAGACCTTTGAAGAGAGGGTGACAGACTGGAAATAGCAGAAGAAAGGAAAACAGATGAGCACCTGGTGAGCAAGGGCTTGATATGGAGGAGATTGGAAGACAGAGTAGAGAAGGCTGGGTTAGTGTTTGCTAGTACTCTGGTTGCAGAGTAGCTGTTTGCTGCTGCTAAGTGTCGGTACTCTCCCATTACAAGCATTGGTGCAGTGCAGAGAGGGGCAGGTACCATCTCTCTCTAATGAAAGAAATGCGGGTTCTTAGTCCTGATAGCGCCCGCCCATTGAAAGCACTGGTTGGAAAGGAAGCCTTGGTGTGTGAGTGACGGGGAACGTCGATTGGAATGGAGTTAAATTAACACCCAATATGCGTGTGATGGGGAGGAGAGAGAGACAGAACAAAGGGAAAGGAAGACTTAGTAAGTGAAAACGGGGAAGACAGGCAGGATTGGGGGGGCATTATGACTGGCGTGAGGAGACAGAGCGGAAGGAGACAAAGACACAGTGTGTTAGGGAAAGAGAGCTAAACAGGAGTGGATGGAAGGTAAGTCCTGGTGTGTGAGAGGTGGAGAAGGAGATAGAGGCGGAGGAAGGCCTAGTGATGAGAACAGAGATGAGGCGTCTGAATGGAGGTGAAGACGCGGTGTGGGAGTGATGCGTAGAAAGACGTGTGGAGGGAAGGAAAGACCTGGAGTGTGACAGAAGGGGAGGAGAAGTGGGCGGAACCGCGAAGAATGAAGACGAGAAGGAAGACAATGAATATGACAAAAAAGGAGCGAGGCTGAACGGGAACCACACGGCTGTCTGTCTGTCTGTCTCCAAGAGCTGCGTGGGTGAACATGCGTGCGTGTGCAGGTGAGGGGTGGACATGTGACAGCCTCCTCTGGGGAGTCCCTGGGATGTCAACTCCTGACATCCCGCAGACCGGCCCTGTGACAGCTGCAGATCAAGATTATCAAGTCGAAGAGGGGGGCGGTGGCAAAGAGACAGAGAACTGGAGGGCGGGTGCTCGAGGGTGCGCGTGGGGGAGGCATAGCAATAGACGCATTCTCACTGAGCTCCGAGACTCCCTGTTCACCAGGCAGCCTCCAGAAACTAAGCGAAAATCTCACAAAAACACGCGCCTCGCGCTGCAAGTCTAAAAAAAAAAAAACAAGCAGCGGCCGCGCAGCCGTGAAAGAGACACGGCTGCGAAAGTGAAAGTGATGGCGATCAAGCGCGGCGAGCGATGCGCTTTTTTGAGCATGACGAGGAAAGCCATATGGCGCCTCTGTCAGTAGGCGCGTGCCCGCGCACATGCATGCAAGCTGTAGGCCACAGTGGTAGCATTTTTTGGAGGCCTTATTAAAAGTCTCGCCAGAGCAACGCATGCGCTGGCTCAGGCGAGACCTAAAAAGGGAAAGTGGTCCAAAGGGGTCCTCTTCCCTTTTGCAAATGATTTCGCACTCCAACTTGGGGACTGGCAACCTTTCTGTATTTGGCAACCAGAATTCCAGTCACAACCCATTATTACATAGGACATCGATTTGCACTTTGGTGGGGCCGCCTAAAATAAACCCCTTGTAAATTGCAAATAAATCTCTTTTTAGAGAATTCGTACATTAGAAAAGCCTACTGTGCGTTCTCAAATGCTCCCATTTTGCGGCTTGGAGCAGTTGCGACTGCAAAATAGGTTTGTACGTCTGTCCCTTAACTCGTTACTGCACAGATACCTGTCTCTATGATCTGCCTCAAGAGAGCACAATGGTATTTCCAGATCTTAATTTATGATGAACAAATCGAAAACATCTTCCCACTTGGCTTTCTTTCTGAAATCGCTTTTGTTTTCTGTCAGCGTGCATTCTGAAGGCAATAGCTTGATCGGAGTGTTCTTTTTATTCTTCCATTTTTGGAGTTATGAGTGATGCATATTTTGACTGAGTCTTCGACACCACAGAGCTGCAGAATGAAAGGCCCGGGCCAGGCACACGGGACGGAGTAGACAGCAGCGTGAGGGCTGATTGCAGAGCTGAACGCCATTGAAGACGGTGATGGACTGCCCAGGCCGAGGGGTTCATTAAAGAGTGATTTTGCCCACCCTTTGTTCATCTGTTCCCCAGCATGGGGGGGCACATTGGCGGCCGGTATGTGGCCTGGCTGTCTTCAGCCCCATAACCACTTCCTTTGTGCGCGCGGCCCCAGCACGGACAGGTCTGTCAGACAGCACAGCCGGCGGCGGGGGCCGGCGGACAAGGCTGCTCTGTGATGCCTACTTATCAAGCAGGGAATCTGCCTTTGAAGGGGAGGGTTGGGGGCAGGGCGAGGGAGGGGGGCCCTCTTCTGATTGATTTTGTACCCTGCTGCTTTGAATATCTGAAGGGGCTGCCACCCCGACTGGGCATATGGAGGTATCTGTTTATGATTATATGACGTGAAGAGGCGGCCTGAGGGCACTGCCCCCATCTGACATCAGGGGCAAAAAATGTTGCTGAGGGAAAGTTCACAACAGCAGGGGCCTTCCGGCGAGCTACCTACTACGCATGCATGCATACATAAAAAAAAATGTATATCATTTCCATCGTTTGAAACTCACCCTTGGCGCATTCCAGGGCTTTGAAATATGAGAGTTTTTTGCAGGTCGCTTTGTCATTTTATAAAAGTGCATTAGATATTTTTACAGCACCATATAAATAAATCAAGGGTATTGGTTGGTTTCATAACACGAAATAAATATACATACAGATCAAATAAAGGCTATTGGGCATTTTCATAGCACGTTATAAACATAAATTAATAATAAATAAAAGGCATTGGGTATTTTCACAGCACGTTATGAACATAAATTAATAATAAATAAAGGGTATTGGGTATTTTCACAGCACCAGAATCATCCTTATCGCTCTTTTATGGAACCGGATGTCTCTGCGGCACGTGGATGTTGAAACAGGTGTCATGTTCAGCATCTCTTCTCTCAGCACCTGCATCCAGCGGGACGTGTCTAACATCTATAGAGCATTCTGCAAGGCACACAAAGAGGTTTACCGGATGCCCTCAGCATGCAAGGGGCACCATGTCTCAGTTGTACGCCTCCCTCCTACATTATTAGTTTGATTAAATTTAAGTAAACCAAGCCTCAACTCCCAGAATGCAATATTGCTAAATGATAGCTGGAACTTGGTGCGCCGCAGTGATATTGGGCCCTCTATCTACCCCCAAAAATAAATGGACCTTCCCGTCTTTTAAATGTGAAACGGGGTGCATTTATTTGCATGTAACAAGGAGTTAATCAAGACCACCTGGGCAATGTCTGATGAATCATCCTAAATGGATTGTTTGGTTATGGAACTGTGCTTACCTGGCAGAGAATAACGAGCAACGGCATTGGAGGAAACCAAAACGAAATATAAACACCAAGTGGGCCAAGAGCTAGAAGGCTGAGAAAGAGCAGATAGAAACTGTGTACAAAAAAGACTAAGCTTTGGTCTCAAAATAATCAGAGGGTAAGTAGTGCCCCCGTTTCGCCTCTCCTAACGAGGGAATCCTTCGGATTCTTTAAAAGGACTCTCACCAACTAGAATTTCCACTAGCGGTATGCTTCACCAACCAGAACACCTAGTGTCCCTGGGTGGGCTCAACCTCTCAAGGGAAGGAGCACTTCTAAGGGGTCTCTCCAGTAGGATCTGTCTTAAGATAAGATAATTACTTCTAATGAGTGGAAAAATGTTTTAATTAAGCCTTAAGGTTAAGGTTAAAAACAGGTAAAAATGTCAATGGGGACTGATTAGGGAACCCTCAACATCATCTGTAATAGTGGTCTACATGTTTCAGCCACCTCAGCCATCACTGGGTCACGTGGCTTTCCTCAGGACCTCAAACTAGAAGATCCCTATATAAGTATAGTCTCTGTGTACGCTATTTGTGATATACACATTGTTTTACGCATACGTACATGCATAACAAAAACTTACGCACAGCTAGGGTCCAAAGTGTTTGGCCTGGTACCGCAATGGGGGGCTCTACAAGGTCCCACAGGGCGAATTGGAGGAGGGCCAACCCTCTAGTCACACTTTTATCAAGGGCTCCGCCCTTCCGGCACACCTACTGATGCCTCCAGTACCTGCATAGATTTGAAAGTTGACCGGTTCCACGCTCATGACCTCTAACTCCCCTTTCTCTTAATTATATTATACTTTAAGCTTTGGTCTCACCTTTATAAAGTGAGTCCCGAGCTGTATGCTTAGCCAATGTTTGTCTGTAAAGTATTGTTTACAAACGTAAAAGGAAGAAACATTTTAAAATACTATAGGAAAAGTAAACACATATCTTATGTATCTCAAACTGTACATTGAATTCAATGTTTTCAACCTTTAGAAAAGAAATTGTTTATTTTTTCAAATACTTTTCACACAGGAAACTGACCATAATAATTAAAAAAAAAATAACGACATGTCAGAATGGAAAGTGAAATGCCCATCAAGGCCTAATTTGCCATTTGGTCCTCTATAGTAGGCCAGGCAGCAGATTTATGACCCCCCAGAAGTGTTATGCTAAGTCCAACATCTGCTTCAGACGCCAGCTGAGGGAGTGCAGCAGATGGCCCTTCAACCAGCTCCATAAAAGACTTTGTGTGACAAGCTTGTACTTTCTTGGAATATGTAGAAAGCAGAGAATAGAACAAAAACAACCCTTGAAGTCTGCTCTTCAGCCTAGTGGCGGCTGGCATGGGTGTGGGGGGGCAGTAAGGGGGTGTAAAAAAGGGGGGGGACTTACCTCCTCGCCACGTCTCTCCTCTGTTGTCCCTCTGCCGTCTCTCACAGCCGGAACGGAACAGGGAGCACCCAGGCTCCCCTAAGCCAACCACAACGTGGCAATTCTGCATTGTGATTTGTCTCAGCGCCATGGTTCGGCACTCAGACAGGCAGTGGGAACCTGGGGATGTTCTCCACCCAGGCTGTGGTACAGCCTGTTTAGAGAACATGCAGAGTGCGAATGACTGTTTGGCCGCCACAGACGGCCGACCAAACAGTCATGCGCACTTACAGTGTGCCACCACTCCTCCCCCTGCTCCTCTGTCATCAGAGCATCCCCGCCCTGCCCGCAAAGCAGCAGCAGCAGGAAAAAATTAAAAGATAATATCCTTGAGTTATCATTTTTTTCCCCTTTATTCCACTGCTGTAAAGCAGTGGGGCGAAGATGCTCCGCCTTAGCGAAGGAGGTACCACTACTTTAGCCATACCCCAGCAAACATCGGGATGGTGCTCTGCCTTTAATGACAAGCAGGGAGGAGTGAGGAGCAACACAGAGTGGGGAAGGGTACTTGAGGTCAAAGCAGCACACAAGAGCTAAAAAATACATGGACTCTCACGTGCTGAATGAAAAAGAAAAAAGTAGCTCTCTAAATTTGAGCAATGTGAGAATACCCAAGTCAATCAATACTCATAGTGGCTATGCTCCGGAGGTGGAACAAACATAAAAAAGAAGAAGGCAAGTAATCAAATCAGAAACAACCAAATGAGTGTGACACTAAATCCAACCAATGGTAAGTAATGGGTCGGCTGTAAGCCTACAGTAAAGTTCACAATAGGTCTTTTGCAACCATACAGCTTGCACTGTCTGGCAAGTGAAAAAAAAAAACCATGGGCTAAGGCACACACACAAACCCATACTTCCCATACTTTCCCACCTCCTTTCCAGCGACTCTTGGTCAGAGCAGTGTATCTGATAACCAAGAGCTACTTCAAACTGTTTATAGTACATACATAAAATATTTCACCATCTACATACTCTCTAGTGGACAGCCTGAGTATCATATGGCTACAATAAAAGAACATCTGCACATTTCCGTATTGAAATCAGGGTCGTCATGAACACCCTACTTTACCAGCGTGTCTTAGTGCCACTTGGTGGTGCTTTGTAACATGAATCAATCAATCAGAGACATTGGCCTCCAAACAGAAACTCATAAACACTCTGCAAAACAATAGTTAATGCAGCTGTGGGGTGGGGGATCAAATGGGACAAGAGTGCACAAACGTAAGCAAGGGAGGGTTAAAGGAAGGGTGTAGGGACTGATCGAGGGATGGATGTATTTAGAGAAGGGTGGGAAGAGGATGGAGAGGGGCGATGGATGTGTGGATGTAGAGATGGATGGAAGGCCAAAGAGAGGATAGATAGAAGAGTGGAAAAATTAATGGAGAGAAGGATAAATGGATGAATGCACGGAAAGAAAGAAGGGAAACTGGATGAAGAAAAGGATGGGTGGTGAGGCTGAAGGAGGGAGGCAAAAGAGGATGGAGACACAGAAGGTTGGATGGCTAAACAAGCACTGACATAGCCAAAAGGTTTCACCTTAGAGACCCATTGGCTGTGTCAATGTCTTTTTTTCATGCAGTACAGCATCAAAGCAGGTGCTGTATTGCACGAAGAAAAGATAAAAAAAAGAATGAATAAAAAATAAGCACAATAGCGTGGCCTTTGGGCCATGTCATTTTGTTGGCGCATGTATGCGTTAAGCAAACATGCGTGTGCCAACAAAATGATGCTGGCAAGCGGCTGCGCCATTGCGCATTCTTTTAAAAATGTCAATGGGAACAGTGGTCAGGGTAGCATGTCATTGATTGTGGGTGGGCAGCAACATGACGAGGGGGAGAAGCAGATGAATGAATGAGAGAGGAGAGCAACATTGAGGAGAGTGAGGGTACATAAGCACATAGCCGCATGAGAGCAATATTGAGGGACAGAAGCACACTGGTGAAAGAAGGCAACATGAGCGTGGGAGGGGAACAGAAACACACAGGAGAGACAGCATGAGGCTGGGGCAGAGAAACTCACAGGCGAGAGAGGTCAACATGAGTGCAGGTGGGGGACAGAAGCACATGGAGGAGAGAGAGAGCGTCACAGAGAAGAGAAGCACATGAGAGAGACAGGTCGAAAACGCGTTTACTCTAATGAAGTACTTGAAAATAAAAAAGTAGCTCTCAAAATGAAAGAAGTGGAAGAAGACAAGTACTTTGGCCATGTTTCAAATGTGGGGCAATCACAAGGAGAGGAAGTAAAGCCCACAGAAGCTAACAAATAAGAAGCAAGCAACTTAGAGTCACAGTACAGCCAACAAATGGTAAGCAATGGGTGGGCTCTAAGCCCACTCTAAGCTGATAATAGTCTCACAACTTTCTAGCATGCAAGACCTAAAAAGAGCTTACAGAGAGAGGCAATGGAGTAGGGAAAGAAAGCACAAAATTACAGCACTTATTCAAGGGAGAAAGGAAAGAGACATGAGACACATAAGGAAAAGAAGATGTGTGCGCCCTGAAGCATATAATGAAGACCAGGAGCTCTGGGAAATTTCATAATTCACAAATGTTCCATAAATTTGTAGTTTTGAGATGAGGTCACATGGAATATTGCAAACTGACAAACTTGCCACCCGTTTTACAGATATAACCATTAATTGCTGTGCTGACAATGTAACTCCCCAACCGGCATATACACTGGATCCTGACTTTATTTCAAGTGCTTACAGTCATACTACCATTTACCAAATAATGCATGTCAGGACAGGCACTGGTTCGTAGGCACCAAGCGCCTTACCTCCTCCTCACAGTCTGGCACCGCACATGCTGAGACAGATTTGTAAAAAGCTAGTGAGGCACCGGCCGCGGCGCTGACTCCCTGAACCCCCACAATGCTGCTTGGCGGGACTGCACTGGTTTTTAGCAGAGCAATATCAAGGTAAGTTGCAGATATTTGTAAAGGTTGCTCTGTACCGTCCCACTACACAGCACAGAGCAGTAGGCTGATACATTAATTAAAAATCCAAAATATAGAGTCGGCAAGGACGTGAACAGACTGGAGGCAGATACATCTTAGAATGTACATACACAGTAGGTGAGACAGCATATATAGGGTCAGATAGGCACTCACTAGGACAAACAGCAAATTTCAGTGCCTGAACGTGCATACAGTGGTTAGAAATCATTGCTACTGAGATATCACCATTTGTTTTGACTCTAATAGGCTTGTCCTTGGAACTTTGTGATGGCAAAACTCGGCTGTAACTAAAAATTCTGAAAAACACACCACTCAAAGTGTTTAGCAGGGCAGCTGCTGTGAAGAATGGCTCAGCACTGGCCAAGTCATAGTGCTTTTTTCCTGGCGGAGAGGAGGTGAGGGTGTAAGGGGCAACCAACACTGGGAGAGGGGTGTGGGATGGGGCAAGCAATGATGGGGCTGATGGGAGAGGGCAGAGTAGGAGTACAGGGCAAGCAATGAAAGGGAATGGGGCAGAGGGGTGAAGACAAGCAACAAAGGGGGCAGGTGGCGGGGACGTTGGAAGCAATGATGGTGGGAGAGTAAAGGGGGAAGGAGGAATAGTCAAGCAACAACATGGGAGGGCGAGGGGGACAGGGCAAGCAATGATGATGGGGTACAAATGCAGGAGGGAGACTGACCAAGTACCGACAGGGAGAGAAGGCAGGGGAAATGGGGAAACAATGACATGCAGAGGTAGGAGGTAGGAGGTAGGAATGGGTCAAGCAGCAGTGTGGGAGGGGGACAGGGCAAGCAATAATGTGGGTAAAAAGTGAAAAGGGGAGACAAAATGCAAATACATGAACTCTTAGTGTGTGCTGCAAGTAAAAGAAATATTTAGCCTAGGCCAGAAAGCACGTGTAGTGAAAGGATGCTCACAAGGAAAGGAAGCAGTGCTTGGGCTATGCTCCATGGGAGGGAGAACCTCACAAAGAGAAGTACGGGGAAATAACTCTATAGAAATCTTTCTCACGGGGCGGGAACTCTGGCAAATAACTCTGCTTGGTGCACAAGATCATGGTAGACAGACTTTCACAGACTCTACCCATGCCTTTCCACCCAGTAGAGGGAGGACACACACCTGTTTCATGAACATTTCAATGATTTTTGCCCCTTGGTCACATTGTCATAAATCCAGCCCCGTCTTGCTTTCTCCCCCATGATTTTTATTTAAATCTTTTCTCTCTGCAAGGTACTTGAATCTACAGATTTCTGAAGACGCATAATTGTCAGCTAAGTTGTCTATACATATTCAAAGATGGAAAGGCTGATGCACAGCCAGTCACCATGAATGCGAACTCTATTTTAAATTATTTCCATTGCCCACATTAAAGGAAACAAGCCCTTTGATTTGTCCACGTTTGAATTTGTTGTCATAAGTTAACATCGATAATTAATCACAAACGTAATGAAAAGTTTTTCATTTAAAATGAAAAAAAATAGCTAAATGTTTCTGCTTGTACAATAGAACATTGGATGAGGGGACGGAGAAGAGATCTGTTTTGCAGAATCGGACCAAATCTCATCATTAGGAAAAGATGTAAACAATGATCACTCCAGCAAATCACCTCCCTGCCAGATTTTTCAGAGATTTACACACTCGAGATTTCACCGTATATTAATAGCATAATTGGAAGCCACAGATGTTATCAAGAAGGGTGGCTTTGGATACATAAACACGTCTGCATCAGGCTATAAAATAAACCACAGAAAACCATTAAGCTTTATCACTCCTGGAGTCACTTTGAAGTAAATTGCTGAGCGCACAAAGTATACCCCATGAAATGCCTGTGGTTAATGAAATGAGATGTAGTGAGCTAATATACATTCAATGTACGGTTTGATTTCTAGTAGTTTTGTGGTGTCCCTAAAATATACATTTTTTATTTAAATATCAGGAAATACAAAATGAAAAAGTAATAATCATACAAGCCCTAGGCTCCAAGTGTTACTAAGAGGACAGTAAACAATCATAGTAAACAATTATTGTGGACATTACAGTCCATAATTAGGCATTGGTCAGTGCATAATGTCCTGCTAAGGGGTTAAAGTATGTTTGCCATTATTCAAGCAATGTGAAATGCATATTCTGCAAGCATAACACACTCTTGACTCCACTACTGGAAAGGCAATCGACTGAGGCAAATGTACTGTAGCTAAACAAACGTTGAAACAAAGCTGCCATAATTCACTGCTGCAGCTGCCGGATGGGCCAACACATATAAGCTAACTCGTTTGGCAATTGTTCTGCCTGATTTACTGAGCGTCGCACGAGAATGAAATATGAAATGTGCATGCACGGAAGGTCTATTTTTCATCCCTGGTGCATCAAAAGAATGGAGATGCTATCCAGGGAATCTACACCGAATTATCTCTGCCCCAAAGAATGATCCTCTTGCAGTCACAGCATGTTAGTGAAAGGGATAAAAGGCCTACGTGTCCATTCCCTGCTTCTGCATTAAAAATCAGAACTTCTTTCAATTTTGGGTAGTGCCCGCACAAGCCAATTAAAACATTTATCAGTCAATTTCATGTGATCTAACAAAAGCTTTTGAACTCTACCCAGGGACATGTATGCTACTTGAAAATAAATCCAGCAATTAGTGATTGAATGAATGAAATAAACTTTTTGCAAAAACGGCCAGCAGAATGTGTTGCGCGTGCCCGTAAGCCACATACAGTGTAATTCCTCAACCACAAATGATCCACCACTCCAAGCTTCTCAAATGTAATGTCAGTGCAGCACTGGTCTACTGTCTGAACCTGTTGCCTCTGTGTACTGAAATGCAGATAAAGTTGAGTTTGACAAGCTGAGCGTATTAATGAGGAACCATTTCAAGCATTAGAAGGTAGGATCTGGTGTTCCAGTGGCTGCCGTGATGCTCTCCGTGAGAAAGGCATGTCAGAATTTGTGACAAGCCAGGAACAGATCCAGAACGCTCAGCATGGTGGTCTAGTTGAAGTGTGCGTTAGCTAGGATTCTATTAGATATGTTGGCAAGATGTGTTTTAACTTTAAATTTTGTTTAATTATCGCTGTGAAAACAAAGCAGACCTCACAGTGGCTGTAGGAGCGTCAACATTCAGCCCCGTTTAGCTTAACAGCTTTTATAAACAAGCATTTGCAATATAATAGGTCTCGCATTTAGGAGAGTTTGAGCTATTGGCATTGTAAATGACAATGCCTTTTATTTATGTGTTGATTTTTAAAACATAAATAAGAGGCATTTCCATTTGCAATGCTAATAGCTTAAACTCTCACAAATGCGAAACCCATTGCATTGCAAATGCTTGTTTTTAACGGTGTTATCGTGGCTTGTGGTGTTGCATGCATGTAGGTGGAGGATTATGTTGCAGGGACCTGAGTGAGCCACAGCTCGATAGTGTTGTGCAGTATGTCAATTGCTGGTGTGCTATTGCAGCGCTACTGTGCCTTGACTGGTGGCTGATCAGTGTTGCGGGGTACCTTGTTATTTGGTGTTTACTTGTAGAGCGTGATGTGAAGCTCTCTGCATACCTCCGACCCCTGTGGCACCAGACTTCTTTAAAATGGCAGCATGGCTATGTTTGGCGGCAGTAGAGTTGGACACGTGCCGCAGGAGAATGACCCCCTCATTGGGCTTTGGGGGGGAGAGGTTGAGAGCTAAGTGTAAGACCCAGACAGGAGTCCGAGCTGAGAGGGGAGGAGTAAGGAGTTGCAGTCTGTAAGGGGCTGAGTCGGAGCTGGGAAGCAACCGCCGCAGTTGATTTCAAGCAAAAGTCAGTCAATCTACTCCCACCTGTCCACGATTTTACAGCCCTGTTTACAGGAGAAGGAACCAGTGCTTCAGAGGCGTCAGTCCCAGGCAGAGAGCGGCGGATAAATAAAACAAGATCTATTCGTCTATTTTTTCAATATTATATGCTTTTAGTAACCAGCACGGCACAGGCGGCATGTTGCGCTGATTACTGAAAGCATATAATATTGAAAAAATGGAATTTGGCAAGCTGCGCCAGAGGAAGTAGAAGTGCGGCTCGCTAAAGTCTATGCTTTCAATATTGTACGTTTTTCGTAAGCAGCGCAGAAACCCGCTAGTGCCGCGCTGCTTTCTAAAAGCACATAATATTGGAAAAAAAGAGTTTGGCAAGCCGCGCCAGAGAAATGAAAGGCATGGCAGCCATTCATGAAGATAAAGGCACCAATACAAGAAAAAAGTGCTTAGCGGCTAATTAAGAGACACTGTGTCATGCCACGAGTAAAAGATGCAGTCCGGGTGGGCGGGGCCAAAAGAAGACAGGGCGGTAACAAGGAGGGAATAAAAAGCCTCTTTTACAATAGAAAGACAGTGTTTAGCAAGCACAATGACGCAAACCAATTAAAAGAAGGGGCGGGGCTTTATCACCTCTTCTGAAATCTCCTCGATTACAAGAAGCCTTGCAGAGCGAGCAGCGCATGTGCGCTGCAACACTAGGCGAGACCTAAAAAGAATAGGAGAAACTAAACAAACACAAATGAACTTAAGATGGACATAACCCCCTCCATCCCCTTCCCTGAGATGCCAGTGCTAACGGGGTGTCCAGTAAGGGCTGATCACTAGTGTCTCATTGATGCTGGGGGTCAGTGTTGTCAATCTTAACAGTTTCAGATATCTCGGGCAAGTTAATTCTGTGAATTCTTGTGACATTAATGCAATGAATGGCTTCCATATCATGCTGTAGGTATCACTTTGTTGTGTATGTGTAAGAGATAGCCTTTCCATCCCCAGAAGATGCCACAAACTGTGCAACCAGTTCAGTGGTGTAGGGACCCTGTCCGAACCCCAGCAAACCAATATGGATTATTGTGCCTCCCCAAGTGCTAATGCCATGTGCTGACCTCTTCTGGATTTGAGAGGGCACGTCTGTTGATTAGGAAGACCCAACACAGTGTATGCAGGAAATCTGAGCAGTTTGGGTATCAAAGTGTGACTCAATATCTGTCAAAATCTCTGCCCAAAAAGCATTTGACCGAGTACATTGACCTTTCTTGGCTGCCGTCCTGAGGCACTTTGTTCTGGGAGAATGGTTTTGTGCTTGAGTTTTCAGTAGTTATGGCAAGCCAAGTGCATCAGTTCGAGTCAATTGCAGGACCTCTCCTCGCTTTCCCATTAGATACGGCACACGACAGGGGCGCCCACTGTCCCCCCTGTTGTTCGCGCTCTATATGGAGCCATTCGCTTAGAGTTTGGGGCATTCTCACAGAATATGTAGCAGTGTCCCAGGGGGGTTGTAACCTCTCCAGTAGCTATCTTTCTACTCTGGATTCTCTCTACGGAGACGTTCTGGTGTTAAGTACCAGTATGTGGCAGTTTTCATTCCCGTTTCCATACTAGCCACGTTGGACGCTGTGTGTCTAGCTCTGTAATATATAGCTCCCCATTCCTCTGTAGAGGCATTTATCTGATTCCTTGGCTAGGAGCCAATCTCTCGAATTTCGTGAGGTGTTGCCCTGCTTCCCTCACCGTTGGTTGCATCAGCCAATGTCTTATCTACATATATCTGAATCGCTCTGTCTCAGGGATCCTATTCTCAATCCACAACCCATCCTCATTGAAGAAGTGGCCTATAGATCGTTGTCCCTCTCTTTAAACCACGTCTGAAGTCCCAGTTCTCCACCACGGTAGTGAGTGGGGAGGGAAACGTAGAGAAACCTTTACAGGATGCCACTGCGTCCCTTACCTTTAAAGTTGTTGAGATGACTGCCGAGATGTATAGGTTGGTAGGGCGATTCACTGCACTCTAGAATCTCATCCCATAATGCTTTGCAGGGCTTTTGGTTGGGATTGTATTTTTGCCCATAACTGTGCTTGGGGTGGTCCTCGGAAGCCCCATATTGGACATTATATCGGTGTATGTGGACACCACCTGTTGAAGAGCATAAACTTTGTTTACATTTCTGCCACCTCTTAGAAAACCCCAAAACGTCAAACGAAAAACATCAAGAGTCCCTGGAATGGGAAAAAGACAATAGGTCTGGTCCCTTATCAGTGGGTAAGTCTTCAACTAGGACAGGGGCAAGTGCGAAGGGTCGATCCCCCTCACCCCAGCCGCCCAGCCCCCCTACAAACCAACAGCTCACCAGCAGTCCCTCAGGCAGGGTTGTTAGATGCAGCACCCTCCACGAGCTTGTCCAGTACGGCCTTCCTCTCCGACGCCATGCATGCACCAGATTGAGACGATGGCTTGTCTTCCTCCTGGGGTTCTATTTGCAGCAGATCACATGCCTCCTTCAGCAATCGTACTTGATAGAGCCGCTCTTGCCAGCGAAAAATTCGTCTATAGGGGTGGCCCCAAGAGTAAGTCATTTTCTTGTCTCTTAAAAAGTTTGTAACTGGGCGGAAATCCCGTCATTTCTGCAGGGCCGAGGCCGCCAGGTCCTGGTACAGATGAAGGGTGTGACCCTGGAAAACCACTGGAGACGAGGCATGGGTGGCTCTGAAGATCCTTTCTTTGAGTGGAAAGCTGTGGAGGCAAGTTAAAATATTAGAGCGCGGGGGCACCCGAGCTCCATCTGCTCACTCTATGTGTGCATTCCAGGCGAATGTCCATAGCCGGAATGTCTCCTAGAATTTGTGCAAAAAGTTCCTGGACATACGCCCCTATATCCTCCCCCTCTGCATCCCGGGCGGTGTCCCGGATTCTGATGTTGTTTCGCCTTCTGTGATTCTCCAGGTCTTCTGCACGAGCCCGGAGATCCAGATGCTGCTCAGACAAGTGGATGATCTCTTGTTGCATCTGTTATATTTCTTCGTCTCTTGAGGACCCTCGGCGTTCCAGATCATCCACTCTCTCTCCAATATTGGTTACTTCCTTCCGGACTGCTTGGAGCTCCGACGTGAGGTCGTTCTTTACTGAAATAAGGTCATCCCTCAGGTTGGAGAAGAGGGCCTCCAGGTAAGAGCGAGTGACCGGGGCCACCGCATCTTCCTCTTAGGCGATGTGGAGTGGCTTGTGGTACCTTTACTGTCCACCTCAGGGAGGCAAGAGAGCATATCTTTGATCGAGCCCCCTCTCTTAGTTCTTCCTGAATCCATCTCTGCAAACCTGCTGGCTTGGTAAGAAGGGAAGGGGGATATGACTCTTGCGGGTATCTGTGTCCCTGTCGGGTCCCTCAGTCAACTCGTTTGTTGATTGGCTACCGCCTCTCTCTCTCCAGCAGTCACATCAGGGATTCAGCAGGAGCTGCGTCGGCGACACTTCTTGGGCCCCGCCTGTAGCCCCTAGCTAGCAATGAAGCCCCTCGAGGCTAGCTCCTTTATCGCTGGGTTGGAGAGCAAGGCAGGTGGTAGGCTTTGATCTTAGGTCGTGGGTATTTGAGGCAGCTCAGTACCTCCTCCTGTCAGACAATCATACAGGCCTCAGATATCTGTATTTGAGGCCACCTATGTAGTTCTCTGGCACTCCCACTGGTCCAGGCCCCACTAACCTTTGGTACCTTGGATGGTGCCTGTAGCTGGGATGCAGAGTGTAGTCCTTCTGGGCCTCTCAATCGCATGCAGGCGATGGGTACTGTGGTGCTTGATGCGTGCTCCCATGGCATGAAACTGTGGTAGCGGGGTATATGCCCTGTTTAGGTCGAGCCTGTAACAGTTTGCGCATGTGCTGTTCTGGCAAAGACTTCATGTAGGAGGTTTCAAAACTAACCTAAGAATCGCACATGCTTGTGCGTGTACTTTTTGTTTTGGCCCACGCTATTGGCCTTTGCGTGCGTCTTTTTAACAAAGACAGCACGCAATTGGCCAAAGGCGGGCGCATTGCTCCGCCCATGGCCTATTGGTGCCGGTTACCCGCAGGCCCGACATCTGTTTGCAATTATCGTGCACAGAGGCGTGCGCGATAATAGGAAACAGATGTCTTGGTGAGGCGCGCGCGCACCACTCGTTTAGAAAGTCATCGCCCGTATTGTCTCTCCCAGCCCTCGCTGACTCAGATTCTCTTCTGGTTACAAGACTCTTTTTGCCCACTGACAGCCCATTTTCACGGACTGTGAGAAAGTTCACATTTTCATTGCTTTGACATTTTCAGAGGTTTTACGTCTCAGGGGACATAAATCAGTTTCCGAACTCGACCTGCCCTTTTCAACAACAAGCGGATGCCTACACCACTCGCTTGAAGCCCCCCCTCACCGCCAGAAATCCTGCAGCCCTGACCTGTGTGCGTGCCGGCGGTACGACGGAGCACCCACCATCCCACCAAATGCCCAACACGCTGCTGGAACTGTCTAGTCCTAAAGAACAACACGAGCGAGCTACTTTGATCCCACGCTGACTCCGCAGGGCTGAAAACTATAAGTGGGGACCTCCTTGAAAACTCTAATGTGGGCATGACATTTGACGTTCTGCCCGTTTGTCGCGCAGAGGGGAATGCTATCCCTCTCAAAGGCAGGCGCTATCCAATTGCTTTACTTCACTTCAGAGTGCCAAAGATGAATAGTACTTCCGGGATTTCGAAGCCGCTGTAGGTGAGTCTCGCCTGTGACAATCTGTGGGTGTGCAGCGGAAGAAACCCTGTGACCAACATTTCACCACAACAAGCTGGCACCAGAACAAACATGACCATTCACCGCATGTAGGTACATTTCATACCCAGGCGCATGCCACCTTTGGCCTGTTTAGCCGGCCCAGTTATGTCAAATGTACACACAAGCCAGGATGCTGCTGTGCTGTTTCTAGTTAGTTTTAACGCTGGTCACCCTGGCTCGGTTACCAGGCAACCATGTGTTCCTATGAGGCGACACCCTGCTCTGTGACTTATGGAAAGTGATTCTGTGCATCAGCACAACCGTCCGACTCCGGGGGGGGGCAGCATGCAACAGCCCCACCTTAGGGCCACAGTAACCAACTTAGAAGGACAGCATGTCATTCCACATAGCTTCCAGAATCTTCTAAATACACAACACTTTCTGTGTGAGTGGGTCCCAGTCTGATCGACAGCAGAGTTACCACTTCCATTCCAGCAAAGTGTCGCCTCTTTTATACTCTGAAGTCGTGAAAATGCAATAATTGTAGTAGTTCTGATCATTTTGGATATAATATTGGTATCCGTTCTCAATATTTCACGTTTCGTTGAGACTTAAAATCTCCCTAACTCATTCGTTTCTTGCACAGCTGGAAAGGTTGAAACCATGCTCTTCTGAGCAGTGAATTCAACTGATGGCAACAAACTGCCTCCGTGCACAACGGGCTGTCAGTAGGCCTGGGCTAAAATTCCGTTCCGCTCGTGGAAATTGCGATAATTTGACATTTTCGCGTTCTGCGGAGAGCTCGAAAATTTAAAAATTTCCGCAATCCGCATTTTACCAGAAATGTTTTGCTTGCTCGCGCTGTAAAATAATACATTCTCGCTTGCGTGCGATCGCCTTAACTGAATCCCCGCGTTCGCCGACAAGTTTTCCAGATCCGGTCGCGTTCTCCACGAGATGTTGGATTGTTGGTAGCCATTTGCGCTGTCTCGCGACAGTTCGCGCCCGCAGTAACATCATTCGTCGCGCGATCACGTCTTTCTTCTCGCGATCATGCACCGCGAGACAAGTGAAAACAAGATGGCCGCGCCTGCGAGCAACTGCATGGGTAAGTTGGCGAGCCGCGACCACGCAGAAAATATCGCGAACGGGCGGGAAGCATCTTCGCGATATTTCCGCGTGTTTGCGGAGATTTTTAACATTTTCGTGATAATTTGAGAAAGTGAATTTCGCAAATTCCGCCCACCCCTAGCTGTCAGCCTTTAGAAAAGAAACACAGAGAAATGTAGCACAAGGCAGCAGAGCCGGAGCTGAACACGGCTAACAAGTGCTGTGCGCAAAACTGGTCCAGCCTGGCTTCTCAGCTGAAGTGTGCTGCATTATGGGACTTGTAGTTTCATGTTTAACATTTAAAAACCAGCTTCAAAATCTGCAGTTCACATGCTTATTTTTGAGTAGATAAATACAATGTTAAAAGGAACTACACGTCCCAGAATGCAGCATCCGACGGCTAAAAATCCAGTCTGGCTGGAGTGTTGCACATAACATGGAGCCTCTTGGTAACGAAGCTCAGTCTGATGGGACTGCTGGCAGCCAGGTGATGCGCAGCACCCACTCTGCTTTCAGTCACCTCAAGGGTTCGGCAATAAGTTCCACCACCTCTCCCGCAGGGGTAAGTAGCAGGTGTGAACAGGGCAAGTAACCCTGCGGAACGGGGGGGCAGGCAGTATATGAAAAACATGAACTGATGGCGTGGAAGGGCTCATGGGGTTCCATTGTTGTCTAGCCGCCCCGTACCCCCACGCTGGTCGAGCTTGTGTGGTTCCCTTGATATCTAGCCGCCCCGTGCCCCCCACGCTGGTAGAGCTTGTGGGGTTCCATTGATGTCTAGCCGCCCAGTACCCCTCACGCTGGTAGAGCTTGTCGAGGGCTGCCCTGCGTGCAAGGAAGTCCCGGTGCCATAGAGTCTTGGCGCTGCCCCCTTGAATCACATGCGGCACTCGAGAAATGCCATGAGGAAGTAATGTAATGCTGAGCGCCCGGAAGTGTATGATTTACCCGCATGATTCACTTGCATGCGTGCAGATGTGTTAGTGTCACACGCTACGGATCCCATCTGGATTGTGCCCGATTCCCGCCGCAGCCAAGTATGCCTTAAATAAAATTAGCATATTTTTTACAACCTGGTGGTGGGTATCTCGGCCATCGCGCCTTCGGTCAGGCTGGACTGGCAATAGCCACGAGTCTCTCCACGACCTGTGCACTTTCCGTTAGTGCCCAAATCCTGCCAATCCAGATGCTGCTCCCTGGCAGAGCGCTGCGCCAGGATTGGATGGGGCAGGCGAACCTAACGCTCGTTCTGAGTGCAGGAGCTGCGGCTGAACACCCTTCCACCCCCCTGCCCCTACCAATGCCCAGATGGTAAAGGCCTCTAGTGCGCATGTCTGGTTGGCCGCACAAAGGCATTTGGCTGACCTGACATGCGCACTTTGAAGTACACGTGTGTCTCAACGACCGAGGTGAGCCTGTATAGTATTTAGCCCCACCCACTCCTTACTAAGCAACCCTGCTTGTAGCCAATAAAAAAATGCAGGGCACCCAAAAGAAGAACTGTACATTTTTATTTACATTAAATTCTGGGCCAAATATAGGGGGGCAATGCCCCCACGCTCTTATAAAGGAGCTGCCGCTGGGTGAGGGGTGTATGTGCAGGGGCGTAACAAAGGCCCCCGCATCACCCGCAATGCAAGGGGGCCCCCTCAGCATCGTACTTAGGCTTGATCGCTCCGTATTAAATCCGGAGCGATCAGGCCTAAGTTCTCCAGTTCAAAAGTCAGCAGCTCTTTAATGACGCATCATTGCCCAACCAATAACATCGAGAGCTTCTATGCACTTTAGAGTCTAGGCACAGGCCCCGCTCACCACAGTAACAAAACAAGCATTGGCATAGCCAATAGGTCTCGCTTTTGTGACTTTATAAGTATTTAGTTATGCAGCACAATATCCTTGGTGCAACAACATCAACTGTTGCATGGCTAAAAACTTATAAGGTCCCAAAGGCGAGACCTATTGGCTATGCCAATGTTTGTTTTCCTGGCAGTAGTCATCAGCGACGTCAAGCTCCCGGGATTGCTCGAGCCACCGCCCGACCCATTCAATTGGACGCCTTTTGCCTCAAAGGGCGCGTGCGGCATGTTTTTGTCAATGGGGGAGCAGGTAAGTAGGGTCTGCAAAGTCGGCTTCAGCCAGAGCACTCAAGTTCCACTCCGTTTTTGAGGCTCACCAGGGCTACGATGTCTGCAAGCTTAAGTGGCCTGGGTCTGGCTCTCCAGTCTATGCTGCGATCACGGAGCCTACTTGTTGGCCGTGGGGCCCATCTTCCAGACAAACCTGGCCATGCGTCTCAGCTACGCACGAGGGCCCCCCGGTCTGATCGCAGCTCTGTTATGCAGGGCCAGTACTCACGGCAGAGCCGATGCATCTAGATTCTTGTCGTCTGGGGCTGTCGAGCTGCCACGCGGCCCAGACCCATGGCCTGGGGTGCCACAAGCAGGCCACCTCCTAATCCAAGCCCGCGATGCACTCTGTCCGGTCTCGGCACGGGGGGCACGACTCTTCAAATGCGGCACCATTCCGAGGCACGCCTAGTTTGCCGGGCTGCCTCCAGGCCTCCGCCAGGTCCGCTGCAGCTGATGAGGCCAAGCTCCACCCAGGCGGCCATGTCTGTTCTCGGCTCCTCTCAGCTCCTTGTAGAAAGGAGCAGGACCCCACCGGGCCCCAGGCGGAGATGATGCAGGGGGCCGAGGCACGGACTTCCGGCTTATCCCGGAAGCCACTCACCGTCAGTTGCTAGGCTACACCAGCTGCTGCCAGGAATGCACCCCCCGGTTGCCCCCCTTAATAATGGCCCTTGGGACAGCGGTATGATGCTTGGTGGGGGTTTGCGGGGAGGCCCAGCAAGCTGAGGCGGAAGAGATCGAGAGACACGTCTCACACCGCCTCCATCTTGGCCACGCCCCTTGAAAAGATGTGGTTTGGAGGCTGGGTGCCTTGTGTGGAAGCTCAGTTGGCAGAAGTGAAGGATATTGTAGGTTTGTTCTTACTCTTGCTGGAGATGCGTTTCTTAGATGCTGGCGAACCAGGTGAGGCCAGCGATGTGTTTGGAGTGGCTAAGCATGGAGCTGTCGAATAATGATCGTTCAGGGTGGGTGAGGACTGCTTGCTTGATGGCTGTAAGGTTGGTGTGTGATTTTACTCAGAGGTTTGGATATAATTCACACAGAGAGAAATAGTAACTAGACACTATCTGGGAATGGTTGCAGAGCTAGCCTCAGTGGGGAGTTGAGAAGGTGAAATTAAATGAAGGAGTTGTTTGTGAGTGATGTCAATAGAAAAGACATGGGTCTTCAGGTTGAAATTAATGAGGCTGAGGTTAGGATAGATGTTTTCCAAGGTTTGCTTCTAATTCACTTAAGATAACTCTGACTATCAGTGAAGAAATTGATGAATGTGGAGCAAAGGCGCATGAAAAGCTTAATGGAGAGTTTATGAAGAATGGTTGATAAAGGAGATTATGTAATGGTAGAGTTCACTTTGTTATTTGGTCCATTCTTGAATTTGATCCTGGTTTCTCATGAGTATTAATTGACATTACTCATTCACTTCAGGGATTAAAGTTTGTTCGCCATCAGGGGTTGCGTTATAGAAAGGGAGCGCCGTCCCTGTTTGAGCGGTGGTGAACCTTTAACAAGGGCGTCAGACATAAATCAGGGCAGGGCAATCTACTGACACCATTTTAATTCCCTGAGGACAGTGTCAAACACACACCTGCCATGGGAGGGTGCAGGGGGGCGGGGGGGGGGGGGGCAGCACATTAGTGAAAGTAGGACCGGTCGTTTGACTCAGTCACTCCTTCAATCACAAAGAAGGTGAGATCCAGCCTGCATTTCAAAGGGGGCGGAGACTCCACGGCGAGTGGTTGCAGAGAGAGACTGCACCAACCCGCAGAGTTATATTTGGGGCGAGGAAGTGCTGGTGAAACCCTCTTTAACCTCTTGCAGGAGTTGCCCTTGGACCTATTTGTGGCACCTAGCCAGTGTGTTCTCTGACGACTTCCTTGCCTTCGCACCCATGCCCATAATACTGTGTCAACACAGAGGCAATGTGTATTACTCATTCGATTGGGGTCACAACTCCGAGCAAGTGAGGGAAGGCAGCTTTAGGATTGCAATATGTGTGCACTGGCACAATCAGTATTACAGAAGGAGCCATGCATGAATGCAGTGGTGTAACACAGGCCCCCACAGCCCCCAGGCTCCAGGGGGGCCCCTCAACACAATACTCTGGCTGGAGAGCTACAGAATGAGTCCATGTACCATGCAGGGGGGCCCCCTAAAGTTTTGTTACACCAGTGCAAGAATGCTACGAAAAAGTGGACCAGTTGAACTACTCACACTTGAGATGAAGCAATTTACTATCTATCCTATAAGCTGCTCAGTTGATGGATACTAAGGGGTGTGGGTAGGGAGGCAGACAGTAGAACAGCACAGACTAGCGTTCATAATACTCAATTGTTTTAAATTAATCTTACATTCAACTATCTTCTGGTTTTTTTCTGTTTGTCTGGATGAAACTTATAATCAGTGTGGACTAGCACAAATAGTCTTTTTTGACTTTTACATTAGTAAATTATTATATGCCATTAGATTGGATCATGACTTAGTACAATAGAGAGAGTTTGCTCTAATAGTTTGGCTGGTGAACTTTGAGGAAAGTACCTGAATTTGATTTTGTAGTATGTTTTGTTCTGTACAAATGAGGCTAAACGATGGAAGCCTTCCCAGGTTTTGCCATTAAATAGGAACACAAGAAAAATGATGTTGTAAAATTTCCAGACAGATCACATCCTTAGAATCCCCGCATGCCAGTGTGGGCCGTGTAAAGTCAGGATCCATGTAATCTGAAACACATGACAGGCTGCAAAGCAATCCTTACACACTACTGCAGCGCCATGACCATGTGTGTTCCTCTGGAAAAAATCATTCTTGATAGGGGTATGAGTATAAGGAGAACAGAAAGATAATGCTAATTTACTGCCCAAATGTTAACAATTATTTGAGCTGCACCAACACAATCTCCCTTTTAAGGCTTAATTTAAATCTAGAAGCCCTGCCCTACTGTCTAGAACTTCACAGGAGATTCTATTATGTCAACACAATTGGCATGAAACAAATTCAGAGAGCATTCCTTATGCAGGACTTAAGAAACTGAACATGAGTTCATTCATAATGAAATAAGTGTATTTTATATCACATTACAGATTTTTAACATTTGTCTCTTTGTTCATAATAGGTTTTACAATTACCAAACTCAATTATACTAAATGTATCAGTCTAGGGAGGGTGAATAGCTGAGTCAGGACCACTGGGTTGTGACCTATGAGCTTCAGGCCACACATATTGGCCTTTGCAGTGGGTATCGTACCAGTCACGTAGCAATTTATCAACCCCTTAACTGCTTGGTCTCCCCCCACCCAGTGCTGAGCCCTATTTTGGCTATTTGAGGTAGTTCACGCTGAAGCCTCTATAACTTTGTTTCCACATAAGGTATCCACGCCAAATATGTGTCCTTTTTTTTCCATGTCCTGGAGATTCTAAAGGTACTGGTGGTTTGTGGATTGCCCTGGAGGGGGCCAAGAAAATAGGCAAAATATATGGAATTGATGAGTTTTTGGGGGAAAATAGAAAAAAAGTGTTCTGGATAAAAGTGGCTGTTTTTCCCCCTATAATGGCAACAACAAATGATTTGCTGTGCTAAAGTCATCATTCTTCCAACTAACTTTCAGAAACATGCAGAGCTGAATTAAAGAAAAAAAGTTTTTACCACTGTTTTGGCACTTTTCAAAGAGATAGCCCATTTTTCCTATTCGTTGTGCTCTCAACCGACTTCCAGTTTGTGGTGGAAACTAGTGTGAAACCAATGGATGATACAGAAAAGTTATAGCTTCTGCAAAGTAGACAAAATTCTGAATTCAGCAAGGGGTCATAAGTGTAGATCCCTCACGGTTTTCCCAAAGAAACTAACTGCTGAAACAAAGAAATATTGAAAATGAGTAGGATAACATGGTTATTTGTGACAACGTTTTTATCTGTAACTTTTTGTCACGCAGGCTAAAAAGACATGCACAGTTTAAACCTAAGTGTGGTGCCTATCACGGCTTTCTGCTGCAGCCTCACTGACAGCAGCAGAAAGCCCCACCCCCTGCCCTGAAGCTCGGCTCGGGGCTTTGAAAAATAAAATGGTAATAAATGAACTTCATTTCCATTTTATTTTTCTATCGTTGTGGGCAATTTTTTAGTGGGGTGACGTTCCTCCGCCTTAACTGAGGAGCCACACCTGCTGGCTTACATTTGGAAGGCACAAATGCAGTGAAATGCAATTGGTAATAACAAATGTTCTACCTTTCTATGCTCCCACATGTTTTCCGATAAAAAAGGTACCTGTCTTGTATGGGCAGGCCTTGTGCCCGCGATAGGAAATTGACCAAAACACAACATGGACTCATCAAATTTTTCAACTCAAAATTGACAATGTGGGTAGCTGTGGATTTTCAGTCCTACCTCAGCCGGAACCTAGGGAAAACGACCAAACCTGAACATTTTTAAAAACTAGACACCTAGCGAAATTCAGTGTGTGGTGACTTGTGTAACTGTCAAAAGTTTTTTTACCTTAGAATTCCTTCCAAACCTCAAACTTTGACTAAAAAACACATTTTCCTCACATTCCTGTGACACAACATGGATACATCACATTTTTCCACTCAAACCTGACCCTTTTTTTGCAAGGTGGATAGCTTTGGATTTTGGTTCATAGTACAGCCAGCACGTAAGGAAACCAATCAAGCCTGTACATTTATGAAAACTAGACACCTAAGGGAATCCAGGGTGGCGTGACTTGCAGTGCTCTCACTAGGTTTTGTTACCCAAAATTCCTTGCAAACCTCAAATTTTGACTAAAAAACACAGATTTTCTTCACAATCTGTGGGGAGCCACATATTTCCTTCTACCCTGCCTACCCACTAATCTTCCGATAAAAATGGTACCTCACTTGGGTGGTCAGGCCTTGTATCTGCTACAGGAAACAGCCTGAAACGTAACAGGGATACAAAAACATTTTTCCATTCAAAACTGACTCTTTTTTTTGCAAGGCAGGTAGTTGTGGAATTGGGCCCTTGTGAGGGTATTTTCATTGATCCCAAACAAGTGGTGCAGCGCTTTTTTGGCACAAAAGGGGCAATGCTGGGTGATAGGAATTTTTGGGGATTCCTGGGGATTCCAGAACTTTCTATCACAGAAATGTAAGGGAAATGTGTGATTTCAGGCAAAGTTTGAGGTTTGCAGGTCATTGAGGGTTAGAAAACCTCGTGGGATTCATGCAAGGCACACTGCCCTGGAATCCCCTTGTTGTCTAGCGTTAAAAAATGTCTGTGGTTGGTAGGTTTTCATGGGTGGAGCCTGAGCATAGCCCTAAATCCCGCAGCTACCCCTATTGCCGATCTCTTCATGTAACAATATAGGCCTTGTAACAATATAGGACTTTTTGTGTGCAGGTCTCTTGGTCCACCAACACAAGTGAGGTGCCATTTTTATCAGAAGACTTGGGGGAATACTGTGTGGTAGAAAATGTGTGGATCCCCACAGATTCCAGAAGTTGTCCTCCCAGAAATATGAGGACAATATGTGCTTTATGTCTTAGTTTGAGTTTCGCAGGGCATTGTGGGTACAAAACCTGGTGAGAGCCACGCAAATCACCCCACCCTGGATTCTCCTAGGTGTCTAGTATGGTGTGGTGTGGTATGTATGTGAGGCACACCACTATGGGCTTGCCCAGATGTCTAGTTTTCAACACTATCTGGGTCTGGTAGGCTTTTCCAGCTGGCACCCTACCCAAGCCGAAAAAGTGCAGTCGTTATGTTATGTTAATCAAAGATTTATAGAGCGCACAGCTACTCGACAGAGTGTCCCGGAGCTCTGACAGAAGAGACAAAGAGCTAAGACTCAGAGACCAATATTTGTTATGGTAATAAGTTATGGTAATTGTTGAAACATTAAAGTTTTTAACTTCTTTCTAAACTCCAGAAGGGTCGTGTTCTGTCTCAGGGATAAAGGCAGGTTATTCCAGGCACGGGCCACTTGCACATGGAAAGACCGATCTTCACAGCGGGCTCTACAAAAACTCAGCGCCATGATCAAATATTGATGAGCTGATCTAAGCGATCTGCAAGGAATGTAGTAGAAAATTATTTTCCGGATGTAATGTGCCCCCAGCCCATGAAGAGCTATGAAGGCAAGAGTTAGGGCTTTGAAAAGAATTCTACACCGGACCGGAATCCAGTGTAATTTCTTCAGATGGTGAGGAATCCGTTCTCTGGCTCTTAACTTCAGAACTGCTCTGGCCGCTGAGTTCTAAACAATCTGAAGCCTGTTCAGTAAGCACTCCGGGAGGCCAAGATATCGGACATTAACATAGTCCAATCTGGAAGTGATGAGGGCCTGCACCACTAACGTTCTATGCATCGTTGGTAACATATAGAGACATTTTCTAATCATTTTTAGGAGTCCAAAACATGTGCCAGTCACTGTCTGAACTTGAGTTTTCATGGATAGTATGTCATCCATTTTTACTCCAAGATTTTTAACTGTGTTAACTGCCATCTGGGGTGGCGACATTTCGTCAGGCCACCACTGTTCCCAAACATCCAGAGGGAGGGAGCCAAAGAAGATGATTTCCGACTTCTCAGGGTTGCATTTGAGTTGGTGGAATTGAAACCAAGAGAACACTTCTGTCAGACAATTTCTAATCTTCTGACCGTTAAAATCTTCCCCCTTCCTACATGTGAACAACAACTGAGTGTCGTCCGCATAAGATGTAATCTTCGCCTCCGCCAACTTGGCTAGGGGGGACATGTAAAGATTGAATAATACAGGGCTCAAAATAGAGCCCTGGGGGAGCCCCACGTTCAAAAGAGGAATCCTGGCCGTGAAGGGGGGAGACCAGACCTCTTGCCTTCTGTCCTTCAGAAAGGAGGCAAACCATTTCAACACCGTGCCACCAAATCCACACTCCTGCAATCTCTGCAGTAGGCGATTATGAGGCACGGTGTCGAAAGATGCAGAAAGGTCCAAGAGAATCAGGACAGCTTTTCCTCCCTTATTGAGGGTCTCTCTGATGGTCTCAGAGACCTCAAGTAGGGCCGTCTCTGTGCTAAAGTTAGAACGAAAACCTGATTGGCTTGAGTGAAGAAGGTTATTTGTTTCAGCAAAGTTGGAGACTACTGAATGTACATATTTTTCTAACGTTTTAGCAAAAAATGGGAGAAGGGAGATAGGTCTATAGTTGGAAAGTATAGTTTGGTCTGCTGAGGGTTTCTTCTCAGGCACCTGACCAGTGCTCAAAGACAGGTTCAGGATACTGTTAACTGTGGGATTCAGTATCTCTGCCATAGCGGCCAGAAATTTAGCAGGGCAAGGGTCTGACGGGGAGCCAGACTTCAGACCATTCATTATTAATAATTATTAAGGAAGATTCCAAAGGAACCGGGGGAAAGCAGGAAAGGGAAACATTTGCTCTCTTGTTATGACAATTTTGCAGGGGGGAGTCCTTGTTTTCAGGTCCCTCCTGCAATCTGAACGAATATTGGATCTCTGTTATTTTTGTGTAGAAAAAATTGGCTAACTGATTGATCCGATCCACGGAGAAGGAGGGAAGGTTAGATCCAGAATTAGGTGACGAGAAACTTTTCACTATGTTGAAAAGTTCTCTACTTTTATTCCCGGTGGATTCAATTTTACGAGCAAAAAATAATTTATTTTCCTCCTGTATCCTTTTATGATAAGTTCTTATTGTTTCTTTATACTCCAGGCTCATTCCAGACATTTGCAGTCTTTGCTGGCCTGAGACAAAGTGGCATTGAACCACGGCGCAGACCGTCTGACCGGTTTCGCTGGGCGTGTGATCAAGGGGGCAAGAGTCCTGGTGCCTAGATTGACCCAGTTTTCAAGACATTCTACATCCCGTTCTATATTCCCACATAACTCCAAGGGATACCTGGCTAATTTGTCTTTAAATTCTTCTGGTGTGATTTTATACAGCGGCCTGTAAGAAATCGGTCCCTGCCTCGCCTGGGACTGTCGGAATTAAAAAAGTTTCTGGATCGTAAAGCTAATCAAGAAATGGTCCGACCATGGCAGGGGCAGCGGAACATCTGTTTGGATAGCGGTGTTCGCAAAAATTTGATCCAGGGTATGACCCTTATTGTGGGTAGGAAGAGATTCAGAGCTTCCATCGACTCCAATAGAGAGGTAGTATCGGCCCTCTCCTGATTGTCCAAGGGGATATTAAAATCCCCAAGGACAAGAAAGTTTTTAAATCTGGAGGCCAGCGATGCTATAGAGTCACCGAGAGTTCTCAAAAAGGCCCCTGCATGACCTGGGGGTCTGTAAATTAGCACTCCTGCTAAGCATTGATGGGGGGAGAAAGTGTATTGCAAACTGATGCATTCTGTCCCTTCTATGTCCTCCATAACAATGGGGGAGATAGTAAAGTCAGTTTTGCTTTTGATTGCAATGCCGCCCCCTTTGCTGCCCACACGGTCTTTCCTCAAACTAGAGTAGCCCGGTGGAACAGCCGTCGCTATTGTAGGATTGGAATTTTCAGTAAGCCATGTTTCAGTCAGAAACAACAGATCTGGCCTTTTCTCTATCAGTAGGTCATGAATATGTAAATCATGTTTGTTCATGGAGCGGCAGTTTAGCAGTAAGGCCCTGATATTCTCTTGTTTGTTGATGTCCTCAGTCGAACTATAAAGAGGACAAATAGCAGAATTATTCTCTAAGCCACCCTTAGAAACCCCCCAATTACATTGCTTACACCTCTGAATGGAATCATCTTTGGGTGATAAAATAACATACCTACAGCTTGTAGTATTTCTCAACTTCATTAGAGCGTCTCTGCCATAGCACCGTCTCTTCCCAACAGGGCCTGTGAAACCGGCAGAATGTCCTGCGCCTCGCGCCTCCGGGGCGCTGACGGGCACAGACGGGCTTGCCTTTGGCACGCCGCTGGCGCGCCCGCTGCGCAGACGCTGCATCCGGTGCTTTGTAGCAGTGGAGCCCAAAACAACTAGAACACTGAACTTGGAAAGCAGGTCCGTTCTAACAGGCGTTGCAGCAGCTCAAACTTAGTTTAACCCCACAGTCAATTCAATCGTTTTACTTCCCACCAGTACAATTTTAAAATTCTAAAAACAATTCTAAGAGCGATTCCTTGCAAGAGCTGAAAGTGCAACGTACAAAAAATACATTAAAAGTTTGCCGGGACACACACTCATGGCAGAGAGCCAAGCAATCAGGCTCTACTGTCAGTAGCTGCGCGGACGCTGCATCCGGTGCTTTGTAGCAGTAGCGCCCAAAACAACTAGTCGTTCACCATTGCAAGTGTGACCTATATGGAAAAACAACACCAAAAAGAATCAAATGTCCTCTCGCTTGCCATTGGGTTGCAATGCTTTAATCTGCAGGGAGCAGAAAGACCGAGGTTTTAGGGGTGAGTGTGGGACCTGATGTTAGGACGGCCAAGACCCACCCCATTTTTTTATTTAAAAAAATATATATTCCTGTTATACAGTGGGCTTTCTGGCCCCGGGGGTTAATTGGGGGGACACATCCTGTCTGCCCAGGAGGGGACTAGGGGAGAGGCTGGTTTGTCCCTTTTGGGGTGGAATGTGGCCAGTGCCAGAGTGCAACACCTGCACCACTTTCTTTTGCCCCAAAGGCAAAATCCCTGGTGTCAGCTGGATTTTCCCCCGGGGGCAAGTTTGGGGCAACCTCTCAAATTGGGACAAGCCTTCCAGGCAGAAAGACACTAATGACCCCACTGGGTCATGGGTATAGCTCGATTACAGGGTAGGTTGTGCCAACCGTTTGTTTTTTTTTGTGCCATTTTGAAATCCAATCCAATCCAATCTGCCCATTGGGAGGGGGGGCGGCAGATTGGAGTGAATAACCTATCCACCCCCACCCCCAGGAAGGGCAGAAAGTGTATTTGGCCCCAGGAATGGGGGGAGCACAGGCCATGCCCAGGGGGCCGCTCCAGAGTGCCCTTTCCTCTCCAGTATCGGCAAATAGACGACACCCGCACTGGAGAGGGTGTGTGGCCGTTGGCCATTGGACTTAAAGGCCAACATCGAATTGCGCCTAGGTCCTGGTCTACCGCAACCATAGACTATTATTCGTGCTTTGTGCTTTTGGTGCTATTTCAATTGAAAACATTAAAAATTAATATCTCCAGTCCCCTTAGTAATGTGTGTATCCTTTTTGCTGTCGCTTTGTTTATTGCATTTTAATCTATTTTTCTAATTTGATGTAGAATATTTGTTTTTTTGCATTTTGATTTATTACTGTTTTGGTACTGCATAAATGCTTTCTACTGTGGCCTAAGTTAAGACTGTCTGCTGTGTGTCATAGCTAGCAGGGGGTAAGCTTGGCTTCATCTAGAAAAGGATGTAGTCACCCTTCCAAGTAATAATCTGATTTCTTGCACACATTATTTTATCTTCCAATGTTTCTGTGCTCTCATCACTGCTCATTACACAAAATGACCGATCATTAGTTAAAAGGCCTCTGAATGCCTTACTATCAAGTGCCATGAAACAGAATGCATGCCCAACAGTTTTCCTGGAGTGACTACCAGATGAGTAGTTACTGTACTACCAAACGATTAATTGGTATGTCATAGAATTAAAGTCAACACATTTCCGTATGCAGCATGCCTCACCATGTTCCATGGGAGGCTACCATAACCTAAACCTGCTTGCTTCTATGTGTGTGCAGGGACTACAAGTTGATTCACTGAAAGCTGGACCATCACCACTGTGTACCTTGTTAAACTCTGAGAACAATAGACACCTGGGACATATTGTAAGAAGAATAGCACTGGACACAATGTATATTCAAGATCCACACCTGAATACTCTTTTATGATGCCTATTCTATCACGTTCAAACCTCAGGTGTTATAGCTCTGCCAGGACACAAACAAAAAATATCAAATAAGCTTTTGAAATCATTTATATGTCATCATGGCCTCAGGTTTACCACTGTCAATAGGTCTCAAATTGTAACCTTTAAATTCCACCCTCTTGATGAAGTTCTTCTTATAATGTTGCAGTTTCATGAAGTTACTAAAGTTTTAGGAAAAGAGATAGCAAATGTTGCAAGACATAGGTTTTGTGGTCGAGAATTTTGAAGGAGAATTCTTTGTCGCAAACTTAAAAAAAAAAGAAATCATGCAATGTTTCCCAACCCCTAGAGTTACTGATAGCAGGATTATCGTTAATGCCAGAAAATCTTGAACCCTGAAAGTTCACTAGAAAATGCAAAATTACCAGGTGAATCAGTCACTATTGGTACACTTCCCCTTTAATTCCTTATTGTACGATGACATATTTGTATGGGTAGCTTAACACTGATAATGATTTTTTATAAGTTGAACTGTTAGAGAGAAGATGATCTGTGATGTTTTCGTTTATCAAAGATTTGTTTTGTGCTAAAAGTATAGAAAGAGCATTTTGACCCAATAAAAGTGGATTAAAAATGAAAAGCACATGAAATACTTCATTCTAAATTCCCTATTGAGCAGCACAGCCAAAGTCTATTTGTGCTTTAGTGGTGTGAATCAATGATTCCCTAGCATGGCGCTATGTACTGGTGCCGTGGTCTTTATGAGTGCTACTTGATATCCATATTTTTTCTATAGCCAGATCTTCGATTATGTGCCAATTATTTACACCATGGAGACCACGGGACACTGCTGACTCCTTTCCCAGAGCTGTTGCAACTGTTTTACTTGATCACTAACTCATAAATATCGGCTCTCCATTTTTATGAACTGATGAAAATCCCTTTACTTGAAACATGTGAGCAAATTTAAGAAACAAAACACCACAAAACTCCACAAGCTCCTAAAATGGCAGAATAAAACAGCTAAGGAGAAAAAAGTGTAGAGGTAATGGACAAAGGAGAGGAAGGGGGTACCAGGGTGTAAGTATTTGTAGGCATACATTGGGATAGGTCAGGGTCGCAAATTAATTACTAGGCCATAGAGGTACTGGAATAGAGATGAGGTTAGGGTAGAAATTGTTGATTATAAGGAGGTGTTGAGACACTAGGGCATAAGAAGCGGTAGATGCAGGGGAATTACTAGAGTATAGGTAGGAGAAGAATTGCTAGGACATCTGTAGAAAGTAGAAAATAGGGTATAGATGGATAAAGAAAAACCATAGTTGAAAAAGAATAGGTAGGTCAGTAGGACGGATGAAGAGCTAACTACTGGGAGCACCCCATATGTATTCAGCTTAGAGCCTCCTTTCCTCTGCTTCAGATTCCAAGGTGATCCTCCTCCCATCTCTATTCTTCCTCTCAGGTTGTTCTTAAGCACATAACTGATATACAACAAAGTTCTCTGTTGCATTACGGGCATCCTACACAGTAGCCTTCACACTAAATGTTGGTCCTCCTATTCCATTTAATCTATTTCTTAGCTTTTATGCATTTCACCAATTGCACCTATAACATAATTTAAAATCATGCTACAATGTATTTGTAACCATTAATGTATCAAATAAAGTTTGAAAGATAGTTGTGATGTTACCACAAAACATCACAAGGAAATCTGGCTTTTCAATAATCAAATGTTCTAATGTTTAGTTCTGTGTTACTTAACCTGATTTTATTTTTTCTGGTGGTGTTACTTATTATCCTCAATAAGTCATTATATTCCTATGGACTACCTCACTTTAAATAAATAAATATGGAAAGATCATATGATTAACACAATAAATAGCTTATCATTATGCATTGTGCCTCTGAAAACTTTTATTCACAAAGGCAGCTGAAATACATAAAGTAGTATTCCTGTAGTAGTTCTCTTTTACGTAATCTTACTAGCTTTCGTGAATTTGTGGCCCTTAAGATCCTAAAAGTGGAATAACGTGGGGATATTAAGCCAATAGTCATATACAGTAAGTACAAATAGAAAGGACTGTGCCATCATTGCACTTTTGTTAATAAGGAATTGGATGTTTCAGGAGCGATTCACAAAGGCATCTGAGAGTACATAAAAGAGTATTTCTGTAGTATTACTTTCCCGTACTCGTAAATGTTTTTGTGAATCAGCGCCAACATTCTCAGGCCGAATTACCATGTTTGAGACAACTCCCACTGAGACAACTCCCACTGAGACAACTCCCACTGAGACAACTCCCACTGAAGTCATATTTTGCTTTAGGATATTAGTAATGAAGATCTTGGGTGTGGACGCTTCAACAATTTATAAGTGAAAGATTAGTGAAAACGTAACTGTGAGCCAATGGAGATGACAATTTTGAGGTTAACTCCACTATATCTTAAATATATTTATCAGCATCTTGATACTTGCACAACAGGCCAGAGATATGCTATCAGTATCAAAAGGAGAACACTGTAGGTTGCCTGTAAGCTTGGTTATGGGCAACTGAGAGAGGTTCACATTACAAACCTATTTAATTCTTGAGCACCTTACCCCTGTATAGTAGTCAACTGAATTGCTTGTTAATATGTTTTTTTTTACAAGTTTACCTGTAAGTTCCCATGGGCACCAATCAAGGACTAACAGCTGCTTACTATGGCTTGCCCTTTGGTACCCTTGACAGCGGCCATTGCTATTCCTAGTCTCAAGGCTCACAAAAGGAAGTGACGGGAACAGAAACTTGATGGGGCTTTAACAGCAGTGTTTATGTGCTATAGTTGTAACTCTTTGTCCTCCAGCTAGCCCCTGAGCAGCAATAAAAATCTGTTGAGGGGCTAACAGGTCAACCCTGTGATGTCATCAGTGGTCAAAGGGTCTGTGATATTGCTTCCACTGTCCCTGTCATTTTGGTTAGTCAACATCCATAAACATACCATTCCCAGTCGGTGGTAAGTCTATTTGCATTGAATGGCTCATAATCGAGCTAACTTAGATGGAGAGTGCTAAGTACTTTGAGGGCGATTCACAAAGGCATGTAAACAAGTACTCCTGTAGTGCTATTGTAATATACTCCTAGGTGCCTTTCTGAATCAAATTCAAAATATCTAAAATGGGAATAAAGTGAAACTATTTGGGTTATATTTACATACAGTTAGTACAAATTGAAAATACTGTAATCGCTTTGCACTTTTACTAACAGGGAGTTGGACGATGCAGGTTCAATTCACAAATGCATTTAAGTGTACGTAAAAGAGTACTGCTGTACTATTACTTGCACTCATTAATTGTTTTGTGACTCGTCTCCAGAGTTTTTATTATCTGTGCAAGAATATATGGGGGCAAACTCGAGATTGCGAGTGGGAATACACAAGGGCCCTCATTTACAAGAGGCCTGTGCCGCCTTTATATGACGAGCCGGTGGCGCAGTCCTCCCAATCATATCTATGAGTCGACGCAAAGCCACCCTGCATGGCTTTGCAAGGCCCCATTGAGATGGAGTAAGGCAAGTTTTGCACTGCCTTGCCTTACTCAGTCAAGGAGGCGTTCCGTGGGTGTGGCTGTGGGTGTTCCCAATCAACACCCATGGAAATTGACACTGCCCTAGATACGCCTCCCCAGAGCAGGCAAAACGAGGAGACATGTTTAAATTCCTTTTCGTTTTTTCCTCTTTCCATGTGTGCTGCATTCTCATGATTTATTTTGTGCAGGAGGATTGCCCCTTCCTGCACAAAAACAATCATGGCCGCTACACAGATACCCTTACACCATGGTGAATGGGTGCCTGTGTTGGCTGCCCGTATTTCCTTATCAAACATTTGAAGATTTAAAAGACAGTAGGACAAATGGCAAACCTGTGTGAATATGACACTTCAATGTATTTATATTTATTAGAGCTGACTTTATAGCACTCCCAAACCCCCAGCAAAAGGACACTTAACAAGACATCAAAACATGAAAAGAGAAACACATGTATTACCAGATGGGCAGGAGATACATTTTTATGGAACAGTTTTGCCATAGAAGCTGGTCAAAAGAATTGTTCTGGAAGTTTCTAGGCCCTTGCGATTCGATAGGCATTTGTATAATCAGGGAAATGATTTATGACGTGAAAAAGCACAAACTTCAGAGGTTCAGGTTGAGTAATGCACTAAGAAATTACACGAAGCAGCGAAGGTGCCAAAAGGTAATTGCAAAAAAAACAATTTACAATTTGAATAACAACTTCTTTGTCATTTTCTGTGCTGCTCTTCAAAAACAAACATATTCTGATGGCATAAAAGCCACGTGAGGTGATATTTGAATAGCAGCTCAAGGGACCTGCCGTCAGTTATTACCGTTCACTGCAGGAGAGGTGGTCATAAAAGCTTTTCAGGACATCTGCAGGAAATCTTGTCTGGCATGTGACTGCAGAATTTTCCGGACTTGTCTAGATTTTTATTTCCATAAGGGTAGGTATTGATGAGGTGTACAATGAATAGCTGAAAATGGGCACATGGAAACACCGCTTACTCACATCACCTGCAAGGCCGACACCTTTGCGCCACTATTCTCTGCATACAATTCTGAAAACAGCTATGCAGGCCCCTATTTTTAGAATGTATTGCCGAGTCTTATTGCACGGAATCAGTGGTGTAGGCTAGGGGTGGTGGAAGGGAGGGCGAGCGCAAGGTAAGTCGAGCGCAAGGTAAGTTTTCTTTCCCTTGTCGTCATCTGGACCCCCCACCCCCGCTCGTTGTCACCTGTCGACACCACCCGCTCTTACCTGCACGCTGTCACTGGGTGGCAAACTCAGGGATCGCCCCGGGTGGCAAAAGCTCTAGCTATGCCACTGCAGAGAACAAGTATCAGCAGTCTTGGGCTTAGTGATGACAGGGCACAAGTCCTAAAAAACAGAACTGGGGGGACTAACCTCGTTAATCAGAATGCAAGGGCATCATGGCATGTGGCATCTCGGTGCGATACATCTCGGCGCGTGTCATCGCAGCGCGTGACATCACGGCACGTGACATCGCAGGAACTGGCATCCCATGAAGTGCATCAGATCTTAAGCCCTCACATATATGTTTAACATGTCTATCATGAGTACATTGGAACATATTTCAAGTATACAGGGAGACCCTCCTGATTTAGGCAAAAGATTCACACTCATGTGAGCTACACATAAAACAGTGTTGCCTTTTGTCAGGGTAAACTTCCTCTACCCATTGTACTTTACAATAAAAAATAGTGGGACTTTAATTATTTCAACACCGCCTCAGGTGTAGTAAGCTCTCTATAAATGCTATTTATTTAGTGTAAATACAGGGAAAGACCATTGCATCTGACGTTCTTACACCGCATGCATATCTTGTGAACAGGGACTGAACAAAGGGAAAAGCTGCCTCTCTTGCAGTAGTGGCTCCTGGAGGGAGTGATGCCGGGCGGTGACGCGGGGCGGGGCGGGGGAGGGACAGAGTGGGGGGTAGTAAACTCCGGAATATGACCCACCGGAGGTGAGTAAACAAATAAATAAAACAAATTTCAGAGGCGCGTTGCATCGCAATGAGTTCGGGACGAGTTCAGCACATTTTTCAGTGGGGTCAACTTCTTGGCAGGGTGGACACTGTCCACCCTGTGAAAATAGTGGGCGGATGCCGTCCACCCTCTTGCACCCTGAGAGATGTGTACTGTGAACCACAGTTTTGAAGCCTCTTTTTTTTTGTGTCACGTGTGCCCAGACAACCCAGTGACATCTGTCTATAGGCCCCTGCTTGAACTGGGTACTGCTGCTAGTAAGTGGGGATGGGAGGTGGGAGGTGGGAGGGATGAGACTTGCGCGAGTCAGATTCTTCCATTGCCAAACCATTACAATATTGACACACATTCTATTGTGGACCTTAGATTGGCAACAATCTTCTTCTGCCTTGCATTAGGGAACGAGGTGCTATGTCATCTTATATGGTAAGGGAAAAAGAACCATTAACGCATTCAAATGAGCCTGCCGGTACCTGCAAGCGCCTGGATGCCCTATCTGGGGATTAGCAGCACTACATATACATCTTGATTGATTGACTGATTGAATTATCGTTGGTTTATTGCAAACCACAATCCTATTCAGTTTATGCTCTCCTGCTTCTAAATTGTCACAGACCATGTTGACGACTAACAGTGTCCTATTTGTGCCCCTGAAGTGCCCATTAAACTGTAAATTCAAGGGTCCCATAATTATGCATAATTATTAGGATTTAAAAAATAACAATTTAAGAATTATATTTGCAGTGAAATGGGATTCCAGTTCCATTGAGTACTGTTTTCTTTGAGCGAGAGGTCATCCCTCTAAAAAACATTTAACACATTAGCTAGCCACACCTTAGTTACAAATCTACTATTAATTCAAGAAGAACTTTTCGACCCCACTGACCTACCAAATGTAATGATAAGGCCTTATGCATAAATTCCTTTTTCAAATATTTTGATTAGATTTACAGAAAAATATCAACAATGAAATAAACCCAAATTAGACAGCAGGCATATTTCACATAATAATTTCACACAATTTACAAGCCCCAATCCTAAAATTCCATCGCCTCTGAAACAATAATATTGTTTCATTCTGAATCGCATTCGTGAATTGGAATTGCTTCCTTTAATCTGAATGTAAACATGCCTCATAATCTTCTTCAGGGTTGTAGTGGAATTCACTGAAAGATTATTCCTGACTGCTTAGCAGGACCGCTTCAGTGCTGGGGGCGCCCGGTGTGACAGTGCTTGTTGACGCCCCCCCCCCGCCAGTGACCGCCACAGATTCCCTCACTACCAACCTTTAAGTGTCCCTCAAGTCTCCATAGCCACTCTGTCTCAGATGCATTTAATTAGTTGTATAACACCACTCATACCAGTGTAAGGTGTCAAAGCACTTTACATCACAACCACATTGCACAGAGACAATCATAGGGGTGTAAATCAGCGCAAAGTAAATGTTACATGAGACAGAGAACAAGGTGTAGGACTCACAAGTCAATAGCTCACTGTTCTATATTAGGATTTTTACTTATAAAGGGCACCAAATTGATGTCTCTGACAAAAGCAATTACCCACTGACCTATTTAATTATATGCACTTTGTGATCTGCACGGTGCGTGGTGCACGTTCTTTGCAGCAGGCATATTAACTACGCTATCTTACTTCAGTCACTCTCAAGAAGAACACTAATCCTCATCTTGATATTTTTATTGTTGCCTGAAAATTGCTGGAGGCAAAGCACACTGCAGCAGCAGGTGGTTCTAAAACCATAATATACTAACAAACACGGCGCCCCCAACTGAAGTCAGCACCCGGTGCGGTGGCCCGGTAGCACCGCCCTAGATATTGGTTAGCGTATGATGAGGATTGGAAGTGAAGCGTGGTAGTCTTCATTTTTAAGTCTTTTGATAACATACGCTTTTTAATTGAAAAGGGGAAGACACTATATAATTGTTTTATTTGAGTAAGTGCCAGGTCATCCCTAATCAGAACCATCAGAAGCAAGGCTGCATTGCTGAGAATAATCAGTAGACTCTCAGTCAGCTCTCAAACCAGGAATAATTGCATTGGTGCCACTGAACAGATATTTGGTTTTGAAAACAAATGCCCCAGTCTCATCTGGAAAATGCTTGCCCAATTGTGTAAATGGTTTTGCATTATGTTTTCTAGACTGAATTAATTTTTTCCACTTACACAATTTGTCAGTTAGGAAATGAGAAACTCCCAATTACTTGTCATACTTGCAACGTATTTCTTCAGGTTTCCTCAAAACATTTGAATATTTCCTGGACTTTGAACTAAACTCCTACTATACTCTACTGATTAACAGGTGGACGGTGGCCATTTTGTGAGTTTCATACAAAAGAAGATGGCTCCCAGTTCTATCTGCTGATCATTTGGGAAGAGGCAAAGCATCGTTGGCTGCACCATGTACAGATCATGTCTTCAAGAATCACAAACTGATCCTAACAACTTCCATAAAGGTGCATTTATAAGCAAAAGAAGTAACAGACTTGGTGCTGCCAACAGCCATTCAGGCTAAGAGAATGGCATGTTTTTGGGGAAGTGTGTTTAGAGACTGTTTACGACAATAATGTCGCTAAAGTATTGTCGTTAGCATAAGAGATCAGGTAATTGGCAAGATGTTTCAACAATAAAGGTATAAAAAAAGACTTCACTCCTATTCACTTGGGCTGCATTACATGATATACAAGCAGTTCATATAAAAGGAGGGGGGAGACTATTGCTAGCATAATTGCGCTGAAACTCTTGGCACAGCAATCTGAATTTTAAAAAATATATACAATTGATTCTATACCAAATTCAAAAACAAATACGTTTATTTCCCAGACCCTGTTTCTATCTCATGCCTACCCTTATACTGCTCCACCAAGAGAGTGTTGATAATTTCTGATATATGTCTTGTAATTCAAAAGTAAGAAACACGACCGGATGAGACTGGCCTCTGTTGCTACCATGGGGAAATAATCGAACTTGATAGAATAATACAGTCAAGTGTCCTATCCCCTAACAGGCACCATGGAGTCCAAAAGGATTACCATTGGTCCATTTGCTCAATGTTGTAGTTGCAGTTTGAGACAGTATCTTTATGAGCTGAAAGACCATCATCTCAAGCTGCACAAACAACACTCACTAACACAATAAATCATCTACAAACATGATAGCAACTACTGCCACAGTCTTTGAAAGAAGATCATTGTACATACAAGTCCACGACACTTAGTCCAGTGCTACCATAACCACGTCAGCCAGTAAATGTAGGAATTCCAGATCCTGAACACCACTGAAGCAGTGCTTTAGTGATATTCAGAATATATTTTTCCAGGTTTTAAATCTATAGAGTCAAGACCAATATCAAAATTGTGTAGGATAATTATTTACTTATTTATTAGAAACTAAATAGGATAAGATAGATATATTAGTGTATTTGCTGTGTTTCAATAGATCGATGAAGGGATCGGATGTAGAAGAATGGAATAGGACGTCGTAGCATCGGTCGAATATCATCTACCACTTGTACAGAGCAAGCTAATGAGGTATTATACTGTGATCAGCAAACACAAAGGAAGCAACTCAAGCACAGGAAGCACCTCAAATACTACTGACCCTCAGCACACCTAGAATAACCTAAATAATGGAACAATTCTGATTCAACGGAAGGAAATATGAAAAATAATACAGTGTTTCCTTCGAAAGAAAGAGATAGTCAAAGGAAAATAATTGTATCACTGTTTCAGAAAAATGTAATCAATTTCTGGTCCTTCCAGTGAGCCTAAGATAGGAGCAAATCACTGCCCAGAATCACATTCATTCCTTTGCTTTTTTCAAAGAGTGCCACCTCAATTTACTCATCTTCCCTTGAAAGTACTGTGTTTTGAGTATAGTGTTATGTATAATGGTCAAAGCGCATTAAAAAAAGTATAGCAACTGTGATGCTGCGCAAAATGAGAGTGGGGTGAGTGAGCGCCGGGGTGTGGTCAACTGCGTGGCTAAAAATAACAAAATATTTTGTCACCTTTTTTGGTCTTTTACCTTAAGGTAACTACATATAATATAAAGCACAGCCTGAATGAAAATTAAATGCAGTTATGTTAATCCCTGGGAAATGCACTATTGTTCCTTGTTAAACCTCCATTAGTTCATGCATTGCACGCACCAGAGAGACACATATTTGAATCATGGTTGGAGCAGTGGAGAATAGTGACATGTGTATGTTTCGTATTACAAGGTCCCAGTCTGTGGCAGAAAACACTGAGAACATGAAAGTCATTATTTTAAACGAGCATTACACTGCTTAGCTGGTAGCCCCCTAACAATACCGCTCAAAAAGAATAAATGTGTCATCAGGAAGCCTCAAGTGGTTCCATCAATTAAAGCCAATACTGGGTTTCAAGCACCCTCTACATTTGCTGATTGACCCGTTGCACACATTTAGATTTCTTTCAGGCATGCAGGCACCCTGGCAAGAAGGCTAGTTTAGCTGTCTGCCTCTGTCTTGGTTTCACAGCACAAGAGACTCCCTGCCTGACACTTCAGCTGAAGAATTTCAGTTCTCTGAATTAACCCTGTCCGGATGGTTGTCTTTTCATTAAGAGTAGGGGAACTGTTTTTCTAAAATTAAAAATGTATTTTACAGATCATGCCCCTCAGATCCCCCAACTTCGACCACTGATTGGGCAGCACTGCAAGCGGCAGGTATTAGACCTTTAAAAACAAATGTTAAATATTTGTGATTTTACTAAAGTGTGAGTTTCTTGTAAAAATAACTGCCACTCGTGTAAAATGAATTTGTTGAATAATGAAGAACTACATTTTCATGATACAGGAGGAATCAAAATGTGTACTACTTTAAATTAAATTAAATGTAAATATGTAGGGATTTTTTCATGTTGTAAAAACATTTCTTGCCTAGTACATCAACGGTATATTGATACTATCTGGGCAGCATTTTCACCTCTTTAGTACCTGTGTTATACCAGAATCCAGTAATCAAAATCCGAAAAGATACACGCTCTGTTATTTTAAAGTGTCGGCTACTCCATTGCACAAACTTTCGATTCGTTTGAGCTAATAAACAGATTTTTGTAGAAATTAACAGATTATACAACAGATGGTGGATTAAGTAAAGAAAAAAAAACATCACAACCATAATTACCCAGAAAAGCAGCAGCCACAACATTGCTTAATTCGAGTGACTCTGATAGTAAGCTATTTTTATGTATTTATTCGTTAGGAAGTTTTACAAAGTGCTATATTTCTGCTTTTGGACACCTAAAAGTAACAGCACCGTGCATTTTTTTGTTTTTAATCTTTGCAAAAGTAAAACAAATACATGTGGTACCAGCATGAATGCAGAACCCATGCGCCTTAAAATAACACCGCGAAACTGGATGGTAAGCAGTTTCTTTTTCGTTCCCACAACAATGTTTAAATGACATGGTGTTTGCTTTGTCTTTTTCGCTGGAGACACGACTTTTAATGTATTTATTTATTTATGAGATAAGCAGCTCTCTGGCTCTGACCTCTGAATGAAAAAAGACCACATACCATATGAGTGTGCCTGCCGCATGTGGGTTTTGTTAGCACTGCTACAAAGAAAAGCCAGTTAATGCACCTTAATTTTTATAGGGCAGCTGTGGATTCAAGTTTTATACGACGGACTCGAATACAAAAGTACCTCGCATTCTAAAAGGAAACATGTTTTTTTGTGCATGATTCATTTTTGAGGCCATTAATATGTCTTTTTTTTCTTTTTAATATTTAAAGTCAGGTCCTGCTAAGTAAGATTCACCGGCCGAAAAGTCACGCAGGTCACAGAGCTCCATAATTCACATCTTGAAACATTTCGACCATGTGGAACATTTTACTGGAGGAAAAAAGAAAACACTCGCATGAAATCCCCACATTTTGACTAATTAAATGTTGGCTGATTGCTAGTCAGGCACAGATTCTTTCTGCTTTACCTTAAAGTTTCTAATCTAAAATATGTCAAGTGGCAGAAGTGTTGGGCCGTGTATAGAGGGGTGGGGTTTGTGCTTTTATTTCGGTTCTCTTTCTTTACCTTTGTCAAGGTCACTTGAAACGTTCCACAGTGAGGTGGGCATTAAATCCGCAGCGACTGTCAGCTCAGTTCCTGTGGGGGGAGAATAAAAGAAACACTTAATAAATGCATTTATAGACTGCGAAGGACCTGCTCCATAAGACACCAGCGCCATAAGCATGAATATTGACATTATAAAGAGAGCTGAGAGCTGGTGGGCGAGTTACCACACACAGACAGACACAGACGCTGACAGAAACACACGTGCACGCGCACACACACTCACCAACACACAACCGAGCACAAGCAGATATTTAGACACACTGATATAGAAGGACAAGCACACTCAAACATACAAGCACCCACAAATTCAAGGACATACATGCATCCATCTACATGTGTGTCCGCACCCCCCCCACACACACAGGGGAACAAATACAGCATTCACTTCGAACTCATAACCACACATTCAGACGAATGCAAGCATAAAAGGACACACAAATACAAAGGCCTACAAGGACACACACAAAAATAGTATATTCATTAACCCGTTCCGTGCTCATGACGGAACCACTCCGTCATGAGCCACGGGTGCGCTGTGCTCATGACGGAGTGGTTCCGTCATGCTGCGGCCGTTGGCGGCCGCTCCGCCCACGCGGCGCTAATTCCCCGCCTGTGCGGCCGATTAGCGCAGTGGGCGGAGTCGTGACGGAACCACTCCGTCATGAGCACAGCTCGCCCGTGACTCATGACGGAGTGGTTCCGTCACGAGCACGGCGGCACCGCAACTGCCCCCAAACCCCCCCAGCGCCGCGGCGGAATTCCTGCCGCGGCGAAGGGGTTAAAAAAAACACAGTCACACCACAACACACACTCATACAAGCAAAAAATAAAGAGACATATTCATATATGGACATCCACAGATGTACAAAGACACACACACACACATTCGTGCTTCACACACAAAACAGTCATGTCACACTCACAGCTCCATAATGGACAAAGAAACCCTGACACACTAGTCACTGTCATACAAACACAAGACACAGATAGAAGGGCATACATGGACATTCACACACAAACATACAAGGAAAAACACTCAGGCATACACAGATAAGAACAAATGCAAACGACGCACAGAGAATACAAGCACCATACATACATACATACAAGGACATAAATGCATCCATCTTCCTCTGTGCACACATAGACACCCAGGCACAAAGCCCTCGTCCATTTAAATATGATCAACAAAGTTATGCAACAATGCATTCCCTAAGGGCCAGATGTACGACCATTCCATCTTGCGAGTTGCAAACTGCGACGTTTTGCAACTCCCAATTTGCGACAAGCAAAATGGAATGTACAATAGTGTATCAGACACTGTTTGTGATTCCTAATGTGGTCACTAAAGACCTACCTCTTTAATATCAATGAGGTAGGTCTCAATTTGCGACCCCTTAGGAATCTCACATATCACAGGGATGGTGCCCACCATGTCTGTGTTTGCTTTTTTAAATGAAGAAATATCTTTTTTCAAATGAAGCCTGTTTTCCTGAAAGAAAAACAGGATGCGTTTGAAAGAAAAAAATGAAACGTTTTCTTTTCATCTTTAGGTCTCGCCTGGCGATAGCAGCGCATGCACTACTCTCGCGCTATTCTCAGAAAGCCTTACATGCATGCGTAGGGATGGACAAAGATGGCTGCTCTCACCATTTGTCCAAATCTAACAGCATGCGTGTGTAAGTACGGACTGTGAACAGTCCGACGCCATCTTGTGCCAAGCTTTCCTTTGCAGTGGCAACTAAGCTTTGTGCACGCGCGCGCGTGCATGTTGTCCACGTGTATGGACAAGAGATGTGTACGCGTGCGAGCATGGCGGCATGCTTACACAGCCCTATTCTAATCCTCTCTTGTGGCTTCCAATGCAGAAATGTGTAATTTGAGAGGTTAAAAAACAATGGTCATGCTTTTTTACCCAATGTTTTTTTCATTTTTTAAGTTATTATTTTCATGGCCCAGCATCACCCCCCAACAATACGTTTTGCACGAAACATGACACAACAAAATGAGCATTTAGAATGCCAAAAGCCCTACAGCCAACTGCAGACCTACTGGGTCTTTAAATACTTTAGTCAAGGCTCAAAATTGAAGAAAATCCTATTGGCTTTGCCAGTGCTTGTTTGGCTTTTGCTGTCTGTGTTTCATGTGTGACTACTTCTTTCATAGTTTGCATTTACCACAAACTGGGGCTTGTGTTTGCAAAGACATGTAGCCATGACTACACCGATAAGAGCATGTCTGTCCGCCCGGTGTTTCGCAGCTGCCTTCCTTTGACAGGGAGCTGTGAGTCAGTTGTTGCGCCTCTGGCCCCCCCTCGGCTGCAGTGTTCTGGTATCCGAAGACTCGCGCCGAGGTGTCATTGCTCAACCGGATGTGGGGTTGGGGGAGTGCTCGGCATTCTCTGTCAGTGACAGTCGGACGCATCGCCTTCCTCCTCTCGATCAACGAGAGTGTGATGCCTTAACATGCTGTTATGCTTAGTAATCACTCCCTGACTTCTTCAGTGGGTGTGATGCCGCAGCGTGGGGGTCAAAAAGCGCGTATGTATGTAGCGGGACTTGGATAGCGCCCAGGGCTTTAAGTGGGATGCAAAACTAAAGGGGGGCTCTCAAATGGGCGTGGCCCATGTAATTAGGGTGTGGCTTGAAAAACAGGAGCTAAAAATCTGAGCTTAGCACAGCGTGCTGCACAAATGGTAATTTTCTGCTTGTGACATTGCACCCAGATATATAATATAACTAGTAACATTACACCTATAACAAGCCAGGACTATTGGCTTTGCCAGTGGTTGTTAGTTTCATAAGATAAATAAGCTACAACTACAGTTTTGTTGTATAGAATATTGAAATTGCTGCAGTTCTGACATGATGAGGCTGAAAGAACTGTAGCGAGTCTCATCACAGTTACATCAAAGGCATTGAAGGGTGGTACTGCCGCAAACCTATTTAGGAAGCTGTCTAGCTTGGTTGTTGCCTTCAGAGTGAGGTAGCAAAATAGGATGGTAACAGTTCCTATGGGCAAAGGGATGCAAGTAGACGGCCAGATAGGCTGGAGAGAAGTGTAAGATGTCTCCAAAAGAGTTCGAGTGTGCCGAGAAAGAGTGAGGTACTCCTGTGGGGATCTAGAGGTGCCCTCACACACCCTTTCAGGTGTATAGCATCATCATCGGGCTGGTGCTCCTCGTGGGGGTGGCGCTGCAGTCCCTCACGGGCCCGTTTGACGGGGCTCTTTGGTGGAGATCTTTTAGGAGTTTGCCGCAGTTGTGCATGGGGGTGTGTGGGACAAGGTGATGGTGGTGAGTGAGATATAAAAAGAGCCCAAGGACACTAGCACTTTATTGAGGATGTCCCTGGAGTCTGGTTAAGATATGTCACGGGGGATGGAGAAGCAAGGTCACTTGCCTTTATGAGAGGGGAATTTGAACAAATACATTCCCTCTTCTCTCACCCGTGTAGTGCAGAAGGTGGATCTAAAGGGTCGACATGTTTCGCGCTTTTATGAGTCCCTAATGGATCTAAGAGCGCTTCATCAGGACCTTAAAAAAGAATGTGCAACAAGGGAATCGGGAAGAGACGCCCTATAATCCCAATAGTCCTATATTTAGGAGATCAAGTAGGAAAGAAGGTAGGGGACACGTCAATTATGCGTGTCCCTAGATGCGGCCCTCCTTAGCTAAAGGATGGACCTCGTCAGCATAGCCGTGTGGAAGTAGAGGAGGTTCGCGATCTTCCTCTGTGATCCGTAGCACCTACCCGGTTGCCGCGGCTGGGATTATAGGGCGTCTCTTCTCGTCAAACGGGCCCGTGAGGGACTGCAGCGCCACCCCCACGAGGAGCACCAGCCCGATGATGATGCTATACACCTGAAAGGGTGTGTGAGGGCACCTCTAGATCCCCACAGGAGTACCTCACTCTTTCTCGGCACACTCAAACTCTTTTGGAGACATCTTACACTTCTCTCCAGCCTATCTGGCCGTCTACTTGCATCCCTTTGCCCATAGGAATTGTTACCATCCTATTTTGCTACCGCATTTAACTTGGGAGCTCTGGTACAGGACCTTCTTTTTTTTTTCCTAATAGCTCCCCGTCCCCCCCTCTTTTGTTTGACGAGCCTTCAGAGTGAGTACAGACAGGACCCAACCCACGGTGCATTGGGTGGTGGCTGGTCAACAAACAACAAATCCAATCTACGTACAAGCAGCTCTGTGATGGGCGAGGCTTGACTGTCCTCCGCTGCTCGTGGGAATTCCTGTGCGCTTCCCGCAGGTTGCACTGGCAAATAGAGCCGCACTCACAAGTGACGAACGTGCTTGCAGAAATAAGAATTCAGGCAGACTTATTTAGTATTCTAAATGGTTCAAGCTAAGTCACTGGGTTATGCCGCAAGTGCTTGACAACTTAGGCCTTGTTGTACGCAGATGCCTTTGATGTGCTCGACAAATTAAATGCACCGGACATAACCTCAAAAAAAGGACCTACACCATACTTGCAATTAATTTACTCCAGTGAAAGTTAGCACCGCCCACAGCCCCAAAAGCCCTTCGTGGGCAGTCACGGCAAAGAACACACTTTGTCACACATACCATAGTGCGTGTGAGCTCTCCAAGCACGAGAGGAGGCGCACACAGCGCTTGGATGGCTATATTTGAGCTCTGCAAGCACGAGACGAGGCGCACACAACACTTGGATGGCTGTGTGTGAGCTCTGCAAGCACGAGCGGAGGCGCACACAACACTTGGATGGCTGTGTGTGAGCTCTGCAAGCATGAGAGGAGGCTCACACAACGCTTGGGTGGCTATGTGTGAGCTCTGCAAGTACGAGAGGAGGCGCACACAACGCTTGGGTGGCTGTGTGTGAGCTCTGCAAGCACGAGAGGAGGCGCACACAACGCTTGGGTGGCTGTGTGTGAGCTCTGCAAGTACGAGAGGAGGCGCACACAACGCTTGGGTGGCTGTGTGTGAGCTCTGCAAGCACGAGAGGAGGCGCACACAACGCTCTGAATTCTGTGCAGCGCATGCACCAGGTAAGGTTTGTAAAGGTGGGGGGGAGGATAAGGGAGGGGCGGTGTCGTTGCAGAAGGAACTGCCAGGCTGGCACTGGTATATTATGTTCATTTGCTGTTTAACAAGTTAGTAATGCCTATACATAATAAAAACTGGCCACCGCAATCAATCTTTCCCAGAATCCTTTTGACGTGCACAGGCTCATTAAAGTGTCCTTGTGTAACGTAACTAGTGCTCATGTAAAGCGCACAAACTTTACAGTATTTAACACAACAGCTACATTGCTCTACAACATACCTTAAAAACATTGGCAATAGCTCTGGCTAAACACTTATAAGGTCCCAATGGCGAGACCTATTGGCTATTTAATGACAGGCAGTGGTTCGATGGGACCACTGCCTGCTCTTCAAAAATATTTTTGCCTACATTCACAAAGGAGAAGGGGTTCCCTGGGAACCCCTTCCTGTTTGCCACTGGCTTACCACCTATTTAAAGTAGGTGGTAACTGCGATTGTTTTGCGACCACATTTGCGGTCGCAAAACAATCGTACATACCAGTGCGACTCTATTTAGGAAGGGACGCTCTTGGCACGCCAATTCCTAATAGTGAGGAGCAAACCCTATTTTGTGAGTTAGTAATAGGTTATCCGACTCGCAAAATAGAGTTTCTACATACCACAACCCTTTTTAGCAGTCGCAAATGGGCTTATTCCCCGCTTGCGGCTGCTAAAAAAGGTCGTACATCCGGCCCTACGTCCCTACGCACAGACATACATCACCAAGTACGTGATTGAACTCCATTGTTGCACCTTGGTGGCACGCACCTTCAAAACTGCTGCATTATCTACAAAGTTTCACAACCAGCACTCATGCTTATCTTGCAGACAAGCTCCCCATCTCGTCACGAGGACACCACCAGACTGCAGACTAAGAAGTGCAAAAAGAAAAAACAAGACAGCAGGCCTTTTCCATCTATACATCCAGGGTCTGGAACAATATTTTTGTACTTATCAGGGCCACTCCTATTTAGGAAGAGTTGAAGACTCACCTCTTTAAAGAACACTATATTAAAATGAATTAACAATTCACAACCCTGCTTCCCTCCTCTTAATCGTTGACTTTATGCTTGTCTTTGACAATGCACAGCTCCCCGCTGCCTTTTGGTTAGGTTCGCACTATAGAAATATCAAATACATAGATACATACATGCATCGGCACAATAGAAAAGGACACACTGACACAACCACTTGCCCACAAAATCACATACACATCTCGTGCTCATATACATTCAAACAAAAGAAAGACACAGACACATAATTTGCTCTCAAATAAAACGCACACACAGAATAAACATGTCACTCATAAACACAAATACAGACATCCACACACACACATCTGATAGGCACAAAGCACTTCAACACACACATTATCACAAATGTTGAATGATAAAAAAACAACTGGTAGGTTTGAACCATAAGGACTCATTCATAAAGTTATTTGTGAATCCAAATGCCTTGATCGTGATTGACAATATCAAGATCTGTATATATTTATACAGACAATTTACAATTACCAAAGTGGAAAACAGAAGGAAATACCTTATACTTGAGCAATGTGTAGGTGAAGGAATATCTCCATATGGAAGAACATTTCTCTTTGGAGGGAAATAAATAATTTGTTGGGAAGATGTTCAGATCCCCCAAATTGATTGGACTTTCGTCTGTGTGGACAATCCAGAGAAGTGTGACTAGTGTAGGAGGAGTACTTGTACAGTCCCCAAAAAGTGAAAAGCTCTACACAAATATTTGGTTTAAATCTACTATTAGATTTCTGCCATCCAAAAACCTTTTGCGAAAGGGGCTAAGACCTTTTATTTTAGTTGCACCATTTTTTAAATGGAAAGGACACATTCATAAAAATGAGATTCATTCAAGCAGCAGTTTAACCACCCCATATAGATTTTAATGAAAACATGTCATCAAAATGGGTAAAAATTGATATTAAGAGATTATGCATATACAAATATTCTGTCCCCGTGTAAAATCTTCAGTTCTTTAAACTGCAAATGTCAAGTTTATTTCGTAAATGATACCTCTATACAACTAACACCATTTGTCAGAACTTGAACTTACAGAAAATATAACTTTTACTTTTATATAGTGGGGGAAAGGTATCCAGTTAGTCCTTTTGCCCTTAAAATGTATAAGGGTGATGACATCAACGACATCAAGCAAGTGGGGCAAGAACATATCCTTCGATAACTGAGAGATCTAATATTCTATTTTTGGGTGTAAAAAGACATATATTACATATAGCACTTTATTGACATACTCCTTGCTTTTGAGCAATAATCCTTAGCATGCATCTACCAAGTTGTGTTTTTGTGCAATAGATATCATTAATATGAATATAATAAATAAGCAGCTCTGAAAGCGATCAGTCTCAAATATTCAGAGCCAATAGCAAGATCATTTTCTTCCTTTAAATATGGCTTTGTTTGTAGGATTGCAGCCATCTATTGGTTATGTTCTTTTGACTGAATGTACGAAAGTTGGCTGTGAAAATCGGTAGACAAACACCCAGTTACATGGGTTTGTGAACACCCAAATGACTGCATTCCAAATTGTCTATCATTCCTTCAATTCTGTCCCTCCAAATGAATTCAAACTGCCCATCAATCAGTTTTGGCATTCAGTCTAGTCATTCCATACTGACCACTCTAGTCTCTTTGCCACAGCTGTGCCCCACTCCTCCAGCTGCATTTTATAAACTCTACAATCACACCCTGTGCTCAGTAGTGTGGGCCAAAAAAATGGGACTTAGTCACACATTTGCTAGTGGGTCCATGAAATGTAGACTAGTCTTCCAAGTTCACAGAATAAAAAAATGCCTCTGCCAAGTGGGGCCAGCTGAGGGTGCAGGTCTCCAGGAAGTGAGAATCTGATGTACCCCAGCTTCGCTTACCCCCTCCACCAGTTCTACGATATCTTCGGTGCTTGACTTATTTCTTCCTTTCCTCAATGTATCTGAGAGCTTCAGTAAGCGGTCCTACGACTGTTCTAATTTCTCTCTCTCTCTCTCCTTCTCTCTGGCCAATTCATCTAGTTGTTTTAAGTCACCGGTCAACTCTTTGCTGATAACCCTTAGAATCGACTCACATTTCTTTTGTTCACATCTGCCTAATGACATATGTCAGGCTTTGTTAGCTTGTTAAGGACTTTCATGAAAGACGATGTAATTAAAAATACATATGAAGTGCAAGTCCTGAACGTGTATCCTTCCTCTCATATGCCCTACATCTTTCAGTATCTTTTTGCTTTATCCAAGAACTCTAATATAAAAACACATAAGGTTTTACTTCTGTCCCTTTATGACACTAGATTTTAAACTAAACATATTTATTGAAGTGTTATCCTATCTGTATTTGGAATCAAAACATTGAAGTGCTCAAGAAAAATACTGCATACAGATATCAGAAATGGGAAAGATATGAAGGGCTAGCTACTTAAAAAGAAATGGAAATATATGACTTAATTTTGTACCATAAAACTGTGTTCTAGTACATAGCGGAAAATATCATGCCAATTTTTTGAAAAATGATTTGTATGTAAAGCGAAGTGATTTAAGGATGTATCAAAAACTGTGATCTTCTGCAGAGTCAGTGAACAGTGAGGGTTTTATGTGGATATCTTGTTTCAAAATTCTTTTTTGAAAGACAATAAACCCTGCGGTTTGCATTAAAGGATTTTGATTTAATTCCCAGCGCTGAAGTGGTAAGGCCAAACCTACCCAAAGTGTACTTTTAAATCCTATTCTTCAAAGCACACCCTGGGAAGTACCAGACCTTCCGAACTGTTCTAAGTCAATTATTGACGTTATCTTTTGGACGCTTTGCATCTGTAATCCCACCATGAAAATTTGTTGAAATATTATTTTTCTGATTGACTTTACAAGACCCTTATCATGGTTGTGAGTACTCAGTTAGCCAAAAATGCTTTTATCTATTTTTTTCCAACCCACTGAGAGGCTAGTCTTATCACACTTTCCGAAGAAACTAAGGTGATATCATGGATATGGCCACGTTGGTCAGTTTATGATTAATCACTGCACGCCACAATGGTACACTGCTTTCTCTTGAACCTTTAACACCTTTAATCAATCACGTACTCAGTGATTGATTAAAGAAGCTTACGGTCGTTGCGTGCTTTGTCTATGGCCCACCTTTCTTCTATTAGCGTTCTGTAGAAATATACTCTTAACCCAACACTGTAGGTCCCAATTTTTGCTTTCTACTGAGGGACTGCCTTATACCCTCCCATCTTTCATTTGTAATTAGATGTACCCATTTATCTAAGGTCCTCAGCACAGCAGTTTCAAAGGTCTATTATTGCCCACTCAAATGGGAAGTAATTTGCTACAAGGCTGACGTCAGCCATTACGATAATTTCAGAATTGTTTGTGGAATCAAATGAGGAAAGCATGTTACTGCTGTCTTGTATTGAGCCCACATGAAACCAATCAGACATTTTCCTAATTTACTACTGTCAGTGGACACATTGGTTGGAGTGCAATGTCTCTTAAACAATTGGTAGTGTAAATCTTTGTATCAGTCTATTGAGCAATCATAAAATGGTTCTGTTCACTGCAGAGTTGAAGTGGCCATTGCCCCCACTCAGGCAATTTCCAGCAGGATGGGCTACCATCAACTCACTCTGCCCCACATAGCCTCAATCTAGCCACTTTCCCCTACAGTGTGGGGCTGTCCTCAACATTTTTGCCAGGTATGATTTCGGTTGCAAGTATGACCCTTGTTCTCCGTCCCACCATCAGGGCTCCTCTGCTAAGGCGGAGGAGCGTCAACACACATGAAAAATAAAATGGGAATAACATAACTGTTAGATTTGGGGGACTCTAGTTGGCACAGGTATGCACTTGTGACTAATAGGGTCCCTTGCCTCTAGTCAGGGTAAGGGGGTACACTCCTAAAATAACCTGTGATCACCCCCTTGGTAGATTGGCACGGGTAGACAGGCTTATCTCAGAGGCAGTGTGTAAAGCATTTGTGAACACATACAGTAATCAAGTGACAACACTACAGATGGACACCACACAGGTTTTATATCAAAAATAAGTATTCTTTATATAGATTTAACACAAGACCATAAACGACAAAAATCCACAATACTGTTACTTAAAATGGTAGTTTTAGCTTAGTTCTCTTTAGTTCTTAAAGTGCGACACTCTTAGTTCAATGTACCTTTAGATGCGACATGCAGGGCAACGAAAGTGTTGCAAGGACGGTGATGCGTTGAAGATTTTGGTGCAAAGAAATAAAGACGTGAAGATCTTCCTGATGCGGCACGCTTCTCCGATGTTGTGAGATGTCTCGGCTCGATGCGTCAGCTGCAGCGGCGGCACCCTTGTCCAGTGATGCTACGACAGCGTCTTTGGCAGCGACACTCTTCTCCAACGATGCGAGACGCTTCTGCTCGATACGACAGTTGCAGCGGCGACACCCTTGCTCAGTGATGCGACGACAGCAGCTCCGACGGCGGCACGCTTCTCCGTGGATGCGAGGCGCTTTTCTTTATGCGGTGCAATGCGACAGCTACAGCGGCGACATCCTTGTTCAGAGATGTGACAGCAGCGGCTGTGACGGCGATACGCTTCTTCTCCGTAAGTCGGGCTTCCAGCTCCTTGCGACACGCAGTCCCTCAGAAGGCCCAAAACAGCAGCAGGCACTTCCAAAGAACTCTGGGGAACTGGGAGTTGAAGTCTGTTGTCCCTGAGACTTCAGCAGGAGGCAAGCTCTTTTCCAAGCCCAGCCCTTGGAGATCCTTACACAAGTTGAATGAAAATGCACACAAAGTCCTTTCTCCTTTCTTTGGCAGTCAGGCAACCACTGCAGGCCAATCCCCCAAGCAGCACTTCAGCTTAGGGATAGTCTCTCCTCAGTTTCTTCTAGTTCCACTCCTCAGCAAAGGTTTCTTCTTGTTTCCCAAAGTGATCTAAAGTTCTTGGGTTGGGGTCCCAATATTTATACTAAGTGTTCCTTTGTTCTCTGAAGGCAGAGAGGCCTTTGCCTAGTCTAAACCAGTTCTGGTCAGTCCTGGAGCACTTTGTTTACATGACTCCTTCTTCCCTTCCAGAGTGCAGGGCAGAGACATCAGACACACCACAGGAGGTGGAGCCAGCATTGTGGAGGGAAGGCACAGCCCTATTCAGGTCCCAGGTGCAACTCCTCCCTCCCATCTAGATGCAGATCTCTCTATTCACCACTGAGCTGCCTCACCCTGTCTTCTGGAATTCCCCAGCCCTGTCACTCAAACTCCAGACAAGGAATACACAGCCTAGCAGAGGCAGGTTTGAATGGTTAGACAAGAAAATACCTACTTTCTAAAAGTGGTATTTTCAAACACAGAATGTTAAAACCAACTTCACTAAAAGATGTATTTTATGATTCTGAGTTCAGGCATACTAAATTAGAATTTCTACCATGTTCCCTGAGTCAGTTAGGATTATAAAATGTAATAATCAAACTGCCCATTCTGGCCTATGGAGAACAGGTAGCCTTGCAATAGTGAAAAACGAAAATGGCTGTAATTCACTATTAGAACATGCCACACACACCAGGGCATGCCCTACCTTATACTTACAATGCACCCTGCCCTTGGGCCTACCATAGGGGTGTCTGATAAGAAGAAAGGGGAAGGTTTAAGGACTGGCAAGTGGGTGCACTTGCCCAGTCAGCATGACAGTACCAGACTGCATGCAGGCTCTGCAATGGCAGGCCTTAGACACACTTTTACAGGCTGCTTCTGTGGGTGGCACAACCAGTGCTGCAAGCCCACCAGCAGTATTTGGATTACCAGCCCTGGGCACTCCTGGTGCACTGTACTAGGGTCTGACAGTTAAACCAAACCAACCAATCATGGAATCACTAATTCATACATCAATTTACAATAGGGAGCACTTGCACTGTGGCACTTGCCAGCAGTGGCACAGTGCCCAAAGCATCTAACACCAGCAAAAACTCATGAGGCAACAGCAAAAATGGAAGGGAGACCCTCGTCAAGGTGCCAGGTCTAACAATAGCAATATCATTTTATTTTTACGGTACTGTTCCAGTTTTGTTTAAGGGGTGGGGTGGGGCAGGGCTGGGCTGTCAGCCAGAAGGGGAGGAATGGTATTACAGCCTGGGAGGAGAACATGCCCAAACTCCCACTCCCTCTCTGAGCACCGAAGCACAGCACTCACAGACCAATCACGACGCATTGGTTAGGGGAGCCTGGTTGCTTCCTGTTCCTGCGTCGTCAAAAGAAGAACAGAGGAGAGGCGGCAGCCAGGTAAACACAATTTTCTTTTTTTCAACCCCTCTTGCCTTCCCTCCTCACCAGCTCCACCACCACAGCCCCATAGCAGCCGCCACTGCGTTCCACAGCAGTCTATTTGCAAAACACTGGCTAGGTATAGCTAGATCCCCACAAAAACAAGGGAGAGAAACCTGGGCTAAACAATATTTCCCCTGTATCCTTCTGCTGTATTATAGCAGAGGTTAACACGTCCAGTTTATTTCAACCCTCTGAAGTTCTATACTAAAGTTTAAATAGAGTTCAAAATAAGCAACCGGCTTTTCCCTGGGAAGCTTGGCATTGTGAATTTTACACTGCTTTTCTCTGCACTTCCAAGCATAAGCAGCTCTATTTTAGATCTCTGGGCAAAGGAATCTTTCTTTTGTCCATAAAACATCATGGTGTAGACATTTAAGATGTTGAATTGACTTCTTCAAATGCTCCCCAGGTTTAGGTAGGTGTGAGTCTCGTGTGTGTATTTAAAGTTAGAGGTGGAGTTGTTTTAGCAGCTGGGCAGAAGGTCTTCAGGGCCTACCACAGACGTTTTTCAAGAGCAGGGTTAGTATGTCATGTTTGATTGGTGCCTAGACAGTGAATGAGTTCAGTATTATGGTGAAGTCAGGCATGGACATTCTGAAGAATACTTATAGAGCTGAAACTGAGATAGTCTTTACCAACAGGTTGATAGCTTTAGTACTTATCATTTTATGGGTGGGGACGAGGCTCACTGGTTGGAAAGTGGACAGAGAGGAATGAAGAATGGAGGGGCAAGTGAGGAGGTACAGGAAACGTTTGTAGCTGGAAGTCATAGAATTTTCAATTTCATTGAATTGAAGTAGACTTGTGATGAGTTTTGGAATTGTGTGTTTGTGTACAATTTGAATAGTCTATTAGTTTGCTGACCCACTTAGTCTACTAAACTTTCTTAAGTGCCTCTATTGATGTTGTTCAATAGACACAGAAAAGCACACAGAGCATCAATAATAATATTGTAGAAAATGTTATTCAGCATTACATATGGTGAGCTATAAGGCATGTTTTTGAAAGCAGTAAATACTCTTTCATGAGCCATTTTTCAAACCAGAGCTTAAGTCATTACATTATTCCGAAGTGATAACTAGCTAGATTCATGGAAGGAGAATTATGCAGCAGGTATCCCTAACACTGATAACCAATCTATGGGTTTTACATTTTTAGCAGGAAAAAACCTAGGACATCTGCAGTAAGAGGCATGATAAATGTCATGCACAAACTTTATTTATTTTAATACTACTAAAGAGAAGATATCAGAATTGCAAAACTCAATATTTTTTCACTCTAAAAAAAGAAAATGTTAGGTGTATTGTGGAAATAAGCAGTAGTAGAACATTTGTCTACTTTTCTTAGATGGAAACTCTGCAGATGGTGCAACACAAATCTAAACATGCACCCATAAGCCCTTGGGGATTGTGGTGCTAGTTAATCTTATTTTAGGACTTGAGTGTAGCTGATGGTTTAGTTGGAGAGAACGTGAGGGTAGGTCAAAGCTACAGGGGACCGGGAAAGTTGGGGCTAGGGTGGGAGGTAAGGGAGGGCATGTAGGTGATGGCCAATCTTGGAATGTCGGTGTAAGTGATGGGTTACTTTGGGAGGAGGTATGGATATGTTAAATGTGGGGGTCTTCAAATAAATATTTTGGATGTTTTCAAGTGCAATCTATATATAAGATGCCATCCAAGATGATGCTTCACATTGAGGGGAGTGGTTGACTTGTCAATCAGCAAAAAGAAATTCAAGAATGAGATCATAATTGCTGCCTTCCCTTAGGCCCATACACCCGTTGGCGTTTTGGTGGAATCTTGATGGCATCTAATAATGTCCACTTGCTTAATGGTTGATGATATCTTCAATAATATTTTATGCATGCTGCTTGTGTTATGCCTACTATTGTACATCTATGTAAGGGGATACAGTGGGCCCTGTCACATTGTACCTCATGTTGTATGCACTTAGAATGGGATATGTACATGGTTTATGAAGATTTGACGCTCATGTGTTTGCTTTGTTCCAGTATTACTCTGTGCTCATAACTTTGTGCTAAGTTATAATGAACAAATTAGCTCATTGCTATTATTTGGAACTCTTAAGTGACTCTGGCTGCATAGTCCAAGAATGTGATATCTACATTTGTCTCTTCCAGGTATATGTAAAACTCCTATCAAGTGCACCAATTTTACCATTGAAGTTATATGTTATTTGTAAATTGCATGGCTTCACCCGTACTGTTACACTTTATGTAAGAGAGTCAGACTATAGGGGTTATATATTTTGGGAATATGCATGATTAACCCACTATTCTGAGCGTAGAATCAGAGGCTACAAACAACAGATAGTCTATACCACAAAACACCTAAAGCAACTTGCCACTAGAAGCCATGATTTAGAATGTCCACAAGTGTCTGAAGCAAGTGACGTGATGTTATTACAGTAGGTGCTGTTCTGTAAGCAAATTGACTATGTTAAAGGTCATTATCAAAGCATTGCATGCATGCCAACCCTCCCGATTCAGGCGGGAGACTACCGATTGCAAGGCTAGTCTCCCGCCTCCCGATTCCTGTTTGCAAAAACCCGATTCCTTTGTAGCCTTCTGCAGACAGTGGTTGGTCTTGTGTGGCTTGGAGTATGCACTGCCAGTAATCTGCTCCTGCAGGCCAGTGCACAACATTTTTGTCACGCTCCCTCTGCCTGCCATAGCCTTTCTATTGTGCTCCTGACACGTAAGCAAAAGAAAACGGATATTTTAATTTAGTCCCAGTACATGACAATAGACCAGATTCAGGCCTCAATAGAAGTCAATCGGAGAAATACATTATCCTGATTATTTTTTAAAAATCTCTTGCTTTCCTCTTCTAAAATGTTGGCATGTATGGGATTGCCTCTATTTCTCTTTATAGGCTAGTACGTAGCATCTCTTTTGTAATTTTTCCTTTATTATATGACCGCCTGCTTTGTTCCTGAACCCGCTTTCCTGTGGTCAGGTGGTTTACTTCTGTACCAGAGGGAGGTGGTCTTTTGTCCATGGTGGATCATTGGGTCATATGCTCTAGGATTGTGACACCATGCTTTGATTTTTCAAAGTGCTTCACGTTCTATGTGCAAAAAATTGATTTTTCTCGACACCTTATTGTAACCATTATGTGATTTGCACCAGTGGTTTTGCAGCTGGATTCTGCAGTCTTTGCATGTCTGCAGTAGACATTTTGCATACTATGGTGAATACCATTGACATAAACTAAGTAGGATAAGATTAGCGATATCACTGTTCAGACCCTACGGTTTTTGTTCGAGAAGGGGGCGTATTAATTCTAGAGCTTTCAAGTAAAATAAATCATGTTTTACCACTCCTGGTTATACAGATCAGTGTGAAACAAAACGCTAACATTTCTAAAGTGGTCGCACACAGCTCTAATGGCTCAGGTCCCGTGCCCACAAACCTTATTCCACTAGAAGACTGTCTGTCTTGGATGGAATAATATATATATATAGTCATTAATTTGTTCAAAGGGATCAAAAAATATGCAAATAAATTACATCTATTGGAGTTTTCAATCATGTCATCTGCAAAAAGTAATTGGTGTGTCATTTTCACAATTTAAATATTGGAAATTATATGATCAGAACACTGTGCTAGTGGCTTCGATTAGACACCAAAAACAAATGGGATATGGCAGACCCCCTGGGGATTGTCACAGAAAGAAGTGGTCAAGGCTCCACATTGCAATGTATTTTTTCCAAAATGTTGATTTATGCCTTAGAGAAAAGATAATTATACATAAAACCAAAAAGTACACATTCAGTAAATTACAAGAGTACACTGAGAGATACTAATAATTCACCATACTCAGGGCAATTAATTAGCTTTGATTACTAAACAATATACGGGCAAAACACCAAGAAAACCTATCATAGAAATCTAGAAAAATACAACTTTTTATAAGAACTTCCTCCCTATGTTGCAAAGCGCCTGCATTACAACACACACATTCATATATTTGCACTTATTTATAAAGACACCGCTTGGAATTTACATATTTTAACCAAAATCATATGTCACCAAACATAACCAGAACTTTTTTTTAGAGGATATAAGCCAAACTCACTCAGATTTTAAGCATCATCAGGAGTTTGTATAAGAAACTATTTTTGAAATTGTTAATTTGACCCTAAAAACGGAAAGGTCTATCAGTTAATGCATAGGATCTAGTGTCCGAATATAGTCTTATAATCAATTCTAGGAAAACTTGAGGGAACCCAAATCTTCTTAGGTTATCATATATAAATAGCCAATCACAAGGTCTCTACTTTTCCTTCCATCATCTTAGTGGACTGCCTCCATGGGAGTTTTGTTCAGCTCATTTAACTCAGTTATATCCATGAACATCGGAAAATTAGAATGCCATAACTTGCCTATGACTAAATCTACCTGTCAACAATTAATGAACTTGGGCAAGGCATCCTCCATCAATATACTGAGACATTTCAGAATGCTTAAATCTGTATGAAAAAGGAAAGTAGGTTTGTAGCCTTCACAGTCATCAGGGCCCTATACAGGTATGGGCGCAGGTGTTATGAAAAGACAAAGTGAAATTTCTGAAGCATACTGGGGCTCATTACTGCCAAGATGCCCTTGTCGCAATTTTTTCAAACAAAGCACGTTGCACTTTAATTTTTTTGTCACTTATATTCTTATACAAGGAAGCGTTTTCTGGCCCCAATTTTACACTCATCTAAGATAAGATCCCACAGGAAGGCCTTTGTCTTCTTGCAAAAATTGGGTAATATGGATCTGTGCGTTGCTGAGGCAAACTTTGTCCACTGAGGATCATAAACAGATATGGGACACTGTAATGTATTATGAGTTTAGTTTTGGTGTGTTTTATATATATTGCTGCTGAAATATTAAGATATGTTTTTAGATTTTCATGATGATTGTGAAGTTTTATTATTCTATGAACTGATTATTTCTGTGTGCGCTTTAATGGCATTTTAGAAGCCAAATAAAGTTTATTTGACTGACTGACTGACTGAGTACATGGAATTCTTTGTTATTTTACAGTCAATACCAGAAGGCTATGTAATATACTCTGTCTCTCCGACCGCTGTTCTCCCATTGGCTAGCTAAAAATCCAGCGAATCCTAACTTGACATAGCAGTGGCTATTACAGCACCTAAACAAATATCTATTGTTGGAGGCCAAAGCAGTTGATTTGTTTCAGATGACAAGCAGACAAAATATCATAATAGCTAGAGGGCATTCTCAAATCGCTTGGCAAATCAGTTAGTTCTACTTCTGTGAAGTTGGAGAGCGGCTTTGCGAGTTAGACTAAGCAGGGCATTTTGTTGGACCTTGAGGAATGAACTGTGCAATATAAAGCATGTCTATCAACAGAAAAAGAGAAATGAGGACACATATTTTCTAGAATGCTAATGCTGTAAAGCAAAAAGAAGGCGAAGTCACGGATCGGATTGAAACAGGAATTGAGAAAATTGTGCAGAGGAGAGAGATAAACTTTCTTTTTTGTTGAGGCAAAAGAGAGACACGCTTTCTGTTATTGTTGAGGCATGTGAAGAACATGTGATTTTGACAGTAACTTTCCACGCTGACACAATTTTAATATATGCAGATATATTAATTGCACATTTTTTAAGGAAGTGCGCGGGTACTATTGTCCAGGAGGCAAACTATGATTTCAATGGCATAACATTAGCCCCCGCAGCCCCCGAGGTGCGGGGGGGCCCGAGCTCCAGGGGGCCCCTTCCGGCCTGTGAGCTCCTGACTGGGTCCAGGGGTGGGGCATTCATGTACTTTGCAGGCGGAGCCCTCAATTTTTGTTACGCCACTTTATGATCTCAAGCAGTTCTATGTGCCACAAGGCTACCTCAGACTTCAATCAATCAGTGTTTTTGTAAAGTGCCACTATTCACCCTTAATGGTCTCAAGGTGCTGAGGGAAGGGGGGATCTACTGTTCAGTTGAAGAGCAAAGCCAATCAATCCATCAGATTTGGAGATTGAAGATTAGGACGAGGCAATGTACATCCAAAAAAGAGATAATTTACCACTTCTTCGCTTGCCTGGTTCCAATGCTTAGTTCGTAAAAAAAATTAAATAGGTGCTAGAACGAAAAATGTTTATTCAGACCATGCTTCCCTCTGCTAATGTTGTCATCCACTTGCACCCGTGACACCAGCTTGTGTCAGTAAGGCACCATCGTCTGCTTTCAGTTCTAGCACAACCCCGTCGGCATGTGGTTATCCCGCCCTTTGACATACAACTGGATTTACATCATGAATCTTTGGTCTGTCCGTGACACTTTATGCGATTGTGGTTTGTGTCATCATCATGATGCTGATAAAATGCGTGCTAATTACTTAGGTACTTAAACACAAAGAGATAATTGCATCTATGGTTTATTAAATGGTCAACATAATGGGTTGGGTAATACTAAAGGTGAATTTACAGCACAGTAAAACAGGTAGCAAATGCTATCAGAACAACCTAATATTATTATTATTATTATCATTATTATTATTATTATTACTATTATCAATATTATTACTATTATCATTATTATTATTATGGGACAAGTCCAACTACTCAAGCCCACATTCAGAGTGAAGGTATTCCACAACGAGTGCTCACTCCAGATGTAATCCCTCCACTCGCCATTATAAGTGGCCCGGTGTCTCTAGGCCCAGAATTACTGGGTCGACAAAAAATAGACCCGAATTTTTGGGCCCGGAGACACCAGACCAGATTACAATGAGTGTGGATGTGTAGCATGTGAAACCGTTGCGGGACACGGCTTGATTTAGGAACAGAGACGGCACCCAACCGACACCTGCAGCACCACAGTGGAGGCATACCTTTCCCTCCTCCAACCCCTCCCCCACAACCAGCAAGACGGGGTGCAAGGACTCACCCGACCCAATTCAGAGCCCCTGTTTCCCCGGAGCACCTCCACTAGTTTGTCGAATAGTTGTCAACTGACTGTGTGGACTAGTTGATTGTGGTCTCTTGTGAGTTGCTGGGCAAATGCATAAATGCCAGGCTGGTTCTGTGATACTTGCTGTTGGAATCTGTGCACAGTTAAAAGTGCACCGAGATGGGCTGGGTTGAACAGGAAGGAGGGCACGTGGCATGCACAAGCAGAGTTTGCCACAGGGGTGCTGATGGTGGGATGCCCTTGACGGCGGCTCCTCATATGATGGGGCAGGTGGGTCACTAAGTACCACCTGCGCAGTAAGGCCTGAATAATCCACAAACGCCTGTATGTTTTGTGCCTCAGGACGACCTGCCTGCTAAAGCAACAATTGGGGTGATAAGACTCAGGAGTGACAGTCCCACTGTTGACGGAGTGACAGGACATATAGCCCCATTTGTCCTTCCGCTGGTGATGGCCAGACACCAACACACTTCTAACTCAACATGAACCGCAAATAAAGTCCTCTGTCTTCCCCTTTCAAACGTCCTTCACGCATTCCAGTGAAATAGGATATAGTCAGCGGTTGTTTCATACAACAGAATATACGACCATCAGTTTGGGTCAAACTCATTTTGTAAAATAGAATTTGCCACACAAAATAGATTTCATAAAGGCTCAGATGCTTGTTGGTTAGATGAATCTCTCCAACAAGAATATTAATAACCCAGAACAAATATTCACTAGTAGGGGAGTTCTTTCCAGGAATGGAGGCCGCAGAGACACCACACCCACCGTCACTGGAGTCAGGAATAATATCTATAGCAACTATTGGGGTGACAGTTGTTGTCCTTTTTACGTTTATCGCAATTGTATTTTAAATTAATAAATAACATAAAATGAAGACGAGGGGTTTGCTCTCAAGCAAGGATGCACAGAAAAACATCTTCATCCTAAGACCTTCCTCAGCTCACATACATTCACCTTGCTGCACCATTCCAGGGAGATCAATTTACAGTATTGATGGGTGGGAGGCTTTAATCCCCCGGTTAGAACCATTGATTATCTCTCTTCTGCTAGTATTTACTTTTCCATAGTCTAAGAGACCCAATACTACAAAGCTCTCCCGCTGCTGTGCTATACCACGTCATAAATAGTTTTAGTTCCTGCATTAGTTGAGATCATTTCCGGGTCATTCCCCTGCACTTCCTATCAGAGATCTTTCTCTTGAACTGACAGCAGCATGGCGGCTATCGGTGGGCTCCAGAAGAGATACTACCCCTCCCTCCCGTCCCCCCACCCCTCAAAGTCACCCTTAATTATGTTGTTTGCAACAGTCCAGACAGCGCTCCTGCTCCGGCCTATTTTAGTATCTCGCAATTATCTACTGGAACCCACTCTGGTCAGATGGAACTTTTTACTTGCCTGATAGCATGGAGGGAAAAATTACCGTTATCACAATTACAGTCTGCAATTTTCCATAATCAAAGACTCGAAACTTAATCTCTTGGCTCTTTGGTTTTTATTATCAACATAAAGATTTGCAGATACAAAGTCCTCAGTACGAGGCACAACAAGTACATAGGCACTAACACAAATGCTACTCTACGGAGAATCCACATACGGCTAAAAATAACTAAAAGTACAATCTCTAAAAGCATGAGGTAGAACACTACCAAGCAAATGTCGATACTAGGGACACTGAACCATACCATCTCTGTCCCTACTCTGTACTAGGTGACATCCCTACATAGCAATCCCTTGAGACCCTCATCAGAATAAAAGGTGTCAGAGCGAAACTTCCTAAGAAGTCCTCACTTAGAGAGCCTGGTCTAAGTTGCCCCCTCTAGCCTTCGCCTAGCCGTCCTCTGCTTTGGGCTGCCCCGCTCTGCTCTGCCTCCACCCTCGGGGCGCTATCCCTAATACAGTACCCCAAGTCTCCGAACACGCCCTTTGCGCCTCCTCTTCTTCCGGGGTCGTCTTTCAGTACTTTTCCACAGAGCGCTGTCCAGTTCCATCGTCCATCGCTTGGCCTTGAGTCCCAGACGCCATCCGCACTAGGAGTTACGATTGGCACATTCCAATACACTCCCATGTCTGGCTTTCTCTACATAATTCAAATTATGAACAAAGAGCTTCTCTACTAACGAGCAACTGTCCTTGCACCTGGGGTGAGATCATGCAAAGCAGACATTCTTCACATCTTTTAAGTTGCAATTTACTACAGCCTAAAACCTCTACTGGAATAAATCCTTTTTGGCCTATTGCCCTTGGCTAACATAAGAAAATACCAGGCCTTTCGCCTCAACGATATATGCGAATTCTGGCCACTACTTCGGTTACACAAGCAGGTTTCAATCACAGTATTGACATTTACGTCTTTCTTTCATGTGTGGTCAACCTAAACAACCTACAGACACGAAGTCTGGGGTACACATTTCTAACACCACATTGCATTTCCCGTAGCTAAACACTATACATTTCTCTAATACGTTTACCATGTGCTTGTACATAGCTAGCACTTCTACTTAAAATCGATATAGGTTATACAGTTGTAATACATTGCACACGAAATCCCTGAGTACACATTTGGTTATATACGGGTGCCGACTAACCGTGAATATGACGCACCCCTACAATTCTCAAACTTTTAAACGCTACATCAGTTCCCCCCTTTGATGACATCCGTCATCACACCATTACATTTCCTTCTTCAGAACTGATTTAAACCGTGCTAGTCATAACATTTCCATGTCGGACTCCCTCCAGTTTCTTAAGACTCTCATATTGCTGCTCCTGGAGCTTTGCCAACCTCCTCTCGTTTGCCTTTAAAGCTCTTTCAACCTTGCCTCCTTGATACCACTTCCATGCCTTCACACATCCCCACAAACAGATCACACAAACCACGGCAATAATAATTGGTTTCAACACTGAACCTAGAAATCCCCTTCCCAGATTCGCAAACCAAGTTCCCACTCTTCCAAATCCTAATCCAATCTTCTCCCATACATTCACCTCCGTCAGATCCGTAATCTCCTTGTGAATAGTCGTTATGTTGTCTATGTACTTCCCTATCTCCTTCGAGTTGTCTGGAATATACGTGCAGCATTCCTGAACTTTCAATAATTTGCAGACTCCGCCTGCTTTGGCTAACAACACATCTAAAGCAAGGCGATTCTGCAAAACCATATTCCGGATCGACAACATCTCTCCAGCCACCAATATCAAAGATCTCGCCGTGTTCATAGACAACTCATCAACTACAGTCGCCAACCTTCGGATCTTCACATCATTCAACACCACACCCATACTAGGTATCATTGCTCCGTATATGTCCCCAATCACTGCACCGGCATTTGTAGCCCTACGTTTCCTGGGCGGTCGCTTCGTCTCTAACAACTCCAAGTCCCTTGTGTGATAAATCTTCGGGAATATGATAGCCAAATAGCATACTCCATACCAATTGTCGGGTAGTCTGACATAAGCATTCGTCCCACAAACATAATACACTGTCGGGATTACTTCTACTGGACCTTGCATAAAATTCTTAGCATAAGCTTCCATTGTAAAAGTCTGAGAACAAATGCTATGTCCTACTGCGACCTTCTCCGTCTTGGATTGAGGCCGTGCAATACACAAATTCCCTCTCTGTGCCTCATCCAATGCTATTGGTCCATAACTTCCCTTAGATCTGTGAGCTCTCTCCTCGTCCGTCCAATCTACTGGGCTCTCTCCGGTGTGTCGTGTCTCGGTCAACTTTCTATACCTGTCCTCTACTTGGTCTATGAATTTCTTCTCTATCTCTGATAACGCACATGTCAGGTTATTCCTGTGAGCATGCGCCGTATCCAGTTTCACAGTCGGTCTAAAATATTTCAGGAGTCTGTCCTCTTTCTTATCCAGGTCATATCTATTCAAATGCTTGATTGCTGGCACCTCGGGAAGTACCGTGTCAAAATTTGAGAAGAAATACTCGAACTGTCTCCTGTCATAAAATAAACTGAGCCATATGCTACAAGAAATCCCATAAGTCAATGGGAGATGATGATACTTGATACCCTCATCCACTGAAGCAGGCAACTGCATGCACACATAACAATCCTTCACATCCATCGCATCAACATACTCATACAGCAACCTTGCATACGCGTTAAGCTTAAAATCACCCTTTGACAAATCCATGTGAAGTCTGCGAACATCTCTCAACTCCGATAATTCCTGTTCGCTAATACTGACACCTCTCTGCCCTGGGGTAATAGGTGTGGGTGCTCCCTGAACCTTCCCCTCTTGCCTGTGAGCCACCATGTATGAACTTATCACTACCGCAAATATGGTGACTACTACAACTCCGATCAATGTGCCTATTATCAGTTTAGCCCTACGGTGTGGGTTTACAGGATCTGCCATCTTCGGAATATGCTCAATGTCCAATGCAGTCTCTGAAAGGATAAGTCTCTTTCTCATTAATGTCTCTTTCGTGAACTTAGGCAACCCTCCCTAACTTTCTTCGTTCTACAACGGAAAAATCCCTAATTTTGTTCTTCTTCCGCTCGGCTCTAGGTAATCTTCTTTTTAGCTGGCAACCTTTCTCAAATCAATCTAACATAAGCGCCGGTCCCAACAGCTCCAGGACTCCCTGCAATATTTCGAGCTTAAGAATAATCAGTTCTTGTGGATCTGGCAATGCTGTGAACGTCGGGAACTCTAAATTGTCCAAGATCATACCTCGAATGGTACTCAGGAAGGGCGGACTTGGGATATGAATCGTCAGAATCCCTTCGATCTCCAATCCCGGAACTTTCAGCAACACTTCCACCCTCTGGAGCGGGACACTGTTGACCAATGTCATCGACCTCAATCTTCCCGTGCTCGGTAACCCTGGCATCAGTCACTTGGTATGCCCACTCCGGGGAAGCGTACTTCCGACTTGGCACTCGAGTTCTCTTGGACCTTCTCACACCACCTTGAGGATTTTCCTCGTCTCCCGATTCTTCTTCTGGTTCTTCCGAAACTGGTGCAAGGTCGGTGTCTGGGGCCAACCTCAGGTTCACCCGGTTCTGCTTTGCGGGCCAAACCCTTTCCGCTTCGGTGGCTCCCCCAGTCTTCTCTCCGATACCCTGTGCACTGCCTTCCTCTTCTTCGGCAGAACTCGATTCTGTACTACCCACTGCACCTCTCGCTCCTTCGCCGGTTTCTGGGTCAGTACTTTCTTCACGTCCTCCCCCAACTCGATTCAGTGCACCATCAGCCGCTTCAGCAACCCTTACAGCTTGACTGGCCCTCTCTGGCGATTCTGTCGGCTCACTGAGATCTTGGTTCTCGAGAGGGGCTGTATCTTCCAAGGGTGCTGGAACTCTGCGGGTATGAGAAGCATGCACCCAGTTCGGTAACCCTCCGCACTTGACAGCAGTGTTCGTAACAAGGATTACTTGGAAAGGGCCACGCCACCTAGCATCCAAACAACTCTTCCTCACGTGCTTTCGGACCAGGACCCAATCGCCTGGGTCCAAGTCGTGGCACCTGTCACTCGCAGCTGGAACCGTTGCTGTCTGCACCTGCTGAGACACAGAACGGACCACGTCAGCAAGGCCTTTACAATAGTCCAGGATCATATCATCAGTGATATTTATCAGAGCAGTAGCAGGTATTGCAGGCAAACGCATCGCTCTTCCCATGAGGATTTCATGGGGTGACAACCCAGTTCTTCTATCAGGCACACTTCGAAGGCTCATAAGGACCAAAGGTAATGCGTCAGGCCATTTCAGAGACGTAGACGAACACACTTTCGCCATCCGAGCCTTCAGAGTTCCATTCACCTGCTCCACTATCCCTGAAGCCTCTGGTCTATAGCTACAGTGTAACTTCTGATCTATATTCAAAGCAGCACAAAGCAATTTCATAACTTCGCTGTGAAAATGAGTTCCTCTGTCCGATTCAAAGGACGTCGGGAACCCGTACCTTGGAATGAGTTCTCTCAATAAGAGTTTCGCTACTGTGAGTGTGTCACATCTGCGTGTAGGGTACGCCTCCACCCACCTGGAAAAGACACATACTATCACTAATATGTACCTCAACCCATTACACTTCGGCATTTCGACAAAATCCAACTGCATCCTATTGAAAGGTCCCCCTGACCTCCCTATGTGGCTCAATGTCACAGCAGTTCTTTTCCCTACATTCATCTGTTGGCAAGTGACACATCTCTGGCACACAGTTTCAGCCACGGCACGAAACTTCGGATTGTACCAAGTCTGACGAAACACTCTCATCATGGCATCCCTACCCAGATGGACAGCACCATGTATCAACCTCGCCATGGGATTCAACAAACTTTCCGGCAACACCGCTCGTCCATCATTCGAAACCCATATATCCACATCTCCCTTCTCACATCCAGCTCGTATCCAGCTGTCCCGTTCCTGATCTGAGACCCCTTCCTGAAGCTGCTTCAGTTCCTCCCATGTGTCAGCCACTGCTAACATCTGACCATACACCACCTCTTCCCCAGTTTCCTCAATGTGGATCTCAGTAAAGTTGCATCCCTGCTCTGCACAAAATCGAGCTACTTCGTCTGCATAGTTATTTCCCAACGAGACAAAGTCGCTTCCCTTCGTGTGGGCTGCACATTTAACAACAGCAATTTCATCAGGACCTTGCAATGCTTTTAACAATTTCCGCACATAATCACCATTTCTTATAGGAGAACCTGAAGACGTCATAAACCCTCTCTGGGACCATAGCTGTCCGAAGTCATGAACCACACCAAACCCGTACTGGCTGTCCGTGTAAATAGTTACACGGATCTTGTCGGCTGCCAAACAGGCACGAGTCAGAGCAATGAGCTCAGCCACCTGCGCGGAGTGTACTCCTTCTAAACAAGCGGCTTCAACCACACCCGTAATGGTGCATACAGCAAACGCTGCTCTCAATCGACCGACACTGTCTCTTAAACATGAACCGTCCACAAAGAAAATCTCATCTGACTCTGGGAGCGGTTCATCGACAATGTCAGGTCTCGGTTTGGTGCATAGTTCCGTAACGTCGAGACAATCATGGTCCTCACAATCTTCATTGTCATCTATTTTTAGAACAGGTAACAGTGTAGCAGGATTTAAAACAGCACACCTCTTCAATGTCACATTATCGGCTGCAAGAATAACTTGCTCATAACGAGTCAGCCTATTATTCGTGAGGTGCTGCGTTTTAGTCCTAGTCATCAACAATTCAACAGAATGTGGCACATGTACAGTAAGTGGATGACCCATCACAATGCTCTCACATCTCTCGATGCTGACACCTGTTGCCGCAACGGATCTGAGACATCCGGGCAACGCAGAAGCTACTGGATCTAGAGTAGCTGAAAAATAAGCAACTGGTCTACGGACACCTCCATGATTCTGGGTTAACACTGCTAATGCGCAACCTTCTCTTTCGCAGCAGAACAATGCAAATGCCTTGTTATAATCCGGCATTCCCAACGCAGGAGCGCTACATAAGGCTTCTCTCAGCCTCAGAAATGATTTCAAACAATCGTCGTCCCATGGTACCGGATCACTTACATCCTTTCGCGTCAGCCGCTGCAAAGGCTTCGCTTCAAAGGAAAAGTTTGGGATCCACTGGCGGCAATAGCCCACCATTCCCAAGAACATTCTAACTTCCCTCTGCGTCGAGGGAACTGGCATCCTCAAAATCGCATCAATGCGATCTGGAGACACCTTCCTTTTACCCTTTTCAATTCTGTGCCCCAAATACTGTACCTCAGGTAAACAGTATTGCAGCTTGTTTGGAGACACCTTGTGACCGTTCTCTCCCAGGAAATTCAACAACGCAATGGTATCGATCCTGCAAGCGTCTTCTGTCTCTGACGCGACAAGCAGGTCGTCAATGTATTGCACCAAAACAGAGTTTTTCGGCAACACAAGACCTTCCAGATTCTTCTTTAACAGCTGATTGAAAATCGATGGGCTCTCCGTATACCCCTGTGGGATACGGCACCACGTTAATATACGATTTTCTAGCCTAAAGGCAAAAAGAAATCTACTCTCTTCATGTAGGGGAATCGAAAAGAATGCCTGACACAAGTCAATCACTGTGAACCATCCAGCTTCGCATGGGATCTGGAACAGTATCACAGACGGATTCGGTACCACTGGACAACATGGAACAACTATGTCGTTTATTTTCCGCAGGTCTTGCACTATCCTGAACTTCCCACTCGGTTTCTGCAGTCCCATAATGGGTGAATTACATGGACTACCCATGATCTCCACCAGTATTCCCTGCCTAATCATAGACTCAATCACAGGTTTGATCCCAGCAATCGTCTCAGGCGACAGTTTATACTGAGGGGTTCTCGGGAATTCCGCGTTTGGCTTAACCTGTATCTTCACTGGTTCCACTCCCCTGACTAAGCCGATCTCCTCTCCGCTTAGATCCCACACATCGGTCGCAACTGACTCCCTCAAGTCCTGTGGAAGCTCCTCCACTGTCAGAGCCGGGTACACTTCCACGCACCCCTGCTGATTTGCAACCTTAAAGGTCGCGTCGTCATCTCTGGTCTGTACCTCTACTCCCCTCGGGGTACAGTAAATTGTGCAATTGAGCTTACACAATAAATCTCTTCCCAACAGACAAACAGGACTAGAATCGCACACCACGAACTGATGTCGATCCCTAAAGTTTCCTATCCTGACGGGAATCGGTTCCGTCAAGGGGCTAACTAGTCTCTTGTTCGCCACTCCAACCACTTGTATACTTTCTCCCGAGAGGGCTACCCCCGGAACTACTGCTGATCTTATGGTTGACCTGGTAGCCCCCGTATCTACCAAGAAGGTAGTAGGGCGTCCATCGAGTTCGGCTTCCACAAAGGGTCCCTTCTGATCTACCTCTAGTATGGCCCTGAGCAGGCAATCATCGTCCTGACCCAAACTTAACTGCGCCAGCAAATCTGCATCCCTCTCCTCTTCCACTTCGAACATGGGCATCTGCAAATAAGTCCGAGCTCCCTGCTGTATGTTCTGCATCCTGGGTGGCTGGGGAACCTGCACCTGCGAGACGCCTGTCCCCCCTTGCATCGTTCTCGGTACAGTCACCGTCTGTACCTGTTCCGCCCCAGGGACCTGACCCATTCCTCCCTCCATCTGCGGCTGATTATAGGGGTTCAAGGGACACTCGCGCCTCCAGTGTCCCACCTGGTGACACTGGTGACAAGCAGTCGTCTTCTTCAAGATCGCTACATCTATTCCCGTCCTAGGGTCTACGGGTCTCGGCCTTCCCTGACCTTGCATATTCTGATTCCCTGTCTGATAATTTCCCTGTCTTCGCCCCACTGGACCCCCATTCGGCGGTCCCTGAGCCGCTTGCATCTGAATGAGCAATAAGTTATCCTTCATCTTCTTATGCTTGGACTCGATCTCATCCGTGCAGTACCTGGCGTACCGCAAGATCTCGTCTACGGGCTTATTCTGCCAACAGATCAAATGCTGCTGTATCATAAGACTGACCTCGGGCTTCAAACCCAGCACGAACTTAGACACAAACTGTCCCATGTCCTTTGTTTCCAGCTCATCTAACCCACTGTACTGCTTAAAAGCTTTCAAAAGTCTCTCATAGAATTCATGTACTGTCTCCTTGGGCTCCTGCACTGTCCTGTCTATCTTCACCCAATCGATATCTTGGGGTGAAACCTTCGATTTCAACCAGGTAATTACCTTATCGTACAGCCTCATTACCACGGGCGACGGACCATTAGTAACTATGTTCCTATCAGGCTCATAGTCCGGCCAATCAACAGCAATTTTACATGCGTTCCACAGATCTCCCGGAACTACGATATCGAATAGGGTGTTCAGATCTATCCACAACACCTTCGAAATCTTAACGAAACGCTCAACTTGCTTGTACCACTCTGCAGGCTTCTCCCTGAGCCTGGGAAAATCATTCGTAAATGATGCCAAATCCCCCCTGCTCCATGGTACATGCACATATCCTCCATTCGCCACCTCTCTCAAAGGAAGGATCTTTACCTCCTGCAAATCTCCTTCAGAGCTCCCTCCTTTCGCTCCCCTAGAATTCTTTTTCCTAGCCCATTTCTCTTGCCATTTGTCGAGCATCAGCCATATTCTCATAGCTACAATCAATTCCTTGGTATGTGACCTTAGACCAACAACCCTTTTCTCTTCCAATTCCCGCTCGGTACAATGCATCCTATGGCTCCCTTGCAATGCTCTAGTCTTGGATAGATCCACCCCATATTCTCTAGCCAAACCCGCCAGTTTCTCATGTGCCACTCGTGCTTTACGAGTCACATCCTTTGCCACAAAAAGCAATTCATCGGGAGTATAGGTCAATACTCTCTCCAGAGGTAGATTCCCATATATTATTTCATCCGCCTCTGCCTTAAGTCTTACTACATCTATCATTCCTGCCTTCAAGGCTCCTTTCAACACCTGACAACTTGCTCCACGTCCCTCATCATACTCGCATTCCGATTCCTGCTCTCCCCTTTCCTCTGGTAGTTCTATGGGAGCAGAGTGGCTCTTAAAGGCAACTGGGGTTGTCCCCGCTCGGCCCATATTCCAGCTCATTTGCTTCTTGGGTGATACCCATGACCCTAAATCTGGTCTCGACTCCATCGGAGTCCTCGACCTCACCGGTCTCTCGTCCTCTTCGCCCCTAGATGTGTCTGACACCGCTGCTAATGGCGTACTCCATTGTACTGGGCTTGGAGGTCGGGCCGTTGCCCCTTCCAACTCACTTTCCCCACTTTCTCGCCTAGTTCTCTCTGCCTCTCGTTCGGACCTCTCTCTCGCCTCTGATTCCGGGCTGTATATAGACACAATCGGTCCAATGGTGACCGGTACCCTCAATGCATCCGGTAACCTCATCTCTCCTTCAATCCTTCGGCTGGTCCCCGACTGACCCTGTGAACTCGCTGTATCAAACGAGACCAACCCTTCCACTCGGGTCTCAGGCTGGATTGTTACCCTCCTAGAGTCTCCCCTATCACCCCACCTATCATCCTCTTCGTCTGGATTATAAGGGGGTGGTCTCTCGTCTAGCAATCTTTGCAATACCCCATCATCGGAATCACTATCTTCCTCTTTCTGTGCTTTCCCATTCCTTATCCCCGTCTCCTCCATTATCGCGGGATACAGTTTCGCTTCCTCAATTGTCTGCACTCTCCATCTTTTCTCTGCTGCGTCCCATTTGGCATCCTGAAACGCCCTAATCGACTTCCTCATCCTCTCCTGACTTCTTCCCTTTTCCTTATCATGCGCTGCTCGGATCCACGCATGTAATGCTTCAAACTGTGCTGGTCTTGGCAAGGGTTTTAAGGACCCCATCACCGTCTTCAGTTGGTACAGCACCGCTAATCTAAATGAGCCGTACCTCGGGAAAGCTAATTCCCCTTCACCTTGTGTAACCTTGTGCCAATTCTCGATCCAAACGATAGTATGTAACCCCACATTCTGTGCCATGTAATGTGCCGGTGTATCCTCGGGAGGAGCTTCTTCTCCCCCGCGGACAACCACATGCCTATCACCTCTACACAACTCTCGCAAAGCCCTAAGACACTTCATAATGAGCAAATTCGATCTCGCGCTCTATTTACTTCTTATTCTCAAATCCTCCAATAACAGCGCGACTCACACCAACCGGCCTATCACAGCGCGACACCCTCTGACGTCACCTTCCTTCGTTCGCAGCAGTTCCCTTCTCCAAACTCGTTTCACGCTTACTCACGTCCCATTCATAGACTGAAATAACCAATTAAGTTATTTCTCTGGCTGTCCGTCCACAGCCTCTGACTGTCCGTCCACAGTCTCTCGACCTTGTTGACCTCGATTGGCGCCCGTCTGCCCCCGTCCGGCCAGACGAAAACGCCTCTGATAGGTTACTAACACTCCGATCTGCTCACCACAACCCACGACCAGCGTTAAGTTGCCATACACACACGCATTCGCTCCCCCTATCTCGGTCCAGGTGATCGATGGTACCTCACGATCTCCTTTGGGTGGTCAACAAAATCTATCTCAGGTGTCTTCTACACCACAATTCCCGGGCTGCGCGCGCTCACAGCCTGATCTCACAATCACACGACATACACAACAACTCCGCAAGACATCACACAACAAATCAACACCGCAATCTACAACCACTCATTATGTTCATACTCACTCCTGGAACTGCTGCTTTCTGCCGCGCTGCTACTCGCCGTCGATGCTCATCTGCCGCCGTCTGCTGCTCGCCATCTGATGATTCAGCATCACTTATCGTCTCTTGGGCCTCAAGGGTCACTTATCCTTATCTAATCTTCCCTCGCTATCAGTAAGAAACCATCCTCGTTTGCTACCAACTGCTCCGGCCTATTTTAGTATCTCGCAATTATCTACTGGAACCCACTCTGGTCAGATGGAACTTTTTACTTGCCTGATAGCATGGAGGGAAAAATTACCGTTATCACAATTACAGTCTGCAATTTTCCATAATCAAAGACTCGAAACTTAATCTCTTGGCTCTTTGGTTTTTATTATCAACATAAAGATTTGCAGATACAAAGTCCTCAGTACGAGGCACAACAAGTACATAGGCACTAACACAAATGCTACTCTACGGAGAATCCACATACGGCTAAAAATAACTAAAAGTACAATCTCTAAAAGCATGAGGTAGAACACTACCAAGCAAATGTCGATACTAGGGACACTGAACCATACCATCTCTGTCCCTACTCTGTACTAGGTGACATCCCTACATAGCAATCCCTTGAGACCCTCATCAGAATAAAAGGTGTCAGAGCGAAACTTCCTAAGAAGTCCTCACTTAGAGAGCCTGGTCTAAGTTGCCCCCTCTAGCCTTCGCCTAGCCGTCCTCTGCTTTGGGCTGCCCCGCTCTGCTCTGCCTCCACCCTCGGGGCGCTATCCCTAATACAGTACCCCAAGTCTCCGAACACGCCCTTTGCGCCTCCTCTTCTTCCGGGGTCGTCTTTCAGTACTTTTCCACAGAGCGCTGTCCAGTTCCATCGTCCATCGCTTGGCCTTGAGTCCCAGACGCCATCCGCACTAGGAGTTACGATTGGCACATTCCAATACACTCCCATGTCTGGCTTTCTCTACATAATTCAAATTATGAACAAAGAGCTTCTCTACTAACGAGCAACTGTCCTTGCACCTGGGGTGAGATCATGCAAAGCAGACATTCTTCACATCTTTTAAGTTGCAATTTACTACAGCCTAAAACCTCTACTGGAATAAATCCTTTTTGGCCTATTGCCCTTGGCTAACATAAGAAAATACCAGGCCTTTCGCCTCAACGATATATGCGAATTCTGGCCACTACTTCGGTTACACAAGCAGGTTTCAATCACAGTATTGACATTTACGTCTTTCTTTCATGTGTGGTCAACCTAAACAACCTACAGACACGAAGTCTGGGGTACACATTTCTAACACCACATTGCATTTCCCGTAGCTAAACACTATACATTTCTCTAATACGTTTACCATGTGCTTGTACATAGCTAGCACTTCTACTTAAAATCGATATAGGTTATACAGTTGTAATACATTGCACACGAAATCCCTGAGTACACATTTGGTTATATACGGGTGCCGACTAACCGTGAATATGACGCACCCCTACAATTCTCAAACTTTTAAACGCTACATCACTCCTTTCCCAAGAAAACGCTTTTTAACCTGTTGGATTTTCTATTGCCGTTCCTTCTGGGAAGATATGTATTCATTTCTGGAGTACTCTGGGCTATCATCCAAAAATTATTTTACAGAAAATAGTCTTTCAATCATTCTTGGTCTCTGCTCCTCATATCTTGAATAACATCTCCGCGTAGCCCTGCCAAGCCCCATCTCTTGGATGTTTAAAAACAAGAACTCACAATGCTGATGCTCCCCAGACACTTTCCTGAAAGTAAACCACCTTATGAAGCCTCTAAGCCACATCCTTGGTTATTCATGCGCCCTAAATTCTCAGTTATTATGAGATCTTACCTTTTACGTCTCCCAACGTTGTGTGTCTTTGTTCTCTTACACGCCCCTCGATTTGTACTTATCCCATTTGTAGGTTCTCATTAATGTGATATTTTTATTTGTTTCAATGTGATTCTATCACTCTACATTGCTCTGACTCCATTATGGGCCTAGAAGACATTCTATATGACTACCTGAAGGTAAAATAACATGAAAATTATGTGAAATAAAATAGAATAAAATTAATTAAACGTCCTCCCAGAATCATAGCTCATACCTGTTAGCGAGCTCTGATTTCTTTACTGGGGTTTATATACAATCAGCCCTACTTGCTATGGTACATTGCTTAAGTCAGAGTCTATTAATGGAACTTTTCCATGTCACGGTCATTTACGAAGTGCGAACATGTAAATGTGTTGAGTGAGGTCACTCAATGAGAACAGGTGTCGGGTGATAGACCCATCAAAGATGGCCACTCAGAGGCAACAATAACAAGCGTCGACTCGGGCAGGGGGAAGGGAGGTGACATTTTTTTCTGTCATCACTACTTTATGACCAGTCTGGGCAAGCAGGTATTAAATCAGTGCGCCTTAATAATGACATCACTGGTTGTGCTGTTTGTTCACAGAGGAGGGTGCAGTGTGACTGCACCAGAAGGTTTTATGCCTGTCCTGTATTCATTTAGAAATGTGTCAGTAATCTCTGGACACATAAATCAAAATAATGGTTGCACTTGACACTTTCAGAAAGAAATGATAGGTCCCTTGAGCAGCCATATTGATTACAGCCATCATGTGGTCACCGGCTTATGCAGGAGACAGCTTCATAGTCACACAGGAAATTGTCTGCCTGGCTGGCGCCTAAGGAGGCAGCTATCAATAAACAGCACCCACACCCCAAAGAAAAGTGTCAAACTAGAAAAAGAAGAGGGTATATATATTTATCTAGCTGTGTTGGTGGCACACAAATCTTTGTGTACCAGTATTCTCAACCATGTCAGTTTAGTCCGGCAGATCCACTGAGGACAGAGCACACGCCATGCTATGTTTGAAGGAAACATATGTGGAAATATCCTTACATTGAATGCACATTAGTGATACTCTTAAGGGTGAGTTGATATCATTTTAACAAAAAGTGAGTTTAAGAGTTGTTCTATTTTAAAATAGAAACACAAAAATCGACAAACAAATCTTAGTGTTAAACACTAAAGCCAAGATCTTTTACAATTCACACAAAGCGGCGCAGCAGGTAAAGGGGCTGCGCTGCGTCGCATGAACGGGGGAGGGCAGAACAGGGCCTATCTACTAAGATATAGCGCTGTTCTGCTCTCACCCAGTGCTGACGCACTTTGACAGCCTTGTACCAATGCAGACACCTTTGCGCCATAGTGCAAGTTTGCCTGGTTGTGTGAAGCATAGTTTTTGTACAGGAAGTGCCCCTTCAGTACAAAAAGAATGCTTTAAAACGTTTCCCACTTTTTGTGTGTCTTGTGGAATTCAACACACATGCAACGCGAGGAAAAATTAAAACATTACTCCTTGTTATGCCTGCCTCAATGAGGTGCAGGATTTAGGTGCAAATCCCTGTTTAAAAATGTTTATAAACATGGATTTCTATCGAAACCCAGGAGTGGTTGCATTGGAATGCCCATGCCCTACTCATGGGGCACTCCCGTGATGCAAAGTAACACAGGCAGCACATTGTGTAGCTTTGCCCCACTTTAGGTTACAATACAAAGAAAATAGTGATTTGTGTTGGATTGCAAATCCCATCACAACACTATGCGTCGGGGTTGCATTACATAGTGCACTCACAGCATGCAACTTGCTGCCCCCCTACTGAACTGACTCCCAAGGAGATAAACAACTTCAATTAATGTGGTTTAACCAAGGGAGTAGCCTTTTATTCACATAGTCACATTGCATCAGTGAGGAATGATAGCCATAATTAAGCATACATTATTGTTAAAAGAATACAGTAAGATTGGGCAAGGACATTGTTATGAGAATACAGGACATAAGATCGGCAAAACAGCTCAACGATTGTTCAAGCCATAAAACAGTTGTCTCCACTCATTACAGCGCAACGCGTCAGAATGCAGTTGTAAGATCAGCCCAAGCCATTATTGTCCTGAGAATACAGCACATAAGATCAGCAAAATAGCTCAAAGATTGTGCAAGCAATAAAACAGTTGGCAACACTTTGGAATGCAAAAGTGCCAGCAGGCCCTCAACCCAGGGCATCCGGGACATAACTTAGTGGCAACTTCCTCTGCATCACTCAGAGGGATGGGCAATACCTGCAATTCCACATACACCAGGGCACTGCATAGCGCCCCAACAGGATTCCTGTCACCAGGCCAAATCTCCCAAAATGTTCAACTCCAGGCATCCCACGGTAGGGCAGAAAGGCCCAGGACCACCAGCAGGTCAGTCCACCTTCCTGCCCACACAGTGCCTGCACAAAACACCCCTCTGAGGTGTAAGTTGAGTAAATCAGTCTAAATATTGGGTAGCACACCGTTTTCTGCTGCAGGAAATTCAGCCAATTCCTTCTTCCTCCAGGAGTGGGTGGGTGGGTGCTGCAGTATGCAGGCTGAAAAAGAGGCCACTCCATCGCCTCATGATGCCATAAATGTTGTCCAGGCGCCCCCAGCTGACGTCACTGGCGACCCTCTCCTCTTCCTAGCAAGAACAGACGAGGTACACCCGCTTTGACTCCTGCCCATGGAACAACTAAGGGCGCACCACCGATATTTGCAGGGAACACCTTGTCAAAATTAACGCAAGCTCAACGCAAAGCCTTAGTGAATCTGGGCCTAATTATATATATCTATAACATTTCTTGTTTTTAAAAGCTTGGTTTTACTAATGATATAGCACCAGATGAGTAACAGGCACTACTATAGTTTACGTTCTTTATGTACTGTCCTGGATAATGCCACAACAGTGGAAATTATGTCAACATTCTAGGTTACGGGCTTTATATGGAAATGTGATGATCAGCGTAAGAAATTTTTAATATTTATAACGGTTCCTGTGTGTGCATGAATGCAGATTGGAATTCAACTCCAAAGATGACCTCATTGAAAATAGTTCAGTATTTTACTGCTGAATGAAAACTGAAAAATGAATAGAAAGATGAAAGGAATGTTGCCACAGTCTGCGTTTATACCTGCAAACACATTTACAGTGCAACACAAATGCAACTTAGAAATGAATTGTATGTAACAATTGCTTTATAGCTCTTTATTTTATTATATGCAATGCACGAGCAATTAAAATTGTTATTATGAAAATCCATGGCAATTTAGGAAAGGCAGAGCCATTGTAGGTGGGTTGAAGGGGATTGACGAATGTCTGATTCCTCCATTAGTTTGCATTGAATGGAGGACGTGATTATGTAAGTTGGAGGTGTAGAAGGATTGTTTTAAAGAGCTGCATGATGTATGTTGGCATTTGTAAGGCGCACAGTGTTCCATTGTTGGGGCCTTTTGGCGCTATCGGCAATTCAGCATCTTTTGGAATGGCTCCAGAATTACAATTGCAGACTAGAGTCTGGTCATCTTGTGGTGAGGGGCTACAGGCATTGTGTTGTGGTTATATTCTGGAATAGGTGGCTAAGTTGAATACATTGAGCTGTAGGTGTTTGGTTTTGGTGTTTATGGGTTAGGACTGAATGGCTAGGGTAACGGTGCTGTCCTGTCTTCCTTTGGTTTTCTGGCTTCTCCCTACCTAGTAACATTCTCAGTGACAAGAACTGCCAAAAGGCACAGGTTTGCTTGTATTGTTGCAGCTTGGGTTCAAACAGTACAGTGGTGCAGGAATAAGATGTACAATCCAAGGAACTTGGAACATGGTCAGTTCTAGGAGTAGAGATGAGGATGAAAGTTAAATGTTAAAAGTATAGTGTAAAGAATGGAGCATGAGTCTGAGTTACATCTGCTATTTTCATTTAGGGTCACAGATGACTCTATGCTACCTATGGCCATGTGATACATAGTGTTCTGGGATGTAAAATGGTGTGTGTGCCTGATTTTTGCGCCTTGGGGAACTATAGTTTTAATGAATGGGCACAGATGCTTGCCCGGCCCTGTCACAAACTGTGCGATAGCAGGATTCCAAGGGGGCATGCCCTCGGATCTATCAGGCATGAAGGAAAGAGGGAAATGATTTGCCCTAACACCCATGCTATACTATAGACGTGGGCACAGAAGCAAAGAGACCGTCACAAGGTGCCCTGACTGTGCTCCACATAGAGGTGGTGCAGTCAGAGCCAGTGGTTAATTTGTGGCGAAAAAGAGTGCTAGGGCTCTCGGCAGGGCTGCCAACTTTGGAGCTGGGGAAGCAGGTTCGAGTCTCACCGTAGCTTCAACATCATGTGAATCTAGACAAATCACTTGATCTCACAGTGTGTACAAAAAATGAATGTGTCCTTAACTGGTGCTCATGAAAAGCGATTCAATACCTTCGGGTCGAATTCGCACTATGAGCTCTGGTGTTGACAATTAAGTGCCGGTGCAGAGCACCCGAAACCACGAGCTCAAATTTAGCACTGGTCAGAGCACACCCTGAGGTGCCCCTGAGATGGAAGGGGGGCCTTGTGGGTCGGTATCTGCCGGTCCGCTTTATGGAACACTGGTGAAGGATTTAACGTGCATCTGGGAGCTGGGGCCCATCCACGGGCCGAAATAATCTTTTTAGCAGCGTTACCATTTACGGAACATTTATTGCTGGAACCACAATGCCCAGAATGCTTCACATGACGGAGTGAAGGAGTCCATCCAGGACGATACATCCGGTATTTAAATGAGGCAGTTCCACGCAGACTTCAATGCCATAAGCCTCTGAGGAAGGAGGACAATATACTCCGAAACGCGTCAGGCAAACATATGGCTCAAGCTGCAATCACCGACTCGCAGACCAGCGCGTATACCTAATAAATGCTTTCAGCACATCACCGGTGTTAGAGTGCTCCTTACCCTCCGGGCACTTTGAAGCGAACATATATATATATATATATATATATATATATAATTATGTATATGCATATATAGAACCCACCGATTCTGTTTCAGACCCAACCATGCTACAGAAACAAGCCTTATCAAGATTGCAGATGATTCCAACCACTTACTGAACAAAGGGGGAAACTGTCTCTTAGTGTCCTTGACCTGTCCCCTGCATTCAACACTTTGGCCAGGATATCCTTCCCCTTCTCAAAGAGTGCAAGGGTTGCACGGACATTGTTTTTCATTGGCTCGGTTCTAGCCTTTCGAACAGCTTCCAGCAGGTGAGAATAGAAACTCTTCCTCAAAACACTCTTCCCTTCAGTACTGGCTCCTATCCTGGTCAGTTTCTAAGCTGAACCTTTTGGTGAACCCCTTCAAAAACATGGTGTCTTGCCATCTGTATGTGGATGGCACGGCGATCTACCTAAACACAGACTTTTCTTGCGTATCCAACTGCCTTTTTGTCACTTAAGATTATTATTATTCCAGATTTGTAAAGCGCAATTTATCACCTCTAGGTGTATCCAGGCGCTGGGGACCATTGAGGAGATTAAGTGAGCTATTGCCCAGAGTCACATGATGCTGAGCTGCCGAAGGCGATCGAACCATGAGCCCCACGCTCTAGAGTCAGCTGCTCTGGCCGCTGCGCCACACCGCTCCCAAGATTGAGTATGGTGACAGACTGCTCAGTTCTAAACAGCGTTAAGACTGAGGTAATCTCCTTCTCCGTCTCCCTTCACTCAAACTATTTGACACCATAATGTGACTCTCCTCCTTCAATGCTGCAGCCACCGCCTCTGCCCACTGTAACATGGCCGACATTCACAAAAGCACCAGACCGCACTTCCCACATGACATTTTCCAGCAAACTGGAAGTTGCACCAGTCTCTTCCAATCCATTGAAAAGGGCAAGAGTGATATCACGTAGTGGTTGGTGCACTTAGCAGGGCAGGTCTTAGTTTGCTCTACTCTGTGTGTACCAAGAACTCTTTATAATCATGGATAGTATGGATTGGTCCATAAAGACATGCCATGTCAAATACGCCAACAGTAATGCTTCACCACTCCTGCTCAGAGGGGAGATCTTTTCATCTGTATGATAATAGTCCAGATGCAAAAGAAGAAAGATGCACTGTAATGACTGGGGACATGGGTTGGAGCACAACCTCAACACTTTCTCTAAGAGAGGTTCTTTAGATGGGGCTTGAAGAATTTCCAAAGAATATTAAAACCTCTCCCCACATGTGGAGCTGAAAGCTGATCACAGCACAGCCTGTTTTATTTCCTATATGGTGCAGAACATATTAACATTTCATTATATCCACAGGTCAAGAGTATGCTGACTAGGAGCGAACACTGGACTGGGCAATCCGGTATTCACACACACAACAAAAAGCACAATGGATTATGTGGAGGCAGAGACATTGAAAACCCCTAGTGAATCTATGCTGACCGGGTGTCTTCACGCTTCGGAGTCTCAGTGGCTTCCTTCCCTGCTTTTGATTTTAATGCCAGACACAATACAAAATATCAATGTTTCTAAACAACAATGAAAATATTGAAGAAGCCCATTTTAAACAAGTGCTCTTGGAAAGTTTTTCAAACACATGTCTGGTTTATATCCTTCTGTCCCTCATCACTAAAGCTCTGGATGCAGTACATACGCTTTGGCCACTGTGAAGGACTACATTTGCACCAAGCTGTACATCTAAAAAATACATCAGTTTTAACTGGTGAATCACAAAGATATGGCCATTTTTAATCTCTTGAAGCCTTGAAAAAATAGAAATTGCAAACAATCCCTGACAAGTGCAATATCCATTTAAAAGAAACATTGACAAAGCCAATTGCTCTGCTGCTAGCGGACAGCCTTTTGACTTTTCCAAAGTTTTGTTTTGTTATGACTTTTGTAAAATAAAATAAAACAAAAACATTGCCTAAAAGCAAACATGTTTTTTGGTTTCAAAAAGCATACACTGCCATAGTAGTCCATTACACTTCAAGTAACTACTGTGTGTGCAGGTGTGCTCTTTGTGACAGAGCAGAATGACGTCACGCACAGTGAAGTTAGCTGGTGACTGAAGTCAGCTGAGCCGCTGGTGTGGTCGATGCAATAACAATGTGAATGACACAACAAGAGACCAATGGATGATGAAGGCTGGCTGAAAGGCCCAACATAAGTTTATTGAATGTATCATTTTAGTAAATTCCGAAGGCTTTGACCTAAAAATCAAGTTTGAATTTTGCAAAATTCAACAGGTTGAAGGCTATTTGTTGCAGTTCATGTTTCCACAGCGCTACGCAACCTAGGCTGGAAATCACTTACCCCAAAATATGAAGTTGAAAACACATTTCTCAATGAATGATGAAGTTGAGATTAGACATGTTAAATGACCAAAGAGAAACCGGAAACAAAAGGTGTGCTGGTAAGATGGGTCAGTGACATAGCACTTGCCATGGCCATCTGCAGTGATTTCAAGGTCACAAGTTCATATAGCAGCAGGCAGACTCAGTCTTCCATCTTTCTGCGGTGGGTAAATTGAGTATAATAAACTGAGGAATAGTAAAATCTGTAATTTACAGACCTTAGAAACACTCTAAATGCAGAATGAATCATTACATAAACCAGCCGCGGTCGGTAGTAGGAGTAACTGCAGGGCGGTGACGTGGGGAGGGGGAGGGGCAGGGTGGGGGGTAGTAAACTATGGATTACAGAGGTTTACAGGTAAGTAAACATATAAATTAATAAAACGAATTTCGTTGCGTGCACTGCATCCCCAAATGCGATGCTGTGCACGCAACGAAATTCGTTTTATTAATTTATATGTTAACTTACCTGTAAACCTCCGTAATCCATAGTTTACTACCCCCACCCTGCCCCTCCCCCTCCCCATGTCACCGCCCTGCAGTTACTCCTACTACCGACCGCGACTGACATAAACCTAGCAATTATTATTGAACGTGCATCCCTCCTGCCCATTATTCTAATAGGTGTCTCATTGGTACTTATATTGAGCTGGGGAGTTGACTAATAAATAGAAAAGTCAGTATAGGACACATTAACGTAATTATACAATACATTATTTCCAGTATTTAAAAACAACATTAAAATATTCAAAACATGACTCTGCAATAATATTTACAGCCACAAGTAAAGCCTCTATTCTGGAAATTGATGACCACAGCAGTGGCAGCTGGCATATAAGGAGGGTACTGAAGCGGGGGAAAAAAAATAAAAGTTATAAATATATTTTCAAAAAAGGAATTACACTTACCTTCAAGGCTGATTCGACGTCCTCCTCGCTCGGGTCTTCTGTTCTCCAGGCAGGCAGGCAGGCTCCACCGCGGGACCAGGAAGCTGCAGCAACCAATCCTAGTGCTGCTTTCATGCAGCATGAAAGCAGCGCAAGGATTGGCGGGAGCAGCCTCTCTCACTGCTCCTGAGGGCACTGGAGGCCTCTGCTGTCTCTAACCCAGCTGTCTAAGACAGTTGACTTAGAGATCTTTAAACTACGTATATCAGGCTGGCCATCGCAAGATGGCCAGCCAAAAAGACATGCACACTTTAAACCTAAGTGCCCTGTCTACCCATCACTGCTTTTTTCTGCTGCTTGACAGTCAGCAGCAGAAAGCCCCGCCCCCTCTCCTGACGCTCGGGATTGGGGTTTTGAAAAATAAAATGGTAATTTATTACCATTTTATTTTTCTATCCTGCGAGGCATTCTTTTAGTGGGGCGACGCTCCTCCGCTTTAACCGAAGTGCCGCCCCTGAGCTACAGAGAGTATTTCTGTGCTGTGCAACAAGATTTAGAAGTACAGATGTTGCCAAGAGTCTCTATTATTTATCTTGACAACAGCCAATGTGTGTTTCATGGTGCCACATTACTGCTTCTTACGGAACAAAAAGTGCCATTGCCATCATTATCGAATATCACCAAAGAGATATAAAACAAACCACAAAGAAACAACAGTTTTTTAAAGAGCTTACAGTCTTCACAGCAATATCCCCAACATGCACCAGAGTTCAACACCAACTCCAAATGGATCAAATATCTTATAAGTCACATATCTTGAAACAGCCCATGTTAAGGCTCAAGGGACATAAAAAGGAATAGTGTGAATTCATTCGCGAGCACCATTGTAGTGGTTCCACAGCATCCCTCTCAGCCACTTAAAAGAGCAACGTGTAAGCTACTGTAATGCACAGTGCTGTTGTGCAAAAAACACCAGTAGTAAGTCTAGTTAGATACAATTTACCCTAAAATTGTGAAACCATGAATATTTCTCTATTCCAAAAACATTGTGATATGAAAGAGTCAGAAAGTAACAAGCATGGCATAGCCAATAGGTCTCGCTTTTGGGACCTTCTAAGCATTTAGTTATGCAGCACAATATCCTTGGTGCAACCACAACAACTATTGCGTGTCTAAACACTTATAAGGTCCCAAAGGTGAGACCTATTGGCTATGCCAATGCTTGTTACGTTAGCTAGTGTCACCGTATTGTCTGTCCTGACCCTCACATAACACCCCAACAGGACATCCTGAAAATGCAACAGAGCTCGCTTGACTGCCATCAAATCCCTCCAGTTGGAAGACTGCCTGCTCTCCTCCAGAGACCAACGATGTTGTGTGGAGGACATCTCCAGAGTTGCACCTCATCCAAAAGAGCTGCTGTCCATCATCAGAATCTTAGGGAGGTCTGGTTGTGGCTCTATTCCCCTAAACAATGACTCCAGCAGAAGCCACCAAGGCAGATATTCCTTAATCTCAGGAGACAGAGGGAACATAATGTCATAGTCCCCTGAAGAAAGAACCCAGAAATGCATGAAGGTGGCTACAAAGAGGAAGAAGATGGAATCTGGCCTAAGGGACTGTAAAGACAGAAGCTGCAATATGACCCTGAGGATGCAGCCGATGACGAACCGATAGAGGCTGAATTTGAATAGCCTTGGACACCAAAGGGCATATTTACTAGTAAAGTGGCGAAGCGTGCCTTGTAATCCGGGGAACTTAAAAAGACCTAATATCCAAACGTACAACATATTTGGAATTTAATTATTGTCCATACTGGAGTAAGCCACTAAGTGAGGTGCTATAATTGCTTTTCGTTTACTGGCTATTTCAACATCACTCGCTTGGCTATGAAAAATCAGTATCGCACTGACTTGTCGGGCACTCTGGCACTGGCAGATGGCCCAGCTTTAAAGGGCCAGTGTTTATTTGTTGGTCCTATCACAGCCCTCGGAACTAGAAAAAGACTTTCGCACTTGCCCTGCTGGTAGTACCAGAATTCTAGAATGCCCAGTGCTGTAGAAAATATACCACGGTAGTTCAGTGGAATGTGGAAATCAGTGGATTTAACACAGCAGTGTCTGTCTGGCATAGAGAGACTAGGGTCATTGCTGAACATGTACTGTACCTCCACATAGGCACACAACTGATTGGTTTGCTTGTTTGTAATGAAATCCTGCTTTTGTATAGTGCGAGCATGTTCTAACTCAGCAGCAGTGCAGGTTAGAGCATGGTCTGCACAAAGCACAGTGCCTTTATATTCAGGAGCGAGACACACCTACTCATGGAAAAAAAGCACCGTGATTTGGGCTCAGTGCGCTTTCCCAGTGCTTAAAGAAGCAGTCGAGATTTCTGACTCTAGTGGGAAATTCGCGTCATTGATTTCAAACAATATTTATGCAGTGTTTGTATTCTTTAAACTCAACTGAATCTGATGTAAAGACCACTTGCGTAGCAAGGGTTCAGTGGGCCCTGGTGCCAGCCACCAAATAACAGGCCCCTTTTATTGCTGTTGGGGTAGTAACATGTAGCAATGTTCAAGGTTCAATGGTTCCTGGTGCCACTGCACCTGCTACACAAATGTTAGCTACACTCCTGATGATGACGGCAACCATGGAAGGCGAGTTCTGTATTTTCTTATTTAAACACACCAGCCATTGCGCATGCGCCCGCTTTCCCTGACATTCAGATTGGAGGCCAGTACAAGGGACCGCGCTACTCCTAGGTTGAACGCAGCACAGCCGAAGCTTCTCGCAGCCAAGAAATGATGAACGGTGACAAACAGGAGAGAGGGACATTGATGATTGATCCGAATAATGTTTTTGGATACAAACTACCCACTCACAAATAATACGAATGGACAGATGCCACTTAACTAAATGAAAGCCCTTCTCATTACACTGATGCGCCTGAAAAGTAGTCACAGATGATCACCGTAAAGCGAAAGTCATCGCGATCACTTGGAAAGCGAAAGTCATCGCGATGGGATGCGGGCGCAGCAGCGGGGGGAGGGGTATGGTGCTGAAGGCTGGCGCAGTATGGCTGGGTGAGAAGGAAGGAAGGAATGCGGGGAGCAGCTGTACGCATGCACCCAATCGTGCACTGACGCTTGTAGCCAGTCAAAAATGTGGGTAGCACTTTCCAAACCCACCTACTAAATGTCTCGCCAGACCAGCGCATGCGCTGGGTCAGGTGATCGCGATGGGATGCGCGTGCAGCAGCGGGGGGAGGGGTATGGTGCTGAAGGCTGGCGCAGGATGGCTGGCCGAGAAGGGAGGGGGGAATGTGGGGAGCAGCTGTGCGCGTGCACGTCATCGTGCACTGACGCTTGTAGCCAGCACAAAAATGTGGGTATCACTTTCCAAACCCACCTACTAAATGTCTCGCCAGACCAGCGCATGCGCTGGGTCAGGCGAGACCTAAAAAGTGGAGTTAAGTAACAGGGCTTTCCAGGTGTCTGAAACCACTGTAGAGACTATGAAATTATCCTATTGGAAATTTAGTTTGTGGTAAAAGTTTAATGACTGCCTTGTGGCACCTGGTCATTTATTTGTCTAACAAGGAACAACGTAAGGCAGTTTTGGTGGAGCAATGGCCATTTAAGGTTTGCTGTTGGAACAGCACTTGTGCCCACGCTGTAAACAGGGCCCAGTCTGTGGTTTCTAATTCCACTTACCTATGATCATTGAAGCTCTGCCAGAATTTACTCAGCCCTTTTCATTTCACAGATCCAGATCACTCAGCCTCAGTCCTTAAAATACTCTCATTGTTCTCTTATTCCGAGAACAATGGAACTCCTTCTGTGCATAAAGGCATTCACAGCATCTACCAAATTGCATTTCAGGATTACATAGACTGTATAGACGCTTTGGCCAACTGACCACTGAATATTTTGGCTTTAGATTAGTCAGTAAGGGCAAATGTAATGTTTGCACTTGTCAGGTGGAGCAAATATCAGTGAAAAATTGGGCTGGCATCAGTGCAACCTATAAAACTAGGAAGTGTCAATGAAAACATGGACCAGCACTAGTACAACACATGGAATCTGGAACTGCCAACTGTTAGAAATGACATCCTTGATGTGGTATTTCCACCGATGGTTTGCTAACACTCCACCATGTGTGTTGGTGTTCACCTCAGCTAACCAATGGTAAAGTGCTTGCACTCTCCCCCTTAAACATGGTACAATTTGTATACACACAATTGGCACATTTAATTTACTTCCAAGTCCCTAGTAAATGGAACTACCTGTGCCCAGGGCCTGTAAATGAATTATGTTAGTGAGCTGCAGCACTCACTATGCTACCCACTAAAGTAGCACTGTATACCATGTCTCATGCTTGCTATTGCAGCCTGTAGTGCAAAATAAGCTTTTGTCAGGCTTAAACCTTCCTTTTTAGGTCTCGCCTGACCCAGCGCATGCGCTGGTCTGCCGATACGTATTGAAAGGGCTCCAAAAAGTGCTACCAGGCCAGCCTAGAGCTACAGTACATGTGCGCGCGCCGCGCTTGACCGCGATTACTTTCACTTTCGCGGCCGCACAGCCGCTTGGCATAGCCAATAGGTCTCGCTTTTGGGACCTTATAAGTGTTTAGCCATGCAACTGTTGCATGGCTAAACACTTATAAGGTCCCAAAGGCGAGACCTATTGGCTATGCCAATGCTTGTTATTACTTGCAAGTCACCCCTAAGGTAGACCCTTAAGACTCATAGGGCAGGATGCATGGAATTTAAAAAGTAGGACATGTGAGTTTAAGTTTTACGTTTACCAGCATGAGTTACCTTATTAGACTTAATAAGTGACAACTTTTTTTTTTTTTTTTTTTAAACTTTATTTATTGGATTTTGCATCAAAACAATACAATCACACAGTTATCATAATCAAACTTCGGTGGCATTTCAAGGTCTGAATCATTACATCAATATATCCAGTGCATGTCCGGGGGGGGCGGGACCAGCAAAATAGACATTATCATGAGTCTTAGCACAGGGACCCTGGGCAGGAAAAACCGGCAACAGAGCCACACACAAGAAAAGCGAACAGTGTAGTCCTGAGGGGTTCTTCAGCGGACCTTCCCCATACAGTATACCTCTCCCAGGGCATGACTGCAATCCTTAAGACACGTGTAACAGATATGCAACCCGATCATCCCAGCCTGGCAATCGTGGAAGAACTCCCGCCCCCACAGCACCGCAACAGCTCAACCGATCCCTTGCGTAGTTTGTGAATCATGAGCAGCAGAAGCAGCGCCATCAAGGGCCGGGGGAGGGGCATCCCCGGTCAGGGCCTCTGGATATTGCAGTAGGTAACATTGTAGTGGGCCCCATATATCGGCGGGGCGGGATCGAGCCGGGAGCAGGTCGGAGTATGCCAGGATCTGTTCTTGGCAGTAGACAAGGTCTTTAAGCCATTCCTTAAATTTCGGAGCCCTCCCCCGCCCCCAACGGCACGCTATCCTCCGCTTCGCCAACAACAGCGCCGCCGTGACAAACCTGCGGCTTGCCCGCGGAATGTGTTTGGTATACCCCAATAGGGCCTGCACCGGGTCGGGCTCAAGGAGTAAGTCCACCATCTGTGAGACAGCGGAGAACACTTGGGTCCAGTAGGTCTGGATTGCGGGGCAACCCCAGGACAAGTGCAGGAAGTCCGCATGTGGGGCATGACATCTCTCGCAATTATCCGAGTTTTGCAGTTTGAATTTGTGTTTGGTGACCGGTGTGCAGTACAGACGATTTAGGAACTTAAAGTGTATGATACGATGTCTGCTGCTTGCAGAGATTTGCTCTGTCTGTATGCAACAGTATGACCACCTGTCATCTCCCAGCTCTAGCCCCAACTCCCGCTCCCACTCCCCACGAGCCCGTGAGGCGTCAAGTGCAGTGTCAGATCGGATTGTATGGTATAGTATGGAGACCAGGTGGGAGGGCGAGGACGCCTGTAAGACTCTGTGCAATGGGTCAGTGATTTCGGGTTCCTCCGGGAATGTCTGTAATATGGACCGCATGCCGTGCCTCAGTCTCATGTAGGTGAATAGCTCCAACGGGGTAGGCGCGTACCCATCAAAGAAGTGTTCCCGATCTCGAAAGCGCCCAGCCGAGAATAGATCACCCCACCTTTGAATCCCCAGTTTGTGGATCAAGTCTTGAAACAGTCTTTCCTGTAGGAGAGGCAGCTGCGGGTGGTAGGCAATGGGGAGAAGGGGCGAGTACAAGAACGAGCTCGCAACTCGCTTAGATATCTCCAGCCATGCCCTTACCGTTCCCTGCAACGCATTATAGTCCGAGGTATTATAAGGGAGAGTACTATGCAGCAGACCGTGCAGAGGCAGGGGAGCCGCCAGCCAGTCCTCCGCAGCGAGTTGGGGCATAAATGCAATGGGGTGGAACCAGTAATATGCATAGTGTGCTTGAGCGCAATAGTAGTACAACTCCAGGTCCGGTATGTCCAAACCCCCCCGGGAGTAGGGGGAGGTCATCACCTCCCACTTCAGCCGAGGTCTCTTCCCGCCCCAAACTAGCCGAATCAATTCCGAGCGCAGTCGATTGAAAAAGTGCCGACCCGGTGGGAAGGGAATGTTCATGAACAGATACAAAAGTCGGGGGAGCACCACCATCTTAATCAAGGCAGCACGTCCAGCCATCGAGAGGGGGAGCGCTATCCAGCGGTCTACGCAGGAGGAGACCTGTGTCAGTGCCGTACCATAGTTAGAGCGCATCAGTTCGTCCCTGTCGCGAGATATCCTGACGCCTAGATATTTTACGTCAGACTCACACCATTCTATGGGATAGTCAAGTGAGAACCTCCGACACCCATCCGTCAAATGGAGGATCTGAGACTTGGCCCAATTGATTCGCACGCCTGACATTTCCCCATACGTGATGAATTCCCTGAGTAGCGGGTTCAGGTTGTTTTGGGGGTCTCGCACATACAAAGTTATATCATCTGCATAGAGCGACAGCAGAAGCTGCCTCTGCTCGCAGATCAGCGCCCTATGTTGATGACGCTGTCGCAACCGCGAAGCAAGGGGCTCCACCGCCAGTGCGAACAAGAGAGGGGATAAGGGGCACCCCTGCCTGGTCCCCCGGGCGATTCCAAAGGGCTCCGACGTCCTACCGTTGATCAATACCCTGGCACGGGGGCCACCGTAAAGGATAGCTATCCAGCCCAGGAAAACTAGGGGGAAACCCATACTAGTCAGCACCGCCACAAGGTAATCCCACTCCAGGGAGTCGAACGCTTTCGTCGCGTCCAAAAAGACGGCCACCATCTGGAGGCTGGGGTCAACGTTCTGCAGAGTGGCGAATAGCGTGCGCAGGTTGTGCGACGTCGCCCTGCCCGGTATGAAACCCGACTGATCCGGGAGTACTAGCCCCTGCATAAGGAGCGACAGCCGGTTAGCCAGAGTTTTAGAGAGGATCTTTACGTCACAGTTAAGGAGGGACAGAGGCCGGTAGGAGTCAGGGGAGGCCGCCGGTTTACCCGGCTTCAAAAGGGAAGTAATCAATGCCTCTCTCATGGTAGGGGGGAGCTTTCCCAGCGTGTGGGCCTCCTCAAACACCTCTTTCAAGATCGGGGCAAGGATATCTATGTATGACTTATAAAACTCGATCGGGAGCCCGTCGAGGCCAGGGGCTTTCCCCGAGGCCATTTGCATGATGGCCTCACGAATTTCGTCAATCCCGAGCGGTGCCATGAGGAACTTCCTCTGCTTATCAGATAGCCATCCCAATGTGGTCTCCCCTAAATAGGGAGCCAGCTCCGGCGGTGCCGTGTGAGCGGAGGAGTACAGGTCAGTATAATGAGTGACGAATGTTTGCATAATAGACCGGGTGTCTCTGTGGAGCTCCCCCGATCCATCCTGAATCTCGAGGATTTGGTTGTTAAAGCGGGGCGGTCGGATTGCCCAAGCGAGGTATTTACCCGGGCGCTCCCCCTCCCCGTATCTACGAGCTTGAAAGTGTTTCCCCCTGAATCGGACCTCTCTGTCCGCTGTGTCTTTATATTCTGTCAGCAGTTCCCGAAAGCGGGCTTGAGCCCTAGCATCAGTATGAAACGTGGGGGCACTCTCCAAGTCTTTCAAGTCAGTTTCAAGTTTACGAAGGGTGCTACGTAAAACCTTGAGGACCCCCACCCCCTTAGAGATGCACAGTCCTCTAATCGTGACTTTAAAGGCCTCCCACACCACGGCAACACTATCCACCGTGCCACCGTTGCGTTGGAAGAAGCTCTCAATTTCCTGCGCTATTTCTGATCTGAAGACGTCATCCAGCAGGGCAGTGGGCTGCAATCTCCACGCCATTGGAGACCCGGCGAGGTCAGTCATGACAAAGTTCAGCAGGACCGGGGCGTGATCGGAGTACGTGCGAGCGAGGTGTTTTACCCAGCCTATCGCGGGGGCAAGCCCCGGTGAAACCAGGATATAGTCCAGTCTCGCCCACGTGGAGTGCGCGGCAGTCCAGTGCGTGCCCTCCCTTGTCACCGGGTGCCTAGAGCGCCACGTGTCTAATAGATGACGCTCAGTAAGAAGGTCATGCACATATGCTTGCGAGCGGGAGTAGTGGTGTGGGTTCGGTTTCGACCTATCACTCCCGGGGTCAACAGCTATGTTAAAATCACCCCCCCACACTAGGTGGGTGGAACCGATACGCAGAATCTCTCCCCACAGCGCCTGAAGACAAGACGGATCATCAGTGTTAGGACCATAATAGCACGCTAAAGTGAGCGTATCCGTGCCCATGCGCCCCCAAACAATACAATACCTGCCCTCCCGGTCTATACGCTCGCCCATGTGCACAAACGGGGTATGTTTCCTAATGAGGATGGCCACCCCACGTGAGTAGGTGGAGTAGGAGGAGAAGGTACGGTGCACCGCCCAGCGCGAGGCAAATAGCACCGGCCTGGAGGGATCTAAGTGCGTCTCCTGAAGAAAGGCCACACCCACGTGATGCCTGTCCAGGTATGCCAGGACGTGCCTGCGTTTCCTGTGGTCCCCCAAGCCCCTCACATTCCAGGATAAAAAGTTAAGCTGCCCAGTAGAGACCCTGTGTGTTTGCGGATCACTCATGGAAGACCAAAAGACTCACACCCAGCAATATAGTACAAACGCCACCCCCCGACCCGTATGTAGTAGACCATGCCAACAGCGCCACATCCCATACAAACTTAACAAACAGTACAAATCCCCAACGCCCCCCCCCCCCCTCCCCCCTCCCACAGCAGCATCCCAAACATGCTATCTGGACGGCCCCCCTCCCCCCCCCCCCCCTAACGAACTCCGTCCATAGCAAAGGCCACAGTGGAGCAACATGAAAACTTAAAGTCAATTGGGTAATACCCTTGGGAGGACAGTCTAGGTGAATACACAATAAATCCCTCGATCCAGGAGAGAGTTTCCCGCCCTTGGGCCGGGCTCACCCCATGATCAAAGAGGGTGCCCAGCGAGGCGATAATTTCCGGAGAGTCTAGTGCAAGAAAAAGAGTTTCTACACCCCGCTATCAGCCCCTCACAGTGAGTAAAGCCGGGCCCATGGGTCACTATATCAAGTCCCTTGATAGCAGATATTCGCACCGCCTTACCAGCCGACAGGCCTCAGTCTCAAAATCGACAGGTCAACACTCCAGGCCCATCAGTCTGATGCCAGCGGTGAGGAGCAGTCCTGGTCACGTTTCTTGAGTCGTTTCAAAAACTCCTCCACCTGTTGGGGTTTAGTGCAAAAGATTTGTTTTCCTTGATGCGTGATGCGCAGGCGGGCAGGGTAAAGAAGCGCATAGTCAACTTGTGCAGCGCGTAGTTTATGCTTGACCTGGACAAATTTCTTTCGCTCCTCCTGAACCACCGGGGTGAAGTCCGGAAAAATGGTGAAGGCGTTGCCGCCATAGGATAGGCTCTTCTTCTCCCTCGCCGTCCGAAGCGCGACATCTCGGTCACGGAAGTTCAACAGGCGTGCTATAATAGGGCGAGGGGGAGCCCCCGGCGGTGGCCTCAGGGCCAGAGATCTGTGCGCCCTTTCCACTATGAACTGGGGGGATAGGGAGTCCGTGCCCACCACCTCGCGCAGGAGACCCTCCACATAGTCCTCCATCTTGCCCGTGTGGGTCGATTCTGGTATGCCAATTATACGGATATTGTTCCTCCGACTACGCGCTTCCAAGTCTTCGTTTTTGGCTGCTATTACATGGAGGATTTTGTCCATGCGCGCCATAGCGGCGGACAGTTCCGTTGTGCGATCCTCGGTGTCTGAGATACGTCTCTCCGTTTCCGTGATGCGTTCGCCATGGCTGTCAACCTTATGTACGATCGAGTCCATGCGGGATTGCATGGAATCCATTTTGTCAACTATGGTCGCAAGACTTTGTCGCATGTCCAGCAAGATGGACTTGACATCATCCCCCGGCGGGGCCTCCACCGGCTCCGACCCCGCCGCAGTAGCCTCCGTCTGCGGCCTGGTCTGCTTTTTGGACTCAAAAGTAAGGCGAGGCTGTCGGCTGTCCGGCTTCCCCATGGCGGCGCCACCAGGCCACCCGCGGCGGGATCAGGGGGGACGCCCGGGTGGGCCCCGGGGGCAAGCGGCCAAGGAGGGGGGGAGTGGCAGCCTAGGGAAGAGGGAGATCGGCCAGATCGTGTAGCAGGTCACTGGCTCAACCACCAGCACCTCGTGCAACCCCCTCCACCTGCCACGCAGGATCTCGCTGGGGACCAGCCGCCCTCCCCGGGGCCAACCGCGACCCCACAAGCACACCGCTCACCTCCACGGCCAGTAGCGACTCTCCGTGAGTGAATGGGATGAGCTCCGCGCGGAGCGTCAGCAGAAGAGAGTCCGGTATATGGGGGCAAAGAGGATCCAAGTCGGGGCCCCAGCGTAGGCACCACCTCGAAGGCCCCAGCGCAGGAGGGTCAGCGGTCAGCGCAGCAGGTAACAGTCTCTCCGGGCCTCGCACCTCTTCCGATCTGTCCCTCCGGCGGTCGTGTAATCGCCCCCAGTGGGCTAGCAGTAGGGCAGCAGCCGGGGGGGGGGTCCGCGCAGGCCGGTACGAGCGGGACGGCACCGCGCCGCAGTAAGGATCCGGCGCGGGCAGGGAAGGCGGCGACCCCAGCCGGGGATTCAGCCGGGCGCGCCACTCACCAACGCCCGCGCCTGTTGTGCATCACGCCGTAGTCCAGTCCGTCCTCTTGCCCCCGGCCGGGGGGATCTAACGCGGGTCCCAGCGAGCCCCCAGCTGACACGTCGCAGGGCCGCCGCCCGCAGCCGTGGATCCGGAGGTGGGGCCTGTCACCCACGTGAGACGCACCGGACTCGCGTCGCAGCAGCCTCCCGGACACAGCTCCAGCAAGACGTCCTCCACAGCCGGCACAACCTGTGGCGGCTTCGCAGTCCGATATCTCCGGGTCGCCAGGGATGAGACAGCGCTCCAACTGCGGTGGGGATGTTGGTCCACCCACACAGGCCCGCGTGGGCTATCAAATGCGACTTTCAGGAAGGATTATTAAGGATTTCTTCGCTGGGCTGCGGGAGCTTCACCCGAAGGCAGCCATTCCGCTGTGCGCCACCTAGCGCCTCCCTAATAAGTGACAACTTCAGTTTGGGAGGAGATAGAGAATTTACTCTTGCACTTATTTGAATTGTAATCTAAAAACCTCTTTAATAGTAATGTCAGATTTTAGGTTACTTTTCTGAAAATACCTCTTTTAAAAGGTTTGCCTAAATCAAATGTTAATTTCTGCTAGTGTCATGGATCACATGACTTCAAATAATTCTCCCCAGGTGTGTGTATTCCTTCCAGATATGGGAACAATAAACTTTAAACAAAGAATGACAGCTAGGTATAAGTTACTGCACCACGCAGTATAGTCACATACAAGTAACAAATACAATCAATCAATCAATCAACCAATAGTCTTTATTCGGTAATTTAAAACCATAAAAGACACAGTACAAGCATAAACTGTCATAAAATATTATAAAAGACAAACACTGACACCTTAAAAACTTTGATTCCATAAAAAGAATTAAATAACAACTATATCAAATTCCTGACACTATAGACGAGGTACACTTTTTAACCAGAGGATGCCTACATGCCAATAAGATAATCAAATAGCTTGCACAGATAGTACACCGGTCTCCAGATTTTTCCTTCTCAGTGCCCAAAACCAGCGAAGAAATTTCGCCATTGTGATCACAATATCTGGTCTTGTATTTGTTTCCAGGATACGCAGGGCTGTCATACACGATCTGGTGCCTAAATTGGAGCATAGTGGCTTAAGCCACCTTCGACAAAGGCCATCATAGGCCGGGCACACAAACAATACATGGGTTATCGACTCAGCCTGGGATGGGCACGAGGGGCAATTGGTAACATAAGCCTTATTCCACTTTACAGTGAATGATCTTATAGGAAGAGTGGCCACTCTGAATTGGTGATATAGTTTCCTATCACCGGGTTTTGTAATCAGATTCCAGTAAGCTTCTACCTCCATCACAGGCTTATGCTCCAAAAAAATACCTGTGAGCGAGCTGCTGCTCACCCCCGACAGTGTCTTTTTGGTAGTCATAACCTAGTAGAGTTCTTTGTACTCATTTTTATTGGGAAATGAATTCCCTATTGGATCTTCCCACAAATGGCGGAGCCCCATGTCGAACAAGTTACCCTTAAGTTTCTGAAGCCATTTGATTTTAGAGGACAGATCGGCATTCTTGATATGCATTAGTGCGTTGGCATAGGACAACAATTCAGAAGTAGTCCACAGCCTCCTCCAGTATGCTAGGGGTCTAAAACCTGCAACCTCATCAAAGGAGGAACATCCCAAATCAGACAGCAGGGGCTTGATGGGAGTTGATTGGGGAAGGGCAGTCAATGTTCTCAAGAACTTATTTTGTGCAAGAACTAGGGGTGATAAGTTTTCAAAACCCCATAGTTCTGCTCCATATATTATAGAAGCTCTAATTTTCCCATTATAAATCGATAGAGCGGGCCCCACTGGTTTAGTGTTTGAAAGTCGGTGTTCTTTAAGTAGGGTGCCTGCTAGCTGATTATGCCTCAGGACTAGAACATCTAGCTGGGTAGTCCAGTTCATCTTCCTGTCCATAGTCACTCCTAAATAGGTGAACGTATTAGTTTGTTCCAATGGTGCTTGATTCATTTCTACTCGCCCTTTAATATGTTTATATTTATGCAGCACCATAAACTTGGTTTTGTCGACATTTACTACAAGATCATGGTCGTTGCAAAACTCTATAAATCTGTCAAGGGCTCGTTGCAGACCACATTGAGTTTTTGATAAAATTAGAGTGTCGCCTGCGAACATTAAAAGCGGGACTCTTGAGCCGGCAAGAGTTGGAGCATCAGTTGGAAAATTAGTATAGTACGTAATAACCTTGTTTATAAACAGGGAGAATAGGGTGGGAGCAAGGACACACCCTTGTCGCACTCCCTTATTGACTGGGAAGCGGTCAGTTAGTTCCCCCTGCTTTCCCCACCTAACCTGTGCATAATTGGCCTCATGCAATTTAATGATAAAACTTAAAATTTCTAAGGGCATCCCGGCTTCCTTTAGTGTATCTCATACCTTGTAGCAGGGGACTAGGTCAAACGCTGATTTTAAATCAACAAATGCAGCATATAATGTTCCCCCTGCTAAAATCACTGTACTCCAATATGTCATCATAAATCTGAAAACTTGATCGATGGTACTGACATGGGGTCGAAAACCCGCTTGGTAGGTAGATAGTACATTCTGATCTAATATCCAATCATTAACTCTGCCTAACACAAGTCTGGCAACTATTTTCTGTAGGGTATCAATTATGCTTATCGGCCTATAATTCCCTGGTCTAGCACGGTCACCCTTTTTATATATGGGAACGATTTCGTCCCCATGCCAAGTTTCTGGAATCGGCGCACCTCTAGCAATGGCATTTATGATGATGAAAATATATTCAATCCAGTCTTTTCTATCTTTTTAATAGATATCTGCCGGGATACAGTCCGGTCCTGGTGCCCTCCCAGCTGGGACCCCATCCAGGACCCTTTCTATCTCCCCTTTATCAAAGGTTAAGACAACATTAGAGTTCACCACAGGGTAGTCAGTACCAATACTCGATGGGAGGGCAAATTGTGCTTGGTAATGTTCCACCCACAATTCAGGAGGTACGTTATTCGTCGGAGTGGGCCCTGTCGCACCTCTGCCCCATTTGACTAGTTGCCAGAATTTTGTCCAATTTTTCATATTGCAAGCATTAGTTAGGCTCGCCATCTGTCCTCATCATAGTAACAAATTCTATATTGCCCATCTCAAATGACCAGCTGCCACATGCCCATAAATCAGAAACAATTATAATAATAATGTATTTATTAATGTATAGCGTGAACAAGACCCCGAAGGGTATCAGAGCGCTTCACAGTAATGGAAGGGAGCAACAAAGTAAAGGGGACATTGCAGAGGGGGTACGAGAGGGTAACATAATGAGCTACTAAGAATGTACAAGGATGCGAACAAACATTACCTAATAAGGTAAGGCAGTAAGATGAAAGGCAATATAATAATAAACAGCGAAAAATCTGAGTTCCAACAATTTCAGTCCACAGTTTCCAGCATGGACAGGACAATTCTTTATTTTCTTTCACATTCAAAATGCTTATTATTCAGGTAACAGGCGCAGCCAACGCGTTTCGCCCATAAATACGAGCTTCTTCAGTGTACCATATAAGAAACGAACGAAAGTTCATCAGGTTTGAACACGCGAAATTCCTGCCACGAATCCGCAGTTCCTCTTTATATTTTCAAATTCGGTCGTCCTTGAGTTGCAGTAATTAAATGATTGTATTCTGGTAGTGCATGATAACGCCAAATCATTAGAAGAAAAAAGTGAGCGTAAATGAGGTAACAGCCGAAATCCAAATGTCCATTGTCATAGTTTCCATTCAAGATTCCCTCAGGCCATACGAGCCTAGATATGGGAACAAAAAGGGCCTGGGTATAGAGGGAGTGGGTCTTCCTGAAAGGACGGCTGGGGAGGAGTTGTGCCCTGCCCTGATTACACTTTAAAGCCCCTATCCTGCAGCACACCCAAAGGAACTTGACAGCAGGCCTGCCATTGCCTGTGTCACCCTAGACAGTTTGGAGCCTAACCCGCAGGAAGGGAAAGAACTGACCAGAACTAGTTTGGAAGTAGGGCTAGGATTTCCCCCACACAAAGACTGGCATCAGGTAGAAATGTGGCACCTTCACAACCTCATCAGAACAATCCTGGACCTGTTGAAGATTCAGAAGAAGGACTGCCCTGCTGTCCGAAATAAGAAGACTGGACCTGTTTGACTTCAACCTAAAACTCCCAGAAGTGGCAAAAACTGTCAGATGGCCGACCTTCTAGTTGAGCTACAGGGACACAACAAGCTTCCAGAGGTCTCCCTGTATTGCCCAGGTGACCAGCACCACCTGAAACTGCCTGAGCCTTGCCACTGGCCTGTGCTGGAGTAAGTCCTGTTACCCAAGATGCGCCCTTAGGTTCAGGACCCTGGGCTGGCATCAGAATGTACTCGACCTGCCTCACATCTACAGAAATCTGCACTCCAGATGAAAATCCAGAAGTGTGAGGCTCTTCACGACCCCGAGCAGGCTCCTTGCATCAGTAATGGTCACAGTGTCTCCGCCAATCCAAAGATCCAACAGCAACCTGCTAACTGCAACCGCCTGCATCAACCACCAACACAAAGTTCCAGCAAGTACTGCTTCTCCCACTGACATTGATCTCCTCTCCACTCCCACAAAACCTGAACTTGTGACCGGATAACTGCGAGTGGAGCTTTGGGCTTCTTGGTACTATTTTTACCTGACATTTTAAAAATTCATGACTCTGGCTCTACTGATTAGATTTTCGTAGTTTTGGAGTCATTTTGTTTATTACAATTTACCCTATTTTTCTATGGTTTGGGAATTTTACTCTGTTGTGTTTTCACTTTATTACTCTTTGCGTTCTGCATAAATACTTTGCGCATTGTCTCTATGTTAAGCGTGACTGCTTTTGTGCCAAGCCACCAGACAGTTAAGAATGGTTTATTTAGTGATATTTGGGTTCACCCAGACAAGGATTGCGGTTATTGCTTAAATGGGGCTCTCACTCCCCTCAACTAATAATTTACATTTGCACAACAATCTGGAAATGGAAGTACAAAGCTGTACCAGCACTAGTGCAATCTATGAAGCCCGGAAATGTCAGTACAAAAACATTCTGCCACTGATGCAATCCATGCAGCCTGGAAATACCAGACTGCAAACCAGTGGCGCAGTCTGCGTCATCTGGAAATAATGGAAGAAAGATGCACCGGCATTGGTGCTATCTAGGAAATCTGGAAATGTCAGTACAAAATGTATCAGCACTGGTGAAATGTATGCAATCTGAAACTGCCAGTACAGAGGTGTGTCAGCACTGGTGCCATTTCTGGAATATGGAGATGGCAGTACAGAATTGTACGAGCAGTGGTGCAATCCATGAAATCTGGGAATGTTAGGGCACACACTCTCCTGCACTCGCACAGTTTTTGTGATCTGGTTCCTAATTAAAGTAAAGCAAATTCCCTTGCAATAATAGTTCTACGGTCTGCAAGGTCCCACTAATGGCAACACGGTGCTATACAAATCTTTGCTAATATTAGCAAATATAACATTACACGACATCACCTGGAATTTCAGCGAAGACTGCGTAGTTAGTATAGAACAAAGGACAAAGGGACAGATTTACAGCTGGGTATCCGTGGATAGTCGTCTGATTGGTGGCAGAGGCGGTAAATCCATAGGAGGATCTAGAGACTGAACTTCCATCAATAACCTATCCTGATAGAGGAGGAATGCTGCTGGCGGATTCGCCTGTGGATTATGCACTTGTGCCAACAAACCTGAGGATTTCCTATTGCTTCCCAGCTCCAAATCAGACCCTCCGTGGGTTTTCCGTTGAGTTCTCATATCAGGATACCCTCCGACGGTGAGATTCTCATTGGAGGTGAAAGGCGGGTATGCTGCCGCCATCCATACAAAGTGGGTCGCCACATGCTAGATGGAAAGCACGTGAAAAATCCACCACCGCAGCCCAAGAATGCACTGCTCACTACCATACAGAAGCCCCAAACGGCATCTGACTTTCTGAGGAGTTGTGATGACTTGTGTGCCTTTGGAAGGAAAACGATCCTACAATCTGTGAGTTTGATAAAGGCCAAGCAGCCAAAATTGTTGTTTTACAGGCTTCAAATCTTAATTATTATTTCGATCTTCGTGGTTAACAAGTCATAATCGTGTTGACACGCTTCCATTGTGGTCTGGTGAGAGTGGCCGCAATCAGAGAGCATTAACAACAAAAATGTGAAACATCCCAGCTGAGGTTTTTGAGGGAAACTTAAGTCCAAACAGCAGTCTAGGCACCGAAATATCTTCTTTAATGAAGTTTCTAGACAGGGACGCTTCACGAGGGGCCATGGCCTCTCTCTGACCCTGCTTATCAGAGGCTCCGTCACGCGCCGCTCCTCCAGCTGGGTGAGTGAAGCAGGTGGGTTCAGATAAACGAATCCACACACACTCTGTGAAGTAAATCCCCTGTTGCAGAAGACGCCTGCCACCTTCCTTCGCCCACCTGCGCATCCGGGCTCGGAATCCCGGAGAAGAAGCGGTCCATTATTAGAAGGCCGAGCGCCGCGAGGTAGTCTCATATGAGACACGCTCCGTCAACGACGCCTTACTTCCTGTAAACCGATGTCAGCCTATCTGCGACAGGGATTAACATCTCTCCACTGGGCCTACCAACGCGCCAGCAGCACGGAGTGCAATTAGCATGCTTTGCCGAGCAGGAACAGGGCCTCTTTTAGGTTTATCTGTCACATGGGGGCGATTCAAGCTGTGTGCGATGTCTCCCTCGGCACGAGCTTCAGGGCGTAGGTTCTATTGGTGCAGGAACTGTAGTGGCACCAGAGCTCAGGGGACTAAGGGGCCCACTGAACCCTGATTTTTGCTCTATTTTATGATTCATAAACCTTTGAGGGTGCCCGCTGCGGCCAGTCCGGCCCTGAGTGCGCTGCAGCTCTTTGCAGGGTTCTCACACAGAGAATGTATACGTTTGGGCGAAGTTCTGAAGGTGCTGTGCCCTTCTCCATATTTACAAAGCAGCGGTATACCTTAACGCCGCCTTGTAAATACGGCCTCTTTAAATGTATCACTATGCGTGAAAGGGGCGTTCCACCGCAACACCCATTGCTTTTTGACACTGCCCCAGATTTACAAGGAGGTGTAAATCTGAGGCAGCGCCAAGAACTAATGCCATGCAATAGCAGGCATTAGAATGGCGCAACGAGGAGAAATACTTTTATTTCTCCACGTTTATGCTTTTTCTATGTCTACTGCATTCTGCAGCACACACAGAAAGAGCAAACACCATTATTGATTGTTTATGTGCAGAAGGGCACACCTTCCTGCACATAAACCATAATTCCCTGCAAGGCAGGCACCATTGCACTATGGTGCAAGGATGCCTGCATTAGCGCTAGGCAGCTACTTTTAGCGACAGCGCTAGGGACAACACAGGGGTGAGCCATATTGTTGTAAATATGGTGCAGCCCTGCATTTTGGAAATGGCGGAGTGTGGCGCTGCCAAATGTGGCGCAGCTCCACGATCTGCCATTTTCTTGTAAATATGTCAACCAAGACTGCAGGTAGTCCAAATCTAAATTATACTTGTTCAAGGGGCGTATCTGTCCATGGTGCAACCGGACCTTTGGCACTGGGGCACCGAGACATGGGGCACCCAGCGAACCTTGATAATTCCTGTTCTTTATGGCTCAACCAGTTGCGAATGGAGGGCCCTTCTCCGTGCCTGCTCTATGGCCCTTGGCACACTTGCTACTCTGACTCGGCATTCATTCAATCATGCTTCTGCTCGCAGTGTCTTGTGACTTCAAGAGGCATCCAGTGTGTGGTCACAACATAGCTCAAAACCCCAGCAGACATCTTCAAACAAAGAAACACTCTAGAATGCCTGCTGCTGGTGACTGCTAGATGCAGGGCTGAGTACACAGAGTTAGCGCAGACATCTTCAAACTTTAGGGTGCGTCCCCCCAGGGATCCGTGGCTGCGTTCCCAGGGGATGCGACTGTCTCAGTAAATACTTGTAAATTAAGATGGCGTGAAAGCGTGACCGTGTTTACTTGGCGTGTTTCCAGGATGTTTTCATGTACATGCAGCCATTAAATGTAAGCATGGAAACGGAGATCCTAGGTTTCATGAGTGCGGGAGTCACCCAGGCTGGAGGCAGGGTAGTGACCTGCATGAACATTAGCAGGCATCTTTCTGATGTTTAAATCGCCGCCGGATTGAGCTGGCTACATTGACCTCCGGGAGCGGACTTTATGGCACCTGCTAAATACCGGGTTGCCACACAATCACCATATTGTACAAATATGACCCCTGCACAAACGGGTTTTGATGGGGCGGCATATTGTAGGTCCCTCGAAATGACAGCCTAAATCTGTGCTCATCTCGCGAAATAACTGGGACATTTACGAAAACAGCATTTTATATGTTTGTACAAGTGCGCACCACTGTCTAATGTTCGTTTTTCAACGCTGACCCGTTTTTTAACGTATATTTATAATCTGTGCTGACTCTGCCCATGTTGCAGCTGTAGCGCCCCTTTTTCTAAAGCGCCAATGCCCTAAAGGCGTGGTATTCATTTACATTGCCTGTGAAATGTCGAGGAGGCGTCTCACCTGAGGAGGATTCAACGACTCTTGAAACCCGCACAAAAGCATCTGATGTTCTGTTCCACATCACTTACGCAGTATCCGTCGTTCGGTGAACTAGCGCCCCTGTGCTTTGATGTGCTGTCTACCTGCCTGCGCCTGCTGCGTCACTGACAGCATGCCTCTCAGCATTCTCCCCTCGGAGTCATAGCTGTCTGTCACTCTCTCCTGGGCTTCAGACGTCTCCATTTCATGCTCCGCTTTGTCGGCAGTATCTGTCTCCTCATCGCATCCACAGCGCACTCTGTTGTGCGATAAAAGTCAATTAGGCAATTATCTGTCGCCCACCGGGAAGCAACTGATAAGAGACCTGTGGTGTCTGCTCTCGCGACCCACAGGCGCTGTCACCACAGGCCGCCATCAGCAGCAAAAACATTGCAAATGGCGCCACCGCCGGTCAACTCTACTCCTGAAAAGGCACAGTTCGCTTTCATTTAATGTATGTATGTGTTCATTCATAAATCAAAGATGACCGTGCATTGTGATTGCCCTCGGGTCCCCCTGAGCGGTCATGCAGACTAAAGAAAAAAAGCATTGGCAAAGCCAATATGTCTGTTCTTGGCGAGCATGCTTTTTTTATTTACTTTTTTTGTAAACATGTACAATTACATTTAAAAACAAAAAAGAAAAAACATATGAATGGCACAGTCTATAGCTGCCTTGTATATTTAAAAAATAAAAAAATGACTCATTATAAAAATAATAATAAAAAAACAAGGAATGAAAACAGAAATCAAAGCAGAGATTAACCCAACAGCCACAAAAACGGACTACTTTTTTGGCAGCTGTGCACATGCGCGCAAGTGAAGGTAAAAAAAAATCCTATCCCTCACTGTGAGAGGCAGTCAGTGCATGAAGTTGGTCGATCCACTGCCCCATGCGCGAAGCTGTGGCGGGAGAATTCAAAATGTGAATGACACTTGAACAATCCAAAGGTGTGTAGAGCTGACTGAAAGCCACGTATGCATGTGTTTTTCTATGAGTCTTTATTAAAACATAAGGCTAGTACGGCAACTAAATCTGTTTCTAGTCTAGGCAAAATGTCAGTTCTTTTTTATTTTTTATTTCAATATTCTTTATTGATTTTCACAAAAGCAGACAAAAAGCCTGTAACAGGGTTAGCATGAGATATCTAAGGCAAAGTTATAAGTATACAATCATAACGTGAGGTTATTACGCCTACGAGTCTTGCCCAGATAGAAATCATCCCGAACAGGCATGCCAGATTGTTCATTTATTCAAGGAGTGCTACTTTGATTGTGAGGCCCTTTGTGCCAGGTTGCTTCAATGGGCAATGCATCCAAAAGGGGAAAAAACCTTCTCTTCAATAAGTCGTCCATCACCAACACTTAGGATTTTAGAATGCTGCTTTGTTTTAAACTTATGTTTAGGTTAGGTTTAAGGTTCCTCCCTGCAAGAAGAGAGTGAAACGAATCATTTTCAGGGTGGCTAGGATCAAAGTTTGTGACTGACAACAAACTGAGGAGTTTATGGGCGTTCACAACTTTTCAGAATTTCCTCTGTGGTAGTTTACTACTAGTTTACTACCACAGATTTCCCCATATTTGTAGCAGTGAAACCTGCAGTATTACAACCATTTACACATTTTCTGTAAATTCCTGATACGTGTAAATGAAGCCATTTTCAGCTGTAAATATTTTAATGTATAATCGAAAATGCCTTTGTGAATCAAACCCAAGAACTCTATCTTATGTTTTACATTTTATCATGACCCTGCTCATTGATGTTTACACCCATATTAACTCAATTATTCTAATGCCTTTATCCTTTATAATTTTGGGCAAGAACCCAGTGTAAATAATTTTTAAGTTAAAAAAGTGTCCACAATCCATATGTTTAAAATATATATACACACTCTCTTTCTTTCTCTCTCTCTCTCAGTGCCAACCTATCAAAGTGTGGCAGTAGACATCAGCACGCACCCCACTAAATGGTCTTTTTTTCTCAGTCTCCGAGGCATTGAATGTTTAGTTAGTATTGTACACAGCTCTCAGCAGCTGCCTTAACCTACAGCACTATGCCACAGCGCTATCTAATGAGGTGGACGCAACGCAGTGATAGGAAAGAATCCCTAGCCCCGAGCCAAAGGATTAAGCTATCCAGTTGCCTGACAATGTACAGATTGGCTGTAAGTGATCTAAGCTCAGGGGCAGGGCAGACAGAACTGCAGCACAAGAAGGGGCGGGGCCTCCCTGAATCTGTTTCTACTTTTAATGGTCAAATGTTTCTCAGAATAATTTCAAATTATTAGTGGTTTTCAAAACAACACCAATCATACCAAGAAAGTTAAATGGTATATCTGGACAGAATAGGCCTCATGTAGCGGTGGAATAGTTTCACTGAACGTTTAGGGGGGGTGGACATTACTTGTGGTTGAAAGCTCGTGAAAGTGATGCTATGGCAGTCCCCTGCAAGGGACATCATGAGACTAAAACGTTTCAACTCTTTGGTGATTTAGTAACAGGTCTGGGCAGGCCTGACTCCAAGCAAAAACGGAACCACGGGGAAAAGACAAACAACAGCAGAGTCAGCACCAGCCAGAACACAACGTAGAGTGCTTTGACACCACCTCTTCATTTAACGTGGCATAGAAATCAAAACAAAGGCAATCGTCAAAACCAAATTTGCAAACATCAAAGGAAGGATCCTAGGGCTTTCGTAGTGACAATATCTCACAGAACGAGGGAATGCACTATGTCTATGATTTGTAGCCTTTCTCAAGCGTTACCTACATATGTGATCAGGGGCGTAGGTTCCATTGGTGCAGCAGGTGCAGTGGCACCCGGGTCCAGGTGGCCGAGGGGGCAATCGATGTCTGCTTTTTGTTGTAATTTTAGAATTCACACAGCAGACAGGGGCCATTTCCTTCCATCACTGGGGTCCATGACACACAGCGAAAACTCTGCATCACAGATGTGTGACCAGCCCCATACAATGTGGTTGTCCACAATGGACATGCGTGTTTTTAAAGAGACAGGTGTGTGTTATGTGCTGCGCTACCTGGTCCAGTATGCACTCCTTTAAAGCATTAGCCTACTATTAGAAGCGTTCCCCAAGCCCTCCCATTACGTACACACTCGCAGTGCATTGCACAGTGTAGACCTACTTTCTATAGCTGCTCATTGCACATCTACCCATACTGAAGGAAGAAACAGAAACTCACATTCAGTCACTCCCTGGCCATACTCTATCCTGCACATATGCACATGCCCCCCTCATCAGTTCTGTCCTTAAATGTGAGACTAATTTCACTTATAAGAAGGGGCCGTCATTTTCCCGGGCTACTTGAAGAGTGAAAGCGCGCATGGCACACTGAATGTTTCAGGAAAGAATGTCATGCCTGCAGTAAGAAAATTAAAGTATTAAAGAAAATAGTGCTTACAGACAAAATAAGACATATCGTGTAACAACAAAAGTAAAAGGGCCAGTCCTCGTGGGAGGTTATAAATGAAGACAAGGCGGTACTAAGGAGAGACTAACAAGCCTATTAACGAATCAGAAGCAGCATTTACAAAGAACAATGACACAAGCCAAAGAAAAATATGGGCAGATAGTGGGCGGAGCTTCAAGTCCATACTCCAATACAGCATGCTTCGCAGAGCTGCGCATGTGCTGCCCAGTCTCGACCTAAAAACTGTAAAAATATAAAACTTAGAGTCTTATTGTGTGAAGAGCACCTGCTCATCAGTGCAAGTTACGCTGTGCCTGCCACACTTGAAGGGTGAGCATTCCGCTTCGTCTTGTGTGCCATCGCCCCATAGAAACCCTGTGCACACATCACCAGCAATGTGACCCATGGCAGCACATCCCTGGGTATTTGCGGAGGCCATTAAAGGCATAGCGGGCTTCACTGCCTGTGCACAGAGCAGCTGCACCGCTGCAGTATCATGTGGGTACACCAAAGCATTGACACAGCAAGGGTACCAGAGGCCCTCATGCAAGTAGGAAAATGACCCCTAGCTTCAGAGTGTTAGCAAATTACAGCCATAATTAGTGTCAGGGGGCACCTCACGATGCCCTAGGTACCGGTGCCACGGCAACTGCTGCAATATTGATAGATATTCTCTCACTTCAAGCAGCCTTTGGAAGAAGTGCCAGCACGTGCGTGAGCCCACGCCTAGGGGTCAAAGACTCTGTACCATTCAGTGATGGTTTACAATGTGAAATACCCACGACAGGCCTGTATGTGAGTGATGCTCGGTATGTGAGAAGTCATCAGGCCTTCAACTATTATTGGCGTGAGTCCATATTTCCTCTGGCAACCAGGGCCAATTGTTTGGTTCTTGTGTCTCCTTCACCACAGTTGGGCTGGGAGCAGAGGATGAAATTCATCTCTGATTTTATCTAAACGTCTGACTGCAGTGGTTGACATAATGTATTTTTAATCCATAGCTGCATGGACAGTTATTCAGGCTCTGGCCTGTCTTCTGTCAAGTAATGAGATCCTCCTGGCTCAGGTCCAGCGGTAAAGGGACATTCCCAAAAGTGTATCACTCTCTCCTGGGTGGATCCCTCTTGAACACATCTGCGAGTATTTCCATCCTTCTTGCCAAGATCCAATAACTTGGAAATTACTTTTTTGCTGAAAGACAATTTGTCATACTATTAAACTTAATCACAGATATTTTCGAGTTTAATTAATTGTGGTAAAAGGAGGGTTCTAGGAGACTGGAGCATCGGAATCATGTCGGTGAAGATGCTAGTTTTGAGCGGAGTGCGCACCAGGCCAAACCCCAGCGCGCCTATAGCATCTTGTTAAATTCTCCATTACTCTGCTCCCCTCCCTGCTAACTGCTTCTTGGCGCTCACCCCACGATTCCCTACGATTTAAGGCAGGGCAGGAGCTACAAGAGCAAACATTGCTTTTACTTCAATAATGTATTGCTTAATAATCAGAGTTGTGTGTAATGATTTACGGAGAGTCAAATACAACTTCCCATTAGAAATGACTCCTGAAATGTAAGCAACATCTTATGCACTGCTCAGCGATGCTTCTGGTGGCCATCGAGTAACCTAGTCAACAGTTTGAAGTTTGTTTTTTTATCTTCCCTTTCTCTGCTTGATTAAAAGACTTTAGTGCCTGACTGAAGGATGCAAAATATTAATTAATATTGCATAGAGAGAAGGTGATCCCTGGTTGAAATGACGAATTACACCTCCATACACTCCAAAAGTGTGCCCGGGATCTGGATGCAAATTGGTGTGCTTGGTTGCTCTTTTCAGGGGTATGAAGCCCTATATAAATGCTCCAACTTTTCCTTCCTCCTTCCATTCCAATATCATTCCCTTATGGCCAAAAACTTCCCTGGCCTCCTGGAGGGTAGAATCCTTCGTAGGAGGCAGCAGGAAGGGAACTGACGTCTCTGTGCACTGGGGTGCCCGGCTCCACCCTCACTGACTGACCTTTAGGCTGAAGGAAGGGCGTTCTCCAGGACCCTGCTGATCTAAATGTCTCCAAGAAATCATAAACAGAGGTCACATCCTTAATCATGCGACTCCCTAGTAGGAACCGCCCACCTAAAACGACCAACCAAAGTGTTGCATGCTCCTGCAGTCAAATACTACCTGGTTGGGCATTTTAGTGCAACACGGTTCCAATCTCCCAGGAGGCTGGGAGCTATCCTTGCACAATCAGGTTCAATAGTGCTTAGAAGCACATTACTTTTCTTTCATCAGAGGAACTACAATTTTGTACCTTCTGCACTATATATTCTTTCATCTTTCCATTAAATTACTAAAGACAGAGGGGACTGGGTGCAAAACAAGTTGCCTAGACAGTTTGTCCTGCAACCAGTCAATGAATTAGATGGAGTATACTGAAATAATAATAGCTTGTTTCTTATCTAGCACTTAATACCGCATTTGTTTGCCATTTCAAAGCACTAGAAACAGCATGTCACAAGGACCAATTTAATTGAGCTATTTTAGTGATATCAGAAAGATGAAAGGCTGAGCGGGTGACCAGGATTCAAACTAGTGACCTGCGGCTGACCAAGATAGGAGTAGAAAGCACTTAATTCACTGAAGTATTGTGCGGGGACTCCTGAAGTTCAGAAGCACGTGTTGAAAGTGCACACCAGTCTTCACATATTCAGCAGGAAGCATTTCAAGGAAGCACATTATATACATTTGATTTTTGAATAGCGTCTAAAATGATTTATGTGCAACTGTGGTGAATAGGAGCCCTTAACATCAGTCTTGAATTACATTTTATTGCAGACCCCAGTCACAGTTCAACCTATTTACAAACGCTTCTGGGTTCATACCTGACTTATGTCAAGAACCACACTTAAACTTTGTGAATGCTGTGGCTAATGCCAGAATTCAGGTTATGCTTTGGAAAGGCAGGCACAGACAGCCGGAACATATTTTACCGTACAGGGAGTACTGTACAGTCTTGTAATCTCCTGGAGAGGCTTAAGAAGCACACAATGTCTACACCTTAATGGAAGCAATGAATGTTCAGTGCAATTACTCTGATTCAGCAGAGGATGGCGCCACTCCAGTCGCATGGTGTGCTCTGGCGCGGAAAGTAAGCTGCTCCCCCACCAGGTATATTCCTAATTCAGCTGTAGAGCGGAGCTGCCAGACGCCGCAGTATCTACAGCCCACAGACTAGTATTATCAACCCCATGGTCAAGCGCTTTTACGTGAGACAGTTTGGTGTCAAGCACAATACAGACTACAGCCTTCAAACTGGTTAGTTTTTCACTTAACATGAATAACTAAAAATTTCACTTTGGAATAAAATGTTATTTTGGAAACAATAGTGGTCCACAACTACTCTTAAAACCGCTTTGCATTCTATTGCAATAGTATCCATTAGAATGACTAATATTGCATCAATGGTCTGGGTACAACAATAACATACAGCACTTCACCATTTGTTCCATTAATGGACTTTATCAAGACTCCTATGTCCAGTGAATGCACTCGGAGTCAATGTGCTAAGTGCTGAGAACTCTGGTTATCCATGCTTGCAGGTCTAATCTGTCTGATAATAGTTCTCATTTTCCGCTGGAATTGTTCCTTTTATTTATTTTCATTGATTTCTCAAGTTGCAAAGTGGTAAGAAGGGACTTCTCACAATGAGTAATCAGTTGCAGAGACTTGACAAGTTTGGCAGTAAATAGTGAGTGTAATCAATGTCTGCTACTCATCTGAAGAAAGATCTTACTTGTGGCCCTGTCCTTTAAAAAGAAGGGGTTGTCCCTGACGCAACATGTAAATGTCCTGGTGCCGAGTGCATTCCTTGTTCACCACCCCTTAGTCGGGAGGCCCCAAGGATCTGTCTCTATCCCACCTTCCTCAGGACATTAGATCCTCATTTGGTTTTGCAATGTTATTTTGAAATGCTTTTGCAAGTATATTTACATTATACTGCAGCACTCATACATGTTCACTGTGTGATATTCACTTTCATTTAACCGTAGTTATGAAGGACTCAATGTACAAGGCTCACGTTTAGTTGTCATGTTTTCTGCCTGCTGTGCACTTCTCCTCTTTCTCCTTGCAGGAGCCAAGCTGTACCAGCCAACATTAATTAAAATGTCGTTCTTGTTTAGTTTTCATGGGAATGGTTATATGTGTGTGTTACTTGGAGAGTGAAATAATAAGACACACGCCTGCAAGTGGGAAAGTCCTGACCGAGTTGTATTATCCCGCGATAGATATCCAACGGAAGGCCGTACAGCAGAGATTCCGTTGTCTGGTGGTCCTGGAAAAAGACTGAAAACTTCATTATCACAATGTTGATTTAATTTATGACAATTTTACATAGTTTGCCCTTGCAATTGAAATTTTGAATTGATTTGAACCATATTGACTAATGCATTCATGAATTGATTACTGATTTACGACTAATTTGAATAATATGAGTTTTCAAGTTAGCTAATCTGTTACTAAACCATCATGGTTAGCAAACCTAAAACATTCTGTCATTTTTGGGGGCAGATGTGCTTCACTGTCTTTAAATGTATTGATGTGTTCTGTCACGCCTTAGTCCAGAACTAAAGGTCCACATGCTTGAGTGCAGCTTGTACTTGAGTTTGCACCAGAAATCTGCTTGGCACAGATCTGATGTAGGTTATCTATGCCTGTTGAAGGCCCACAGTTCTTCAAACATATTACATGTCCTCATGAGAGTCTCTCCGGCAGCCAGAGTCTAAGGATTACTATTTCTTTTTATCATGAATATGAAGTCATTCATAACCACTGCAGAAACACAGTTCCACTTGCTCAGTTCAGGAAGAATCGGGCAATAACTCCCATGGGAAGCGGCTGAATCCCTCTTTAATTCACCCTTTTTCAGTAAGAATGGTGTCTACAGCTGTTCATGGGATCATCCATATACATACAAGTGACAACATGAACATTCTTGCAACATGGGCACTCTTCATCCATGTAGTTGGTCTCAAAGCTCCACAAAGAAACAACAAGAGCAGTCTCTTTAGGTACAGCAGAAAGCACAACATAAAAGATTAGGATATGGAAAGGCGGGCATTGCTCCACGCCACTCCACCTCATCACTTATCCTTTCCAGTTGGTGCCACGTCACATTCTTGCATGCTCCATGTGATCCGCACTTCTTTACTGCACTTAAATCCCCATGTGTTCACTCATAGCTTTAATTAAGCCAGCACCATGCACTTCTATCATGGATTATCCTCTTAATCCTAGCAGAGACACTCCCGCCCTAACAGAATTAAAAAACCCACTTCCTTTGCGTTTGAAACTTCCAAGCACTTATCTCCATTTTTGCCCCTTTGGCTCTGCTACTAAAGCATAAAGAAGTATTTATTAATAGTGCAAACCTAGCCATAAGGGTAACAAAGGGCTGAACAATACGTACAAGACTGTAAACTGAATGAGGTAAGGAAGGGAGGTATGGAAAATTGGACATTAAGCAACATTCTGAATTGATGTGTTTTCAAGTCTTTTTGGAAGTACTGAAAGCTAGGGATGTGTCTTAGATTGCCCATAATGAAGTTGCATAGTCTCAGTGACTGGCAAGAGAAAGACTGGTTCATTGCCTTTGATTTTTTCATTTTCAGTACTTTCAAGAACTGGCGCCATTTACTTGTAGTGCCTCTTTTTCTCCTGCTATGTGTAGATGGCCTTTAAGATACCCTCGGAGGCCCAAATATATGGCTTTTGAATGATGCATGGCACTTTAGAGTGGATTAAAGCTTTCAAGGGTAGAGAGTAAAGGTCTTTAAAAACTGGTGTGATTTGACCAGATTTCTTAGTGCCTTTGACAAGGCAGCACCTGTCTGAATTATGGCTTTGGGGTGGGACCTAAAGGTGAATTGAGCTGGCCAACTAAATGCTTGCACAACTGTTTTGAATTGTAGGGGAAAAACTGATGGGTTCGGTTTTGCTGATTTTGAAGATCTGAGCATTCATTGCTAAGGATTGACCTATGATGAAGCCAAGTGATATGAAGAATGGGACCTAGAGTAAGATGTCAAGTTCTGTGAGAGCTACAATCTGTTCACAAACTGTAGAGGCAAAACTAAATATTTTTGACCACAATATAATTACACAAGAATATTGTGTCAAAAATATTATCAACAAAAATATAAATGTAACATACTTTGGGCCTCATTATGATGTTGGGTGGACTGCCACCGACAGGCTGTTGGTGGCAGTCCACCCGACGCCAGGCCATTTGTCCGACTGCCGCATTACCATGCTGGCAGTCGGACAGCAGAGGTCGGGGGGAAAGACCACTGTCTCCAACTGGATCCAAGATTCGTTGGGGCAGCGGTCGGAATCCTATTCCTACAAAGGAGGCGATGCCTGCGCAGGCACTACTGTAGGGATTAGGATGTCCCTTTCTGACTACCTTTTCATGGACTGCCTTTTCAGACTTTGGAATCCACAAGTAGGGACCTCACCCCCAGGGCCACTGCTAAGTGGCCATGGCGACACATGCAGTGCCCCCCCACACATTCATGCACAGTGTGCCGGGCACCACATGGTGCATGAGACACGGTGTATGGACGTGCACAAAGTGCTTTTTTCTACTGTGGCTTGTGCTGTGGCCCTTTTCCTGGGTCGTAGCACAAGCCGTAGTAGAAAAAGGCACTTTCCGACCGCCGTGCTGGTGGTCTCATCCATATTTGGGCTGAGATGACTGCCGACTCACTGTCGGACGGTCTCCTGCCCGATACAATGAACATAAAAGCTCCTTACAAATAAAAACAATAATTTATATTTTCACTAGGTTTGCACACTAATCTCCTACAAAACCAACAACTAATTACTAAACTATAAATTACTAATTATACCGCAAAAAAATTTAATTACACATTAAAAATCCCAAAATGTACTTACTGTAATATAACAATTAAGAAATTAAATGAATAAATTACCAGTCCTTACTTGATTAAGATAAAATGTATTTAAAAATTTGAATTTCGTCTTTAACAAGCATTGAAAGTTTAAGTTAAAGCAATTCTGTTTGTAATTAGGTGGCTTTTTAGCTTTGCTTTTATTAGTGTTTTTCAAACCTTCATATACATAACATGCATATGCATGCATGTATGTATGTATATGTATGCATTTATATTTGTATTTATATAGATATGCAGATTATATATATATTTATATATGTATTTATATATACACATACATATATATAAATGCGTATGCATATATCTGCATATATATATATGTGCATATGTGTGCGTTTAGAGAGGTAGAGAGGTAGAGGTGTAGCGGTAGAGGTGTAGAGGTGTAGAGGTAGAGAGGTAGAGGTAGAGAGGTAGAGAGTAGTAGAGAGAGAGAGGTAGAGAGAGGTAGAGGGGGTGGGGGCGACGTGTTGAAAGCCACCCCAACATTCTCCACCCCCTACACACTCACACTGTAGTTTATGGCATCAAAAGTTAGGTTTGACGACTTAAACTAGTCCACGCAAACCTCTAATGGTTTTCTTTCTTATACCTCTTTCCATGGCTTAATTATCCGTTATAATTTCTTAATCACATCAGCTGATTTAGGATTGTCAATATATGTCATGCCTACCCTCTCACATAATAACGGCTGACCCTGTCCCTGAAGCACTCGGAGGCTGCCTTTGGGGGTTACAGTGCCTTACAAAAACAGCCAACAAATAAATAAATAAGTTTGAGGAATATGCTTCAAAACAAGTTACATGGAAACAAACCTAAAATATGCCAATTAGCCGTCAAAGATACTAATAGCAAGACAATGCCCCCTCACCGCCCAACCATGCCCAGATGCAGGTGATGCAGTGGCGAGGCAGGTGATACGAGTACAAGAGCGTGACGGGGAGTGGAGGGCATCGGACAGCGTCAAAGCCCGCTCTGACCCCTGGGCTGCCCCTACCTACAAGCCAACGCTGCACAAAAACACACTGAAAGGAAACCAGTGGGAATCGATGCAGACATCTGCAAAAGTTACCGTATTCAATCGCAAAAGCGGCCCAAGGGCAGAGCAGGACTCCACAGCGCGCACCAACATACCGTTATGTCAGTGAAATGTGTTAACACAACTTTTCCGACGGGTAATGCCTACTGTGTTCTTTTAACGGCAGCGATGGTAACACACAGACAGATGCCATGCCGAACTACAGAACAATAATTAAGATATTCTCATCATAAAAACAGCTGTGATGTTAACGTGCACAATCAATTCAGCTCTTCTTTAATGAACACACTATGTAGCACTCTGACATCCTCATACGGCTGGCTACATACTCGCAAAGGACGGAGTAACTAATGCAGCCCACTTCTGTTGGCCCCCTCAAGCAGGCAGCGGCACCCTCACTTACCCTCACTCCCGTACTGCTTGCTATTGTTCGCTCCCATCCTGAAGATTTCATACCCTCACCGACATCCCAAAGCAGAGCAATCCCTCAAGCAACGCAAAAACAGCTCCACACAACTTCCCACCGGCAGATTCATATTCGTGTAGCCAGGTCTGGAGTGCGTAAAGGAAACGTAGGGTACATGTTGCTCCCAGCCGGCTGCCCCGCTCACCTTCAATGCAACATCCAAGAGGCTTTCCTGAAACATCCAAAGAGATTTCCTCCGGCACCCGAGCTCCCTCTAGCTCCTCTGCCGTTGGAAGCGCACTTTCTGTTTCCCTTTGGCATTACCTTAATACTCGAAGTGGGCCGCCTCTCACAATTCTGCTCCGTACCGAAGGAACGCAGCTTAGTAGGCACTCATATAGGCAACACATCCATTTCAACGGAGAAGCGCGACTCGGAGCACAGCCATTGGATTGACCTGTCACTCACAGCCACGACACGAGCTTATCCAAGCACGTTCCGCTTTCACTTTACTCCTTTGTGAAAGGTTTGTTATCTTTATGGGGCCATGTGTTTGAAACACATGGCCCCATAAAGATAACAAAGCTTTTGCGACGACAGTAAGTCAAGTGAGCTAGTCCAAGTGGGACGGCTCAAATAGAGAAAACTGTACGTCAGCAAGTGCTCTTTCCCAATGGCTGTCCGCCGTTTAGCATAAACGGTGACGCCAGCCAATGGGAAACAGGGGCGGGGCTTAAAGCCCGATACTGACACTGACCATAATTCATTAAATCTCGCCAGCGAGCCTGCGCATGTGTGCAGTTTTATGCTAGGCTGGACCTAAAACCGACACTAAATTATATTAAATACCAATTCATGAATTAAATAATTTGCATAATTACCAATAAAATAGTTTATTTTCATAAAATGCACTTAAAATAAAAAAACAATAATTTATCATTTAAATAGCTTCCCACCCTAATCCCTACCAACACAACAACCAGCTACTAAATTAAAAATGACCAATTAATGTAAAACTATTTTAATTAAACACTAAAACTCACAAACTATAATAAAAAATATCAAACAATTATACTTGTAATACTAATACCCCAAAATAATATAACTAATTTATATACTAAATTCATAAACATTTATATTTAATACAACTATATTAAAGGAGAAGAAAAGAATACTTATATTGATATTTAAAAAACATAATATTATATACCTAAAAAAGTATATTCTTTCTTCCTATATTCTGTCCCATGACCTTTCTGGCTTGACGATATTTTAACATAATATTGTTGCCCCTCAATATATTTGAAGCAATATTTTGCTTATGCACCACTGTAGGTATCAAATCATTGGAATGCATTAGGAAGAATTCAATTTGTATTGGGTTTAGTTTTAAGGAAAAAGAGGACCTCCAACTGAGGATTTTTTCTCAAAAACATATCCGTACTGATAGGTCTAATATATATTTTTTCTTTTTTTAACTTTATTCAGATAAAAACATATCCATGAAAGAATAAACTCATTGCAATATTAAAAACATACAAAATTATATGTTAAAAAGATAAATTTGTCATTTGTTTATGCTTGTGTCACCATTCATATCTCAATCATCAATCACCAAGTAATTTATTTTTTGGGAAGCTACCTGCAACCGGACTTATGATCACTAAAGTAAATAAATACAGCAATTCTGTTAGAAAGACAACCTCGCAACAAATAAATAGAAATGCAAAATATAACTAAATAACATTCAGCTGAAATTCTTTGCCTGTCACAGTACAACTGAGAAAGCATTAAAGTAGATAAAGAAAACCACCCTCTGATCATGGACTGTCACCACGATCCCCGTGCTGCTTTTCAAGTCTAATCTCCTGTTGCATCATTCCTCTAAATCGTTCAAAGGATCCTCTGGATTTTTAGAATCCTTATAAAATATGACCTCATCCCTGGCAAGCCTACATAAAGTGTGGCCTGGCTTTTTGAGATGATGCATTTAAAATTAAAATAATTAAAAGACCTGCAGCAAGGATTGCCATTGTTTTTTCAGTGCTGGTCTCATCGTACAGTGAAACGGAGAATATAGATCTAATTGCTAATTTCAAGCCATAGTGGAATGGCCGACCATTACCTCTTAGACCAAATCATTACTCAGCATCTTCTCACACAGCTTTATTCATCTGGAGAAATATAGCTGGCCACACACTCTAGTCAAGATGATCTTAATGGGTGAAGCACGGCCAACATTCCTCATATGGGTGTGGGGAGCACTTGAAAGCAGGGCTGAGGCAAAGGAACATCTGACCACCCTAAGTCCAACTCAAGGAATTTTGCCAACCTCTACAAGCACACACAGTGGTTTTGGTTCTTCCAAGCTGTCTTCAAAAGTACCATGCACATACCTCGCTGTGCATGGTCTTCCCCACAGTAATGTTGCTTTCTGCAACGTCTTCCAGCTCCTGAGTGCGCACTCCTGACACTTAGTTGCTAATATAGCTACTCGATTTCTCAATGTTACCTAATTTGTTTGCCCTATCTACTTACAACTGGAAGCTGCCTGTGAGAATAAACAAATCTGTGCAAAGGTTTCCCTGAAATATTTTTTTTGATCTTGGGTTGGTCCCATCAAAATATAAAAAGGTTCAATTTTCTAAATGATATCAAAATATGGGCTTGAGTTTGTAATTTAATCATTTGCGATATTGATATTCACTGATGAACTGACAAAAACAACTATGAAACTTCACTTGTATTCCATCCAGGTCCACATCCAGGTCCTTCAGAAGTCAATCACAAAGTGGGAAATATTTTTGCAGACTAGTAAAGTGCACTGATAAAACAACTGTCTCTTCTTTCTGATTAGGAGGAAAACTAGGTTTTTCCTGAAACATATTTTAAGTCTGGCTGGAAAGCACAGCAGACCTTATGTGTTGAGAAAAAGAGCTTTCAGGTGTACTATAGCGAGGGGCTGGGCCTCCACCCAGATGTTGGTTGACTTGCATACAGATTTCTATTTGTGGAAAGCTGTGTGCTTCCACTGAAAGACTATTTACCCTCCAAACAGCTGTGATCATTCGCTTACCCAGCGGCTTGAGTCAGGCTCTTCCACAAGCATAGCTATTGTGTTTGGCCTTTTGGTCACACACATTCCATGGATTGAACATGCACTTTAAGGTCATATGAATGCCACAGTGATGATATTAAATATTAAATTATCATGTTTGCTTTTCTCTGGTTGACATTTGTGGAAGTGTATGCTCAATATAACAGGGCTTTCTTGGTTATGATAGGGTTTGGTTGGCCAGTAACCAAAGCAATACACATGTTTGCCATGAAAAGGTATGATAAAGTTAGTGGGCCTGATTTATTTATTGTGGAAAGGATATGTTAAAGTCAACAGGCATTTAGGAGTGGATTTATTATAACTCTATTAAAATTGGCAGGGAGGTATTTTATTCCCTGGAGTTTCACAGTTTACCATAGTAGACAAGGGTTTTAGTTCACAATTTGGATAGAAGATCTGCACTGTGGGCCATAGGGAGGGCAGAAAGTCCCACTAGACATCAGGGAACAATTTGCCCAAAAAAGGAAGGGGTGGGGGTGGTCAGTCCAGGCATTGGCATGTGCCTCCACCCCAGATTTATCCCATTACTGCCCCCAGGGGCACAAAAAGCCCTCTTCACACCAGGGGAAAAAGAGGTACAAAAAAAACTCAAATAGGTGGGGGCAGCCCACCGAGTCATCAGGCTGTGCTCCTATTTCAGAATAGGCACAACAGTTTTTTCTCCCCAGCCTGGGTGAATTTACCCTAATTTTCCATGTCTCTCCTTTTTCAAGTGTTTTTAGGGGTACACAATCTCCCATTTCTTTATGGGAGCTTGTGTTACAGCCGTAAGCTTCCATAGAGAAACTGGAGTATGCAACCATAACCATGTGCGGTCGCATTGTAATAACGATGTCGGGACTGCCGACCTGAGGTCATTCGGTCCTGAGACCACGACGGTGTCGGACGGACTTCATAATCGAGCCCTATGTATTCCTGCAATCAGAAGGGGCTGATGGATATAACATTATATTACCTTTGTAAATCAGCCATAGGGAGTCTAAAATCACAGGTTAAAATATTGGCACCCATTGCTATTTTTCTTACTTATTTTGATTATTTTTTAATTCATCAATTAGTTTATTTGGTAAAGCCATAAGCAATCCACACAAATGAAACCATGTGCAATTTGGATTTTTTTCTAGTCTAAACAATATATAACTTTCTGGGTTTGCCCATTGGTTTTAGGCCTGTTATCAAATGAAACTGCAAGTAGGTTTAAACCAAAAAAGTATAGGAAAATGGGCTACCACTTAGAAAGATGCAAAAACTGTGGCAAAAATATTGGTTTTCTTTTACAGCTCTCCTTTTTCCTGAAATCTGGGTAGATGTTGATCTTAGCACAGCAAACCTTTTGTTGATGCCATTTTTAGATAAAAATATGCTTTGCACAGCATGTTTTTCCCAGTTTTTGGCTATTTTCCTGTTTTGTCAAGGGTAATTCAAAAACCCTTGGTACCTTTACATTTCCCAAGATGTGTTATAAAGGACAGAATTTGGTCCCAATAAATTGTTTTTAAAAAAGTAATGAAGGCTTAAGCACAGTGCCCCAAACATCAAAAAAATCTTGCCACTGGGGCGGGAAAAGCCTGGGCAGCTTAGTGGTTAAACACCAGACCTTTTGGCATTGCCAATGCTTTTTCCCTCTGCAAAAAAGGAAAATGGAAAATGTAGTGTACTTAAGTGAGCTACAAAAAGTGTGCTCTATGCAAAACAATATCTCAACCAGAGAGTAAACTGAAGGCTCATTAGTGTCTGCATCACCCAGATGAGGGTACCGCGATGACTGCTAGTGGTGAATGGCAAGTGAATGCTTTGGAAGGTATTGTTAGTGTCATATTGATTAATGAGTCCTGTCTTGTACCTTTGTCCTAGGCCTGAAACTTGTAAACATGGACCAATGTAGCCTCAACCTGAAGACAATACCTAACATACCTTTGTATTATGCCCAAAGAAACCAGAAAATACATCCAGTTCATTCCTCACAGATCTTTAAACAGCAGCCCATACCTCTGTGTCACTGTGACCCTACGATGCAAACACACTCTCTTAAGAGCCTTCACTTGGCCTTGTGAGGAGTCTTCAGTTCATGTGCATGCATGTGCGTACACGCATGCACGTGATGCATACATGCCTGTGTGAACCCATCCTAAGCAGTTACACAGCCTGTGCATGAAAACTGCATGGTGATTTGGTTGGTCACATTGTTGTTTGTTTGTGTATCCTCAAATCTTTGCTAAAATGTTAAAATATTAGAGCACTTCAAATTTGGATAAAGGCACTACAGACACTCTAAGCCAGGGGTCTTCAAACTAGGGGGGGGGCCTCAAGTGATTCTGGTGGGGTGGGGCGAGGGGGGAGGGAGGGACAGGCTCTGGCCAAAACAAGCATTATGCTGATAACAGTGCTTTGTTTCTTTGTTTGTTTTAAGAGGATAAAATGAGCGGCAGTAAGCCTCTTTGTAATGGGCCATCACTCACATCTTTTGTCAATATCCTAGCTGGGAGAATGTGTCAAAAGGGAAGGGACTCCAAATATTCTTCAAAACCCCCACTCCCATGTCTAATAATCACACTGTGTATACTTCTACACATTAGAGGGTCCTGCCTGGCCAGAATAGTATACTTGGCAATCATGTATTTGATTGCATTTAACTGCAAAGTTTATATATGTGTACACATATTTAAGCATTGCCAATTTAATAGAATAATTGTGCAAAATTCTGAGGGGAGGCTTCGATGATTATTTTCCCTACGGGTGGCGCAGCATTAAAATGTTTAAAGTGCACTGCTCTAAAGGTACATGAGTCTTTTGGATTTTTGTGTGTTCGTATATTCATAAGACTTGGTGTCTTTCTGGGTTTCTTTTGTGAATCAATGTGTATATAGATTCACACTTGTAGTAACTTGTATACATTCATGGAGACGATGGCACACAAGAAAGCATTTTATTCACTGCTAATTCTGTTTCTTAAACTGAAAACCTGTCTCCAAGCAGGTTATTGTTCGTAGCCAAGTCACCTGACTTTTTGCCGCTTCTGGAAGCCCTAGTGCTGCTGGAGTGGTTGTAGATGCTTATCCACTGTGTTTCACACTGGTCTCTCTCCCATTACTCACCGGTGTTTCTGGGAGAGTAATGGAGGTTGAGAATGTGTGGTAAGCATGACGGGCCTTTAGCATGGGTGAGCTGGGCCCAGGCCCGGGGCGCTCATTTTCTGAGGGGTGCATGGAACTGAGTGCATTAAGGTTATGTCAACAGCAACGCCCTGCTCATCTTGCTTAAAGCCATGCCCTTCTCTGTTTCTTTCTGTCTGATTTGCCGGTGTAAAGTGGTTTAAGCCCTACTTTATCATATGGCGGGCAATTTTTTTAACACTCATTTAGCCGCCTTCTTCGCCTTCCCTTCACCCTCTGATCACTGAAGGCAGACATCAACAAAACCATCCTCTGCATGAGGCAGCTAAGCTATCGTTGATTTATTTAGGTGAGCTGGGGGAGGTTTTCTAATGTTTGTGTTCAGGGGAAGTCCCTGCTCATCCAGGTACTGACTAGTGAACACAAAAGGGACCCCATGCTGCCTCTTGTAATTCACTACCATCAGCAAAGGCACCAAATTTATCTCCGCCCATGCCCAGGGTGCTATCTTAGCAAAGGCCAGATATGGTGGTAAGGGTCTGAGGTAGAAGTTGTTACCACTTTGGGCATATATATGTGGGACACAACTCGCTTACACTATCTTTGCTGTTTGGTGCTTGTCTTCTTCAACACTTGCAGTTGTCTACAATGAAGAGCACACTCAATTGATCGATAGATAATGGTGGTACACATGGAGCTGGATCCCATGCTGTCCTGAAAAAGAGGTTAAGGAATACCTCGACACATGTTGACAAAATAATAGGCAATATAACCACATAACAGTTATATTTTTCCTGTTATTAACCCCTTTTTATCTTATCAGCTAGGAGTAGGAATAAATTGTTAACTCACTAGTTAGGTATTTTTAACTAACACAAACACCACTTCCCCAACACTGCACAACACATAGTTTCACACAAAAAAGTGCTCCTACGTAAATCTCGCAAGTCGTAGCACGCCCCAAGCAGTAGATGCTTGGGATGGCCACAATGATGAAGCATGTCACCTAGGCGCAACCCTGGGTGAGTGAGGGGACTCTAGAAAAGCATTTTTCTTTTCTAAATTGTTGAGGCTCACCAATTTGGTGAACCCACTGTCTGTTGACTGAGGCTAGTTTCTCATAATCCATTATCTATGGATCAATTGAGTGTACTTTAATGATATAGGAGGACGAACCTAGCCTGAACCTCCTTCTCCCTCTTATTCTGACAAATACAACGAAGAGCAGTCAGTACTCCAAACACTCTTGTGTGGAGTAGTACCTTGTCTAGACACCTGTACAACCCTGGATAGAGCCGTGTGAACATATGTCATTGTCCATGAATTCTGAGACAACACGTTTTACCCCAGAAGGGACTGCATAGAAATGCAGTGAATACTAAAAACGATATTTCTGCACCAGCACATGTTGAAGCTATAAATAATGTTAACCTTAAGTCAGAAAATATATTTGGCCCATCATCATCATCATACAATGTAAAGAACAATATTGGTTATTTTGAGCATCCAATGAAACTCCTAAACGAGCCCCTGGCGCTAAGAGCTTTCCTTTTCTTTACAGTAATATTGGTGAGCAGGCGAAGGAGACCCATGACCTTCTGACGAAACCGGAAGCATAAAACAATAAAAAGTAAAGAACCTTTGAAATGAAAAAGAGCGCTCTAAACCTTATGTGGAATGTCTGCTGAATGAGGATAACCGAATAACAGGCTCTCGGGAACCATTGTGATCCATCATTGTCTAATGAAAATAAAAAGGACTTAACCAGCTGCTCTGCTTATCATATTACACTCTGAGCATGCGGATCTAAACCAGTGTGGGGAGGGACAATGATACGCCCCCCTGCCATCACAATGGGAATATATAGCATGTTACACTCTCTGCATCCGCATAACTACGTTGTGCCACGGTAAAAAAAAGTATTTAGCCAAACCGGATGCAAGGTGTTAAGATTGTGCAGTGAGGCACAATCACATTGAAGAGGCCCCATGACCACGAACCAAGTTGTTTCCCTGTATACAGTCCTTGCAATGTACATGCCGAGGCAGCAAAGTGTGTCCTGCAATTGTCGGTGATACTATTGGATTTACCCATGGTAGTGTAAGTATATATCAGTCAGTAATGGTTTATTGGTACAGTTATTCTAAATAAAATGTTAGTAGGCCACATGTTTTTAATGACTTGGCACAATTATATACACGCACTCCTACATGTATATTTCTAAACACACATAATATACGTATCATATAGATCCTTTTCTTACATGATATGTAATAAACGGCACTGACACAAATGCACATTTTAAAGTATATAACAGGAAGCCCTATTATATACAAACACGTTTTTGCTTCTTTTCTCTAACTTTGGACGATAAGAAATGCCATCAAATGAAAGAGTCTTGTGTAAGTTCAGCAACCACCTAAAGAAGCCAGACGTGCCCCAGCTCGGAAGAGGCAGCCGTGGAAGGGCCAGAGGTGGGCTCGACATGTTTGTGGGATACAGACAATAGCAGAATTATCTGTAAGCAGAGGCAGAGATGTTTTCATTCCTCTCATTCCCAGCCTCTCGTCACTGACCTCTGACAGCTGTGCATGAAGGATGTGTAGTCACCATTCATGAAAGAAAATAATCCATTGACGGAACGCGCCGTGCATTCCTGCCAATCACCTCGGGGGGAGGGGTGGACTGAGGGGAGCTTGGCATTCCAGGCCATTTTTATCAATGAAGTGCTTGTCATAACTGGAAACTCTCAGGATTTCTCTATGAAAGCCAGGCCAAGGGACAATGGGCTGGATTGTACGGCATTGCATTGTTGTTGCATTTATGAAGCTGTTCGTACCCCTGAGGAGGCACCCATGCCCTTTCGATGGATGCGCAGCACCGGACACCATTGGCTTCACTTGCGCGAATGGTCTGGCTCTGCAGTCTGTCTAAGTCACAAAGATGTGAGTAGTTGTGTCTTACTCCTGACTTAGTTTTGATGTATTCCTGAGTTTACAAGCTTAGTGACAGGAAAACACTTGGTGGAATCGACCCCGCATCTACGGGTCTTGTACATTTCCTCTATGGTGGATCTGGTTATAGTTGTCCTTCTGTATGGGATGTCATTAATATTTAAACTAAATCCCAGCAATATCTGCTCCACTCTAGCCATGTCATAAGAATAACTCCTCTCCTCACCCTTGTCCATCTCCATGCCTCCATGTCTTCCAGTGATTGGTTCACTTGCATGCACAGCTCATGGTGGCAGAGACAGGTTGAGAACTGCTTGGCTGTGCTCCTGGTAATATTTGTAGTACCAGTCCCACTTACTCCTTATTGCATATATAAGGATGGCACAATATTAATCCCATATGTTGCATCATTCCAGCACATTCATGAAGGAGCAAGGCTGTCCTCTATTGGTGGAGCTAAGTATTCAAGGGCACAGCTGTCTGCTGACACTCTGCTTGTTCCTTATAAAAGCTGTCACTTCTCAGATATAACCAGCCCTGGTCCAAAAAGGAAGGTGCTGGGCATTGGTACCCCAAACCACAATATCATCCTTTCAACTTGAACATGTTTACAAGAGAGACATCCAGCTGGAAATACAATGGACCAGTTCCAGTGTCTACTAAATTCAGTCGATAAACGTTTATTTGGATATTGCTCTATAAATGCCCTGTGAGAAAGCGTGCTAATTTATATTGAATAATTACAACAAATAACAACCTGACACCAATTGACAGGAGTAGACACCAATACCAAGTTGTAAGATGCAACTATTGCCAAAGTAATTTTCTAGTTAACACTTCAGTATCCAAGAAGCAGAAGAAACCATTGGCAAACAGTAACAGAAATACCTTGGGCCTACTTGGCCTGTGTCCTTGCAGAAGGTGTAGCACGAGTGCTTACATTGTGCTAATGGTTGCGGGTGGTGGGCACCCGCACTTACTTTGGGATCGGGTCAATTTGTTGTCATCAGACTTTGAGAGAGAAAGCCAGAAAATACGGCATGAGGAGGGAGGGGAAGATAGGAAAGCATTGACAAAGGGAAGACCCAGAGGTGGCAAAGAACCTCCAGGAGAGAGATAAGCACCAAGCGAGGATGTGCAGAGAGGTGGAAGAAAGAAGCGTAAGACAAGGCAGCCCAGTATTCAGCAACCCCGCCATTCGGTAGAGCCAGCCGGGGGCTGCCGGCACTACTTTCACACATTAAGCACTGCTGATATGTGATATTAACATAATAATAATGCATTTTGTGTATGAGAGTCTCCCTCACATACTACATTGTGCCAGCTTTGGATATCCTTTGTAAATCCGAACTTCAGAGTTTTGTAGCACAGGATTGTCTGGTTTAATAGCCATCAAAAATGCATCTGTGACTATCTGGCCGGCAGACTCAAGCGGAAATGTACTTTCTTTAGAATATGGACCATTGCACAGCATGCTTTCGCATTGTTCTGATAAACAAAGAACACGATACATTGCAGTAAAAACTGATCTTTAAACAGTACTATCTATACAGTGCTTATGACTATCATCAAAATACAGCGCCAGCATCAAAGGCGCTTCATGGGCACTTGGTGTGTAAATGTACGTGCATAGTCAGACAGTACTAGGCTTTGTTTTAGTGGCAAAACATTAACTATAGCAAACAATATGCAGAAATAACTTTGTTGCTGTCTTTTCCTTGTGCTCTTTGCCCTTGTTAGTCACACAAGCAGCTTTCTCAGCGAGTATGGCGTTACCTAATTTGAATAAAGGGCATTAGCAGACCTAGAGAGGGCCACAGCGACATCAAGAGCATTGTAGGCATCTGCCTTATGGTGGAACCCTTGATGGCCAATGATGGCTGTCCTTGATAGGGAAGCTTCAGGAATGTCTATCCAGGATGACAAGGACAAGAAGAATAAAATGTCTCTGTTTTTGAAGAAGACACCTTAAGATGTACAAATGGTGAATGGATTGCTACTATGAATGAGAAAAACTCTACTGGTTTTATTCCCTGTCTATGAAGAAACTTAAGCCACATGTACGATTACCAAATAGCAAATGTTTGCGATTCGCTATTTGGTAATCACAAACACCAATGTACAAATTTGCCTTTGACACATTTTGCGATTCCCAATGGGTCGCAAATACCCCTACCTCATGAATATTCATGAAGTAGGTCTCAATTTGTGACCCATTAGGAATCGCTAAACTCACAGGGATGCTGGCCTGCTGGAGACAGCAGACCCCATCTCATGTCTGTGGCTGCTATTAAATAAAGCAATTTTTTCCCTTTTAACACAGCCCGTTTCATTCAAAGGACAATGGGAGGCGTTTAAAAAGAAAAAATGAAACGTTTTAATTGAATTTTTGCAGAGTAGACAGTGCTCCCACAAAAATGCTTTTACATATATTCACAAAGGGGAACGGGTCCCCAAGGGATATTTGCGAAACGGTTGACATCTCCTTAAAGTAGGCAGTATAATGCAAATGTTTTGCGACCGCATTTCGTTGCAAAACATTCACACAAATGACTGCAATTCGGTATTATGAAGGGACGCCCTAAATACGCCTCTTCCTAATATCGAATCACAAACCCAATTTTTGATTCGGTAATAAGTTACTGTATCCCAAATAGGGCTTTGAACATTTAAAAAAGCCTTTTTGCATTTGCAAACCGGCCAATTTACCAAATCAGCCTGTTTGAGACCACAAAAAACCTTTGTACATGTAACCCTATATCTTTTAATCTTATTTCCTCACCCAGCTATGTTGTTATATGTCGCTTGCCCTGGTTGCTCAGATATGATCTGCGATTCAACTGGGCTGCATGAACCATCTCAATGTCTTCCCAGATGAATCTTAGACTTCAACCATTGCTAATTTGACTTTGATTGCGCTGCACTATCAAAAATATATTCAGACATTTCTGAAATATGTGTTTACTTTGCCTCCTTTAAGGGAGTTTGACTGCTCTATACCTATTGAACTTAAAGCACATTTTGATAGATTCTATTTATTCTTTGAGAAGGAAAAGAAAACAGGGGCATTTAAAAGTGAACCTACAAAATGGACAGATTGTTCGTTCTTTGTCTACAGCTGGAGCTTTTATGTTTTTTACCCCGAACATGACCGTGCACCTTCATCCTTGAATTGATCATCAAGGACTAAATGAAGTCATCATAAAAGAGAGGTATCCCCTATCGATGATCAGAGATTTATTGGGAGAGGGGAGAGAGGAGAGAGCAAGTGCAAGTAGCAACAATCTTTACCAAGATTCTGTGAGACATATCATCTTCTGAGAATCAATCATGGGAATGAATGTAAGGTCGCATCGCGTGCACCCTTCAGGCACTTTCATTATTAAGTGAAGCTCTTAAGGCTGTGTAATGCCCACAACCTTAAGGTTGTTATCCAAAATTTTATGGAACACATCTTTGCAGATATCTTAAACCACTACATCTTAGTATATCTTGATGACATACTCATCGTCTCTCAGGCACTAAATGATGATCAAGCCCATATAACCTCAGTCCGTTCGAGGCTATAGCAAAATCAGCTCTTTTGTAAGCTTGAGAAGTTTGAATTCTGAATTTGATAAGGAACAAGCTGAGTACCTGGGATACTTTCTACCACCTTTTGGTATTTCTTTGGACCCCAAGCTGATTGCTCTCATTCATAACTGGTCTACACCCAGTACAATGAAAGAAACTCAGAGTTTCTTAGGTTTTGCTGCAATCATAGTCAATTTGGCCCACTTCACTAGCAATGTAATCAGAGTTTTCAAGAATGAATGTTTGAAGAACAGGTTGGTGGGATGGCAATGATGAGCAAACGTTTCAAGATCTTCAATTTTATTTTATCCCAGCACCAGTTTTGCGCTATCCAGATCTGTTCAAAACATTTATTGTGGGTGCAGACGTACCAGAGAGAGACACTAGGGCAGTTATGCTGCAAGTACAGGGTGAAGATGCCCTTGAACACACAATTTTCTATTACATTTCTGTGAATGTAATTGAGTTCTTGAATGTTATTTATCAGAATTGACTGTGTGGATTGAAGACCTTTTTTGATAAGAATCCTCTGAATTAAAGACTGACCAAATGAGTCTAAAATGTGCCCGTAATGTGCAAGGTCACAACAGCAGACAGGTTTGCTTGGCCTATTTCTTTTCTCAGCATGATTTGTTTATCCAACACATACTAAGAACATTTTTGCTGATGCCTAGTCTCGATGCTAGCCTGCGCTTCCCAATTTAGTGGAAAAAAATCGTATTCCTTCTCATAGAATGATAATGATTTGTACAGAATTTCTTAGATGAGGTGAAAACAAGCACAGATCCATTTCAATCTCTCTGTTTTGGGAGATCTTCTTTCTAAAACTCCACGAAACCAACCACGGTCTTTATGTTTTTATCAGCAAGCCTTGGGCGTTGCCACAGAAAGCTTCAAGGTTCCAATAAAGTGTTATGATTATGCCATCTCTGAACACAGGCAGTCAACATTACCCTTGATTTTGTACTTCGTAATTTTTGGTGAGCATCATTTACGGGTAGATGTAGAAAACTATATTGAGGCACGTCTGATAAGTGCTCATAAATAGAAACTCACTATGGAGCATTTAGAGGTGTACCTCCTCTTCCTATATACCCCAGAACAGTAGCCCACCATATCCACGGATGTAATTGTGGGGCTAACTCCATATAATGGATCTCAAGTGACAATGGTGACTGTTGGCAGATTCACTATCCTTTCAAGGCTATTCCTACCGCAGAAACTATGGCTCAACACTACATCACTTACATCTTTTGTTTGCATGGGTTTTCTAACAATATAATTTCTGAATGAGGGTTTCAATATGTGTCCCATTTTTGGAAGGCTCTTAGTTCCACCTTAGATGTCCAACATGCACTTTCCTATGATTATCTTTCTCGGTCCAGGGGCCAAAGTGAGAGAGTCATTCAGTGCCTTGGGCAGTATCTGTGGTACTATAGTAATGATGCCAATTCGCTGATTTTCCTACAATAACGCATTGCGCAATGCTACAACGATGTCACGTTTTTCTGTCTTAAAGGATGTCGTCTGAGTGCTTTTCTAGAAACACTTCATATTGAGTGGAAAGACTGTAGCTGCAGTGAAACTTATTGATCAACTCAAAGAACAAAAACATAATTTCAGAAAATCTTTGTGAAGCTAAAGAGATTATGGCTGGAACGGCCAACTGACTCTGGAGACCCTCCAGTGCGTTTGTTCTCCTGTTAATTGATTTTGGTTACTCCCTCAGATTTCTTTTGTCTTAGTTTTCATCCGTTCAAATTGAGACCATGATTGCTTTTAACAATTTCAAATTTCCAAAAAGCTAAATCCTGTGCACTATCGACTCTAGTTGCCTACCACTTGGATCATACATCCAGTATTTCATGTTTCTCAACTCAAGATGTACGCTGCGGACTCCTTTCAAAGAGGAGATCCAGCTACTCGTCCTATTAGGGCACAAGGCCATCCGGATCATTCAAGAGATCTGGTATTCTCAAACATTCAGAGGTTACATTCAATCTTTATTTGACTGGAGAGGATGCCCTCTTAATGAACATTGTTGGGTGGCAGCTTCTTCTATTCATGCCACCTGCAGTGTTTCAGAAATTCCAAGGCACAGTTCCTGAGAAACCAAGAGCTTCGGGGATGGGGGATGAAGGGGGGGGAGGGGGTGGGTATACTGTCATGCCATCAGGTCGGCGTCTGCCTCAGTATTCCGATGACTCTAAACGTCTTTCTGTAGACAGCGGGTATCTTCCACAGAATGTATGCATGGCGTCTGCTGGCACTTCAGGGACCATGGCAGAATTCTTGCCTTGCCAAATTACTAGCTCCTGTGTTTGCGCTGGTACAGATTTCTGGAGTAGGAGGCCGGTTGCAAATAGAGTTGTGATCTATGCATCCCATGCATGCGCCATGTTCCTTCTGCATGCAGCTTCAGTCTCTCACGGCTCTTTTACTCATTTCTACTATCACTTCTTGCCTCTGTGCATGTCAGTAAAATATGTGTCTTCTAAGATGGCATCCGTCCAAACTTTCCTAGAAGTAGTAGGAAGTGGCAGTTATATTTCTCCCAGACTGTCCTAGCTGTTATTGCTGTCATAGGTACTATTACTTTCCAACTTATCATGGCGGCCTAATTTCCTGTTTACTTGTTTCCTCCCACACCTACTTCCTGTCTCACCCTTTACATGGAGCTGGAACTCTCAGTACTATACATCATAAATAATCCAGTAACTTTTGTCTGTAATATTTTAAACCGAATTTAGGAAATAGCCATCTTTTCCATGCCCCCTGTGTTTGCCCTATTTAGCTGCCATTAGAACACTTTACCTCTGCTTAACAGGAGTAAAGTCCAGTGCTTCCCCTTTAAACATATTGAAATTGGAGTAAATTGATAGACACAATTAACTTTCATATTAGGCCATAGTATATGGTACAGAAATACAGCCATGGCATTGAAAGTTAAATGCCACCAGTGGTCTACATCACCCATTGTGTGATCCATTACACTGGCAGTGAAAACATGGCTTCAGGCCTACCCTCTGTCACCTGACCTGCACCTTGAACCCTGCTGTACAAACCTGTCGAACTTACCATTTTGACAGGTAGAAATACTTGATTTTAAATATTAAGTAAGTCACCCCTATGAACACCTTGATGCCCACAAGGTAGGCTGCATTATATTTATTGCGAGGCAAATGCATGACATTAGAAATGGCATGTTCCCTGGTGACAGGGCCAAAAATGACAGTCACTGGCCAAGCTGTAACCAGCACCCAGGAAAAGTCAAAGTATAGATTATACACTTCAGCCTATACATTTTGACCTGTACCAGCTACAGACTCCATTCAACTACTTATTGTTCTGTTTAATAAAAATACAAAACATTCCATCAGCTCTTCTCCCAACTGAGAGCTTCTCAAGCCCAGCTTTTATATATGCTTCCACAAGTTGCCTTTCATGCTGTTCTCCTCTGCCTAGTCACTTACAGCCCCGCCCCCATTCATTCTTCTATCGCCTCTAGCAGAGGCTTTTCATTCAAACAGCAATAGCCAAACGTGGCATTCCTTGTTTTGAACAACTCCTAAATCAGCCTCCCTGGACGCTCCAGCCAATAAAGTGTGTTGATGGACTCCTCTGGACGCTGCATTCCTAAGTATGCAGGTAGGTGACCAAGTGTCCAGTCGGATTGTGCCACGAGGAATCAAAGTGCTGAGGTTTCCAGTGCCCAGTTTAAGATTTAGTTTGTGTCTCTCCTTCCCACGAACAAAGTCAGAATACAGCTCCCTGGGAACCATTCGGGCAGGGGAAGATAATATGGTGTTTTTTTCTCCTGTATAAGATCTCATAGCTGTCCTTTTGGTTACTAGCTAATTTTTAGGTCTCGGCTGCGAAGGCTGCGCTTGCGCAGTCTCGCTCCGAGATTTAATGACTTGGGAGAAGAGGGGCTTGAACCCGCCCCTCTTCTGCCCTGTTCTCCATTGGCTGGCCTCGTAAATGCTGGCCAGCCATTGGAGAAGAGGTCCCGTCACTCCAATCATGCCCCGTCCTTTTTGGATCGGGGGCGTGTTTTTTGCGAAAAGTCTCAGGGAGGAGACAACAGCAAAACACGCCCCCGAATCCGAAAAGGAGGCTGCCTTTCTCCGAGGCATTTCTGCTCTGCCTCGGAGAAAGGCGGTGGTGTCTTTCGGTGCCCTCGTGTTTTTTTAGGACTCGCACAGTGTAGGCGCTTATGCGGTATCGTATAACATCCTATGTGCTCCTTTCAAGCATATCTCGCCCAAAGGTTTTTGTTGTGGTTCTGAATACAACAAATTCTAGTTTCCTCTAGAAGCGGTAGCAAATCCTGACAACAAAAGGCGTAGACAAACCCATTGCGGATTTTGTACATTAAAAACCAAAATGCTGCACTTTTCTGCAACTCAACCTTGCTAATGCTAGCCAGCCATTCCGTGACAAAGAAAGAAAGCCCTAATGGAGTAGACGTGGGCTGTGCAGTCAGCGTGTTTCAAAGAAAGACTGGCGAAAAGTGATTGTTCCGCTTTCAGGCAACACCCACCATGCACCGCGGACCCCCACCATGCACCGCGGACCCCCGCGCGCGTGGGCTGTTTACTTTCATTTTCATCCCAAGCCTGGTTGCTCCCTCGCCAGTAGAACATGCGGCAGTAATCAGTGTGGAGTGGTGCGGGGTGAGGTTATGCAGCCAGACTGGGTTTGTGGGGTCTGAAGAGCCCTCCTACCGCCTTCTAGTACTTCCACAAGCGCTTCGGTCTTCTTAACGCCCCCCCTCGCCTTCCCCCACGAAACGCACATCAGTTTTCACTTTGCACCAAGGTGTGTACTGAGTGGCTCCTAAGCTATTGCTTAATTTATTTGTTTGTTTATTTCACTTTTTTTCTATAGCATGAATGTAGTCGGAATGGACGTCTGGGCGCTTTGCATACACAGCAGACTATACAGCGGCCACAGATGTTAGAACAATGCTCGAGTGTTATATATCGGATGGGTTTCCCTGATGCAACATTACCTCTATTTTTGACTGTTAGCGATCCTTGTATTTTAACATTTCGCAGCTTTGAGGATACGTGCAATGAGAATTTAAGTTTATGTGATAATGTTGACCAAACGGATGTGTTATGTTACTTCCACAACACTTATTATTTTGGGGAAAATAAATCGTGGCAATGTGATTCACATCATCCTTCCACATTCGATCATCTTGTTTGACAGACAGCTGCATTACCCAACGTGACTTACAGTTCGACTTATATTGCCAAGCAACTTTCTCCCAATTGTGCGTAAAAAGACAGAATCCCGCTGTCAATTTTCCAAACAGCTCAAGAAGTTCCTGTTCACTTGAACTCTATAATGAGTGAGATTGACCAAGACACTTTTATTTCAAAACACGACTAAACAAGCATTTACAATGCAATGGTCTCGGCATTGGTAACGTTAGAGCTATTGGTATTGCTCATGACATTATTTTTGTTTATGTTTTTGTTTTTAAAACATTTAAAAAAACGGCATTGTTATTTACAATGTCAATAGCTTAATCTGTGTGTGGGTGCAAATGCAATAGGTCTCGCATTTGAGAGTGATTAAGCTATTGACATTGTAAATAACAATGCCGTTTCTTTAAATGTTTTAAAAACATAAACAAAAATAATGTCATGAGCAATGCCAATAGCTCTAACTTTACCAATGCCGAGACCATTGCATTGTAAATGCTTGTTATTTTATTCACTACACAGGAAAGGATTTTAGAAATGTTGCAGAATGGGTTGAGAGTGTGCTTGTTTTTTCACTGCGTGTCACTATCACTATCATTAGTCCTGGCTTGCACATGAGAGCAGAAACTGATGGAAAGCAAGCCGGGGCTGTCACAACTTACCTGCCTGAACAATGATGGAAATCTTTTGTGACACCTAAAGAAAATACTGGGCTTCCGGGTCAAGGGGATACAGCGAGAGGAGGCAAGGTCACCACAGGCTGCCAGGTGAGTTGAATTCTTGCAGCCTGATGGGGCCAGGATGTGGGAATAGAGCCCTACGGCGAGGCCGGACACATCAGCTCATGCATTCCTATAAGGCATTCTCTCCCAAAAGCCTTGGATGTGGGGTGAGGTGCCAGTGACTCGGCACAATATGATATCTGGCATGACCCAGCATGCAGTTCAATGTGCTGCAATGAAACCAAACACATGAATGTACTGACAGTGCTCCATACAAACGAGCAACAAAAACATATAAGGAACATTCATCTACGTTAAAGTACATTTTATATTGTTCAACAATGTCAAAGGGAACTTGTTCCTGAAAATAATGCAACCACATTCTCCGAAAATTTAGGCCGCCGGACTGTAAATTGTTAAAAAATGGTTCACGCATTTAAAAAAAGAATAGAATTTATAAGGTTAGGCACTTTAATTCGTCATTGCATTTTTTTCAGTACATTTACTTTGGATCATATGTACATGGACCCCTGCCAGATGTACTGCAATTAGATGGCCACTGGACTACCCTACTAGGCAATGAGGTGAAATTATTGGAGATGGGACATGAGCATCGGGGAGCAACGTAAATCATTGTCAGTGCTTAATTAGAGACTGTGGTTACAGGTGCTCAGCACTGGCAATTGTGAACACCAGCACTTCCGACAGTCTGCCACTTGGTGGTGCTGTTTGTCTAAGTTAGAGATGAACACAACAACAGTTGTTTATTAACTCAACATACATTAAAACATATTAAACCCTGCTAAGCAGCCCAAGCCATTCTTATAGCTTTAGAGCCCTGCAATAGTCTGAAGTGTCACAACGGTTAGGTGTGATGGTTAGTAGTTGTGTTGGTTCTGTCATTGGTGGCGCTGGCACAGGCAATTGGTGGTGCAAGCTGCAGCGGCCCCCTGTCGAGGGCCCCTCCCTGCAGTTATTTTTCAACAAATTAGGCACTAAATTGCATGTGGTAAACAAAAGTGAAAAGAGTGTGCCCTCTGACGGCAGTGTACTTTTTAGCAGGTGGTGTTGCGTCCACTCCTATAACTGGCTGGGAAACCTGGGGTGACCTAGGTGTTGTTTACACAGCGGCTAACGGTGCCTGACAAAGGCCCTTTGGTGGCTGTCTACTGTGGGTAGGTGTGGTCTACTCCTCGAAATTACATATAAAGGCACATTTACTAACAGAAAAATCTCTATGAATGCCGTCCAATATCATTTAAGAACTCCCTCACAATATATATTTACACCCAGTAGTAAAAACAAAAATGTGGCTGGGGTGATACATTTAGACGCCACGAACATTTGAAAAAGATGAAGAAAAATTCAACTAACAAAAGAGAGAGGGGGTGGAAAGGAAGAAACAGATTGGGAGACAGGGAGAAAAAACATGAATAGCTAGTGAAAAATAGACAGGGAGAGAAGGAGGAAGCAAAGAGAAAGATGGTGAGTGAAGGAGAAAAGAGAGAACGCGACAGAGCAAGAGAAATGGAGAGGGGCAGAGCGACCGAAAGAGCATTACCAGAAACGCCTACTATGCTCATTTTCTAAAACAAGATAAGTATAGTGCATCCCTAGTTCTGTCCCAAATCATGGCCAGTGGTTAAATTACACATAGGGAATAAATAGACTGATGCTGAGCTTGTTTAGTTTGTACTATCTAGTATCCACCTATGACTACGAACTTTACAAATGAATAAGAGAAACGCAGAGTTAATTAGAGAATGGGGAAAGCTGGAGGTCGACGGGGTGTTAACCTTAGCTGAGTGGGAAGAAGACAGAGCCCTAGACCGCTCTTCTAGTATGTAAAATACGTATAATCATGCTTTGAGCAAAACACACTCACACTTGTATGTTCAGACGTCTTGCAATATAATGTAAATCCTCTTTTGATCCTCCCCTGCCATCTGCTCCCTGGAGGCGAGTGTGAGTTGTACCATAAGGCTGGTGGAATCAACACCTTGTTACCCTATACAGTCCATACTTACATTCGTCTGGCTTGGACTGTCTTTATGCTTCCACAGAAGGGAAACAAGCATTGGCATAGCCAATAGGTCTCGCCTTTGGGACCTTATAAGTGATTAGCCATACAACAGTTGCATAACTAAATACTTACAAGGTCCCAAAAGCGAGGCCTATTGGCTATGCCAAGCGGCCGTGCGGCCTCGAAAATGAAAGTGATCGCGATCAAACATCAAAACGGCCGTGCTGCCGCAAAAGTGAAAGTAATCGCGGTCAAGCACAGCGCGCGCGTGCACATGCACTGTAGCTCTAGGCTGGCCTGGTAGCACTTTTTGGAGCCCTCTCAAAAAGTCTCGCCGGACCAGCGCATGCGCTGGGTCAGGCGAGACCTAAAAAGTATTGGTCATGCCAGTAGGATTGCCTTTTGGGACCAATTGACTTTGCCAATGGTTTTTAGCTGTGTTGCACAGCATAAGCAAAAAACACCTGGGGCACGGGTGGGAGCAGAAACAACGGGGGGATGGGGACGGAGGAGGGAAGCAAATGAAAGAGAGAGAGAGAGAAAACAAAGTGAGTGCATGGGGGACCAAACGAATGAGAGAGAGCAAAGTGGATCTGGCGGTGAAAAGCACACAAGGGAGAAAGCAATGTATGGCAAGTGGAGAAGTAAAACAATGGATGAAGAGAGGAACATTGAGCATGACAGAGGAGGGAGAGAAGCACAGCTGAAAAACACATACACTCTAGTGGAGTGCTTATACCAAAAAAATAGTAGTGGTTAGAAAGCAAGCAGTGGAAGGACACAAGTAATGCATCCATGCTCCAGGGGAGGGACAAGCCCAACAAAAAGAAGGAAAGCAGACACAAGCTAACAAGAAGCAAGCAAATGAGTGTGATAGTAAAGCCAACCAATTGTAAGCAATGGGTGGGTTCTATGCCAAATATAAGGCAACAGTACATCTCTCAAGAGACAGCGCATGCGCTGTCTAGTAGGCAAGACCTAAACATTTATGCTTGAAAATAGTGGAAGCATAGAAGCCAATAAATCAAAATAGATTGTAAAGAAGCTAAGCTCTATGGGAAGGACAAACACAAGATTGACAATTTGGGACACATATAATAAGCAGGCACATGGGAGTAACAGGAAAGCCAGCCAAAGATAAGCAATCAGTGCTTAATTTGAGCTGGTGGTTGCTGGCGGGGGCCACTTTTGGGGACCAGGACTTATTTTTCAGAATCAGGGGAAAACACACATATTGGGAAGATGGAGGATGACAAAGTCGACAAACCTGTCACAAAAGAAGAAAGCATAGATCTGCAAGAGTGAGATAAGGGGGCAGGGGGAGTCTAGGAGTGGATTAAAGAGGCATAGGGTGAATTTAAGGCTACTAGCCACAATGTTAGGCACGCCCCACATTTATTTGCACTGGCTGCAGGATTCTGAGCAATGTTCCAGGCATTGGCACTTTTACTTTTACAAATTAATCACTGTACTCAATGATCGGAATCCAAGCTCCTGCATGTTCTTGGTATTCCCACAACATGTCATTCAACAGACAGTGCATGCGCTAGCTAGTCGGCTGGAATAAAAACACAATTTCAGGGCAAAAAAGTCACCACTTCTGGTGACATCAAAATTATGGTATAAAAAGTCTGACCGTATGGTGACATCATGTGCATGGGTCCAAATGCCTCACATTCCTGTTTCATAAAGTTCATGGGATCGAAAGCAATACTTGTGTTTCTTTGGGTTTTGAAGAATGACGTTGTGCCTTATTATGATGATGTCCTATGAACCTTAGAAAGTGGAGAGATCCTGGTGGGAGCTGTGCCACAGACTTTAGGTTTTTATAATTTGGCGGTTGAGACAGCATACTAATCTGACCTGTATATGGCAGGCGTTAAATTACCCAATAAATATTATCGACTTTAGAAGATTAAAGGCTGAGTCAGTCTTGGCAGAATTCTGAACTGAAACCTGAATTTTACAAAATGACCTCAGGTACAGTCATGAAATCAAATGGGCTGGCTTGCTAGACACATTCATCCTGATTATCCCAAGTCTCATCCATCATGGTTTGTGGTGAAGATGCAGATGGAGGATCTGTTAAATGAGGTTGTGAGGACCACCAGAAGGATGAATGAGGAGAGTTTACTCTAACAGGGTTATGGCAAGAACTGTGGGACAATACATGCAGGAAAGTGCCTCTTTTGGACATGGTAAACCCCGACCTTTTGCCTGGAAAATAATTTAATTTTGAATGTAAGTGCACAGGGTCTCCTGCCAACCAGGTCCCCTGTGCCAGAAGTTCTTTCCCTAAACTGTACCTTTTGTTTCCAAAATAGCACAACTTCAGCACCCATTGTAAATGGTACCCTTGGTACCTATGGCATTGGCACTGAAGAGGGACCCCAAGGGTAGCAGCATGAGTTGTGCCACCCTAGGGTCTCCTAACCAAGGCCATGCATACTGCCATTGCAGACTGTGTGCCTAGGTGAAGACAAAACTGAAGAGTCAACATGGCACACATGTGTGCCATACCCACAGACACTGCATGGGAAATAGGTAAGACACCCCTAAAGGAGGTCTTATAGTCCTAATACAGGGTGTACTATTTATCATGTGTGGACATATCTGCATGAAGAGATATGCTCCTGCAATGTCCATGTTGATTCTTGGCTCTTGAAAGTGAATTGGGAAGCCATAGAGAGTACATGGGCTGGACACTCATCAACACGACTTCCCTGAATCCATGATGCCTTCACTGTATCATGGGATGTTTGTTACCAAACATCTTGTCTTAATAAACCTGTACTCATTCCAGTGTCAGATTTATTAATAATTACACACAGAGGACCCCTTAGGGAGTGTCCTGAAATCTACTAACCTTTAGTGTGGTCACCGATTGGTCTAAGCTAGCCTGTCAACACCAGACTGTTCTGATCTCATTGGGTGAGTGCCTGTGCAATCAGAGGCTGAGAACAATGCCTGTCCTGGGCAGAGGTGTTCACACCTTCCCCCTGGTCAGTAAGAGCCATCTGTGGCAGGAAGCTTCAAAGGCCTTGCTGCCTTTGAAATGCGACTCCACGCTCTCCTGATAGAAGGAGCAGGCCCCCACCTGTTCTCACCCCCTTTTTTGTGGGAAGACAGGCGAGAAAATGAAGAAAGGGTAGGAGGTGTACTCCTCACTGCCAAATCCACCTCTCAGGGGGGAACAACCTTTACAACGCAACTTTTACAACACACTACCGTTACAACGAAACTGTTACAACGCGAGTGCATTGACAACGCAGGACATTACAACGCAAGTCTTTACATCGACTTGCACTAGATGGCGTGCTAACATTAAAAATAGTGTAGTTTACTATCCCAACACCTTCCCTACTGTTACGTGGACTGGAGTTGGAATAGTAAATTACACTTTTTTAATGTTAGCACGCCATCTAGTGCAAGTCGATGTAAAGACTTGCGTTGTAATGTCCTGCGTTGTCAATGCACTCGCGTAGTAAAACTTTCGTTGTAACAGCATGCGTTGTAACAGCATGCGTTGTAACGTCATACATCCCCTCTCAGGTGCTGGAGGCGAGGTGAAGTACATTTTTCAGTGGCCACCATCTTGAAGAGGAGGTGGGCATCATAGAGGGTATAGACACCCCAGATAAGGGACCCATTGGCCACTACCTGTCACTCCCTTGTAATCGTCCTTAAATCTGGTATTCAGGTGGCATCCCCAGACCCTGAACAGTAGTATCCATGGACACAAAAAGAAGATGGACAAAGAACTGCTGTTGGACTGCGAACTGCAGACCTCGTGGTGGACTCTAGGTGCAAACTCCTGCCTGCCGCCTCAGAACTCGGCAATCGCCATCTTATAGCTCATCTTGTCACTATGTGGCCTCCACAAACACTGGAGTGTCTTCAGCACTTCTCAAATCGCCAGAGAAACTCCCTTGAGATAGAGGTACTATCTGCCTGCAGCCGCAGGCCTCCAAAACAGTGAAGCCTGGTCCAGAATCGTCCAGCTCCCCAGCCTGACCAATGTCTCTGAGTGCCAGCCAAAGGTACACTTACTCTGAAGGGTTAGTTCGGACTCTGCACCAAGTCTTGAGGCCCCAGTACCCACCAGCGTTGAACAGCATGAATACCCAGGTTACCGAACTCCCTGCTGCAAAAACCTCCATAACCGTGGCCAGGTGGACTCCAACTTTACAGCGAGCCAGCACACAACAAGTGACATCAGGACTCTGGGTATCCACCTCAGCAGGGTCCCAGCAGTTCCCAAATCATCACTCAAGGTGCCAGCCCCTGACCTCAAGGAGCTTCCTTGCGTGCCGTTGCCCACCTTCACATCTTCACTGCACCCAGCCCACCCGGCCGGGGCATCTTCAAATCAGCTGTACTTCCGCGGTCCCATGGCCCTTGTCACCTCTACTCTCCCTTGAGAGTCCTTGGACTTGCCTGCAAGAGCCCCTTTGCCTTGTTTTTGCAGGTGGCCCCCTGTCTTCGTAGCGCACCAGCTACTAAAGTCCCCTTTTTCCTTGCTCCTGGTGAAATCCAGGTAGCTCATGAGAACTTGGCCTTGGAACTTTGGACCTTGCCACCGAACATTCCAATTCTAAAAGATGATCCACTAAAGTAACTGCATTGCATTAATTTTCCAATTGCCTTTTTCCTTCCATAGGAAATATATTGTGCGTAACATGTGCACAACTGAGATTATTTCATTTATTGCAATTTTCTTGAATTGCGAAAAGCAATTACCTTGTACCCAAGTTCTTGGTCTAAATATTTATACAAAACGAAGTGATATTTTTCAAATTCGGTCTCGACTTCATTCCTTGAGTATGTGTTTATCATTTATTGCCCCTGAGAGCACAACAAATGCATAGCACTACCCTCTGATAAGCCTAACTGCTCACCCACACAACCACAAAATAGAGAGTTAATATTATCTACTTTTGCCTCTGTAAATCAATAAAGGTCTCCCCGATCACTCTGCACAGTGCCCCCCATTGTGGTGCACTATATAGAGAGAGGTGGGTTTCCTACAATAACCTGCTCCATGTGGTACCACATGGTACAGAGCCTGTGAAGCCATAATGCTGACACCCTCACCATGTAGCAGGTGGGCACACAACCTGTTTTACACTGCATTATCCCTGTTACATCAGTAATGCATTAACACACTTACACTTTCTCACTAGTGGCTTCCCTCACCCACAAACGTTGAAGGACATTCTAATATGTAACATGTAGTGGCCACACACATCTCTACAGCCAGCAAACTAACCCCTGAACAAGATTTCCAACTTTGTTTCAAGGATTGTTGGAGGGCAGAACGGTAGAACTGATGTTGTGGGTGTGTGGGTTAGAGAACTGCATGGGGAGAGGGTGCTGCAAGTCAGGAATGATGCACATTGGCAGAGCCTTTTTTGAGCTGAGGGCAGAACTAGGATAGTAGAGTGTGAAGCCGGGGTCAGTGGGCAGAGCCATCTGCGGACTGCAATTAGTACTGGGATAGCTCTAGGGCAAGAAGAAGGATACTGGTAAAGCTGCCCGTCAGCTACAGTACTAAACTAGCTGTGAGTCTGCACTGACGTCCACTGAATGAGTTGTTTGTGAGTTGCCATACAAGAAGAGCTGCAGCCCAACATTGATGTTCACGAAAGGGCGGACTTATGGATCAGAATACGACAGTGGCTGCAGGACATGTATCAGTTCCATTGACAGAGTTGCCTCAGGGCTGTCGTACTAGAACAGCCGCAGGGCAGCAATGCTGACTACCGGTAATGCTGCCTCTGGCTTGCATGAGTTGAATAGTTGCAACTCTAGACAAGAATGAGATCCACAGCTGAAGCAGCCAGTGGGTTGCATTACTAGAATAGTTGCAGCTCTAGACCAGAATGAGATCCACCGCTGCATCAGTCAGTGGGCTGCAGTGCTAGAATACTTGCAGCTCTAGACCAGAATGAGATCCACCACTGCATCAGTCAGTGGGCTGCAGTGCTAGAATACTTGCAGCTCTAGACCAGAATGAGATCCACCACTGCATCAGTCAGTGGGCTGCAGTGCTAGAATACTTGCAGCTCTAGACCAGAATGAGATCCACCGCTGCATCAGTCAGTGGGCTGCAGTGCTAGAATAGTTGCAACTCTAGACAAGAATGAGATCCACAGCTGAAGCAGCCAGTGGGTTGCATTACTAGAATAGTTGCAACTCTAGACCAGAATGAGATTCACCACTGCATCAGTCAGTGGGCTGCAGTGCTAGAATACTTGCAGCTCAAGACCAGAATGAGATCCACCGCTGCAGCGGGAGTGGGCTGCAGTGCTAGAATAGTTGTAAATCTAGACAAGAATGAGATCCACCGCTGCATCAGTCAGTGGGCTCAGTGCTAGAATAGTTGCAACTCTAGACCAGAATGAGATCCACCACTGCATCAGTCAGTGGGCTGCAGTGCTAGAATAGTTGCAACTCTAGACCAGAATGAGATCCACCGCTGCAGCGGGAGTGGGCTGCAGTACTAGAATAGTTGTAAATCTAGACAAGAATGAGATCCACAGCTGAATCAGTCAGTGGGTTGCAGTGCTAGAATAGCTGAAGCTCACATAAAGAAGTCCACCAGAAGAGCTGTCTCTGGATTGACATGATAGAATACCTGTAGATCAAAAATGAGGTCCTCTGGCAGAGCTATGTATGGGCTACCATGCTAGAATAGCGGTAGATCAGAAACGATTTCCGCTGGTGGAGCTAGCTAGTAGATTGGCACAGACTAGTCCGACGGTCCTCCTTTCACCTCTCCTTAAAGATAAAATGAAGCAGTGCTTTGTCTGTTAGGGCAAAGCAAGAAGGCTAGGGGGGCCTGTTGAAATAATTAACACATTTTAAATAGAACCATCATTGTCAAAGAGTTTATTTTCCTTTTTGTTTGCCAATCCAAGTGGGATCTTTAAACAAGAAGAAAATGAAGTAGAGTAGCATGGAATTGAAGTATCCATTATCTGGCGCATATCTTTACCTACAAGACCCAAGGATACCTCTAGACCATTAATATATATTAAAAAGAGCAAGGGGGCCATCACACAACCTTGATGCACACCCCTACTGGACCTAATATCTGGTGAGAGCTTCCTATTTATCCCGTAACATGTTTCAGCCACCATATCCATGACCATCCTATGTAACAGGTTTATCAAACCCTTGTTTCTCCATGATGGACCATAATAGAGGAGGGTTTTCCATGTCAAATGCCCTCGAAAGATCCATAAATGCAAGATGTACGGTCTCCCCCTTGGCATTGACCAAGGATAAGCTGTAGGTTTAGGCACTGATTAATAGTGCCCGAGCCTCTACAAACCCATATTGCACCCTAGAAAGTATCTGCTTCTCCTCTAACCAAACATCCAACTTGGAGGAAATAACTTTACCCAGTATCTTACATGAACTATCCAGTAAGGAGTTTGGATGGTAGCAACATGATCAATTTGTATTCCCTTTTTTAAAAATTGGAACCACTACCGCCTCCTTCCACGATGGAATCAGATGCCCAGATACAGCAGCCCTAAAAACAATTTTTAGGAGGGTTGCCCAATAAGTGCTATTTTTGTTATTCAAATCCATAGGGACCCCATTGGGTCTGGGGCTTTCACAGGGGGCTCTGGTTGATTGCTATTAAAACATCCTCAACCTGACTTGACTAAGTAAAAAACCATCTTCCTGGACTGACTGTATAACTTCCGAAACAACTGATGGAGAGATGTCATCTTGACTAAAGACAGCTGAAAAATATTCTACCCAGAAGTGTACAGTATTGCTTGTGTCAATAGTAGGTTTGTTCACAATTTTTGAGAAAGTGACTTTCTCTTTTAGATTACTTGTCCTTTCCAGATCCTCCCATGCTTCCTTCCAAGGCTCCTCTTTCCTTCGTTCAATAACCTTCATGTATTCATTTCTACACAGTTTAATTTATTCCTTGCAGCAAGTTTATTTTTTAGGGCCATTTTAAGTTATTTGTGAGCAACAGTACATGCATAGTTAAACCAGCCTTTAGAGCAGTGGTCGTCAAACCTTCTAATGCCGTCCCCCTCCAGTGTAAAAAAAACATTGGGGTCCCACTGAATGAAAACTTATTTTTTCGAATTACTCTATAACACTGACAATCTTTAAATATATGTAAACATATTCAAACATTGCAGATGTCCAATTTAAAATTGCAATCAAATACATGACTGCCAACAAACTATTCTGGTTAGCCAGGTCTTACTAAAGTGTAAAAGTATCATTCAGTGGCCCTCCACCTTTGACACGTACCCCTGGACATCATAAGAATGACAAAAGATGTTAGTAATGATGCATTACAAAGTGGCCTTCTGCTCTCTGTTTTCTTTCAGTAAAAACAAGCACTGTTATCAGCATGATGAATCTCTTGGACAGTGCCTGGCGAACCCACTCCCCCAGGATCAATCAGGGCGGCCCGCCACCCAGTTTGAAGACCTCTGCTTTAGGGGGTTTACTAATAAAAGGTTTGTTAATTGGCATCTTAGATGAAATAGATACACATAGATCACAAAAAGCTTCTGCAATTCACACGGGGGGGGGGGTCATCAAAACAAGGTATAATTGAGAAGGCACACTGGTTCTCCCTGATGAGTTCCCGTGTGAATTTGTCATTGTCAGTCTTTCCCCATTTAAGTCTTATCCCACCTTTCCGTGAGAATTCCATTGATTGACCCTCATCTTTACATCCCTGCTAAACCAGATTTAGAAAAAAGTAGCAATTAGCAGATTGTTGTCACTAGTACATCTAGCAACATCTTCTCATAGTCTTGCAACAGTGGACACAAATCAGTCAAAATTATACCGTAATCAATGTTACTACAATTCCCATTGCCCTTAAATGTTGGAGGAAGGGGTGCATTAGAGCTCCCATAGTTGTTGGCAAAGCCCAAATTTCTAGAAAACAAGACTCTATTAACTGCCTCTGCATAAGGAACATGTTTAAAGTGAGTCATTTCCATTCTATCTAAGTCCCTCAGGCCTAAGGGAATAGTGGTACTATCATTACATAGGTGTAAATTAAAATCCCCCATCCAAAAACAAAAAGAAAGTAACCATAAAACAGCTTGAAAGAATGAGATAAAGAGGCAGAAAACGTAGGGAAGTGGAGGAAAGCAAGTTGAGATGGAATCAAGACTAGGCAGCCTTGGTATTCGGCAACTCCAGCATAAAGCAGCGTTGGCGGTGGGCTCCTAAGAGAAAGGTTGGGCCCTTGTATTTTTTTTTTAATACACTAGACACTATTCACGGCTTTTGTGTTTGATTTTCCTTTATTTTGGGGGCTTTTTTGTAATATCGCTAAAACAGACTTAGGCTTCCAGTGGCCTTTAGGGATATACCAAATAACGTCTAATTGTGATTGAATGGTAATAACTACATTGACCCTTATAATAAAAAATACACTTAGAATACAAGTGATTTAAGTTGTATACATATGAACAGTGGTAAACTAGTGTAGTTTAATGTGTAGTAAAGCTTTTAGAATTTTTATCATTTGAATTGTCGCAGTTGTTTTTTGATCCACCTACTTTGGAGATGATTTCTCTTAAGATGCACACATCACCACAGTATGAGTTAAATTAGAATCAAATGAAAAAATATCCTATGTAAGCTATTCTGGAGTCATATTTAAAAGTGGCTTAGCGTGAGGTGTTATATTTACACAGCTTTAAATCAAATCACACAATGAAGCCGCTAACTTTTCTTCAAAAGGCACCTGCTGTGGAGCGATTGAATGAAATAGCTTGTGTGTTCAATACCGTACATCGCAGCATATGTTCTTCATCAGACCATACCACCTCCTGCTTATGGTTCTCATGCGGCGATAAGCAATAAGCATTGCTCCTGCTAAGGAGGATTCAAAGGCAACAGCTGACTTTTGTTGCTCTAGTTTTGCCAGGCACTTTGTGTTAAGTTTATGTCAGGCATGACTTAGGTAATTGATGTTCTCTTCATGGGTCTCCAGTCCCCACTCTGAGCTCCGCAGGAAACTTTCAACCACTTTTCTCATTGAATCTGTGATATGGAAGATCCTATAAAAGTAGTACTTTAAAGATTTATGTTGAGTTTCATTTGAAATTATGCATGACTAAATACTAGGGGGCTTATTACTATGTCGGTCAGAGTTGCCTCTCACTGACACCGTCCCGGACTCAGGACCGACCGACTTCAGGTCAGCGGTTCTGACCTCCTCATTACGATGCGACCCAACACTGTTCGGTCGCATACTCACTTTTCTCTATAGGAGCTCGTGTAACAGCCATAAACCGGCTGTAATACAGGCTACTATAGAGAAATGGGGGGGGGAGTGTTAAACCCTGCACCCTGTGGCAGGCACCCCTTAGTGGCTGCCACACAGGGCAGGGTTTTTCAGGGGGGTATCCTAGGTACCACCTCGACCACGAACTGTAGACCACTGGGTGAAGGGGGCCATGATAGGGGCCCCCAAAGTCACTTTCCGACAGCCGAAAGGCCGTCATGGAAAGGCTGTGGGAAACCGCAATCGTAAGCCCAACGGCAGAAACGCCGTCCATTGCACATTGCAGTTCTGACTGGCTGGAAGACTCCGAGAGCCGGTCGGAATTGAGTCGGAATGACCAGCCGGTTCATGTTCCGACCGCCAACATCGTAATCGGGTGGTCAGACTGCAAACCGACCGTATCGGTCGGAATGCCTCCGGCTGCGATCGGAAAGCTTCCAAGTAGCAGTCAGAGGCTTTCCGACCGACATCGTAATCAGCCCCTAAGTCTCAATTTAAATTTATGGGTAGCACTACATTGATCTGAAAGTGCCTGCCGCAACTTTTGCCACTGGATTCAAGCAAGCCTGGCTGAAGATGGCTGAAATGCCAGAAACCGGTCCTAGGAAGCTTGTTTCCGATCCAGGGAAGGCATGGCTTGGCAGTTCGGGCTGGACTGTTCCCATGAGGCACAGGGTCAGACTGATTTGCATATGGCCATGTCTGAACTGGGGTGGCAGAGTGGGCTAAAAAACGGTGATGGATCAAACCCAGATCTCTTGACTGGGTGCGAGTGTTTGATTGGTTCTGATGCTCCGTCCATCACCACCCCTTTTTGTACCGCTTTGTTCGCCAATAGTTGGCAGGGTATGCTCAGAGGTGAGTCCCTTGCTCACTTTGCCACTGGATTCAAGCAAGCCTGGCTGAAGACGGCTGAAATGCCAGAAACCGGTCCTAGGAAGCTTGTTTCCGATCCAGGGAAGGCATGGCTTGGCAGTTCGGGCTGGACTGTTCCCATGAGGCACAGGGTCAGACTGATTTGCATATGGCCATGTCTGATCTGGGGTGGCAGAGTGGGCTAAAAAACGGTGATGGATCAAATCCAGATCTGTTGACTGGGTGCGAGTATTTGATTGGTTCTGATGCTCTGTCCATCACCACCCCTTTTTGTACAGCTTTGTACGCCATAAGTTGGCAGGGTATGCTCAGACGTGAGTCCCTTGCTCACTTTGCCACTGGATTCAAGCAAGCCTGGCTGAAGACGGCTGAAATGCCAGAAACCGGTCCTAGGAAGCTTGTTTCGGATCCAGGGAAGGTATGGCTTGGCAGTTCGGGCTGGTCTGTTCCCATGAGGCACAGGGTCAGACTGATTTGCATATGGCCATGTCTGAACTGGGGTGGCAGAGTGGGCTAAAAAACGGTGATGGATCAAACCCAGATCTGTTGACTGGGTGCGAGTGTTTGATTGGTTCTGATGCTCCGTCCATCACCACCCCATTTTGTACCGCTTTGTTCGCCACAAGTTGGCAGGGTATGCTCAGACGTGAGTCCCTTGCTCACTTTGCCACTGGATTCAAGCAAGCCTGGCTGAAGACGGCTGAAATGCCAGAAACCGGTCCTAAGAAGCTTGTTTCCGATCCAGGGAAGGCATGGCTTGGCAGTTCGGGCTGGACTGTTCCCATGAGGCACAGGGTCAGACTGATTTGCATATGGCCATGTCTGATCTGGGGTGGCAGAGTGGGCTAAAAAACGGTGATGGGTCAAACCCAGATCTGTTGACTGGGTGCGAGTGTTTGATTGGTTCTGATGCTCCGTCCATCACCACCCCTTTTTGTACAGCTTTGTACGCCATACGTTGGCAGGGTATGCTCAGACGTGAGTCCCTTGCTCACTTTGCCACTGAATTCAAGCAAGCCTGGCTGAAGACGGCTGAAATGCCAGAAACCGGTCCTAGGAAGCTTGTTTCCGATCAAGGGAAGGCATGGCTTGGCAGTTCGGGCTCGACTGTTCCCATGAGGCACATGGTCAGACTGATTTGCATATGGCCATGTCTGAACTGGGGTGGCAGAGTGGGCTAAAAAACGGTGATGGATCAAACCCAGTTCTGTTAACTGGGTGCGAGTGTTTGATTGGTTCTGATGCTCCGTCCATCACCACCCCTTTTTGTACCGCTTTGTTCGCCACAAGTTGGCAGGGTATGCTCAGACGTGAGTCCCTTGCTCACTTTGCCACTGGATTCAAGCAAGCCTGGCTGAAGACGGCTGAAATGCCAGAAACCGGTCCTAGGAAGCTTGTTTCGGATCCAGGGAAGGCATGGCTTGGCAGTTCGGGCTGGACTGTTCCCATGAGGCACAGGGTCAGACTGATTTGCATATGGCCATGTCTGAACTTGGGTGGCAGAGTGGGCTAAAAAACGGTGATGGATCAAACCCAGATCTGTTGACTGGGTGCGAGTGTTTGATTGCTTCTGATGCTCCGTCCATCACCACCCCTTTTTGTACCGCTTTGTTCGCCATAAGTTAGCAGGGTATGCTCAGACGTGAGTCCCTTGCTCACTTTGCCACTGGATTCAAGCAAGCCTGGCTGAAGACGGCTGAAATGCCAGAAACCGGTCCTAGGAAGCTTGTTCGGATCCAGGGAAGGCATGGCTTGGCAGTTCGGGCTGGACTGTTCCCATGAGGCACAGGGTCAGACTGATTTGCATATGTCCATGTCTGAACTGGGGTGGCAGAGTGGGCTAAAAAACGGTGATGGATCAAACCCAGATCTGTTGACTGGGTGCGAGTGTTTGATTGGTTCTGATGCTCCGTCCATCACCACCCCTTTTTGTACCGCTTTGTTCGCCACAAGTTGGCAGGGTATGCTCAGACGTGAGTCCCTTGCTCACTTTGCCACTGGATTCAAGCAAGCCTGGCTGAAGACGGCTGAAATGCCAGAAACCGGTCCTAGGAAGCTTGTTTCCGATCCAGGGAAGGCATGGCTTGGCAGTTCGGGCTCGACTGTTCCCATGAGGCACATGGTCAGACTGATTTGCATATGGCCATGTCTGAACTGGGGTGGCAGAGTGGGCTAAAAAACGGTGATGGATCAAACCCAGATCTGTTGACTGGGTGCGAATGTGTGATTGGTTCTGATGCTCCGTCCATCACCACCCCTTTTTGTACCGCTTTGTTCGCCATAAGTTAGCAGGGTATGCTCAGACGTGAGTCCCTTGCTCACTTTGCCACTGGATTCAAGCAAGCCTGGCTGAAGACGGCTGAAATGCCAGAAACCGGTCCTAGGAAGCTTGTTCGGATCCAGGGAAGGCATGGCTTGGCAGTTCGGGCTGGACTGTTCCCATGAGGCACAGGGTCAGACTGATTTGCATATGGCCATGTCTGAACTGGGGTGGCAGAGTGGGCTAAAGAACGGTGATGGATCAAACCCAGATCTCTTGACTGGGTGCGAGTGTTTGATTGGTTCTAATGCTCCGTCCATCACCACCCTTTTTTGTACCGCTTTGTTCGCCATAAGTTGGCAGGTTATGCTCAGACGTGAGTCCCTTGCTCACTTTGCCACTGGATTCAAGCAAGCCTGGCTGAAGACGGCTGAAATGCCAGAAACCGATCCTAGGAAGCTTGTTTCCGATCCAGGGAAGGCATGGCTTGGCAGTTCGGGCTGGACTGTTCCCATGAGGCACAGGGTCAGACTGATTTGCATATGGCCATGTCTGAACTGGGGTGGCAGAGTGGGCTAAAAAACGGTGATGGATCAAACCCAGATCTGTTGACTGGGTGCGAGTGTTTGATTGGTTCTGATGCTCCGTCCATCACCACCCCTTTTTGTACCCCCCTTTTTGTACCGCGCAACTTATCTATAGCATTTTTTCTAAGTGCACTATAAAAATAGCAATAATATTAATGATGATAGTAATGCTAAGTATGGCAATAATATTATTAAATATAACAAAAACAGGACTATTAACTATGGTATTTTTTTTCTTCTTAATATTCTTCTTAATATAACAATACTAATATTAATAATACTACAACTACTAATAATAATAACTATTATTATTAGTAATAGTAGCAGTAGTAGTAGCAGTAGCACCAGCTGTAGTAATAGTAGTAGTATTATTAGCGTTTTTACTAAAAATGGCAATGACAATAATAATATGCTAATAGTTATACTTTTATTATTACTACTAGCAATAATAATAATAATTATTATTATATTAATTATAATAACAGCACTAGTAATACTATTATGAATAATAATAATCACGGGCCACTGGAATTATGCAGCAGGGGAGGGCCAAATTATGTGGCGGGGTTGACATAAAAATGCTAATTATACAGCGTAATATAGCACGTCTAGTGATAGTATTATTTCATTTTTAACACTGTCTGGGCATTGGTTGCACTTCATAAGTAGCAGTTTACCAACCAAATATAGCAATAAGCAACAGAAGGGTGACCAGTCAACCTTTGCAAAGGGCCTTCCACTGCGCGGCAACACGTGTCAATGCAATTTTTGAACCGTTTGAGCTAGAAACAATTTTTTGTTGTTCAAATCTGCAGTTTATGCAGCAGATGATGGATTACTGTCCAAATGTTAGAAAGAATGTTTTGTAAAGTGTGGTCAAGAATGTTGCGCAGCCCGGCACTGATGACAGACATCAGGGTATGCTTTTTCCACCGGCGCATCTGGACACAACAGAAATGTCTCCGCGGGGAGAAGCTCATTTTAACCGACTCATAGGTCAGTAGTTTCAGTGCACGTCCACCGATTAACCTGACCCTCAATGACTAATGCTAGTAAAGGGACGGCGTGACATTAGTGACATGACAAGACGTCACATCTTGTAGCAGTGTGTGTGCATATCCATTGTACAACCTACACAGTCCACACAGGTTGCAAGGCTGCTAAATGACTATCCTCAAAGGAGCATGAGGTCATGCAGGTTTTAGTTTCATCTGATTGACATTTTGGTCCACTCTTTGGATGGGATTTCGTATCGTTGTCTTGCCTTTTGACGTTAATCTCTTGGTTGGAAATGGACCAGACCCGTGTGTCCTTCCAATCTTCAGAAGACTTTATCCTTTAGATCCCCTTTCATGACTAGACTCTTGTGCCTTCCCCACAAATGCCTTTGTCATGTTTGTGTGAGATTCATTTGTAATATTTGATCGCTCTCCAGAACAATTATACTGCCTCTCCAAGGGAATGTGCATTCTAAAGAGATTTAGTTACTACTTTTCTCAGGTTACATACCCTTTGGCAGCTGCTACATCTAATATCCAGTCTTAAAATCAAGGCTTTTAGGAAATCCCTTATGGTACAGAACACTTAACGTCAACTCCGTCAATTTAGGGGTTTGTGTAGAGAAAAATGAATTAAGAGGTTAGGCAAGATGTGTGACTTAACTGAAAGCCACTTCTCGGAATTTGAGTGTTTGATATCCAACTAATGTGGTGATTGTTCATTTCACAAATATTTTGCCTAATGCGTACATTTACTTAATGTTCTGTTCGCCCTCCATTCAGTGCATTTACTTCTGTAGTTAGTGTGTGGTACTGATATCTCCCACACGCCCCCATCCTTTATAAGAGAGTGTAAATTCACTCCAGGAAACAGTTTGGGGAGTTAACAAACCTTGCCTCTGTTTTTTCCCTTACATCATTGTTCACATATTTTTGTATAGATTCCCCTGTGGTAGAAAAGCAGACTTTTTCATCGGCTGTCTGTATATAACTCATGGAATACACTGAGCACTGTTTTCTCACACTGGCAACTTTACACGCTCGCCTGACTTGTGAGAGCGTAGAAATAGGTGAACCTTGAAATGGTGGTTATTTAACACCAGCTGGGGAATTCGGAGCCCAACTTGGAGTCGCAAAACCCTAAAAATATGGCGAGGGGTCGTGAGAGGCTGTGGCAAATTTAATTTGCTGCCACATAAATTGTGAAAGATTTACTGTTTGCTAATTCTGAAGGCTAATGTAAAATAGTTCCATTGCCCTCTACTCATTTTGGGAAAGTGTTGACCTAAATAGCTTTCCCCTCAGGGTCAGTGATGTTACAGATTTGGCCGCCGCATAATTTACAGTCCTGCCAAGTATCACGCATCAGGCGTGACGCTAACGCATTTCAGTGTGGTGTTACCGCATCACTGCACTGAAATGCATTGTCACGCATTTTTGCCATTGACCGGCACTCTGCTGACAGTGCTGAAACGGCGCCTCTAACACCTGTGTGCCATGCGTCTGGCCCGGGCCGCAGCAGACTTCACTTGCCAGGCTCAGTAACACTAAACAGTTAAAAGATTGTGCTCTCACTAGTGCCCTGCTACAATGTTACAATCTGCCTGGCTGCTGCCTGGAGACCCAGGCGGGGCTTGCGTTACAGGCAGCTCTGTGGCGCTGTCGGGGGGTCGAATGTGACCGCACGCCCTGGAACAGGAATCGAGGCGGGCCGGGGTCGGACTCGACTGGAGTTGAGTTTGTTGTAAGGGGCTGGCAATGCGGGAGGCACCAAATTCAATCATGGCGCCCGCAGCATCGCACTGCCTGCTGCAGCTCACAAGGCATTCATGGGCGACATCCTGTGTGCTGTCAGCTCCCCGGCCGAATCAATTATTAATTGCCGCAGCCAGCCAAGGCAGACAGAGAGGAGTGAGTGACATGGAGTGCAGAGGCTGCCTGGGCAGCCTTTCACTGGACGGTCCCACTGAACAGCCCTATAGCCCTGATACGTGCCACGTCGTCGGCAATGCTCATTTTGCCTATACAGTACTACATTAACACGCAGGAGGAGCTGAAGGAGACCGAATACTGCAGCGGCCCGGGGGAGCAGCTGAGTGCCCAGCTGGCTGAGGTAGCGTAGATCATAAATGTGTGTCTGCATCATGTCCACGGTCACTTAGTTCAGGCGTTTGCCAGTTGTCTGGTGCTCATTGGATGCTGGGCGGGAGGTGTGTATTCAAGCTGGTGTGCTAATAAGACAACACAGGCATGCGGGTATTGTCACGCTAATTGCACAGTGTGATATGGCTCCTGTCTTAGTGATTGCGGTGTGGCTATGGCTGCCTGTGAGTTGGGGGACTCACTGTCCATCCTAGAGAACACTGGAGGCGGGCTGGGGCCACCGGGCGGTAAACTCATATTCCAGTGGCCCACAGTGGTTCATGCCCTGATCTTGCCAGTGCCTGCAGCCTCCTGGCCAGCCTTGGCAGAGTCTGTATCACTGCCGCCAATGGAGCGGCATAACCACCGCAATCCGAACTGACTCCCATCTTAAGATGAAATATGTTAAATTTACCAGCCTGTGTCTCCACCGCGCGATCAGGTGCCTACTGGTAGTAATGCTCAGAAGGTGACATAGGTGGCTGGACCGGCACCGTGTGAGGTGTGTATCAAACTGCATGTTTCATGTTGTTGGGGCCTCTCTGACATCGGCCGGGTCACTCACATGACGTCAGAGAGAGGCCCAGACCCTATGCTTTCCTGATTTTACAGGAAGGAGGGGTCCACCACAAAGGCTGTCAATCTGTGTTTGGCAAAGGCTGGAAGCACAAGCCTCATAACAACACACAACCGATAAAAACAGCTTCTGGGCTAGTGTGCAGAGTCTTGATTTAATATATTGCAAATGAGCTTTCTGATATTTGTATGATTCCAAGTGTATAACTTAGACATGACTCTGGTAAATGGAAGTCATTTAACAATTTATTTCTTACGCTGTGCATCAGTTAATTTAGAGTTTCTCGTTCCTTAAATGAGTGTAATTTCTCATATTTCTATATTTTCCTCATCTTCATAGCTTGGTTTTACTCACGAGAAAGTGTCACTCATATTCATTAAAATGTCACTCAGAATTACTCTTAAATTATGAAAATGTCACACATGGCAATCTGAAACCTTGGCAGCTATGAATTTACAGATTTCAATAACTATTGTTTCAAGCTCAAATCGACCAAAAGTTACTAAAAATGGGGCAACTGTGGTGTGGCACAGTGGCCAGCCAATTGCAACGGTTAATTGTCACATTTTAGTTGCTGATTGCTGTATTCGGACATGAAAGTTGAACTGATAAACTGAAATGTTTCCCCGACAGAATTTCTGTGTTTTAAAATGACAAACGAATGAAATAATATTGCCACAAAATTGCTATTTTATGTTGCACAATTTGCTTTTTCTTGCCACATAATTTAGAGAACCATACTGTGGTCTTCCATTGCCACATCATTTCAGTTGCCCCTTGTTATTGAGGAGAGTCATTACTCATGAGACAGGACATTACTGGGGAGATACAGCATTACTGATAAGGGAAACATTATCTGTGAGGTACCGCATTTCTGGTCAAGTGTGGCATAAAGACACACTCGATGAGCAGAAATGTTCATCAGTGAGTCAGGTGCATATTTTTAGTCAGTAGTGCTACTTTGTGTGATAGCGTATGGGGAGCTCCAACATCAATTGTGTCAACACACCGACTCCATACCCTGCCAAGCACATTTCCTTTCCTGATGCAGGACTTTCTTTATCGAAGGTCACCTTATGTTAAAATATCAATATGCTTTGCTTTTTTCAGATTTTCTTTATTTTGCATTTTTTTCTCTTTGGTCAAAATCTCGAACTTTCATGGCACAAACATAGAGATTGCAATGGAGGTGTTTAGCTTGACTCTTTTTCTCTCTGTAGTCTAGGCTACAGTGCATTTAGCAGACATGAATTGGCATTTCATCTATCTCTTGCGAGGAGTCAGATATCGTCCTAAAAATTAATTCTATTATTCTAAACGCACGAAGCTGTCATATCCATGGTAAAACACACGAAAACAGTGTGTCACTGTTTACTACGTTCCATGAGCAAAACAAACAATACTGGGAACCTATTGATGAGACGAGCACAGAGCATCTGCCATTTCAAAAAAATCTAAATTTTACAATGTGCTTGAACAAGTTACTAATTTGACTCCAAAATCACGAAGATTCTATGATTGAATGATGTTACCTTGTTTCTATCAAGTTGACTGTGACAAAAGTATTCAAATCAGATATATACATGTATATAGCATGAAAAATAAAATATTCACTAAAACCATTCTCTCCTTCTAACAAAGAATACACATTATCAAAACAATTATTTCAAATAGTTCCTTAATCTTCTGCTTTGTATGCATGGCCATAAGAAAAACTATGAAGAGACGTCCTCATATTATCTCGTCTGACCACAGGTGGCCCATTAAGGCGGACACTGCCTTTTGGTGCTAATGCACATATATTCCACGTTCCTCAAGGCTGAATTCACAATTTTATTTTTTTATAATCCATTTTTTTAGAAAGTTGTGGTTAAAGAAACGCATTATTTGGGCAATTTTTTATTACGTTTTTTCCAGAGGGGGACACTATCGAGCTTTCCTCGACTTGAAGGGGCTCACTTGATTCCCTCTCTCTATGCATTTCAGGCAGATACGTGATAGTTACACCCCAGCAAGGCGAAAGTTCACAAGCGACTGGTGAGTAATATGATGGCTTGATGTTATTTTGATGAAACAGTTCACAGACAGTGGACTAAGCCTTTCAGTTGGACTAAATGTGCAGAATGTGTCCACAAGCAGCACCACAGCAGAATTTCAGGCTATCAGCGTAAGAAACGTCTATGTAATGGACACAATGGGGATAGTTGGTGATTCTCCTGAAGGTATGGAATGTCTCTGGCCCTCTGGACCAACTTTAGACAGCCAAGGAACACTGACTCAAAATTGACTGTTGGACAATTAAAGCTAGAGGAAGAAAACATGACCCAATGCCATGTGGTAGTTATGGCTATTTCCCCAGCAGTAGTATATTTGAAACTAACTAGTACACACCTACTGTAGGCAGCATGAGTAGAGACAACGGGCAGGCTATAACCAGCAATTAAGCGACTTCTACTGGCCGCGTGGTACGCTGCACCTCTAGGTGAATGTTTGTAACTGTTTCTGTACTTGTGAGATGAGATTTTATGTTCACACATGAATTGCAAGTTAGTGACCATGTAGCATACTAAATTAGGAGATGGGACAACTGTACCTGCCTTAAATGTGAAATGAAATTGTTTTCTTATGTGTGGCCATGTGTTAAAGCTACACTTCTAAAATAAACTGGTATGCACATAAAATGGGTCTGTGAGGTTATTCTATTCATGTACGTGGTGAACATTGAGGACAGTTATGAAGACAAAACCACAGTAAGCATCCATATCTGTGTATCCGATGGTTTATTCAGATCAACCATGTTTGCAAACAATCAGCCCTCTTGGAGCTTACGCCTTTACATGTATTTTTTTGCTGTTGCTTGAATACTTACTTTTCCAGCACTTGTATGACAAGTACTCAGATCATGCCAGGGTTCAAAAGTAAAGCAAAAATAATGTACACACCAATGACTATGACCCAAATATATACACGTGTGACTATCTTAAATATACTCCCACCAATCTGGACCATCACTTGAATTATATCTGGCATACGTTGTTTCAGATACGATGCAATAATTTAGCCTTATAGCCCGCCGTAGCGGGCTATACCGGCTGTTAAAGGCCCGCTGCAGCGTTAAAGGCCCGAGCCGAAGGCGAGGGACTTTAACAAAGCAGCGGGACTTTAAAAGCCGGTATAGCCCTGCTACGAAGGGCTATAAGGCTATTAGAACATTCTGCCACTAGAGGGCAGAATGTTCTAACAAAACAAAGCCTTCAGGGAGCGCAAAGGGATTCAAATCCCCTCAGGCTCCCTGAAGTCTTTGTTCACAGCCAGAGCTGTGAACAAAGACACATTGGAATGTTGGTGCTCCGGGCTTATACCAGCCATTATATGCCCGGAGCACTCCATTGTTTTCAATGGAGCTCCCAACATTCCAATGTTCTAATAATCACTAGATATATTGATAACACACTAATACTGAACTGTCTCAAGGCTTCAATAACAGGTGTTTGCCCACTTCTATGTCTCCCATTTTATCAATCTAAGAAGGACAAAAGGTAAAGTTGGTGGTAACAAACAGATTCCACTACAAGGTGCATTAGGAGGGATGGGAGAAATTACTTTGTTTAATCTGGCTTGACAGCGTATTGTACGAGCCTCACTAGAGAGGGGCTTTGGCCCAACCCTCATGTTGGGAGTCAGGAATACTTGTTTTGATTGGGCAGAAGTTGAGTGTGCGCAAACAAAGTGCTTGCCCACCATGCAGCTGTGCCCATTTTTTTTTCATCAGATGCCTAGGCTTGAGCTTTGAGGACCACACACATGACGTTGAAATACTATTAAAGTGTCCTAAATAACTAGAACTTTATCTGGCTGCAGCACAGATGGGAGGAGGGCAGTCATTATCCAACATGGACCTTTACGACTGGCTTGGCAGTTCAACTGACACCTGACCCTTTACCCTAGCTCAATATATTGTGCTTCTGCACTAATACATATCTATTAGCATGATCTGTACATCAAATGCTTTACATTACCACACAACATTCCTTTAAAGCCAGACCTATTGGCATTGGCAATGCTAGTTTTTAATCCGCGGTAAGCATAGGGGAATTCAGGTTGTTTTCAATGGTTCTGCATTTGCCTGCCCAGAACTGAAAAGAGGAAATGCAGGCCGCATGCCACGCAGCACAAGAATTCTTCTTTCCACACAGACTCGGATATATATGGAACAAGAAATGATTGTGCAGTCCAGCCCTGTCTAGACCGGGCAACGGGTTAACCTTTTTGTAAATTGCGTTAAGTTAATGATGCTATCTGGCCCCTGAGAATGCTCCAGCCTCAGCAGTGGCCCCTGCCTCAGAGAGGCTAGGAGGACCCAGCAGGTAGGTTTCCCCGCTGAAGTAGTTGCTCACAAGAGCACCGGCAGTGGTCCAGGCCATGTATGTACCTTTATGCCGTTACCATTGAGCTAAATACATTACCCAGCCCCTCACAGTGTGGTTTTCGTTTTTTGTGCCCCTGTAAAGCAGCTGAGCATCTCTGATTCCACTCAGCAATAGGGAACAAGCATTTGCAATGCAATAGGTCTCGCATTTGCGAGAGTTTGAACTACTGGCATTGCAAATGGCAATGCCTTTTATTAATCTGTTTTTATAACCTGCAAGTGGTGTGTAAACATGCACCTTGCACTTATAGTTCTTGCTTACGAAAAGCAGGGCTGGCAGTAACTGTGCCTCTTTAAAACAGATAAATAAAAGGCAATGTCATTTGCAATGCCAATAGCTCAAACTCTCGCAAATGTGAGACCTATTGCATTGGAAATGCCTGATACCTGTCAAGTCTCTGTGTTATTGCCCACTAACAAGTCAATCCTTGTCAGGTGATGGGTGGGAAGGGCTTTTGGTGGAAGGCGGTTTTTGGAAGCAAACTTGATCGGGGTGGTGAAGTTGCTTGGTGAATGCATGCACAAACCATTGTGAGTGAATTGTGCACTCAGTACTGGGATCCGTGTGTATTATACACTCTACACTGTGCTGTATGTGCGTTATGCACTTTGTAGCAGGCTTTGTGTGTATTATACATGAGGTACTGGGCAGTGTGTGTATTCTGCTGTATGTGCAGTAGCCTGCATTGTGTACTGGGCCGTTGGCTCAGCCTGCACTTTGTAGCTGGCTAGACGAGAGCGGCTCAGGAGTCACTCTCGCACCCCAGAAGGATTCTTGAAAAGAACAGCTGGTTTGTGACTGATGGAGTGAAGTGTAAACGGAAGGGGTCCTGGGTGCCTTCGTCTGTGCTGCTGGGGGGGAGGGGTGGTTGACCTCTTAATGGGCTGGAGACAGGGAAGTTTATAGTCCCTGGAAACAAGGAGCGCATTTGAGGGAAGGGACGCTTCCATAACATTTTACTTCAGTGCGCTACTAAGGGCGCAGCTTGGCAAACAGTGACTAGGGTTTGTATGGTGGTCTGTGATGGGATCGACAGCCTTCATTATTTTAACCAGAGGTTCACGATGTGTGGTGTGGGGGTATGTTTGTCAGTTTGTAGCTGACGAACGCCACAAAACACCGTTTCTAAAATAATCTGAGGGAATTTAGCAGCCTAAAATGCCTAATGTTTGTCATTTTCAGGGCGTAACATTTTCATACATGTGCTGGATCCCCTTGCGCCGAGTGGTTTAAATTTCATGTTAGACATCGTTCGAAGCATCTTTTTTGTTTTTTTAAAGTCACGACCCTTCCTGCAATCAGTGCCCCAGGGCCGGTGCTCCGTTTGCCGCATAGCTGTGACTGCTGCCCCCAGATCTTAAGAGATTGGCACTGAGATGTGAGGTGATAATTTAGCAACCAACGCTTGCAGGCGACATGTAGTGTAGCCGCGGATGACTCCGAAGCCCGCACTCAGTGCAGATGGTCCAGGCCCTGGGGCTCAGCGGCAGGGGGCCGTGGGAATATGGGGCTGTTGTACACTGAAGGAAAACAATCTCTGGGACTTTTTATTGAGAAGACGATGCTTTGTGACATAGGAAGACACCCGATGGCTCTAATCAGAGGATGGCTGAAGTGCGGTGTGGCGCATAAAAAAAACATTGTTTTTAGTTAAAGCGCAATGTCGCAGCATGCAGTGAGCGCTTTTTCTGTAAATATAAAGCGGGCGCACAATTTAAAAAAATAACAATATTTAAAGTTAAGGCGCGATGGCACGGCATGCAGCAAGGGCTTTGTGTGCAAATATAAAGCAACTGCAAAAGAGGTGCTGCCACCATATTTAAAATTACAGCGCGACCCTGCATGAGCGCTTTTTGTAAATATAAAGTGGACGCACAAGCACCCACATAAGTGCCCGTCCGTGGTAAAAAACAGCTCAAGCAATCACAGAAAAACATAGGAAAGGGACAGAAGGCATTAACAAGCAGGAAGTAGGATAAGGGAGGGGGTGGCAAATGGTGTGCACTTTCGAGGCCGCTTTGATGTCCTCAGTGGCCGCGCGGCTCACTGAGGATATCAAAGTGGCCGCGAAAGTGATCAGGCAGACTGCCAAATGGTGCGCGCGCCCGGCGCACATGCACTGTATTTGGAGGCCTGAAAAGCACTAGTTTGCACTTCCAGATCCCCCTTTTACAAAAGCTCTTGCGAGAGCAGCGCTAAAGCGCTGGCTCAGGCGAGACCTAAAAAGGACGAGTTTAGCACGGGTCAAAATGTGCATGAACATTTCACCCATCCCTATACATTAGTGCATTGACTATGCCACTGCCCACTGTACCCACTTGTGATAGTGAATGAAAGTCTTTACCATGCATAGGGGCTATCCACAATAAGGCTGATGTAAACACTAAACACTGCCACACAGGTATTCAATGTTGAGATGACAGAAGCCACCTTTACGGGAGAAATGAAAACCTGGCTGCATCTAATCAGTTTTTTGAATGTTCCCTCTTTGAGTCCATCCCCAGATGTTGTGCTTGGCTGTAACCTACGGCAGGCTGCTGCTATCTTCATCTCCCGTCTCCTTTTCCTTGGGCTGATCGCTTTTGACAGCATCTTTATTGTTTCTGAGGGAAAAATCTAATTCAGAAAGTCCTGGCGTGCGTGTTCTGGTTTATTACATGTCGCGGGTAAGTACTCGGGCAGTTCTACTGAGTCTATTAGCAGGCTTCAGCATGCGGTGTCTGGAGGCGAACGCTTCAAACCCCAAATATGTTTTTCTTGGCGGACAGGTCACCCTGAGATGGAAATTTTACTGACACTTTGAGACTTACTTTATGACTGGGTTTCCTATGGCTAACATCCAGAGAGGTCACCGTAGAAATTGCTGCTGCAGAGTAGCTACCAGGTTAAATAGCATCTTTGTAACTGGCCTGGCGGCTCTAGCACGTCTTGCGATGTATTGCTACTCACCACGATCAAGGCTATAAACCTCTTTGGGGGACCAGCCGTGTTGCGTCATCGGGCAGGGCCTCTTGGGGGTATTCTGGATCTCAAGGCCAGTATTGAGCAGCATGCAATAACTGTCCTGCAGTGAGGACAGTCGTGGTCCAGAAAGACTGGGAAAATAAACCCCACTTATGCTAAACAAATCTAATGTTTGGCGGAGGCGCGGTGCGGTCAAGGGACTCCCCATCGTATAAATTTAAGTTCAATGGAGACTTCAAAATGAAAGCCAAAAAGAAAACTACAACATCTGATCGAGAATCTGTGCACCTGGACACAGCGCAGAATCTGCAGCACTGGAAGGCTGAGCGCGGAGTGACGAGGGGAACAAATGTAGGAATGTGTGCAGATGGAGCGTCACACCGGGGATACTCAACTAAGAACATTTAAATCTGTTGTGATGCAACCATTTCAGATGCACTAAGGCTGTTCCTTTTTTAGTTAAATTCTCTCATTTAGTGCCACAGCTGGGGGCAAAACACACAAAGTTCCCAAACTATTACCAAACACACCCCTAAGCAATTGCCAGGTACAAATTACCACTGCAAACTTGCCGAAAATGAATACAGCCTGCCTGAAGCAGCGCAATTTACATGCTGTGGCCCTAAATTAGTAATCCCCTGACCTCACTGCGCTTTAGTGACTGTGCTCAACAACTGCAAGTTATACATAAAAAAAACTACAGGAAGCCTGGGCTGCCCACAGCCCACACCCTTCCCAGGGCCAGGAACAATACCGCCTTGACACAAGAACTGTCAATGACAGCGGTGACCAATGAGAAATGTCTCTGAGTTCTTCAAACTCACAGAATAAGTAGTAAAAACGAGTGAAAATCAATTACAAACAACCAATCAAAATAAAACAACCAATCAGGAACGTGTTTATACTTCCTGGGTGTCAAAGTACCAATATACCGCAGTAAGGCATTGAAGCATGTATCGTCATCACTCATCCGGAATATGATTAGTTCATAAAAACCACCTGCGCATAATGCTAATGACAGTGATGGAGTTGACGATGTTGATTTTTATTGATATTATGCCGACGACGATGATGAGGAATATTAATAGCATTCTCATTACACACCTTTTGATGTTGATAGGATAATAATACCGTGACAAGAATACGTCTTTTGGCATGGACAGCCTTTCAGAATGCTAGTCATGTGCTCAGCATTTTAACTTAGCCCGCCTGCAATGGGCCTCAGAAGGATAAAAGGCGGAGTTGACCTTAGCTCGCGTTGAGAGAGTATGTGAACCTCTGTCCGAGGGGATTTTACAGCCAGCGCCCCCTGCAGCTGAAGGAGGCTGAGGGAGGGAAGGGTTTACTTCAGTTCATTAGGAAGCACTTGCCAAATTACAGAGGTCAGTCAGCACTTAAAGGAGGGTTTAGAGCGGGTCCGAAGCCGCCATCATTGAAGGCAGTAAAAGGGAACTTTAAAGGGCATGCCGGGGGCGCATTGACTGGAGGTCATTAGACACGCGCTGGGCTCGGTTTAGACAGGGTATGATCTTAGAATCAGCATTTTACTCTATGATCTTAGAATCAGCATTTAACTCTGTCGCTTCTTCCGAATAGAATACAAATACACCAATTCATTCTGTTTATAGGGAGAGTGTACAGTGACCAGTTAACAGAACGTGTCTTTTCTATTTATCATATGATTTCTCTTTTAAAAGTGTCTTGCGTTTGACAAAAAATTGAAAATTGATTCCAACTGAAAAGAAGAACACGTTTCGTCCTATATTTGCCCCAAGTGTCCTGCGTTTTGCTGGCGTCCCTTCTTTGACTGACACTTTACTTGCTGAATTGCTGTTAAATCTGTAACCCGCGAAGAACATGAATTGTGCTGCGCTCACAATGAAAATAACTTGTGTTTTAAATGTGTGGCTGATTCCACCTCATTTGTCAGTTCTCAGCACTAAAGCCAAAAGCGGCAATATGACAGAAGCAGGGTGCTTGTTACCCTGGTGCACAGCTTCGTTGATATGCCAGCCATAGACTGGGGCTAAGAGACACATTACCAAAAATGTAGTTCCTCCATCTCACGAGCGATCTTTTGTCGTAAGTGCGTGGGCCGGCCTCAGCACAGCTGCACAGTGTGGGTTCAAACTGCCGGGATTCCTTCCTCTGAAGTACCACTCCAATCCTTGAAGGGGGCATAAGGTCTTCTACAATTCTGAATGTAGTCAAAAAACATGCCCAGAGACAGTGGCAGTGGGCTTCTTGCCAACTACACTCACTCTCAATCAATCGCGGGAATTTTAAGCGCACTACTTACCCGTGAGGGTTTCAAGGCGCTGGGGAGGGCGGGAGTTAGGGGGGCTCTAAGGCCCTCATGCTCAGTGGGCATGTTTTCAGTGCAGTACATTCACTTCGGGGGAAAATCCACGCCTTGTGGTTTTGATCCAGGGACAAAATTGCAGCAATATTTTTAGTTTTCCTGCTTGGAGCAAGGGTTAATTTACAAAATCGGAGTGATCACATCACACCTGACTCTCACGCTTGTTTCCTCTTCCCAATCTGTGATCACTGTGCAAATTTCATCTGACAAAATGTACATGGGTAAAACTTGTGGATGCGTTCAAATAAGGCCAAATTCAGAGTGATACAAACAATGTTTGTGCCAGATACTTGTATTTTCATTATACTTGAAATGGGACTTTCATTTCTTTTGCTGATGCATGCCAGTCAGTCTTTGGAGTCGAAAAAAGGGGCATAAGTCAAAGGATAACCCTTTGTGCGATCACACCAACTGTGTGCGACCCCCTGAGTGGCATAGAGTTATTAGCATGTCTTCAAGTTCCTTTTTAGGTATGGTGTTAGCCAAGATATTTTGATTTTACTAATATTATTTATGTATGCTATATTCACTGAAAAAGACAAAGGCAGAAGAAAGGTAAAGTAGTGTTATAATTAGGTGTTGAAATAAGATAAAAACTGACATTTAAAAAACAAAACAAAACAAGACGACATTCACCAGCTGTAGTTGACTGAGCACCCCAGCCGTGCACTGTTTATGTAATATGTGAGGTTGTAAGTGTTACATGGTGGGATTTTGTCAGCTCGGTGAGCTGTAACTCGTGAATTACAGTGGTTTTTAGCATTTAAACATTTGGTTTCCTCTCATTTCAACACCTAGCTACAACATCAGTTGAACCTTTGTTTTTTTTCAGTGAATTTCTGGGAGTTTGTTTTTAACGTAAGCTATGATCTTATTACCATATCTAACTATAGTATCAGTTTAACCTTTGGCTTTTTAAGTGAATTTCTATGACTTTTTGGTCATATTCAACTTGAGAATACCACCAGGCATCTAGGGCAACCTACAACCAATGCCCCTTCTTTTCACGGCCTTTGGCTATGTGGAGCGACGGGTTGGCTTCAGGGCCCAACCAGTCACTCCATCAACTTCAGCCATGCACACTGGTAGAATTGGCCAGAGGGCCTGCACCTAAACTCCCCCATGGGTGCCAACCCCCCAATTGGTGCCCAACCTGCATTTTCTCTTTCTTTCAAAATTTTTGGTACCACTCAACTCCCGTAGTACCTGCCGCTTAAGTTCCGCCCCCGTTGGTACCATGGAGTCTAGCAAGCTTTCTCGGGGGAAAGGGTCCCAGAATCCTGTAAAGAACCCACCGCATTTTCTTAAATGTTGCGGCCAGTCAGATTGTTTGGTCCCATGGGATTGGGACAAGTACAGTGATATCAAAGTGGCCGACAGAAGAAAAAGTTCTCTTGGCCGATCAGAAAGTCTTTTTTTTTTTTATTTAGTACCATGAGACTCCTGCAGGACCGACCGTCCGGATATATCTAACTTTTTAATCTATCTCTTAATTCCCACCAAGCACCTCTTTAAACGCTAATGTCTCAAAAACGCATTCATACCAAATCACAAAAAGCACACTTTCTGAATAAAGTTCTAACTTTCTGCCAAATTTAGTGTCATTCCATTTAGCAATTTTGTTCTGTATCGGAGAGCAATGTTTCCTATGGGAATTAACATGGGAAATCAACGTTTTGGGACCCTGACCCTTTTTCTTGGCTCCCTCTTGATGGATCAGCGTGAAAGTTTCCAGGAAGGATCCAAGGTGGATGTACTTTTTTTAACATTTCATGCAGATTCATCAATCAACATTAAAGTTATTAGTGAAACAAAAAACTAATTTCTTATGGAAACTCTGACTTAACTATAGCTACACAGTTGTGACTGCCAATATGTAATATATCTCATACATAAACTTTAAGCTAGCCCCTTTCATCAGTTGGTGTGCTATCTGATGTGTTACTCGCATTTGTCCTCCATCCACTAGAGTATACAGCATGGGGCACTTGGCCAGCCCACATCAGCCATTGTCTAATTTCACTGAGAGTGGTGACATTCTGATTGTTCACTACTAGCACATGTGCACACAAAGCAGGTCACTATGCCAATGTGTGCTTTTGAGACCAAACAAGATATTTGCATGTAGGCAAAGTATTTTTTTTAAATATCACCGAAGGGTCTAGCAACTCACTCAGCAATAACGTTTTATAAAAAGCATGACAAAACAAAACAAGCATTGACAAAGCCAAAAAAACTGTTAGCAAATGCTAAATGTACACCCACCCAGTGGGTAATGTAAACAGAACTGCATAATTGTCTGCAGCCCTTACTGCAACACAAAAGGTCTCCCAGAACCCTGCAAATATGAACATCTGAGTTAGACTGGCTTGTCTTTAAATCTTAGACTTTCAGGATAAAGACTGATGTCAGCAGGATAGAGAGTGGCTTAACCTCTTGAGCTATCTTTGGAGCACAAGAAACAAAGCAAATGTGTGACTCAGGAGTGCAAATTCTCCCTACTCTTATGTTAGAGTACATCTCCGCATCAAAGTCATGAGTCATGTGACTCTCGCCAACAGGAGATGTAAAAGACCCGAGTTCTGTAGGATCTCCTTACGAGTCCAATTGTTAGGTTGTATCTGTGGTGAAACCAAACTTCCGTACTTGAAGTCTAACAAGAAGTGATTCACCTTGCCAGATTAAGCACCAATATATATAGAAAAAGATTGCAAAGTCCTTCAACGATATCCATATGCATAATGCACTACACTTATCGTTGACAGAATATAGCGAGCCACTGACTACAGTCAACAAGAATCTGAGAATGGTGCTGACTGCTCATTATCTGAAAGCGCTACGGTAGCATTAAAATTGAAGAAGAGCGCTATATCCTTGTAATGTAACATAAAGTTTGTCATTATTTCCCCTGCTTCTTCATATGTGTCTGTGACACTTCCCAGACAATATTCGAACTGAGCTCTGATTTTCCATTCTCGAACCTCGACAAGAGCTCACAAATATTGCAATTAATGGTGGATAAAGCTTCTCCAGGCTTCATTTTCTGAAACGTGTCTGCTTTGGCAAGGGAGTTGTTTGAAGAGTTGCTTGCAGTTCGTTAGTGTTACTCAAGGAGGAAATTGCACACTCAGTAAGACAGGGCATACATTATTTTCTTTACATTTCGTTTCTTTCCCCCTCAAAGCAAATGGAATGGAATGTGCATTTTAAGCTGCACGAACAAATATAATGCAATTGGCATATGAATGGCCTAATTCTGCGACAGAAAAAAAAGACGTGGTTTCGATTTTATTGCACACACTTAAACTAAGTGTTATGGAGATTTATTAAGTCTCTTTTCCTGTGCATGAGAGGAGTTCACCTTCCACTTGCAGAGTCATAAAATCTTCAGGCTCTCCCGGGTAGACAGTGTTGTTTTAGGTCTGGCGTTAGTCAAGACCTTTTGATTTTACTAAAATTATTAGGTCTGGCGTTAGTCGAAATCGTTTGATTTTACTAAAATTCTACATATGATATACTTCTTTGTAGAGGCTTTCAGCCAGCTCTCTCCATCCGCTGCTCTGTTGTATTGCCTTTCTCATTTTTCTTATGCTCACTGCGGCATGTGGCATGGAGCACTGGGTCGGCCCACCTGACTCACTGCCTAGTTTCACTGTGAATGGCTGTTTCACGAGGCGCACATACTCACACAATGTAGTTCCCATGAGGGCCAGAAATTGTTATGAAAATGTGTGCTTTGAGACCAGAAAAATATCTTTGCTTTTTTTTTTTTTTAAATATTGACGATGGTCCAACAGTTCCACCAACAATAACATTTTGCATAAACTAAGGCAAAACAAAACATGCACTGGCAAAGCTACACGTTTGGCTTTGTCGATGTGTGTTTACTTATGGTTCAGAGTGCCTCTTTAAAACAACCAAAGTAAATTAGAAGATCACAAAAAAGGCTATTGCAAACTCTTTCCTAACATGCACTATAATATGCTTACACTGGTGACTCACCATTTTTAATCAGTGACTGGATAACATTTCAGTGCAGTACGTGCTCAAAAGATGAAGCGGTCTATGGCATTACACTTAGACATTTTTCATGTGTGGAAGGTGGGCTTCTAGGTTAAAGAGTAAATTCCAAATTCCACATGCTCACATTGATGCTACATTTCTAATACAACAATTACTGTGTTACTAGATAAGTCCCTGGGCGAGAGAGAGAGTGCGAGAATGGGTCAGTAGCGCTTTACAAAAAATGTCCATGTCAGTTGTCAGTGAAGATGTAATCAGCAATCACATTTAAGGGAATACACTGTTTTGAAATTTCAGTTGCGACCTTAGTTTTGTCCGTCTCATAGTGCTGTATTTAATTTCTTGCACACAATGTATTAATCCAGAAAGAATGAAAAGCTGCAAAGTGCCGGCCAGGTTTTAAACACCTGAACTATAGTTACAATTCACAGCAGTCATCAGCAACCATTTAACTCACTGAGCTATCTTGCCAGCTAAGTCTCGGCTCACAATCTGGTCTCAGACTAAGCGCCAAGATACTCCTTGGAGTGGTAGTTGCGCTATAGAAGTACATTTTTACATTACATTACATTACATTACATTACATAGTCTGTACTAGAGTGTCTAACTGTCCTGCATTCCACATATCTCACCTGCAGTCCTGGTTCCTGTTGTGCTGTCCAGAAGGAGGCCCCGCGGGACGCACACTGTCCTGCATTTGGGTTCTCTACCACTCCTAACCCTCTCGAAGGATAAACAACTTTCATCCTTTCAGTCCTTTATGAGCTATCGAAGATGCGCCTGTTGGAAAGGAGGGGCTGCAGCACATGAGGACCAGGATCGGGTACCGAAATGCAGGCCTGGCTGCGTCTTCAAGTCTCCATAATATCCAGTCCATGTTTTAATCTCATGCTTCCTAGCAGCTTTCACATTGACTCCATACTCTAAATCTTGGCAAAAGAGACCAGAGGAATACATTACAAATTGATTGTCCCAGAGCATACAATTTGGACAAATGAGAGACAAGGATTAAAAGCTGTGTCTCTTGGTTCCACACTTCCAACTAGTCCACTAGACTACAACTGGGGTGACTGTGATTCTGATGGCAAGACCATGGGATGCCTTTCCCAGGGAAACAGTTACTGTGTGGTGGGCCCTGCCTAGCTTTAGAATTCAGGGTTTATTTCCAGCAAATGTAGGTGAAGTGGTAAAGGTGAGAATAGATGTCAAGTGTCTTAGTTTTATGGGGGTGTGGCCAAAATGGTGGCTAGAAGGAATGCTCCGTGAAGACCTCCGACCTGACCCAGGCCTGAAAATCCTGAACATAGTGGTTATGCAGCCGTAATTACACCTAATCATGCCCAAATAGGCACTGGAGACGAATCCCTTCGCAGTTGGGGAGGACCGATGAAGAGAGAGGAGAAATTCGACCGCGAGCATCTACGCAGAGGCCCGCCCCGAAGCGGGAGACCATGGGCCGCGCAGAGGAGCTGACCCAACTGCAGCGAGCGGTGGACCCGGCGGAGCGGATCGGAGCCGGCGGACACGTCGTAAGCCTGCATCCACAGTGAGATCAGTCCAGAAAAATGGGGGTTCAGTGGGAGGCAAATGAGTAAGGGGAGTGAGCCACAAGCCACGAGGCAGCCAGTGGAAAAACTGCAGAGAGGGGAGGGAAGGCAATTTATCTACAGAAAAAGCAATGTCTATTGGGAAGAACTGAGACTAAGAAGTCATAATATTGAAGTGGGCCTTATGGGTAAAAACTGAAGGGATAGGTAACGATAGGCTGGCTGCCGGAACCCCGTTTTTGGCCTGAGTAGGGACAGGTGATTCATACAACTGACCCGGGTTATGCCCCCACCATGATTGACTCCAGCATTGGAAAGTTGGGAGTCAGCTATTTCTCTTACTTCTTACCTTTTTTACAGGTATGGGTGGCAAGCCGTTCCAAAACTCCCCGAGGGAGGGGGGGTTACTTGTTTATGGGAGTTAGAGGTCGCCAGATGGCATTAATACTAGTGGATTGCAGAAATGGCGTGGACGGGGGAGAGGGGAGCAGTATGAAGGAATAATATAACTACGACACAGACAAAACAAATTCACCAAGAGATCAAGCTGATATCTTGGAATGTGCGGGGACTAGGGTCACATTTTAAAGCCACAAAATACATAGCTATGCAATTAGGAGGGGCGCGCACATAGTTATGATGCAGGAAACTCATTTGACAGCAGAAGAAGGGGTCAGACTAAGATGTAGGCGGCAGGGACAACTCGACCCGACGTCATATTCGGCGTTCTCAAGGGGAATGTTGATATGGGTCAGGGCCGGCACACAATTTGTGATGCAACATACACATATTGACCTGGAAGGCAGGTTTGTGTAAGTGCAGGGCAGACTGCTAGGGAGGGAACGAGTACTGAGGAGTATATACACCCCGAATCATGACCAACTACTATTTTTGAGAAATTGGCAGCATCCCTGGCCTCTTTACAGGGAATAGAGGTATTACTGAGAGGATATTTCAACTGTGTAGCGAACATAGACCTGGACAGCTCAACTCCCCCACTACATGGTACATGGCTACTAAACTGGTGATGGGTTTTAAGGAATGGCTAACAGTGGAAATCCAAGGATATTTGGATAATACAACACAGACAGATACGTGGTTATTCCTATTATTCACTCCTATATAATCTCCACACACAACTGGACTTGTTTATCTGCTCAGACACACCGACACCCCTGGAAACATATACAAAATATTTGGGCCGAACATTTTCTGACCACAACCCCCTCCTACTGTGTTTTAGACCACTGACAGAGCCGGCGGTGACCCCTACTTGGCGTCTCAACACCACCTTACTGTTAGACAAACCCTTTAAACAATCCATGGAGGAGGCGGTTACTGATCATTTTCTCCACAATCGAGGCTTGACAGAATGGAAAGCATTCAAGGTAGTAGTGCGGGGGCACTGCTTGGAAAAGACAATGGGATGGAGAAAAGAGCTGGTGCTGGAAGTCACTCAACTAGAGTTGATCCTATATAAACAGGGACGCATACTCTTGAAGGACGCAGACACACATAGGCAGTTAGAAACTATGAGGCAGAAATATAATGGAGCGTTAGAGAGGTGCCGCTCGCTAGACCTACGCGAATACCACTCCAGAACACACGAGGAGGGTGACAAAGCAGGTAGACTATTAGCATGTCTGGTGCGTCCTGAAACCAGGGGAGTGCCAATAGCACAAATTACGACTGCAGAGGGGGAAATACTATAGCTCCCTAAAACCATTAACAATTGATTTAGCACCTATTATAAGACACTATATGAGGCTCTGAATCTTCAGCCGGTAGAAACCATAGTAGAGTTTTTGACTCCTTGGCTAATGCAAACATTGGACCCAGAAGCGAGGAGAGGACTGGGAGGCCCTGTAACAGCCCACGAAATATGAGATGCCATCCGGGAAATGGCAAGGGGAAAAACGCAGGGTCCCAATGGACTCCCAGCGGAGTTTTACTCGGTACTGGTGCTGACGTTGAGTTAAAAATTGGAAGCACTATATGCCGAAGCGTGGCATAAGGGCAAGTTGCCAGCTTTCATAATAGATGCATCAAAGATGCTTTGGTGATTCTCCTCTCGAAAGCGAAGAGGGTAGGAGCTCAGGTGTCTGAATTTAGGCCATTCTCTATGTTGAACACGGACTTTAAAATATTGAGTAAAGTTCTTGCACAAAAGGATCATGCCCCATATGACAAAGCTTATTCATGGTGACCAAAATGGGTTCATACCGACGAGGGCTACATCGGCTAATATCCAGAGACTTTTTTTATATTCTACATCATCCGGAAAGACAGTGCTACCCGGATGCACTAGTAATGTCCGTGGACTTAGAAAAGGTCTTCAACTCCATTAGATATGATTTCTTATATGCTACAATGCACAAAATGGGACTGGAAGATGGTTGGATTAAATGGTTCAGAATATCCTACTGTCATCCCACAGCATGGATCAAGACGGGGGGTGCAATATCAGGGACTTATTGTATCTATAGAGGCACTGGACAGGGATGTCCTTTGTCTCCTCTACTGTTTTCCATGGCCATTGAACCACTAGCGGAGATCTTCCGGCGCATAAGATGAACCCCTGGAATGTCTTTGGGGGAAAGGGAGCATATCATCTCACTATGTGCAGATGATATATTGTTTTATTTGGGAAGGGGGAGAGATGGCTTAAAATTGAATAAAGCAAAAACATGCCTGAACTGGGCACCCAGCCAGCTCTTTTAAGTATTTAGGGATACAAATATTCCACAAAATGGCAGACCTGAAAGATGGGAATTTGAAGCCACTAATGCTGTCCCTGGGGACGACTGTTCCTTTTTGGCACTCAATGAAACTCCCAACGATGGCACGGATCGCACTGACCAAAATGATCATACTCCCAAGACTGCTATACTACTTTGCAAACCTACCAGTGTCAATCCCACCCTCGTGGTTTGCTGTACTAAATAGACTGGTACGAGATCTGAAATGGGACGGATGTAGAAATAGGATATCATTGGCAGTACTATAGCGTGTCCCCAAGAGGGAGGCCTAGGGGGTCTCTGGTTTTCAGTTATATTATTTGGCAGCACAACTGCAATGGTTAGCCCAGTGGGTAGATGGACAAAGCCTGGACCTCTTGTACACCACGACTCATGCTGTAACCCAGAGACAACCTATAGCCATGCTTATACAATCGGCCGCGACGGTTCCAAATCCAGGAGTACTACTAAGAAGTGCACTATATTGTTGGAAAAGGTGCCCAAGACGTACGGCAGGAACATCACTATATAAACCTGACATCCCACTGGTTGGACTTCCGCGAGGCACGCCACCCACCTTGTCTTTGGGGAAGCAGCTGAATAGCTGGATGGAGGCTGGCATCACAACAGTGGGGGTTTTATATCTAGATGGTGCACTAATTCCACTTGAGGAATTTTTGGCCCAGAACAAACTGCCAGGAGGCCAATTTCTTTAATTATCACTCAGTAGCGAACACGATCAAAGACCTCTGGGGAGCTGCTCAACAAGAGCCGCAGAGACATGATGTATTACAAGCACTGATCACGTGGGAATCCGCAAGACACTTGGTAAAATGGCACTACAGATCATTAATACGGATGGTGAAGACACCACTAGAATGGATAGGGGACGAATGGAACAAAGCAATGGGGAGAGACCGAGATGATAGGGAGTGGACCCAGATACTGCAGCGCCCTAACAGATTTCTAGAAACCCTATGCTGAAGCTTCTACAATTCAATTATGTACACATGGTATATCTCACGCCACACCGACTCAACATGATGTATAAGGGAGAGATACGGGGGTGCCCTAGATGTGAGCAGCAAGATGTGAGCTTTATACACATGACACCGGGATGCACGAAACCTCATGAATTCTGGGGCGCAGTCATAACCCAACTAAGGGCCAGATACCATCAGTTGGAGCCCTTCAGCCCACATCGTACTCGGCGGGTCGGATTCCTTTCCAATCGACCCATTTTTAAGGGGTCAGTTGGAAGGGAATCTGAATCAGATTTCCGAATGCCCTCCGACGTGCTTCAGTAATCCCTCGGCTGACTCTTTCCAGCCGAGGGATTACGTTGGCAGATTCCCATAGCCTTTCTGTGCGGGCTTTTCTGACACAGAAAGGCTTTGGGAATCTGTCTTTGGGGGGACCCCAGGAGGGCCCCCATGAGTGCAATGCTGCCAAGGCACCTAGGGGGCACCATAGGTGCCCCCTGTTGTTTCCTGAACCAACTGGCAGGCACCTTGAGGTGCCTGCCACGGGGTGCAGGGATGAACTTCACCTCTGTTCTTTGCAATGAGAGCATGCATTCCTTTCGGAATGCATGCTCCCATTGTCAAGGATAGGATTGCGACTGAACAGGGTTCGGTCGCATCCTACTTGCTGGGCTGGAACCGACGACATGAGGTCGTTTGGTTCCAGTTCCCAGATGATGTCGGATGGACTCAGGTCCGTCCGACATTGTAATCGAGCCCTAAATGCGACACTGGCCAGGAATTTCATGAACTCTATAGAAATATGACTCCTGGGATTATTTCCCAGACCAAAGAAAAAAAAAGTAGGCACACAATTCGCAGACCTAGTACTAGTCTTAGCACGCAAACAGGTGGTCATGGCTTGGAAATCTCGGAAGGGCGCCGTATTGAACCACTGGGAAAAAAATGTAGATAAATTGGCAAGGGCAAAAAAACAGGCCCTACAAAAAAAGGAAAACAGGGAACTCCGTAGATGCCCTATAGCATACTTGTGGACAGAGATTATGAGGGCTTGGTTTCTCAGGAAAACTGACCAACAGGGAGAACAACTGAGCATAGATGAAGATATAGACCATGATAGTGACGCAGCTGGGGGAATATAGGGGGACGTGGACAGATCATGACAATAGTGGCAGAACTCACACAGCTTGCATGGATGGCTTTTCCCCCCAGCCCCGCCTTTTGTGATAACCCTCCACAAATGATAACAGCAACCTATAGTGATATCGTCTGACGACACACAGTTATATTGTTTCCCAGTTAAAGGGACAAGTTAAATAATATAATGAATATGGGTGATTTAGCAATTGTTTAATTTGTGTTACTCCCCTGAGTACACAGTATCACTAAGCAGACGGGAGGAGACAATAGGCAAACCGATATGTGACGAGGAATAAGTGTCAAACGTTGATTGAATGATTTGGATTGGATATAGTCAAATGACACATAAAACTCATAAACTTAAACGTTGTAAAACGATACACCTTGCCTATATTGTAAAATGTATGGACTATATTATATCTGGTCATATATACAAATGTAAAAATATTAAATGTTAATAAAAACATATTTAAAAAATAAAGTGTCTTAGTTTTATGTCTAAAATACACCCACTGGACAATGTTCTATGGAAGTAAGTAGTTACTGGGCAGTAAGCATTGTTGATTCTGATATTTACCAATGGTGTTTCAAAGTTTAATACTACTTTATTCCATTTGTATATCGAAGTTGTTCATTTTTTAAACTTGTCTCTCAAATTTTCAATAAAGTGCAGATTAGGCTTACTTCAGGGGGTAGTGAGGGGTTAGCCCTCAGATAGAACTCAAACAGCCATGCCTGTTCTCTCCACTACCACTGGTGCCCCAGCCACAACAAATCGTACTGATTGCTAGCGATCTGTGATGTACCGATTTCCATGGTGCCATCTTTAAGCTTCATTTTTCACTGCTATCCCATCCTCATAACAGTTTTTCTACATAGTGTTTACTAAACTATTGCCACCTATTCTATCTCACAGTTATATTCTGGTGATATATATATGCTCTTTATACTCTTACTCAAAGTTCTCTCTCCAAGCCATCTCTGTACACTCGTCAGTCACAAGCTGTCTCATGAGAACATCAATCCATTACACAATTGAGGTAGGAGACCCACAGGGGAGTGAACCTGGTTGGGTGACCTGTGCGCCCCTTAACGCCCACTCCCAAGGCCATGACACAGAATGCTTTATATTGGTACTGTGAGCAACTTCCTCTTGCTCGATCATGCCCAAGGCACAGTCATGCACTCCATGTTTACAAAATACAACTGGATCCATACACCTAGCAAAGGATTATCTTAATGCCATCTTTTCACATAAAATCTCAGTCACCATTTCAGTGATAATGCCACCCTTATTGTCAAACCACAACCCCGCTACATTGTCCAACAATATATCTGTTACTGTATTAAGTGGATCACACGAGCAGGTTTCAGGTAGCCTTCTTGGCCTCCTCTCACAAGCCACTTCCCACAAATTGCACAGGCTCGTGGAATGTACAATGTGAAGAATAAAAACAAATAGTATAATGCATTCCTCTCTGCTAACTGCCTGGTTCATTGCACTTATTACGGTAGCAGGCCAGCATTCCTAACCTCAGAAGCACCAGCCAATGGACACATTCCACTGCCCACAGATAAACAGACTGAAAGTCCCCACTCCATGACTCCAAGGCTGATGGAATAACTTCAGTGCTACCTGACCTGTCATTGGAATTGGCTTTCTATATGTAGCTGGTGGAGTTCTCCCTACATGCGTGGATTACAGTAATGACCTCCACATGGGTTGTCATGAACTCTTTTTTATAACACTTGAAAGTTCAGAACACAAATTCTGATGTAAGTCAACACCCACTCTACTAGCTGTCTGCAGCCAAAAGAGACTCTTTCCACAGTCCAAGGAGTCCTTCATGTTAGGGACTTCCCAATCTAATTGTTTCTAAATTTGCTCACTCTGAATTATGATGAAAAATGTAATCTTCTCTTTTAATTAGGATTTCAGAAGACCACCAAAAATCCCACAGCTTGTTAAAGCATAGCTATTGCCTCAGTGAAATCTCTGACTAGCGCATGATTGAATCTCAAAGGTACCAGCACCCTGAGGTCACCTCAGAGACGTGTGTGGTTTATAAGGCACTTTAACTCAAATGCAATCATGGGTCAATCCATATAGTAAAGGATTATCATTCAAAAATGGTAGAAAAACGTTTTTTAAATTCTGGTTTGGGATTTTGAGAAAAATGAAAATCCGAAAAATAAGTTACGCTTTATGCAAACAATCACGCATCACTTTAGTGCTGAAGATGATGCTAAATTTGTGGTAAAAATTAGAATAATTTTGATTAAATCTTTGTACTCAAACCAATGTGTCCCTGTGTATTTATCATGATTTCTATGACTAAGCGGTTATGAATGAGTATAATTTTTAGAATTGTTGTCTCAATTTTGGTAAAGTGGCTGGTCACAATGATACCCAACTATAAAAATCTGGGTCTCGTATTTCTTGTAGCCATCTGAGATATGAATTAATCCCTCAATTGATTTAATTGAGGGCTGTTGTGGAGTTATGTCATTGAGAGTGGGGAGGATGGACAGCCGCTGAAACAGAATCAAACTGGTGTCCACATGAAGGAGGCACTGTAATAAAACTGATACATTTCATACTGAGCCTGCAAAGCGTGGTGACAGCAACTGCTTGAATGTCTGCCCCATATATCTTATTTTTTTTTGTCTCTCTGGTGCTCTCATATTACCATCGTAGTCCTTTTAGCAGATGCCTAGTCGACTTAAAAAAAAAGGAGGTCCAGTTTGAAATCAAAAATGCCAGACGGGGGTATAAATACTTCATATCAATAGGAAATGAAATCAGTGAGATGTAAGTTGTAAATGTGAAAGTGTCAGCTTCAGAAACTGTTGGAGATCTGAATCTGGGAGCCAGAGATCCTCATCTGTAGATGGATCCTCCTGGGTCCTGACAATGTCCATGATGTTAGACAAGACTTTACGTAACTCAGATTAGGTCAATTTTCTGCAGGTAGATTGTAAATAATACAGAAATGTTTGGGAACACAAATATGTTTATTTTACTTCTTACTCACTTACCTAAATGGAATTTTATATTGATAAATGCGTGGATTATGCGGGTTACATGTGTCTCTGTTTCTTGTGATTTTGTGAGAAACATTTATTCTCGTTTTAGTGTTTTTGTTTTTTGTACAGTGATAAATGTCACCTTGCTTTTAGTTCAGACAACTATCTTACCGGTTAAGTGCTAAGTCTCTAGGAGAATGAGTTGAAGAGCGGAGTGTTCTCTGATTGACAGTTCCCGGTCACCTTGTGGAAGGAGGGGTTTTGTGTTTCTAGTCTGATAGTGAGTGGGTCAATGCTATATGACACTTCATCCACCTACAGAAAACAGATCACTACATTGTCCTGTATTGCACACAAACTATATCCCAATTTGGTAGAAGTGTTTATCTTAGGAACCGGTTGAGGGATTCGGTCTCAGAGAAGAGCACTGGGGCTGCCCTCTCACTTCCATCAGGAACTCACACTGCTTCCATAGCTACAGCTCAGCTCTGGTTCAACAGTTTCTCAGCTCAGTTGCCCAATATTTCATTCTCCTTTGTAAAATTACTTCAGGGCTCTTCCAGCTGTGTGACATCTGTTTCCATTGTGTAGATTCTCTGCTTGAACAGAACTACCTTGACTAACAGAAACCAGCCTATTGGTCTGCCGTATGGTTTTCAAAATTAATATTTTCAAATTATTAACCACTATTAATTTTTAGAAGTTTTATTGATATCAAACCTTTTCTTTAGACCAAGAACCCACGATAGATCTAAAGCAGCTATTGAACGTGCACATTTCACAAAATCTTATCGTATGGCTCGAAACTTTCTTTTTGTTTTCATATGTTCTAATTATCAAAGCACATGATAATTTTTCTTCTTAAATGCTGTTTCTACCAAAAGACTGAAAGCAGCCAGTCCTGATCCGGGATCCCTCATATCATAATCTTTGACAGTGGTTTTCAATGTTCCTCCAGAAAAAGCAACGTTTTGGATCTCATTGAAGTTCATGGCATATAGGTAACAAAGCTACAATGTTCAGAGAACTTATAGTTGCATCACGACAAAATAATACTTTGAACTATGCCAATCAAACCATCAATTTCAGACAAGACTTTCATTACCTTTCGGTCTGGGGAGGAAGCAGTAACAAAGGGCTTCCAACCCCAAGATTTATATTTGATTGTACATTTGAAAGCAAATTTGTGAAAAGGCTAAGCCAGAACTACAGATTGCAAAAGGGGCAGAGGGACTGGCTGGCTGGATCAGGTGCTTGTGCTCATTTTAATCAGTTCTATTCTTAGAGTTTTTTTTATGGCCGCATTAAAAAAAATTCTCTAGCCCAACTAAAAGGCATATCACAATCCTACATGAATAGGCATGCCTCACCAAAGGCCTTAAGAAGTTCGACCATGTCACTTCAACCCTGAATAAACTACACTTACTCTCTCTTCAAGCCTGCATCATCTTCAAGACCAGCTGCATCACATGTAAAGTTACCAATAACAGAACCCCTGCATAACTGGCTGAGAAAATAACCACAGGATGACCTCAGGTGGACAGGACTACACTAAAAGCCATGATATAGCAGACTGGAAACTAGAAACTGAATGAAATAAAAACTCAGAAAGCAAGTCTTCTCCATCTATGCTTCCAGGATCTGGAAAACATCTCGGTCAGTCAACATCCGATCATCCAACATTTCAGTAAGAGACTGAAGGCTCATCCCTCAGAGAATATTAAGGGCCAAATTTATCTTTGAGCCAGTGCAAAGACATCAAAAATTACTCAAGCCGGCCCGTTGATTGGTTATTTACTTTCCCGTGCAAAACTTAATTTGTGCTGGAGACTTGCCTAAAAGTATAGTAAAGTAACAATTTACGCTCCTTTGCAACAAGGGATAGTTCCAAGGATGGTACGTGGACGTTCTCCTGCTACCACCTACCACATATGGTTTGTGATGGAAAACCCTATCTTCTAACATTTGTGGACAGAGTTTTACATCAAAAATATGCCTCTTTTAGGCAGGAGCGAAGTAAGAGAAAAGTTTTTTTTCCCTCTAAAGTTTCCAACTTCACATGTGAACTGCAGTGTACAGCACACACACAAAGTAAGAAAAGATCCAAAGTGAGTCTAAATATAGTACTTTGTACTGGAAAGCTAGCCTTCCATTAAAAGTCCTATGCTAGACATCACGTACACACCTTTGCACTATGTTGCCAAGGTGTGTGGCTCCAGGCAGCATAATTGTGCGCGTGCACAAACAATCCTGAATCATATGGCTGGGTTCATTTCTTCGTTGGTCTTAGCAAGCATTTATCTATACAAACACAAACACACACACAAAATGCACTTCATTAAACCTTCATACTTGACTATCCTTCTCAATCCAAATAACAGGCTATCATATCCACCGCTCAAATTAATTTCATATTTCTCTATACTAATTCACCACTAATCCAGTGGCGACTCCTCCGCTAAGGTGGAGGAGCGTCACCCCACTGCTTTTAAGCAGTGTAACAAAGCAAAAATAAGATGATAATAACTGAATGATATTATCCATTCCATTTGAAAACTTTATTTCAGCATACTGCCATAAAAGCTCAATAAAAATATAAAAACATATGTAAAAACAATCATCACATTTTACAAAAAGCGGAATCTTCATCACAATACCCACAGATAAGATAATTTAAAAAAAACAAAGTACTCAGTTTGGCCATCATCTCAACATGCAAAAATGCAAAGAATAGCCATAAGTGCATCATAGGTGCATCATCTCAAAATGCAAAGTACAAAAAAGTAGCGATAAATGCATTCCAAAAAAGAAAAAAAAAAGAAAAAAAGGAGGTCCCAGCCTTTCTAAAAGTACAGGCAAATCGTGTTAAAATTGATTGGACAGGAGTAACAGGAGTTTGATCAATAGGCTATAGTTCATTACAAAACAGCTCAGACTATTAAGAGAGCCTTTTTAAGGATCGCATTGCGAGTGCACCATATAGAGAACAAAAAGAGGGCTACATAGAAAACAATGGGTAATTGAGTATCATATTTAAGAATTCTATAAACCTCATTGCACCTCCCAGAGCCCAGATTTTTGATAAGTTGCTTTAACCAACGGGATCTGGCTCGTTTGAATTCTTGGCAAAAAAATAAAACATGGGGAACTGTTTCTATTGCAATATTGCACGCAGGACAGATCTCTATACCAGAGTTTTCCCATTTCTTCGTAAAAGTGCGTAACGGAAGAACCCCATGTCTAAACTGTAAATAGAGTTTCTTAGCTAAAAAGGGTTGTATATCATCCAGAACCAGTTCGATGGAATAACTTTCCTTTACAGCTGGAAACTCAGAAGTTAATTGGCCCAGAGTAGGGCTCCTAAAAAGAGCCAAAAGCTTGTATTCTCTATAACTCATTGCCAATTCCTTCTTAGTAATCGACATGGAGCATTCTTCTGGAGCACTCCAAAGAGTAGATCTGCCAAGGGTCTTACATGTATCTTTTACAAATCTGAGCCAGAGAATTTTTTGGGCTCCCGGTAGCCCCATCAATTCTTGCAGTTCCTCCCTAAAAATGTATTAATTCTGGGGCGCTCCATAGGCGCCGCCAGTATAGTATTGGTCTTAGGGAGGCTTCCTCCGCAATGGGTCTTAGACCTAGATCCATACGTAATGGAACTAGAAGAGTACTAGATAGTAACATAATGAGTTGTCTGTTGAAACTATTTTCAATACATGTTAGCCTATTTAACCCCTTCCCCGCTCATGACGGAACCACTCCGTCATGAGCCACGGTTGCGCTGTGCTCATGACGGAGTGGTTCCGTCATGCTGCGGCCGTTGGCGGCCGCTCTGCCCACGCGGCGCTAATTCCCCGCCTGTGCGGGCGATTAGCTCAGTGGGCGGAGACGTGACGGAACCACTCCGTCATGAGCACAGCTCAACCGTGACTCATGACGGAGTGGTTCCGTCATGAGCACAGCGGACCCGGAACTGCCCCCAAACCCCCCCAGCGCTGCGGCGGAATTCCTGCCGCGGCGAAGGGGTTAATGCACAGTGGCCCCATACCTCTGCCCCGTACAAAGTAGCACTCCTTGCCTGTACTTTGTATAATTCCAAGGCGGGGCTGACCACACGATTCGCAGCACTCCTGTAAAATCCTCAATCCAAATAACAGACTATCATATCCACCGCTCAAATTAATTTCATATTTCTCTATACTAATTCACCACTAATCCAGTGGCGACTCCTCCACTAAGGTGGAGGATTGTCACTCCACTGCTTTTAAGCAGTGTAACAAAGCAAAACTAAGATGATAATAACTGAATGATATTAGCATTTTATTTTGTTCCTGCGGCTGAGGTGGGTGGGGCTGTTCTAATGAAAGAGCAGGGTTTAGTGGGAGTGGTTTGCCCACTCCAAAGTGCACATGACTGTTTGGCCGTCCCTCTCTGTCTGGCTAAAAAATTATGTGCACTTTCCCTGTTCTCCACACAGGCAGCGTTGTGTTTGGTCAAGGGAGTGTGGGTGCTTCCTGGTTCCCGAGTCCTGCTGAGAGACGCTGTAGCGATACGGTACGTTGTTTTTCCTTTTTTATTTTTTTACATCCCCACTGCCACCCCCAATCCATGCCGGCCGCCCCTGGGTAGTAAGCGCTATATAAATGCAATTACATTACAATACAATTATGCACCGTGCTTGTTGTTATGTATAGGGTTGAGGTAGGTTCAGACTGATTTACATTTTTTTTGTTTGTTTTATATAGCGCACACTCGACCCAAAGGTACTTTACATAAGCACCAGTTGCATTACAGATAGACAATTGTTATTTTGTTAGGCACAGGGAGATTAAGTGATTTGCCCAGAATCACAGAATGTTGAGCGTCCCTGCTGAGACTCGAACCCGGTTCCCCAGCTTTCTCATTTGATCACAATGGATAGCAAAGAAGTGATAGAAGGCAAACCAGAGGGTATTCACTTACAATGCCCAATTGCAAACATGCCCATGAAAACGCTTGTACTTTTGAACGCGTCAACATGGGAGTTTTAAACACCTTCCCTAAGAAGAATTCCAGGTGCGGCCCTGTTACCATAATTTGTCAATAAAAATCGTAACTGTATGTGGCAAAGCAGTAAGGAATAAATAAAGAACTACAGTACTATTTCCACTATACTGCCTCTCAATATTTATTTGTGGCTCTGAGTAAAGCGCCTTTCGTTCACCTCAGAGCGCTTTACAGTGTGATATAGGCTAGCAAGAGAATCAAATGAAATGTTTATTCCTGTGAGTCTGTAAGTGGTCCAAGGCCGCTCAAATGCACTCTTGTGGTTTCAATTAGTGTTAAACATGTTTTTGTTTGATTTAGTGATAAACTAAGTCAAAATAGCATTCTTCTTTCTCTCTCTTTCCCAAACAAAAAGTTCTTTCTGAGAAGTTTGTGTAATGCGGCTAAAATGCACAGGTGAAAAAGTGATACTTCTTGGACCCTCTGCCAGTTCACATGAAGTTAGTGACCCCTTCCCCCAGCTAAATGAATCCTCCAGGCCTGGAGCAGCTTTGGCTATTGTGGCCAGGATGGATAGAGTTGACATTTCTTAGATCTCTAAATCTAACAAAGCTGGAAAGAAGATTAGTCAATGAATAAAACTGGAAAGTTCATTAAGCCAGCAACTAAAATTCCAGCAGCATTACCTACTGATTACAATTGACAGAGAAAGGCAATGCAGCAGACCATCCTGCTAAGGGGATTAGCGTAGTCGGCCGCGTGATTGGTTGGCCTTTATTTGGTTTGTGTTACCATGGAAAATGGCACTGGTATTCTTTAGCCGATTAAACACTGCACAATGAGAAATAAAAGAAAAAACCAACAAAACAAAAAAAAGACTCCCAAATTGACAAACCCAAACCTTCTCCATATTGTCATGTCATTGACCTAAAGTAGCTGAGTAAATTCTGCTTAGTGTTGTACTGTGGAAAAGAATGCAGCTAGAGCAGCTACTGTATGTTTGATTTTTGGGCAGCCATAGTGAAATTCTTTACAGTGTGTGTCTTGGCATTCCATTTCTGGAGCTTAATCCTTACACTGTACAGTGACAGCATTTGATGACATTTCAAAGAAAGTAGAAATCATTTGACAGAATATGGCAGATGTGATGCTGACATTCGGCAATAGGTGCATCCAAAGAAATGTGTAAAGTTATTTTTTTCCACCAGCAAAGGTTTGCAGAGTTTTCAAGTCTTCCAGTTTACTTCGCCGTGCAAAGTTTGGAAGCTGCGAAATCATTTTTATTCACGGCAAGAACATTTTCATTGAAAACCTGTCAAGCTGGAAAATGCATGCTTTTTTTCTCTCTGAAACTACCATTTATAAAGCTTTTATCTGCACTGTGCCTTGTGCGGAAAAGAAGACTAAGGCCTCGATTACAAGTAAACCTGGCCAAAATTGGAATTATGCTGGTGTAATTCAGTCATTTCTGGAATTTCATATCATGCTTGTTACCTGAAATTCACAAAATTAGGCCACTTCATTTAATTATAGTGTCATTCGTGATAAAAATTATAGTGCAAGAACAATGCAAACATTATCCTCATGTTAAAAATTGACACAAGGATGCATTTTGCACAAAACTAAAGTAATAAATGACAGATTTGGATTTTGCTGAATTTCAAGTTATTTTTTCAAAATGTCATGTAGTTACACGAAAACGAAGTACACAAATTTCTAATTTCACACATCCCTAATTTTAAACTGGGTGCGAGTACCATTTTGAGTGCAAATGACAGTTTGGGACTACAACATGGTTGCAAACTGTGTATCCCAAGGACTTTGCTTGAATTATTTTTGCCAGGTAAAACCTGCCGAAATTTAAGCTGGCAAATAGTGCATATAAGTAGTGGCAAAGCCAATAAGAGTGTATTTTGTTGGAAGAGGTGTTTAGTAATAGTTGACTACCTTGGAGCATGTTACCCCCAGCTGTCCTAGAAGGGAAATCAAATTATAAAGCAACAATTTGGGCTACAACAATATGGAAGTTGGGACCATACTCCACTAGCAGAGTTAAAGTGTACCCTAAAGGAAGTGTGCTATGAAAACGTTTCAGAAGATGGAATTTGTGTTACAAGGTGTGAACTTAAAAGGAAAACAAACCAAAATGTTACATAGTAGAGGAAGTATTTTGCTGCATCTTTAAGAAAGCCTATGCACCTGCTCGCCATTTCATTGTGGATGACAAAAAGGCATAAATACAATTACATGTTATCATAACAGCAAAGCAAATTAAATGGACTTGCAAGTGTTTTTAATAAATAACACTGTGACTTTGTGATTAGCTAAGGCATCCAAACAGCATACACTTACTGAATAAGAAAGTTATAAATCACCAATTAAATCGTCATTGTGTAAGCAAAGTAAAAACTTCAAAGAACACATACCAACTCTGAAATTTAAGCCACACATAATGTCTCATCTGAAGTTTAACAAAAGGGGAATTTGATGCTACATCACTGAAACCAAATGAAAACACAAGTGTGATACCACATCACTGAAAGTGAAAGAATATAACTGTCCACCAAATGCCATATCCTAAATGGACAGCCCAACCCAGAAATGGCAAACTATGAAAAACACATGAAAACCAATGGGTGCAGAAGGCTACCCTAAAGCCCACTCTGTCTTTGTAGAATCACAAGGCCTTCCAGAAATCTACAGCTGTCTGGAAGCAGATATAAGAAAGAGTTAGCACCTCAGAACTGAAAGAAACCTGTATTACTTGCATGTTATGCCTCATTCAATGACAAGAACAATTGGGTCAAAAATGTGCAAAAGGTATAGTGCAAAATTGGTTTTAACCTTGTTTTCTATTTTTCATTTGAGCTGCATCCTTTACTGCGTTGGTAACCATAAAAGTATTCCTTTTTCTTTGGGCACGTGGTCAGACTTTCTAATATGGCAAACCAAGAAAACTGTTCGATTCTGTACCCATTGAAGCTGTCTCTGAAGAATAACCTATGCAAGAAAACGTTACTAGCCTGTGACACTTGTTCTTTGTCAAGGTTATCTTCATTAAAAATAAGTTTTAACATGTGAAAAAGTCCTGATTTTCATATGAATGTGGAAAGCGAAAATGTTTGCAGCTTATATGAAATTGTAATGGTTTCCATATAAATTTACAAAGCCTGCAGAAACAAATGCAAATTTGCACCCAGCTTAATTCCAAACCATCAGCCATGTTGCTCAGCCCAGGAGTTATTCACAAAGAAGAAATTAAACCTTCAGGATACTATGGTTGCTTAATGATTTATGGGGATCTTTAAAAATAAATGCCTAATATTGTATTGACCTCTTTGATCAAAGTAATATTCAACCGTATCCACAGGTGTAATTTTAATCACAAATATAAGTTTACATCCAAAATTACATTTTTGCACTTGCCAGGAATCCAAAAATGGATTTCTGATGAGAGTATAAGTACATTCACTAGTGTACATTTCTTTACCTTGAGAGCCGAGAAATTGGATGTAGTAAATCCAACTCAGTGGGTGGGAAGTGGGCGTTCCAAAGAGTAATTTGCCTTAGAAGTTTAGGACCACCCACAAACATGTAAATTTATGGGCATTCCCAAACTTCTCTCTGACCCCTTTTCACTCTGAAAATGGTCAGAGATTTACATCTGCCAGAAGCTGGAATAACTTTTGATAGAATGGAAAAAAGGTATAGATCACCACCAGACAGCTGGGGGTGTAGGCAAAGGGCTTTTTCCATGGGGAAAGTTGTTACCCATAAAGAGGAAAAAAGAATGTGCATTTGCACAGGAGGATCCATTCCCTTTGTAGGGAGTCCTCTGCAATGGCGAATTCCACTCAGAGGGAACAGGAGCCATTAGGGAAACAAAATCACATGATGTTCCAAGTAGTTCACCTGGAAACCTATGTCAAATGCAGATTTCCAGATGTACTTCTGGAAATGTGTGTGTGAATAGAAACAAAATGTAAAAGTGTGCTCAGTTTGGGATGCAAATATCATCTTGTACCTTTAAGGGTTCTGTAGGCACATTGTGCATGAAAGGGAGAGTCTTGTTTTTGTAATGATGGGTTGTAGACCGGAATGTGGTTGAAGGGCTATGAGGTTCTCTTCTGCCACTATCAATACTTTCAGCGCACTTTAACATGATGAGCCTGATTAAAAGATATGGTACTTTTCACAAAGCAAGAAAAACATGTTTTTACAGTTTCCATAAAAAAATATATGATACCAAAAGATTTCGATTTAAATATTGCAGAATACGCAGAAACGTGTATCAGTTACTTCAGCTTTCACTAGAGGTGCTTTTAAAGGGGAAAATGGTGGACATACTGTTTCCAATAGAAAGAAACAGTAAAACTTGCTCAAGTTTTCTGAATTGACACTTGAGTATATTACTCACATGCAGGCAAGTGAAGTCCATTGTGCAGAAACTCTTTACAATAATACCAAATACTTATACATATTTTTTAAACATGAATAAGTTTTGCAAGCAAGAGTTCAAATAAACCAGCATACATTGCATCTATTTTTGTAAATAGGTCAATGGCAGTACTGCTTTTTAATTAATGTTCAATAGTGCTGTAGCTAATATCAGATGTAGAACTTAAAATGATTCACTCTCCATTATAACACTGTGCCACATACGGTGCTCTATACACCACTAATAATAGTATATAACTTATAAGATGAATTACCATCATTTAATTCAATGCAATACAACTTAAATTTGCACGAGTAGCATAGTATAGCCAATAAAAACAACTGACTCTCTGCGGCCTGAACTTCTACCTTCAAACAAAGCTTGCTTAGGCCTTTGTTTTGATTCCCTATGGCTATTGTTCGGGTGTTTGACTGGTGCTAGATCTGTTAATTGAGTCATGTTGTGGTCCAACTGCCATTCTGGCACTAGCATTTTGAGTAGTTAAGACAACTACTCCTGGATGTGTTCTGATCACTGCTTAAGTCACACACTAGTAAAATATCATCTTCGAAAAGTTGTCTCCCATTTTTGGCTCAAGTGATTACCTTTAGTCACTCTGTAGAGTTTCCACTGCTTTGCTCTAGTTGACAAACCTTGCCGTGAGATCAGAAGTGTATGGGCAAACACTACAGTCCAGATGACGGTCCTCATAACTTGATAATAGGCCCAAAACATCAACTTTTTATCAACAACTGGGAGAACAAAATGAGAATCATCACTAGCATTCTCTCAGAGTATAGGATGAGCCTGTAGGGTCCAATATTGATTTGAAATGTATTTGTTGTAAAAAGATTCATATTGATATGCTATTAGTTTATTGTCTTTCTAGAACTTGCTGTTCAGTATTTGCTTTTTGTAAATCATGCAATAAATTTATGTCTGCATAATGCTTTACCCCAAGGAGAGCTATTTGTGATTGAATTGCACTTTTCTATCATTTAAATGCAGTTTAAGGCAATTTAAATGCACATTTCTTAACTAAATTAGTCAATATTAACTAAAACATTTGGGGTATTTCTTGTTGTTAGTATTTTTAGTATTTTACCTCACCAATACAGCAGTGGTACTACTTCCGCATTGGTCAAAGAATATCGTGAGACACAAATATGTCTTGAATATCGTGATGGAAAAAAATTCAGGTCAGAATATAACAGGTAAGAATATTGTTTTTTAAAATATTTCTCTATCATTGTTAAAAATATCACTGTGTGTTCTATCATTGCAATTGATATAATTTGTAAGCGTATTTTATGTATTGTATCTTTTAATATAATGTATTTGTTTTTAAAAAGTTTGTATTTTTGCATGATAACTTTAGGAGTGGGATGTTGGATTACGGTGGGGAGTAATTTAAATGTTCTGAGTTTGTTTTGTTTAAAATCTTTTTAATGTTTACAAATGTATGAAATTATATAATTTGTTTGCTTTATTTAGTTATGTAAATTCAGATTTTTAAATGTAAAGGTTTTAAAAATATATTTTAAAAAATTAGTTCAATACATGTGTAATGAGTTTTGTGTACAGTTTTATAAAAATTTCTTAGATAAAAAGTCTAGTTTAATACAAAGTTCCTTGATAATAAAAACAATTGTATACATTTTTTATTAAATAGAATGATTGAATTAAAATTAATTTTATATTTTTTTAATCAATGATTTTTTGTATATTTGGTCTTTTTACATTGGGATGTTTAAATGTATGTTATTTAAATTTATATTTATTATTAAAAACATTAAATTTAGCTATCACTTTAAAAGTTGTAGTAAACTTTTGATCTTTTTAAATTGTTTGGTAGTACTCTCAACGTACTTTTTTTATGCTATATGGTTTATGTTTTGGATAGTTAAAATGGAATTCTGTACTGTATTCCTTTGGTGTAATGGCTTTTATAAATAGGGGTGGGCGAAACCTGTGGAGTTTCACTCTGCGGAATTCTGCAGAGTTACATGAAAAATGTGGAAATAGGTACATTGCGCTGATTTTTAGTGCTGGGAGCTTGTTCCACGCTGCAAAATCAACATGAATGACACCACGTGGCATGCAAGAGGGCTCTGCTTCTTTGCTGTAGATTTTCTACTTGAGCGGCAGCTTTCTCATCACGAAGGGTCGCGACCGCCCGCATTGGACTCTCCTAGCACCCAAAAAGTTATGTGTAATGTGTAGTGGCTAAAACTCTATTAACTCCACTGGCGGAGCAGAATTTATCACCCACCCCTAATTATTCATTTGTAATAGTAGTTAATTTTGAAATTTAGAAGTACAGCATTTTCCTTTATGTCTTTAGGTTTGATAGTGGGAGTAGTAAATGTAACCACTGTCCACCACTACAGTCTAAAACGTTCCACAATGTGTTGAAGTTTTGAATTGGACTAGTAAATCTCAACTCCCAAAGTCCAGCACACTCCTTAATGTGATTAGGTTCGGAGAGGGAATTGTAAATCTGAGCTCCTACACCCCAAGGTCCAATACTTTGCCCAATGTGTATACATTTGAAATAATCTGAATTCCTCAATTTCTAACACTTTCTTCAATGTTGTCTAGTATGGAGTGGGAAAAGAAAATTCGGACCCCACCCCTAAAGTCCAATATGTTCCCAAATATGGTTAAGTTCAGAGTTGGAATAGTAAATCTAACCCCCTCATCCAAAGTCCATTACTGTCCCCAATGTGGTTAAGTCTAGTAGGAATAGTAAATCTGACCTCTCTCCTCCCCAAAGTACAATACTTTCCCCAATGTGGTTGAAGTTTGAAGTTGGAATAGTAAATCTGCCTCTCCCAAAGTCCAACACTTTCCCCAATGTGGTTATGTTTGGAGTAAGAATAGTAAATTTGACCCACTCCCCAAAGTCCCGTGCTTTCCCTTTGCCCAATGTGGTTACATTTGTAGTGGAATAGTGAATCTGAACCCTCAAAGTCCAACATATTCTACAATACAGTTAAGTTTGGAGTCTTAACAATAAATCTGAACCCCTCAACCGCCAACACTTTCCCCTAATGCTGTTAAGTTTAGAGTTTGAATAGTAAATTTGCCCCTTCAAAGTCCCACACTTTCTTTAATGTCATTATGTTTTTAGTAAGAATAATAAAGCTGAATCCCTCAAAGTACAAACGTTTCCCTAATGTGATTACGTTTGGAGATGGACTAGTGAATCTACATTTTTTCATGATTTTTAAAGGATAGAAGTAATCTTTTTTAATTTTTCCCCAGGTATTTGTTTTTTTTAGTGTTTGTTTGTTATCTTATACTTTTCATGGAGTTTGTCATAGTTTTTCTTTGCTGATCTCTAGTTCAGGTAAGACTATTCTACACTTATTTTCGAACGTTTTACTGGTAGGAAGGCGGCATGTGGACGTAGTTATTGTACATTTAAATTGGATCTTGTTTTAGTGTATTTTTGTGTGGTGTAGTATGTGTTAGTTAGTTAATGATTTTGAGGTAAGCCTTATTGTGAAATGAAATATTTAATTGTGGTTTCTATGTGTGTTATCTGTTTTTAAGATTGAATTTAAAGGTTTTTTTACAGTGCTTTGTTTTATTCAATAGTTTATTTCCTTTACGTGATTTTATTTTCGGATGTTGAAATACATTTTTAACCTTGATGCATTTTATCATTTTTAAGAAAGAGTTGGTTATTTTTTATTAAAGTAAATTTTTTTTTACTTTTTATTAAATGTTTTGGGTTACCTCTGGAGTTTTTTTTTATTTTTTCCAAAATGTTCTGGTTTTGCATGTATCCATTGGATTAATGTACTCATATTGGATTTTCTAATTTTCTCTATTTTATTTTTGCATTTTACTTTAAGCTCTTTTTATCAATTCTTTTTGGTTTGTATTTTCTGAATTTGTCATTTCTCTGACCATAACTTCAGCTACAAAATCGTAAGAGTTCTCTTATTTATTTTTATTTGTGTGGGGCAATGTTAATTTTTTGATCCTATATTTGTTTATCTATTTTCTACATATATATTTTAGTGGTTATTTTGTATTGTATCTTTATCTATTTTTAAATACAATAGTAAAATGTGCATATCAAACAGAATTTTTGTCTTCTTGTCAAGTATGATACTTGGGTTGGTGTCGTGGCCTGGTCTGTGCAGGCAACCAACCCATGTATCCTGAAAATAAATTACTATCGATGCTAGATTGGCTTCATGTGGATATTAATAGGGGGATTCAGTAGCGTACCATAATGTTCAGTGACTTATATTACAGGGATTTATGCTAAAGCTATTAGTTTTTTGATTTCATATTCAAATAATAGGTGAGTCGCATATACTATGCTCAGGTTGGATGTTTATAGGTTATTCCATATACTGATCACTGGTTAAAGTGATAGTAGCACTCCTTAATCACAGTATTTGGGTAGAGTGTAAGTATGGTCAAGATTATAACCAATACAAAATCTACGATGGTTTATTTTTGGGGTATAGTTGTTAGTTTGCGGTTTTATATGTGTTAGCATTTCATAATAAGTCTCACTTTGTTTATTAGTTAACATTGCATAAGCTAATGGGATGTTTGTATTTTGATATCGCCCATGCATGTGTGTATTCGACCAAATGATGGAGGGCATGGTTGACACCTCTGCTCCACCTAACTGGCCCTGGCCACCATCCCACAGATCCACAAGATTGGAGCCGGAGGAAGATCCTTCTCCCACCTTGCCACCAAAACTAGGAGCTTCCTGCCTCTCCACCTCAGGCAATCTCCGTCGCTGACCCAATTCAGGAAGGAGCTCAACACCTGGCTCTTTGACTGACCCCTAGTGCCCAGATGGATCATCAGCCCCAGCGTCTTGAGACCATCATGGGTGAGTAGCAGTTCTTTACAAACACTTGATTGATTGATTGATTGTATTGCAGTCTGTTGAGAGGAATACGTTGTCAGTTGTGTTGTTTTTTATCTAAAAGTTAGTCAGGTGGTTGTTTGCTTTATTATGTTTTGATATTGTTTTTACTTTAAATTTAGTTTTGTGATTTGTCTACTATACTTACCTTTGAGGCGGTCTTTTTTGAATTTTCGAATAAATCAGTATCTGTGTCTTTATTTTCTTTTTTTTCCTTCTTGTAGAGAACACATCTGTAATTTGAAGAAGTAAACATGTACCATATGTTTCATTATTTGTTATCTTAGCATAGTTTTTTATTTACTAGTTGTTTTTTTTTTAATAATGTTGTCACCTTTTACTTACTGTGAAACTTTGTTTGTAGTATTTAGTGATTTTTTGAAGTGTTGCAGTCTTCTTCTGTAGTTTTGCAACCCCTCAGAATGACGCTGTCCTGCTGTAATCATTTTTTAGATGGCACTTACTTGTGCTTTTTATACTTTTCTTTTAATTTGGAAAGCTTTTTTATTTCATAATAATGTTTAACATTATTTGATTGGCTGGTTAGAGACTATTTTGAATTTTTTGCATCATTTCTGGTAAACTTTAAATAGTGTTTTTTCAATAATTTGAGGTAGTTTAATTTTACATTGGCATATTTTTATTTGTGTGCATAACTTTAATGTATATTGTGCATTTTATGTAGAATTATGTTTTTTTAAATGATTGTTGGCATGTTTCCTTAGTTTTTTGAGTAGGCAATATTTGTTATTTCTTTAATTGTATTTATGAAATTGTTGCATTTTAGATATTTTTCAGTGATATTTTTGTCATCAATATTTGTGTGTTTAGGCATTGGGTTCCAATATTTATGTTTTCAAATGTTTTGGGGCAATACGTCTGCCTGCAATCACATACAAACTCAATCCCTATTAATCCAATTAATTCATTGTATGGTTTATAGGCTATATTATTGCTAGTGTCATTGTGATACAAATATTGCACCTTTAAGTCACCGTTATCACATTTTTTTACATGATCACTTTTTCACTTCGCATTTGCTCAACGGCCCACTGCTGTCTTTTAAAAGAAAACTCTACCTATGAATCTTGTACATTAAAATTTGTTTTGAATTTACAATTTTGTTTGCTATCTCACACCTCGTCCTCTCTGTCTTAGAGACCGCTGTTGTTCTATAATAATAGTGGTATAATACAGAGCACATGCTTGTCTGAACAATTGACCATAACTTCAGAATGCTTGTTAATTGTGTGATCATTTAGAATCGAAATATTCAGAGCACAAACCATGCTCAAGGTTTTTTGTAAGTTGCCTTTTGCGGTTCAAAGACCATTGGAAAACCAGGGTTTTAAAGGAGTATTAAGATTGTTAGGGACAGGTTTTAAAAGGGCTACTGCATGAAGGAAAGAGGTTAACCAAAATTAATTTGAAAATGAAAACTCAGAAGGTGATGAACACATGAGAGTCGGACAAGTAAAGAGAACAAAGGAGAAATATTAAACACCCATAGTTGACCTGGATCTATTTGCTATGGGGGCCAGGACAAATGAAGGTAGGAGACCAGCCTATGCTAAATGAATGCTTTGATGGTCGGTACAGAGTAAAAGGAGTAGCCTCCGAGCAGAAGGGGAAATAAGGTTATGATCAAAATGCATGGGTTCAGACACAAGTTACAAAAGGCAAAGTGTGACACAGGAATCAAGCAGCCTAAGTGCACCATGAAGATCAACCATGTCCAGCCAAATATTAAAATTGCCAAGAAGGATAATATAGTAATATCTCCTGATAAATGGTGTGATAAAATCAGCCAGTGAATTGCAGAAAACTCCTGCTGGGTCAAGTAGGCAGTAGGAAAGTATCCTAGTCCAGGTTTCAAAGCAGAATGAATGATTTTAAAATCAAGAACTTCAGTAAGGAAAGATTAGTTATGTTCAACACGCATTAACAAAAGTTTTCCATTTAAGGTGACCTCTAAACTTCCTATTTTATGAGGGTGGGAAAGGTGTATAACCGTGTAAGCAAAAAGGGAAGCATCCATCAGATTTGCCTCAGAAGCATCATGGGTCCAGGATTCAGTAATGAGCAGGATATATGGTAGCAAAATACACAATCAGTCTAAAATTTCTAGTTTGTATATAAAAAAGGAGTGGATAATCACCAACATTTAGGGCAACGAGCAGGTGAAGTTATGTTATGCTATGTTATATAAATTTCTAATGCGCACAGCTACTCCAAAGAGTGTCCCGGTGCGAGCACATAGGGACTAAGAAGCTCGTCAGCACTAAACAAAGAGGTACGTTTTTAACAATTTTTTAAAAGCCACAGGATCTTTAATGTTGCGAAGCGCAAACGGAAGGGCGTTCCATGCCTGAGCCGCCATAACGGCGAGGGAACAGTCACCAAGCCTGTGCTGGAAGAAACGGGGCACTTTTGCCACAAGAAGAGCGGAGGAGCGTACCTGACTCCCTGGGACGTAAAAAGAGAAACGCTTCCGCAGATAAATTGGCCCATGACCATGTACAGCGCAATGGGCGATGGTAATAGATTTGAATTTCACCCGGGCCGCCATGGGAAGCCAGTGAAGAGAGCGAAGATAACCTCGCACACTGCTTCTTAAGGGGATCTCTAACAGGAGCCGAGCCACCACATTTTGCACCACCTGGAGTTTATTAAGGGAGTATGCCGGAATCCCCACATAAAGAGCATTGGCATAATCCAGGCAGGAAAGAATGAGCGCGCGGACAACTGTCTCTTTCGCCGGCCGTGGGAGAAGTGGAAGAAATCTTCTTAAGATTTTGAGGAGACCAAAGTAGCACCCTGAAAGTCTCTTGACTTGGGTGGCGAAAGATAAATTATCCTCAAACCAAACTCCCAAATTCTTCACGGTGCTAATGCTAGAAGACGGTGGCGGGAACTCAGACGGCCAGATCAAATCTCTGAAACCAGGGGGAAAATTGCCATACAAGAGGATCTCCAACTTGTCTTCATTAATGAAGTGGAAGGAGTGTGACCCTCTGCATGTATCAAACTAGCCCTGAAAGAAATGGTAGTAAGGAGGCTACAAGGGGGTGGGAACGTATGTAGAGGAATGAATGCTAACATGGAATAACAGCTACAGGAAATGAGAGGAGTAAAATCAACAGGATGAAATGCCGTCCCAGCATGATGGCTGGCCCTGCGCATGACTGGCACATGTATGGGCACAGATGAGTGCTCCTTTTGCAGAGCTCATGTGTGTGAGCAGCCCAGCCCCTCACAGCAAAAGGGTCAGGTTCCGAAGACACTGCTTTTACTAGTAAAAATGGTAAGCATTGGCAATGACAATACGTATCGCATTTGGGACCCTTTTTAATGATGCTTTAGAGCATCCCTGATGCTGAACAGCATGGCTAAAGAGAACATTTTTTTTATTGGCAATGCCAACAGGTCTCACCTTTGGGCCCTTATTAGTGGTTAGCCATGCAGCACAATATCTTGTTTCTAGTCATTCCCAAACTGAAGTTTTCAAAAATGCCCTCCTTTCTGCTTCTAAATGTTACCATCTGGTTGTAGTAATCTGTAGATAATAAATATCAATCAGCAACAATAATAATAAACTGTTGTTTATTACTATCACTCAAAACACACATATGTTTAAGGAGCCTTGCACTAGGTATATGTACTATGAGGGCATGAAGAGATCTGAAGAGCTGTTCTGATTTTAAACAAATCTGATCAGAAAGCAAATAGAAACAAGTGGAAAAGGACAAGTCCTGGTGCTGATCCATGGAAGTCATTAATTGAGAAAAAAGGTGGGACAAGCAGGAACCATTATCCAATTAGGAGCAACATTTTTTAAAGGACACTGACAAAAGCCAATCAGAAGGTGGAGGCAGACAGTAAGCCCCCGGATTGAATACAGCATGTCAGGAGACAGTGCGTGTGTTGCATAGTCTCAACCTAAAACAAGCATTTGCAATGCAATAGGTCTTGCAATTTACGCGGGTTTATGCTATTGGCATTGTAAATGACAATGTCTTTTATTTATTTTTGAAACCTAAATAAAAGGCATTGTCATTTACAATGCCATTAGCTTAAACTCGCGTAAATGCGAAACCTATTGTACTGCAAATGCTTGTAAGTACAGGAAGAAGGTGACTCAATCATTCTTTTTACTCACCCCAAAACTCCCTAATAGCACCAACAATTCCTCAACACAGAAAAATACCTAAAATATAACAAAGCACCAAACACTAATAATCGGCATGGCAACAAAATTGCACTGACTCAAATAATTCCACTCAAGCCAGAGACCCCCAAAAATCTCAAACGTCAAAAAATCCCTGAAATCAAAACTCTCTCTTTTTTTAGCACATTGAGGCAGGGGCAACGTGCAGTAATAATACATTTCCACCATAGCATAGACATAATGTTTAGCACTTTTAATCTCACAAGTACACTAACTACAACCTGCTAAATGACCACCAGCAAACAGTTGAAATCATCCCAGAGACTTATACTAAATTCAATGTTTCCCTCAACTCAAAAGTTAAATATGATTGTTTTAAATTTAGAAAGCGTTTGGTTATCAAAGTCAAGTAATGCACACTGTTAAGGCAGCATTTTCCAAGCATACACTTAAACGTACATTTCACCATTTAAGGAAAGCGCACTGAAAAGTGCGTGCAAGTACAGAACGCCGAGATTGCTTCCTGAAAAGCGCAAGCAAGTCTGAGCAGGGTGGGCGGTGCCTAATGCCGACAGGGCGGACACCAACCCCACTTCCACAGGCCCCGGACACAGAAGCAACACCAATAGATCTCGCTGAGGCGATGCAGCAGCAGGCGAGACCTAAAAATGATATGTCCAGCAACGTCATTTTGTTGGGACCACACATGAGCTCCTACAAAATGATGCAGGTGCTTTTTTTCTCTTCACCGATCCGAATTGGAAAGGTACAGAAAAGAAAAAAGTAGCAAAAAAGTGTTTTTTAAAGTGGGTAGGGGTGGAAGCAACACGTAATGTGGAGGGTTAGGAGAAATAACAAGGAGGACAGGGGCAAAAGCAACAAGGATGGCAGAAAGGCGCTGAAGTAACAAAGAAGGGTGCTTTTGAGGTAAGAAACACGGAGGGTGCAGGTGGGAGGACGGAAGCAACACGAGACGGGTGAAGCAACACAGAGGGCATGGGAGAAGTACATGACAAGGACACAAAGAGCAGCATGAAGCATGAGGGAAATAGGGTCACTGTGTCTGCTCTCACAGGTTTAGACAAAGAAAAATATAAAATGGCGACGCAAGGTGATATCTTCCACATATCTGAGAGTGGTATTGTGCTTCTTTGGATAGACCACTTGTTCTGATGTTATGTTTCAAGCACGTGGGCTTAATCAAGCTCCCATAATCCCTGACATATACCCAAATAAGGGAGAATGCAACAACCATAGGGAAATGCGTGTGTCTGGCTCATACTGTATGAAAAGCTCTGCAGAGAGTTACCTGGGCAAAGCCTCCTTCGGCGGGTTGGGGCTGGGTAAGGGCAGCTGGTGGGCTGTGAGCCTTGGTTCACAGTCACTGGCAGAACTGAAGAAGATGCTTCTGCTATTCACAGATCTGTGCTTGTGTGTGTCCAGCATGGAAACTACTTTGCCTCAACAATAACGCCATTATGTAAAGTCCCTAGATCAGTGCATCCTTCTGCAAAATCATGTGACCCTGTATAGCACACATGACACAAGCAATAGCTAAACCTGACTGTAGGCAGATGCTAAAAGACAAAACAGAGTGCCAGTCAAAAACTGGGGCACAATCTGTGAGCATAGAGTATTCCTAGACAGTGCTGTTAGCCAATACTTTAGAACCACGTGCAGAAGTCCATCACTGTGACTCTTATACAAATATACTGGAACCACAACTGAGAGACATTGCATGAGCACTGTGTTCACTTCAACATATGGGTCCCGATTCTCTAACCCTTTTTCTCAACTGGTGCAAGGGAGGAAGGTGCAGTCTTTGCACGCACATTTTCACACAGAGACTTAACAAAGACAATTTGTACTTGTGCAAAATGGAATGTGTGTGTGCAAATTGGGCAATGTGTATGCTTTTTTTGCCCAGCATTGTACCAGTGGAACTCTCAAGTGCAGATTCCAATGCACCCCTCAATCACAGAGAGATGCACTGTAATCTGCGCCTAGCTTTGCTCCAGTCTGGACCTGTCGCAGAGGCTGAGAAGGGAACACACACTAACAGCAGGAGAAAGAAAGTCTCTTTCATGGTTTGCAGCCCTTGAGCAATGGAGTGCCCAAACTGGGGCATAGCTACAAAGGGGTGGGGGGGACGACTGGGGTGTTACACACCCCTAATAAATGTATTTTCTGATAAATAGATGGGTACAGGTGTACAGCTACTTTAAGTAAGGTATTGTGAGATGTCTTTCGGATGTCACCAGGGATGTTTACATACACAGAGACAAAAATGCACACATACTGTCATCCCTCTCTGTTTTGATCATCCTCAAAATATTGGTTATTTGACAGAATATTGTGTTTTCTCTCTTAATACTTCTACCGATCCGCATTTCTCTCCCTTTCCAGTGCCCCTTAGGCACATCTCATGCACCCTGCTTGTCGTATAATGTATTGAAGCATTATATGCCAGCCTGATTGTCGTAAAGTCGGAAGCTCGCCACCCCCCAATCCTACTGACCAAGATACACCCCTGTGCCCAAATAAGGGGCAGGAATACACATTTATTTGTTGACATGCACTGGCCCTTTAAGAGCTATCTTTCTTTGCATGACGCTCGGCGCCTGGCCCTTTCCCTGGTTTGCTTCCTGGATTGGGAACTTTGGGCTAGGAAACGGAATTCACCCATTTGCAGGCTGCAGTTGGCACTCAACAGGTGTGAGAGGCTTTTGTTAATTGGCCTTTTAGTTTTTCTAACTCTTAATAAAAGCAGAACTGAAGCCTAGAGTTCGGACCCGGAAGCTAGGCTATCTGTCAATGCATTACAAAACTAAAGGCTCAACAAAATTACATGAGTATATAAACTTATTTCAACGACGGATCCAGACATAGAACCGTCCATCAAAAACAGTTCAATGGCAATTTTCAAGCATTTGAGTGAAGATATTTGGTATAGATTACCTTTTAAATGATAATAGGTGTAACTTCAAACAAATGGTATTCTCCCAAGTTGTTTACCTTCCCTGCTCGCAGGCATTCTAAAATATGGGCTGGGACACAGCCTTGTCAATGAAAAGATGCCTCGTCCTTCAGACCAATGATCCTCATTCATCAGACTCCTCCCAAGGATGCAAGTCCCTCTCACTTCCTGTTTATTCCAGAGAAGTTACCATTGAACACCCACTAAGTTCACAGCGTCACTCTTGGCTGCTGCGGGTGAAACCGCTGGCGCGTCCTGTTGACTAACTCAATAGAAGTATCAATGAACTGCGCACATAAAATAGAACATGCCTCCTATACTGCTTAAGGAAATATTAATAAGCAGGTCCCCTTTTGAAGAGGATATTCTCCGAAGGAGGAGGTGTTTACAACAAAGGCTCTGTTCATCATGTGGTGCATCCAATGAGTTGAGGTCAAGTTAATGGAAGAGGAGACAGAGACACACACACAGCACACAAAGGCGTCTCCACTCCACAGATCAAAGGGCCGAAGGGCGGGGGAACTGGACTATGACTTTTTTCAACTAGAAAGGCACTTCAGACCACCTACAGCAGGAGTTCCATTCTTCACTCACATTTCTTTACCGCATATTCCTTAATGATATATTTTATATTTTGACATAGCTGTTCTCTTTTTTTCCGTTTAATAATCTATACAGAACAATTTGGTCTTTTGGTTCTTCCGGGGTTCAACAGATGTCCAAAAAGTTTTTTTTCCCAACAACTTCAGTAATTATTATTTTGTTGCCATTTTCCGCAAATAACTCAAATAACATGTCCTTGTGTTGTTATGGTTTATTGATTAGATTATTTTCAAGTAAAGCGTTATTAACATATCATGCTATCATTTCATGCCTTGGATATTAAAGTGAAGATCAATGTATTCATTTTTCAATCATGTGAGCTAAGGACACATAGCGAATAGAAGATGTGGCCTAACAGCTAGAGCGGTCGACCTTGAAGCTGGGGAACCGTGTTCGAGTTTGGAAAGGACGCTCAACACTCTGTGATTCTGGGCAAATCACTTAATCTCCCTGTGCCTAACAAAATGAATGTGTCCGTCTGTAAGACAACTGGTGCTCATGTAACTGGTACTCATGTAAAGCGCTCCAATACCTTCAACTCAAGTTCGCACAATATAAAACTCCCCAAAAAAAGGTCATCAATAACCGCACGTATTATTAAATAATAGTTATTAAAGGAAGAAAAATCACTAACTGTAAAATTTGCTTAAAAACGTTTTAAACATCGACCGACTGCTCGCAGAGGAACACAGTAACCTCAGACCACCCAGCATGGATTCAGAAATTCTGAACACTCATATGGGTCAGCCCTCACGAGAACCTGACACTAGCGAGGAAATAAAAAATAAAAAAAAAACCTCTGGCATGCTATCTCTTTCTCTCCCTATCTATGCCCATTTCACGTCTTCCTTTTCCCATACGATGACAGTGGATGGGGGGCAGTCAAGCTGCCGAAAATGTACTACAGCTAACTCAGCCAGTTTGGGCTGCCCTGTAATAACAAAGCGTTGATGATTACATGTTAAATGTTATATGTCAAATGTTGTAAAAAAAAAACAATAAAAAGTATATTGAAATAAAAAAATAAAAAAAATAAAAATTCTGAACACTGACATTGGGGTTAAGGTACAGGTATTGGATGGTATTCATGCCCATTTCTCAATTCTCTACTCTTATGACAAAAACACAGGCATCAGTGAATAGTTCCCCTGCAGTAGTAACAAAATATCCATAGGGAAAATGAGCCAGCAGCAGAAATAATGTGTGTTCAAGGCAATAATGGTAAGTGGGCTCCAACACAACAGCTCTTTGATAAGGTAACATAAGAAAAATAGTAGGCCGGTTGTCTGTTATTACGGTCTCTTTGAGTATTCATGGAATTAATAATAACCTCTAGACGGAAAATGATCCCCTTGTTCCAGCTCCGCGCCGTATTACAGTAGGGTCTGGTACAAAAAGAGCATTCATGCCCACTGGTCTCAACAGGGCCTAATAAAGCCAGAATGAAGAGTGGCACATGCTTCTCGAGAGACTTGGAGAGCTGGGCGGGCGAAGGCGCTGCCAAATGTTTAATAACATCGAAATACGATAAGCTCCCATGAAGTTCGGCCATGGGCAGCAAAGCGAGCATCTTAGGAATTACAGGAAAAAGGCACTTTTCTGCTCGGAAGAATGATGCCTATAATCCTTAAAGATTTCCACTTCTCTTTATTATGGTAAGAGATGTTGAACCACCATGGCATGTTTCATTTAACCTGTAAAAATCACAGTAACGCCTTACTGTACTGTTCAGTGCGATAACAGTGGTTAGCGCCCTCTCGAGAGGCTGTTAATCACTATTAATTGCATGATTATAGATGCAAGCTGAAGACAAGAGTGCATACTGAAGGGAAGAGCATTGGACATCTCTTAATTCTTTCAACCTGTTTGCAATAAAGCAATTAGCACTGGTTCAGTTTATCTCAGCAAGCACAGTCAGACAAACAAGCCAATTTTCCTAGTCTGTTCTATATTGACGCATCATCAATTACTCAGTAGCGGCTGCTTCCGGGGTGTAGTGGTGAGGCGAGGAGAGAGGAGGGTATTAAAAAAAAAAGAAAAGAGGAGGAAAAAAAAGAAAAACGCACTTACCTTTTCTACAGCCAGCTCTCCCCGGTCCTCTTCGTCCATGTGTACGATACAGGAACAGGGAGCATCCAGGTTCCCTCCCCTAAGCCAATTACAATGCTGCAAACCAGTGCCATGGTTCAGCGCTCAAACAGGGAATGGGAGGCTGGACATGTTCCTCACCAGGCTGTGAAATGCAGCCTGGTGCAGAACATGCAAAGTGCGCATGACTGTTGGCCGGCCCAAGACGGCCGGCCAAAAAATCATGCACACTTCTAAGTGTGCTCTCCACTCCTCCCCCCATTCAGCGGCCGGTACAGCCCTGCCTGCACCTTTACACCGCCAGAAAATAGTGAAAAATAAAATGTTAATAACGTTGTTATTATCATTTTATTGTTCTTGTGGGGCGACGCTCCTCCGCCTTAGCGGAGGAGCTGCCACTGCAATCACTAATTTTAGAATGCAATTAAACAAGAGTAGTTTGAGCATTCTGAGCCAATCTAACCATTCCCGAAGGTTGCAACCAATAAGAATGAAGAATATGCTGGCACCAACTCTTGGAGGGCCACAAGTGTCTGGATACCAGGGGCTATATTTCTACCACTATGCCACATGAACAAAGCACCTGTGTCATTCATCTGATTAGGCAATGTAGCCTCAAGATGCTGCAGCTGAGTGCCCAGCACACCATTACAAAGCAGCAGTCTGGCATGCTCTTCCTTGTGTTTTTATTGGTAGAAAGCCGGTGCTGCAAGAACAAGCGCAAACTCTTTCTTTGCAGCCTGAACAATGCAAACAAATGGAATATGTACCTCCTGCGTGGCTTTGGAAGGTGGTCAATGAAAGTAAGATACACAGAAAATAAGCAGAGGCTGCTCCTCTGTAATGGAAGAGGAGCGTTGCCCCACTCGTCAGTCACAAAAAACTAAAATGATAATGAAACAATATCTTTAAAATTTTCTGTGACTGGCTCTGACATGTGTGTAGGGCGGGGCGGGGCGGGGCGGGCAGGGCCGTGACAGGCAGGTGGTGGGCACTTAGAAGTGCCACTCAGACCAATCCTGGTGCTGCTCTCCCAGCAGGAGAGCAGCACCAGGATTGGCTGAGCAGCCTCTGCCTTCCTAGTGACTGCTGGGTGAGCTCCGGGGCAGTCTTCGGCATCAGAGGCTGCAGCGACAGGTACATTTACAAAAATTATTATTTTCCCTTTCCTGTCAACCCCATCCCCCGGCCTGCCCGTCCGCCCCCCCCACCTTCGAGTCGTGGCAGCCGCCAGTGAAAATAAGACAACTCCCACGTGTTCGATTTTGCAAAAGAGCACTGACTTTAGGACCAAAGAACATACTCAGTGGTCAATTGCCACAAAGTGATCACTCTTTCTGGGGTGCTTCTGGAAGCCATCTGTTCAATGATGCCATAATAGAACTCAAATCCAAGCAGGCATCAACCAGCAAAGGAATATTCTGGAATACCTTTTGTCAGTGAATGTTAGTGCATAAAGGGAAATGCTTTTAGGTCGAGCCTGGGCAGCGCATGCGCTGCTGCGAGGCATGCTGTATTGAGGTATGGCATGGCATACAAGCTCCGCCCATTTCCCTGCCCATCTTTTTATTTGGCTCCTCTTACTGTCCTTCCTAAATCGTTGCTTTTCATTTGTGAATAGGCTAGATAGACCCTCCTTGGAAACGCCTTGTCTGCATTTGTAACCTCCCATAACGACTGGACCTTTTATTTGTCTTGTGACATGGTCCGCTTTTTAAGTCGGTGAGCACTATTTTGTTTAATGAATAATGAGGGCAATGGCTAGCTGCTTCTTATATTTGCAGCGCACCCGCACAGCACTTGCAGGACAATGGCTGCCGCTTCTTGTATGGAGCGCTATGCGTGCTTTCACTTTAAAAAAGGCTGCCCCCACCCCACCCTCTACACAGCACTTGCGGGACAATGACGGCCACTTATTGTATTTAAAACTTTTACGCTGAGCACAGCACCCACTTCAGGGATACCGCGCTTTCTTTCGGCTTTTTCTTTTTTAACTTTAAAGCTGAGTGTTGGGCTCGCTTAAGGGACACCCCGCTCTGTTTCAGCTGTTTTTTATATCGTGCCTGGGCAGTTTTTATTTTCTACTTTAATGCTGAATGAGGCACCCACTTTAGGGGCACCACGCTCTGTTTCAGCTTTTTTTTATACCAGTGTGTCTAGTGCAAATAGAGGACTAGCTTGAACCTTTACCTGGGCACTTCCTTAAACGTTTTAAACATTAATGTGCCAGCGGTTGAATTGAAGCAGCGTATAGAAATTTGGAAACTAGGCACCACAATATGGTTTGCCTCCGTGGTGCCCATTTATCTAACACAGCTTCATTCTGCTCCCTCAACAAGTTGGTCACGTGCAGATCAGTTGCACCCCGTGCATACACACCCTGGCTCTATTTACATTTTGCACAATAAGTTGAAGATGGGCTCTCAGAGTAGTAATTCAAATGTCCTAACTCATCAGCCAAAATTCTCTTGGTAATATATAAAACCAATGTTAGCTTCCTGAAGACCATAGTGATGTTCCTGTCTGGTAAAAATCAATGTCGGCTGTGTTGTAGGACAGCGGATATGCATTATCTGCTGCCAGCCTGGTAGGATTTTACTAAAATCTTCCAAGCCACATTGACCACTGACAGCGGCCTCCAAGATGCACAGCACATGGGCTCTTCACAGCTTTGAAGGAGCAATGCTGAGTGACCCTCATGGACAGACTCTGGTTAACAGTCACTTCCCAGTGCTTCAATGAAGAAAGTGGTGGGACCATAAAACAATATTCTCTTAAGAATTTGATCCCACGTTGATCCCACCTCTCGTTTTCCCCTGTATTCATGAGAACCACAGACTGTATGAAGCACTTTAAGGCACCCTAAATGTAGACAACCATTTGCATATGTCTGCCCACTAACTCAGCAGGCCTCAGTGCCTATTCCACGGGCCTCATGGCCCTACCTCGGTTCAGCAGTGGGGGGGCGTCCTACCCACCGGAGTCCTTCACTGGTCCCTACCAGAGGTCTGAAGTGCTCAACATGCCTTCTTAGGGCCCTGAAATTATTTTTCATAGTTCAAGGCCTACAGACGTCGGGTCTATAGACCTCATAATGGTTGATAGCCCGTCATATCGTCTCATTAAGCTCGCGTCTGGTATTGCCTCCTCCAGCAGTGTTTGTGGTGCCGGTCACTGTATGTTTGGTAATGGAAACGTTTTGGACCTACCCTACAACCCAATCTCTCTTTCCTGTGCAACCAATGTCCACAAAGCCTTCCAGGCTCACTCTTACCTGGCTGCACAGGCTCTCGGCAGGTCTCCTGCAGCTCTCTGACAGTAGAAACCTTATAAGCCTGTGCACTCAGGGACTGCTGGAACAGTGATGCTTTATGCAGCTGCAGTTATCTTTAAATCAAAGTCAGGAAGAAAGGCCAGCGCCCATGAGAGCCGCTTTCATTTTTCCTGGTGGACCCCGCATAGTTTGAATTCCAGCCCTGATAACATGTGAGCCAACTGCGTGTGAGTCTCTGGGCACACTTCATAACTTCTCTGGGCCTCTTTCCTAAGAATATTTTCCTTACATCAATCTCTGGCGTGTGACTCTGCTGTTATCCCAAGATGTGCATAATGCTGCCTCCAGAGTGCCTTGATGTATAATGTTTATTTAGAAGCACGTATCCTGCATGGGTATGTGAGAGGTCATGTTTACAGAAATACAAGCTGGAGTTTAACTTTCCTCTGGAACTTAAAAGTACGTAGTGAAATACAGAGAGCATATTTGTCTAACATGAGATAAAACCATGTGCACCCAACACTTGCTCACACCTGCACAGCTATGGTACGCCTACCATATGATCTCGTAAATGCACACTTAAGAAGCAAGCTTTATTTTATTTATTTAGCATCGCTGTGTATCTATCATATCTTTAACATGAAAAATAACGAAAGAGAAATGTAAAAATAAAGAATGCTTTCAGTCCCGTAGATTCAAGATGGAAACACTTGGCATAGGGGTGGGCGAAATTTGCATAGCTCCGCGAAACGTTAAAACATCTCCGCGAGCACGCAAAAGTTCAGCGAACACGCGGACTTGCTTGTTCCACCCATTCGCAATGTTTTTTTCCTGTTCGCGAACGCTGTTTGCGTGCTCGGGGAGAAATATCTCGTGATCACGCATTCTGAAAGCGCGAACAAGCAAAAAATTCCGTGAAGCCGCGGATCGCGGGAATTTTGGCAATACCGCGTTCTCTGCGGAACGCGAAATTACCCGAATTCCGCAAATTCCGTGAGCGGAAAGGAATTTACGACCAAGGCCTATTGGCAATAAGCTTTTTCCTCTCTACACGGTCTTTTGCTTGACTTCTTGCGTCTAATACCTGTTAAGATTAGATATTTAATATACTTGTTTATAGAGGTTTTCAGCTACCCTTCTTCATCCATTGGTCTCATGTTGTGTCATTCGCATGTTCCTTCTGAAAGCTACAGAATACAGCGCGTAGCAATGAGCCTGCCTACTTCAGCCATTGGCACATTTGACTATGATTGATGCCATACTGCTCTTTCACAAGGTGCACATCTGCACACTTAAGTAGTTCCTTTCACTTTCACATGGTGCACATCCGCACAAAAAGTAGTTCCTTTCAGTGCCGGTGACTACAATGGGAACGTGTGTTTTTGAGACAAAAATTATTTGTGCTTTTAGACATTTTTTTTCATCAGTTAGGGCCTGGCATCTCCTCCAGCAATAATGTTTAACCCAAAAAATAACAAACCAAAATAACATTGACAAAACCAAGAGGTTGGCAGCCAACACTAAACCTATTGACTTTCCAAATGCTTGTTATTCGCTTTCAGTCAGTCGAGTCTTCAATTTCTTATTTGATTCAATTGCATACACTTTGGTCATTGGTACATATGAAATGTATTGTGTTCTACAACAGTAGCTCATCTTTTTACAGGGGAGACGGAAAATGAGACATGTACACTATAGCTTGGCACATTGCCCACAGTGGATGCATTTCCTCATCAGTCATTAAAATGGCTTGCACAGAATGTAAATGGCTCAAGGGTCATGTGTAGAAGGAAGAATGTGTCACTCTCCTCAGCATCTGGTGGAACAGCATCACTACATTTGACTCCTGAAGATGGTCAGTTCATATCAATTACTCTTGCGCATATTGTTGTCCTTCTGGCACATGCTGTTCCAATGCCGGCATTGATGCAAGTCTATTGAGCAGGGACCCAAGGGTCATGTTGGAAGAAGACACATGCACGAGAGTGCCGCTAACTCCAAGATCAGACTCTCTCTCCTTTAGCTGATTTTCAGGATGAAGCAGTGAGTGAGTTAAGGTGGCCTATTGTTAGTAGCACTGCCTGTTGCAAGTTTTACTGGCTGTCTAAAGGTTAAGACATCCCCTAGTTGCAAGTCCCGAGACAGTGCAAGTGAAATGAAGTGTAGCTGACGCAGTAGTAGTTTTCCACGAGAAGTATTTATTGCAGGGTACAGAGAGCCGTCCCAGCTGGCACAGCCAAGATACCAGCTGTAACTGCCATTCAAGGAGCACCCAGTATATGATGCTCACCAACACTCTAGATGACATCACAGTATTCTAGCTGACCTCTGCCAGCATCATATCACCACAGCAAGGTGTTCACTGCCCATGTCCCTGCAACTGCTCTGTGCACCAGATTACTAATAAAGATTCCATAACTGCGCTTACTATAAAATTAATCGTAGGGAAGGCAGTGATCATTAGCCACAGAAATGTTAACAAAAATCAAGTAACTACATCATTAATTCAAAGTCATATCTTGTTCTCCAAGATATCAAGTGCACAATTGTGTTACAAAATAGGGAATAATGATGAACTTGTTGGGTAATATAAAAAAGACCTGAGAAGCTATTTGAAAAAAATTAGATGATTGTAACATTGCTAATAAGGAAGAATATTAAATCTCAAATTTCTGAAACATAAGGCAGCGTAATAAATTATGAGGACTAGGATAAATATATATATATATATTTATATATATATATGGCTAGAAATGCCTCGACAATTATACCGGGGCCATCTGGTGACTGGGCATCGTGGATGCCGAAGCAGAAGCGGTGAGGTCGGTGTGGCACACAAATTTATTCACATAGGTCTCCTCCGACCTCGCATGTGTGCTCAAGACAGTGTGATTTTACATGATATCTGAAAGTGTGGCTATTGGAGATTTTTATCCACAATGACATTTTTTGAACTTGTGGCCCCTCTAATGACTCATTACTTTACTTGTTAGTTTGTTGTAATGTCGATAACATCTACATGTGGGACGTTTTTGCATTAATTTCGATGCACGGAATTTGATTTGGCGAAGCCGTAAGAGGGGATTCTGGGCCATGTAGTTCTTTCTACAGTAGCAGCGTTTACTTGGAGGCTGACATTAGGGTCACTTACTGTGTGCAGTTGAGCCCCTGGGATCTGCTACCGAGCCCTAGCATTCTGTAAACTAGTTCCTGATTGTTACGGCATTTGAGAGCAACATGATATTCTGCTTGGTGGGCTGTGGTTCTAATATTCGGAAATAGTGTTCCTTCTAGCATTGCAGAAATGTGGGATCCTCATATGTGTATGAATTCATTAATTTCTTTGCACGTTTTTAATTATGGTTCATTATAATTGAGGATTGTATGGGCCACACGATTTTGGGAGCTTTGGCGCCACCTTTTGGTCGTTTTTTAAGCATCTGGAATTGTCATCTCGACATGCTCATCCTCCGAGCAGAGAACATATGTAACTTTATTAATATAGTTACTTGAAACATGATTTTCGTGTTTTTGGCAAAATAAGATGGCTGTGCACTGCGCTGCTATTTGTACTAGTTTACTCCCTGCATTAGGCAGTTTAGTTTTATGCCATGTTTAGTCTGTTTAAGCCAATTATATTTTCATCTATGCAGTCTGTTCTCCATATCTATTGATGCCTGAATGAAAGGGGAGGGCTATATATTGATTAATCAGTGTGGCACCAAACAGATTGAGAAACCCTGCTGCGCAGGCGAAACGCGTCTCTCCTTTGCTGTGGGGTCGTGGGAGACCAAAACACAATAAATTATGCCTGATACCCAGCTGCCATGTGTACGTGCCTCTTCTTCGTTGCTCGATGGAGTAGGACTGGGTTTTTGAAAAAAAATGTATATATATATATTTATATTCACTGAAAAAACCATAGGTTTCACACATGTTATAGTTAGCTGGACATTTCACTCGTAAAAAACCAATGAAATTCCCCCGTTATAGTTAGTGCAGGCAACTATAACTCACGCGACCGCAATCCTCTGCTGATGACGTCAGATATTACATCACTGTATTTAGACACCTATTTACCCATGTCTTCTTCCATTAATCTTTAGCTATACATATATTACAAATATTTATTTTTCATAAAGACACATATGTCATCAGTGATGTAATATCTGACATCATCAGCAGAGGATTGCGGTTGCGTGAGTTATAGTTGCCTGCACTAACTATAACGGGGGAATTTCATTGGTTTTTTACGAGTGAAATGTCCAGCTAACTATAACATGTGTGAAACCTATGGTTTTTTCAGTGAATTTGCAATGTTTTTTAAATGCTAATTCCTAACTATAACGTGTGTGAAACCTATGGTTTTTTCAGTGAATTTGTACGGTTTTTTAAATGCAAATTTTTTTTTGAGATTTTTGGTAAACCTATGTATAAAATAATATATGTACTATATCCTGCATTATGGAATGGTTAATTTTTTTTTTAATGCATTTTTTTCCGTGCGCGTACGGTAAGCTGGCGCTACGCGCTCCGTACGTCATAAGTACGGTGCGCTTACGTGATACGATGCGCGTACGGTAAGCTGACGCTACGCGCTCCGTACGTCATAAGTACAGCGCGCTTACGTGATACGTACGTGACGTACGCGTACACGCGGAAGCAACGTCGCGGTTACGCAGGGGCGTGTAATGCGCATGCGTGAGTGCGTCTTACGTACGCGCTCCGTAAGCGCTCCGTAAGCGTCATGTTCGCGCATGCGTACTTGTTTCCGAGCGCGTACCGTAAGCTTACGGAGCGCGCACGGTAGGTCATGTGATCCACAAAGAACACTTTTCATTGGTTGAAACTACTTTCAGTTCCAGAAACTTCCCACACCACACCCATTCCCCTCATTACTGCTTGAGATCCCCTAGGAGAAGGAGCTGAATTGACATTGAGATACAATGGCAGAACAGCAGACCTCTTCTGAGAGTGAGGCTAGCAGCACCACCATCATCCAGAGAAGGAGGAAACAAAAGAATTCTTTTGTATGGGAGTATTTTACTTTTCCAGAGGGGGAGAAAAAGGTCAATGCTCCATTGGTCACTTGCACACTTTGTGACCGTGTTTTATCTAGAGGAAATCCAAGGAAGAAGTATTCCTTTGGAAATCACTCTATGATGAGACACCTTAGGGATAAACATCCCAGGACCTTTGCTCGACATACTGGAGAAAACTCTTCAGTAAGTCACCAGAGCCCAACCTCAGAAGCTCAGCCGAGTACATCATCTGCAGCTCAGCTGAGCCCTTCCTCTGAGGTGGGAGCATCACCTTCTTCTGCTCCTCTGGACGTTAACCCTCGATTTGGGAGGGTTGCAATGAGGTGTACAACGTGTTGTGGTCTTATTGTTTTTGGGGAGACCAGTGTTTCCCTTATTAACAATAAGATAGACCAGCACGTTTGTAGACGCTCATAATATTCCCATTCTTTCTTTCCTCCATCCCTGTATTAACCCAACGGCTCTTTTAAGAGCCAACCTTACCTCACAATTTTTTTTATTTTTTTTTAAGCTTTCCTTTTTGTAAACATTTTTTTGTCGTGCGCGCACGGTACGCGTAATCGCGGAATAGTTACGCGAAGTTCATGGAATTTTTCTCGCTGAATTTCTCCGTTTACGCCGTGCGCGTACGCTGCGCGCATTCGGCGATTTTTTGAAAAAAAAATTAAAATTAATTTTTTACCCTTGGGGGTCCTTCTGGGACCCCCTGACAAAGGCTAGGGGGTCAGGAACTGTCCAGCCTGCCCCCTTTTCACGTTATCCACCTTTGTTTTTCACCCCCTCAGACTGCGAGAGACAAAATGGCGGCCAACACTTCCTGGTTTCGACCGATTCGAATGTTTACTGAGATCTAACAACCAATCAGAATCGCGCTCGCGCACGGCAGCGTGCGCGTACTGTAAGCTTACGGTACGCGCTCGGAGCGCGCCCATAGATATATATATTGATTTAAATGCTATTTTCTCAGGAAATACTGAACAGATTTACACGAGACCTTCAAAAGGCACATCCCTGACCTGAGGGCTACCTCTCTGCCAAATTTCAAGTAATTCTGTTCAGCCGTTCGGGCTGTAGCTCGGACTAAAGGTCCTATGGAAAAATGCATAGGGAAAACGCGTTTTGGGACCCCCCCTTTTTCTCAGCCCCCGCTTGACGAATCCCCTCGAGACTTTCAGGGTAGGAGCGGAGCGGAGCGCCCCACCTATTTTGAGAATTTCGCGAGGATTCGTCAATCGGCGCCAAAGTTATTCCAAATAGAATGTTGCGGATTTCCTATGGAAACACGGTCCTAACTATAACTATCTACTGGCGACTGCCAGTAGATAATATATATACATATAAATATATATAATGATACTGAATGATTACTCAGAATTAGATGATAACCATCGAGTAACAAGAATCATGAAGATATAAAATTATAAATGAGATGAGATTGTCTCATGGTTCAGACACACTATGGATTAAATGTGAACGTTTTCCTGAGACTAGCAGTATCCCTCACCCATGGAGTAGAGTGAGAATGATCGCAATCCGCAAAAAGGGTTCAAGGCAAGATCCTAACACTCTCCAAGAGAGGACAGACCATTTGGTCGGTTTAATACACTTGTCCAACTGTTATAATTCCACTCCAATCAAGTTTCAGGGAATGTTATTACATAAAGCGCCATACTATGGTGCTTGCTTTGATGGCTAGCTTATCTTGTACTCACAGCTCTGCGTCTTACAAATATATTGAAATCTCCAAAACGTTAAGGATGTACCAAGAGCCAGACTATAGTCTAAATTGTTAAGTATGGGACAACTACTTATTAAGACCTGAGCAACCATTGATAAAACTGTACAGTGAGAATGTGACTTGAATATATGTTCACTCTGGGGTCAGGCCAGGATGTACTTCAGCTCAGTATTAATTTAATAAGTGATTACTTTACCCATTAGGTACTAATCCACTGTGTTTGGGGTAAAGAAAATTACAAACCTTTTTTTAAAAAAAATTGAAGTTTGATATAGCACGAACTTCGCCCAAGAGTATTGGAGAGTTTTACATGAGCACCAGAGTATGTTACACAAGGTCGAATTCATTTTTTTAGGTACATGGAGATTAAATGACTTGCCCAGAATGTTGAACCTATGCCAGTATTGCCTCATGCCTTCCCGCTGCAGACAACTTTCTACTAGTGGATCATACAGCCATGGGACTTTAAAGAATGTAAAATATCCTCCGTAAGTATGGAAAGAAAAAACAGATAGAAATGTAACAAAAAGCCAAACATAAACCCTTGACGCATCCAGATATAAGGATTCTTGGATCATCGATAAGCACAACCCTGAAGCAGTGTCAGAATATAGTCACATATCATAGGGGCTCATTATGATGGCGGAAGGACTGCCACTGTTGCGCCGGCGGTCCTTCCGCCATCACACAGGACATTCCCACCACCAAATTAGGATGGCGGTGGGAATCCTAATGTGTCGGTGGCGGACAGAAAGTTTGTCTGCCATGGTTCCGCAAGGCGGTCCTTTTCCACCCGCCTTGCGGAACCAAGACGCAGGGCAGCATTGTGGCAGTGCCTGTAAGGCACCACCGTAGGGATTACGGAATCTCTTTCTGCCTGTCTTTTTGCGGCGGTCATCCCGCCACAAACAGACAGGCGGAGGCTGGATTCGGGGGCCTTTTGCGGGCCCCTTCTGTGTGTAGGGGTGGGTGGTGCACTGGGGGGTACCCATGGTACCCCCAGCATTTCCATGCACCAAGTGGCAGGCACCATGTGGTGCCTGCCTCGTGGTGTAGGGAAATGCAGTGCAAGCACTTTTAACATTGCGTACGGTGCTGCAGCCAGCAGCACCGTCCGCAATGTTAAAAGCCCAGGATGCGCCCGCCCGTATGGCGGGCGCATCCTAATATGTGATGTGGGACCGCAGCACATCTGGCGGGCGGTCCCACCACTAATGTTCGCCCGCCATCGTAATGAGCCCAAAGTCTTCAATTAGAAGGTATTATGGATGCCTTTTTTTAAGCATGAAGTGATCATTGTTCAAACTCCAGTGAATGGCCTTTTGCTATTCACTATAAAATTCACAGGAGGAGCAGTGTCTCCATTAGTTAGAGCATATACCGTACAGGTAACTGCTGTAGTGATTTTTGGGTTCAAAGAATGGTTTTCTATGTCCTGGAAAATTAATAAAAATTGTGGAATGCTCAGTATAGAGCTAACTCTTAGGAATACGTAAAGGGACACCACTGGAGGTGACACCATTAGACCTGAAAATGTTTTCAACCAATGGAAAAATTATTCAATTTTTCTTCATATTTTGCCCTATCATGATTGCATAGGGAATATTGACCATTTGAATATGAAAGAATTAAATTTCATTAATCCACCTATAAACAGAAAACATACATCATTTTGTGAGATTTGGCTAGAGTTTTTGGGTTCAGGATAATGTAATACCGATGGTGTAAAAACGAGCCTATTCCTAAGTGCATACATGTAGAAGAAAGTCAAGGCCTAGACATGTACAACAGATTTACTTTATTTATCGATGAAAAATACTTAGTCATATCACTCTCTTTTTAATTATGTTCATTCCTTTGCCTTGTATGGCCATTTTTAATTATTCGCACATTGGAAAATGTTAATGCTGATGAGACAAGCTTTTTCCCAACTTTGGATCATAAGGGAATGTAGCTGAAATTACCAAGGCCCGAAAGACTTTGCCACTGGGGTGGCCCCTATTACACATACTTTATTCTCTTGCAATGATGCGTCGATTTGACAAAGTAAATATTTTGACCATGCCTCCTCAAATATAAACATGATGATGGGTACAGTGAATGGATTCTCTTTTTTTATAAATCCTAACTGCAACCTTGCTTGGACTTCTACTGTGATGTTTTTAGATCATTTTAAGAATATGCTCATATGAATAATGTTTTTCTTTTGTAAATGATTTCAAGAATTAGCATATTGTGTAATGTCTTTTACATAAAATATTCATAAAGTGTATTATGAACTTAAATAAAAATAATGATGATAACAAAACCCTACGGAATGCTCAGGTCATGAATTTTGGAAACATGGGCTGACAAGACTCGGCATTCAACTTGCCGCAGACCTGTCCACCCAGGGCCGTCTTAAGAGCATTATAGGCCCCCAGGCAAAGCAGTGCACTGGGCCCTGCCTACACACCACTCACAGGAATTTGAAAAACAAACAGAAAATGTGTGCTAAATTCCGGTCTGCATGGGGCCCCTAGTCTCCTGTGGCCCCCAGCAACTGTCCAGCGTGCCCATGCGTTAAGACAGCACTGCCTCCAACTAAACCCCTTTCCCCTCCCCTCTGCCTCAACTCTCCTCCACTCCGCCCTGCCTCGCTTGGGAATTCTGCTTGTTGGAGTATGACATTTTTGCACTCCCCAGTAAAGCCAACGCGCGCCTTTAAAAACTTGTGTAGACCAACCCGATTCCTAAGTTATAAAACTGCTGCTAAGGCAGGCTGTCATTGTTCAAATATCTTTATGAAATAGAAGGGCGCGTTGCCCCTTAAAACTGCTTCAGGAGGTTACTGCTCTAAGCAGTTTTTTGTCAGTGAAAAGTGGGTGTGTCACTTTTAGGAACAAATGAAAATATATTTACTTGGGCAAAGCTACTGTACAGTTAGAAAACAACTTTATGACCCTCACCTCTAATAAAACAAACTGGAATAGCACCACTTTGACATTTTACCCTGTAATAGGTATTTGCACGAGCCTATTAAGTTGGCAACCCCTAGTTTGTCATTAACAGTCCACTACATAAAACTCCTCAAATGTACACAGCGTCGTTTTACATCAAAAGGAGGTGAACGCTTTATGGCAAAGATGTAGCCTTTTACTGAGTTATAAATGTTTTACTTTCAAGGTGCTTCCAAAAATGACCCTGTTAGTTTTCATTGACTTTCTACTGCTTGTAGCAAATTTGGAACCAGTAGAAGTCTACATGAAGGCAGGGAATTGTCTCTTCGAAAATATCAACGAACAAAAAGAGAATCTGAGTAATAGTTAAGAAAAAAAACTATTTACCCACGTCATCACCAAAAGATATTTTAGTTTTAGCCAGAGGAAAAGTCCATATATGCTTGACGTGTAACCATGTTTACAATAAATGAATGACTGGGTGTTCCCAGCTACCTCCTCTCAAAGGGACTGTGAAAGAGTGCACAGATCCACAGCTTGCAATTCAAAGCAAGTCAAACTAGCCAAGATTGCGCATGGTGTGAAGGGGCCCCTCACCTGGTGGCTTGGGAGCCACAGTAACATCGCGCAGGATGAGTGGCCTCTACCTTTGCATAGAGACAGCATGGTTTCTCAAACCTTTGGGGAACCAGGGAAAAATGGCGTGCAAAAGTCACATCGTTAGGGATGTATTTTTTATACAAAACTGTTGTCATGTGACATTTCTTGGGCAACTTTAAACTGTCAAATAAATATAAAATAAACAGTATTTGTATGGAACAAACTTGTTCATTTGGGCAGGGGGTTGCTGTAAAACAGGTAGTTTCAGTATTTTTAAATATATAAATAGGTGGATTATGGAGCACAAGAAGAGCAGAAAATTCATCAAAAATTGAAAGAGGGAAAAGGATAGCAATAGTTTATGCCCCCAAGTATTATCATATCTTCTTTTTAGAAGTGGTTTTTCCCCAAACTACATAAAGAGCACTGGATCTCTATTTTATTGATTTATACACAGTATTAGAACTAATTTTATATTTCTATTTTAACATACTTTGCATGTATTTGTTTAATCCATATGCTTTAAAATGCAATAATAGATTAGAATATTTATGACAAGAATGTTTTCAAACGTATTTTATGATTTTCATGCCAAGAGTATTATGTATGGATATTTATGACAATGAAAAATGCAAAAATTAGGGGCTGTATTAATTAGAAGTGATTATAAGGAAGCCACAATTGTGGCTAACGTATTTTACATTATATTGTCACTTTTAAAAAACCCATTATAATGAATACCAGAATTAGGAAACTCCTTGATCACTCTCCTTCCCCAAAATACTAACCATAACCATAATCATAGCCATCAATAAAAACTTAAGGGCAACCCTAACTGTAACCTTTACCCTAACTTTAATCCCAATCATACCCACCTCTTAAAGCCACAGTCTAAACCAGGGGTACTCACAAACTTTCTCTCGGGGCCAAATTTACAGTGTGGTTTGTGGCCGAGGGCCGCACCGGTGGGGCCGGGGTCAGTGGTGGAGGGGGCGGGGCTAGAGCAACAAAAAAAACTGACCGTGAAGTTGAACACAGACCCCTGCAGCGGACGCATTCGTCCACTGAGCCGCCAGACCCAGCATACACACACACATATGTATACAGTTCATTGGGGATTTGTCCATCAGAAGAACCGCACTTGAACACAAGCTGCTTTTCCCCACAAGCTTTTATTAGGTATGGTTCGTCGCGCTTGCCTGTAATTATTCACACCTGACTGAGCCCGACGCGTTTCGATGACTCTCTTCCTCAGAGGCTCACACAGTCAGTAGTATGCGAATGAAAGTTCCCCGAGTCCTTGTTTGGCAGTATATCGTATGCAACGTGCTGTCTCATATAGAGCAGCCCATTTGGTCATAGGACATACTGCCAAACAGGGACTCTCTCTCTCCCGGTCTCACTCTCTCTCTCCCGGTCTCCCTCTCTCTCTCTGTCTCCCTCTGTCTGTGTCCCTTTGTCTCCCTCCCTCTCTGTCTCCCTCCCTGTCTCCCCCTCTCTCTGTCTCACCCTCTCTCTGTCTCCCCCTCTCTCTGTCTCCCCCTCCCTCTTCCTCCCTCTGTCTCCCTCACTTTGTCTCCCTCTCTCTCTCCCTGTCTCTCTCCCTGTCTCCCTCTCTCTCTCCCTGTCTCCCTCGATCTCTCCCTGTCTCCCTCTCTCTCTCTCCCTCTCTCTCTCCCTGTCTCCCTCTCTCTCTCCCTGTCTCCCTCTTTCTGTCTCCCTGTCTCCCTCTGTGTCCCTCTGTCTCCCTCCCCCTCTGTCTCCCTCCCTCTCTCCCTCTCGGTCTCTCTCTCTCTCTCCCTCCCTCTCGCTGTCTCCCTCCCTCTCTCTCCCTCTGTTCCCTCTCTCTGTCTCCCCCCCCTCTGTCTCGCTCCCTGTCTCCCTCCCTCCCTCTCCCTCCGTCTTCTACATCTCTCTGCCGCTCTCTGTCTGAGAACTCATTGTCCTTGTAACGAAAATTAAACATGCACCCATTTTAAAACCCGCCAAGTTCTACAGGCCATGCGGACCTGTAAGTGGTAACTGGTTGAAGATTAGATTCTGTATGCTGATTTTTGGCGTCATCGGTGATCTTTGGCAGTTGCCAGCCCACAAATACAAGCCCCCTGAATATGGGCCAAACGTACGTTAAAAATATTTTACTGTCATTTATTTTTGGAAAATGGAAAACAAGCACAGTCCAGCAACATCAGTGGACAATTAAACTATGCGTCATTTCTCATGTTTATTCACATCTTTGCTTGGAGCAGTATGTGGCAAGAAGGAATATCTATTTACAATCATTTAACCACCTGTGTGGCAGCTCGGGATGAGACAGCTTCCCGGGCCACAGCCGCACCCGAGCACTTCACAGGTCTTTAAAAGACCATTTGCATGTTAATGAGGCCTCGCTGTTTCACCCCTTCTAAGAGGCCCTGCAGCGCCACTCTGCCTATTGCTTAAAGATTCAGCCCCCCCCTCCCCCGAAATCAGCTCCACTCTGCCTATAGCTTAAAGATTCAAGTCCCCCCACCCTCCCCCCCCCGCCGAAATTTGGCTCTAGTTGCGCCTCTGCTTGCGAGGCACTGGTTTTGCGCATGCCTCTTTCATCCCTTACCCAGAGAATGCGGCCCCCGAGGATTAACAACAGGCGGAATTGCAGTTGATTGCCAACTGTCTGTTGTGTTACACGAGGGCCGCATGGAAAGGGCTGGCGGGCCGCAACTGGCCCGCGGGCCGTACTTTGAGTACCGCTGGTCTAAACCTAACAGCAATTCTATCCCTAATGCTAACTGCAAACCAACAATTTTAAAAACTCATCAATGATCAAAACATATGTTCCCAAAATTGATAGGATCCTCCTCATTGTAACTAAAAATAAATATCTATCATAATCACAGTTTCCATTACATTTTAATTATTCTTTTTTTCTTCATTGCTATGTTTCCACTGTCACATTAAGTCCTGTAACACTTGCATATTTTAGGAAATTAATTTGTGAAAGCCTAGTACAGTGACCAAGTAGTGAAGGCGGAGAAAGGCACGTATAAGAGTATAAATAAACAAGCATTGGCATAGCCAATAGGTCTCGCCTTTGGGACCTTATAAGTGTTTAGCCATGCAACAGTTGCATAACTAAATACTTATAAGATCCCAAAAGCGAGACCTATTGGCTATGCCAAGCGGCCCTGGAGCTGCGAAAGTGATCGCCATCAAACATCAAAGCGGCCGCGAAAGTGAAAATAATCGCGGTCAAGCGCGGCCAAGTGCGGAGCGCGCGCACATGCACTGTAGCTCTAGGCTGGCCTGGTAGCACTTTTTGGAGCCCTCTCAATAAGTCTCGCCAGACCAGCGCATGCGCTGGGTTAGGCAAGACCTAAAAAAGAGTATCCTTGTTAGGTGCAAACAGGATAAATGTTCTACCTGGAAAATAGTTTGAAAAAATATGATTCATTTTAGTATGTTTCACATTACTTCGATCATTCAGCAGATGCTTAACATAATGTACTCATAGGAAAAAAGTGACAGAATTACAGGTACATATCTAGAACATTTTTTTAAAGTTTAGCTATGCGCACAAATATGCGACCACAGGTTCACTGCCTCAGAGTGATTCTTCCATGTAGGGTGAAATCAAGGACCTGGAATCCTCCGCTACGCCATCACTACTCATTGTGTTTCTACATTTATGGCTCTATTAACACTCATTGTGCTTCTCGCAGAACCCCTCGCTCTCAGGGGTCAAACCCCGCCCGATGAGGTGCTAGCCTGGTGGAGACACTTTCCACCCACTCTCTTTCTCTCACATGCGGAACACATTTTCTCAAGACAATCTTATGCCCTTTTGTGGAACAACAGTATTGAGTTGTTTGAGGCCCTATCTTACCTGATGGCTTCCTAATGGGGTGATGGCTGCTCCTTTTCTTAGGCTTCACTTGCTTGGAAGGAGCAGACTAGGACCCCCTACTGGTCAGAGGTCCATAGCGCAAGTACCATTCTAAACGCTAAGCCCTTCATTAATCATGGCCAGTGGGGGGCCTGTTACATCAGCCCGTATATATGCTAATACCCTGCCATTGGTATTCATCAGGCTGATAATTACCTCCGTTTACCAGAATTTACTGGGCATTTGTGAATCCATTAAATTTCAGCTGGCTTGACCCTCTAAAAACAACTGCAAGAGTCACACTTTAACACTTGTTTGTAACACTAATTTGAGTAGATTTACAAATGCCGTGAACAAACAAACATATACTTGTGAACCATGCACAATATGGGTGTTTGCTCGAGAGCTGCCATTTACTGCCCACTGATGATGAGCACCTAAGAGCTGCTGACCCACCTGAGAAAGAGGAATAGCATTTCTGGGTAACCAGGTTAAAGTGCAATTCAAGGGTTGGTAAATATTTATATATTGCGTTGCTAATTTCGAAGTGTAATCTTCGTCACGTTTCTTTGCACCCTTGCTTTTCAGTGCCTCTTTTCCCTCTCCTATTATCTGTGACATTTATGGCTTCTGTAATTAAGACTGCCCATGTTTGTTTTTAATTACTGTTCCTTGTGCTTGAAAGTTTCTTATACAATGTTGCTTCATTTCTTTTCAGTGTGACAGTAAGCATTGCCTGCCTTTTCCAGAGTCACTGCAACACTCTTTGTACCAATGCTTTACCTAAGTATATATGTATCTATTATTATTGCAAACGTAGCCAAAAGGCAGCAAAGTTTTGTGCAGGGTTAAAGGCAAAGATATAATCAATAAGTAATTGGAGGGGAAGCTTTGTTGTCAGAGTGGAGTTGGACTGTTACGTTGTCATAATGTGGTGCTCTTTTTTTTTAAGAACATACTTTATTGTTTTTTCCTTTTGCCAACATCATGCTGCAAGAGACATTTTATACATGTACCGGTTAAGATATAGCATCGGCATAAATAAACAGTATGATCTTTTGTATTTTAACAACCAAGAGAAAAAGAAGAGAAGAAAGAAACAACAGAAAAAGAAACAAGCTGCGGTAGAAGAAGTAAGGAGTAATATCGCTAGGAAATGACCATGTCCTTGTGTCGTTATCCTGTTGATCCATCCCTGTTATCTACTTGTTGGTAGCATACATAAGCCATGCGTTAGCCATGGAGCAGAACCTCTAAGTCGGACGATGTGAGTTGTGGTGTCAATGGGATCAGGACAATACCTCTATAATCAGCCCAGGCATGTTTATGAGGGCATCCCCGAGCCTTAAATGCTGGCTCCTCCAACCCCATGCAGATATGTAATCCTCGCTTCCAGATACTCAATAGTGGTGGGAAGTTTGCTTTCCAAGAGTGGACTATGTCTCGTTTTCCAAGGTCAGACCCAAAAATAGTAGGTGGCGTTTGTACCTGTTACCCCAACAGCCTTCAAGACATTTAACAATGCAAGCCGTGGTGTACTATAGCTGGTCCACCCCAGTATCTCAGCCAGGCACCGAAACACTCCCTTCCAGAACCTATAAAGGGCCAGACATGTCCATATGGCGTACAGGAAAGTGGTTTCTTCCGCCCCACAGCGTAGGCACACTGAGGAAGCAATTAGGCCTGCCCTAAAAAGCTTCAGGCGTGTGTAATATGCTCTACGGAGGTATTTTAGCGGTATGAGGCGCAAGCGCGAGGAGACTGCGGCTCCCCTGGGGGACTCCAGAGCCTCTCTCCAGTCATCGTTGTCGATAGGATCTATATCAGATTGCCAGGATTCTCTGAGAAATTTCAGTGTGGAAGCCCTGTGAGTGACAAGTGTTTGATATATCTTGAAGATTTTATGATCAGCTAGATCTCCCATGAGGAGCTTCCCCTCCAATGGGCTAAATCCGTGTAGGGCTGTGAGGTTTCTAAGATAGGGAGGGAGTTGTGACGGAACTATTTGGAAAGTTGAGTGTGTGGCATGGAGTATTCTTCTTATAGGTCTGAAAAGCATTTGAGGGTGAGGCATTGGAGAACATACCCCAGTGAGGAAATCCCAACCCTGAAAACCCTGTAAATGTTGCAAATGTGGGAGATGGCGATTACACCATAGCGGGGCCTTGCACGTAAGACGATTCAGCCAGCCCATATGCCGAAGAGACTGTTGCCATGTTGCCAGCATTACTTTGGTGGCCGGGGGAAGAGTGTGGTTATTTGGGCGGCCGTATAAATATTTGTACAGCCACAGGTCTCCTAGCAGCCATCTCTTCATAGCTTATGCTGGTTCCTCTTGGCCATACCACCAGTCCTTTAAAAATTGTAGATGAGAGGCTGCATAATATGACTGTATGTTGGCAGCCGCAATGCCCCCACACAAAGTGGAGAGAGAACAGGTGCAAAGCGCTTGACGGACCGCTTCGCCCCCCCCCACACACAGAAACCCATTTAGCATGGAGTTGATCTGCCTGAACCATATCTGCGGAATGGGGTTGGGGTGATTTTGTAGTTGATACAGGAGCCGAGGAAGAGATATCATCTTATAAATTGCCGACCGGCCGTACAAGGTTGGGGCTAACCCGCCCATAACTTCAACTCAATTTTGACCTTTGCAAGAACCGTGTCCATATTGCGCGCCTTGGACATCTCCTGTCTTTCTGTTAGGAAGACCCCCAGATATTTCAAGCCAACCTGATCCCGTGAGAGATCCGCGGCCCATCCATAATCGCCGGAGGCTCCGTGTAGAGGCCATAGTGAGGATGTATTCAAATTCATGAAGAGACTCGAGGTCTCGCCAAATATCCGCATAATTTGAAGGATTCAGAGGATGTGGAGTTCCTTAAAGAGGTGTGTCTTAAGCTCTTTACTATTGTTCCAGACCCAGAGTGCATAAATGGAGAAGGCCTGTTGCCTTGTGTTTTTCCTTTTTGGGTTGCTTCAACTCCAGTCTGATGGGGAACTGGCTGTCAGTGTTCCAATAGTCTGTCAACGCCTTGATCTTGTCATCCAGATAGAGAGAGGTGCCATTTGGCATGGCTTTGTAGATTATGTATTTGTTTTTGAAGGTGGTGCAGACTGGCTAATGGAGCCAATGGACCTCCACTGGATCCCCTCACCAGCCTGCAGCCACATTTCCTCACTGTGTATCCATTTCTTCTGGAGGACGAAGTTGTGGTGTGTTCGGGGTGTCACCCTTATCATTCTTCTGCCAGAAGGAAGGAAAGGGTAATGGTAGTGCAGCTCACTGCTAGAACCAATGAAAGGGATTGCAATGGATCTCTTCAATCATGTAGATGGGCCAGAGAACACAAACAATAACTTGAGCAAAGCAATAGATTTTCATTTTGGGTTTTCTTGTGAGATATAGGGTGTTTGTGCCTTTACTTACTCGAATAATCTTAACCCATACTGAATATTCAAAGCAGTTGGGATATTTCCACTTCTTAATTGTGTCAGGGATTGCAGCTAGGGCAGACATGCCAATAGACCTGATCCAGGCGGAAGACTCCCGATTTTTCAAGCCAAAAATGGTCTTCTTTTAACTATCTCCCGCCTGAAATTGCATCTTTTTCAATAGAAGTCAATGGGGAAATTACATTATCCCTATTTCTATTTCAAAATCTCCCACTTCCCTGTCCTAAAATGTTGGCATGTATGAGCTAGGGGGAATAGAGGCTTATTTCTCATCACCAGACTTTAACCAAGTGCACGAGAATTTGGTGAAAGAAGGAAGTAGAGAATGATAGGAAAACAGTTACGAAGGGAGAAAGTGGGGATACAAAAGAACCCACAAGAATGCGAGGTGTGGAGAAGTGAAAGAAAGAATCGCGAGGTTAAATTAAGACTACGGTGCCTCGGTATAAAGCAGCCCCAGCATTTGGTGGCAACAGAGGAAAACTTTGGGCCCGTGATTTTTTCTTCTCCACTTTTTAAACACTGCCCATGTTGTAAACCAAAAAGGGGATGCAAAAATCCCCACCCTAATTATGCTAGCTAAACTGTGGAACCTCCTGAGGCTCAGCCGGGAGTAGAAACTGATCGTATCACTTGTTTTAATATATTGCACAGAACTGAATTTTAAAACCACTTACTCGCCTCCTGGCACCAGATCTTCCTGGGCCGGTCACTCCACTACAGCGGATTTAGCGCTGCAAACCGAGTCTTGCTGACGACTTCGGCCGCCATTCCCCTCGCCAAGGCACGGGACACGCCCACTTGCGAGGCCACGCCCCCCGCAACAGGTATAAAGCGCGCTGATTCACGAGCGTCGCTTGTTAAACTGTGGAACCTCCTGAGGCTCAGCCGGGAGTAGAAACTGATCGTATCACTTGTTTTAATATATTGCACAGAACTAAATTTTAAAACCACTTACTCGCCTCCTGGCACCAGATCTTCCTGGGCAGGTCACTCCACTACAGCGGATTTAGCGCTGCAAACCGAGTCTTGCTGACGACTTCGGCCGCCATTCCCCTCGCCAAGCCACGGGACACGCCCACTTGCGAGGCCACGCCCCCCGCAACAGGTATAAAGCGCGCTGATTCACGAGCGTCGCTTGTTAAACTGTGGAACCTCCTGAGGCTCAGCCGGGAGTAGAAACTGATCGTATCACTTGTTTTAATATATTGCACAGAACTGAATTTTAAAACCACTTACTCGCCTCCTGGCACCAGATCTTCCTGGACAGGTCACTCCACTACAGCGGATTTAGCGCTGCAAACCGAGTCTTGCTGACGACTTCGGCCGCCATTCCCCTCGCCAAGCCACGGGACACGCCCACTTGCGAGGCCACGCCCCCCGCAACAGGTATAAAGCGCGCTGAATCATGAGCGTCGCTTGTTAAACTGTGGAACCTCCTGAGGCTCAGCCGGAAGTAGAAACTGATCGTATCACTTGTTTTAATATATTGCACAGAACTGAATTTTAAAATCACTTACTCGCCTCCTGGCACCAGATCTTCCTGGGCAGGTCACTCCACTACAGCGGATTTAGCGCTGCAAACCGAGTCTTGCTGACGACTTCGGCCGCCATTCCCCTCGCCAAGCCACGGGACACGCCCACTTGCGAGGCCATGCCCCCCCCCCGCACTCGTCTCCGTCTCCACTTATGAATATGTGCATCTACCGGAAGCGCAGCGGACGAGCGCAGCGGGCGCGACGTTTGCGCGCCGAAGGCGCACTTAAGGAAAGCTCGTCTGCGCTCGTCCGCGCCGAGGATGGGCCTAGGGCCACCCCTCTTATATCACCATCTCCAGGGCCTACTCAAAACACGTCACCACTAATTTGCACCTCGGCCCAACTCCTAAGTATTAGACCCAGATCAGAGGCAGTCCACACTCTACCTCACTTCAGCTATGCCGATCCTTGTATAGGACCATTCAACTGTCCCACTTGCACTCAGAATATACCTGCTCCTCCCACAACCCCTTCCCCTCAAATATTAGCAGCACTCATAAATGTATGGTCTCTGCCGAAACACAAATTTGAAATCGCTGATTTCATAGACTCACAGAAACTAGACATATTGTTTGTCACTGAGACATGGGGGGACGAATCATCCGGTCCTGATTTCAGAGAGGCTACGCCTAGCAACTACTGCGTCTGCAAGTTAGACAGACCGAAAAAGAAAGGGGGTGGAATAGCAATTATATACAAAGACCATCTTAAAATAACTACAACAGAGTTAAACTACACCGAGTGCGAGGCACTCCTCTTTACTATAGGCCTCTCAAGCAGATCATCATTTAAAGGCATATTAATCTACCGCCCTCCAGGATCCAGATCCAAATTCCTCTCGTTTCTAGATAACATCATCGAGGCTTCAGTAGGATCACCACACTTCACCATCTTGGGTGACTTTAATTTTCACCTAGAAGCCTCGGATGATCCTGATACTGTAACTCTAATTAATGACCTAGAGGCAGCTGGTCTCCAACAAATTGTTAAACAGCCCACACACAAAGCGGGACACACATTGGACGGACTCTTCACTAGTAACTCAAAGATTGCCATCATCAAGGTCATCCCTCTAGTTTGGACAGATCACGCGGCCTTATGTTTTTCTATCCCAATTAACTCTAACAAACCCCCGTCCACACCGTCTACACCTACGAATTTTAGAGATTGGAAAAACATTAATCTGGACCTTCTCACGCAGATAATGCGAGACAGCCCAATGCCAAATGAACAGGATCCCATAGCAGCCTCCGCTAATTACCTGAACAATCTAAAGGCAGCCTGCAACAAGCTAGCACCTAGCAAAACCTCTCACCGAACCAGAAAACTCCCTTCCGCACCTTGGTTCACCGAACCACTCCGACTACAGAGACAATACTGCAGGAATCTAGAAAGGCAGTGGCGTCGCCATTTCAATCCCTGTGAAAAAATCACATATAAAAATGCTTTATCAAACTACAAAAAACTTATAATAGCAGAGAAAACCACTTACTACACCAACCAAATCAATCAGGCCAAAAACAATACAGGTAAACTATTTCAGGTGGTCAGTCACCTATCCAACCCCCTCGCACCTCGCCCAGAAGGATCACAGGCTCTTTCAGATGCCTTGGCCAAATTCTTTGAAGATAAAGTCAGAGCTATTTTCACTACTTTCTCCCCGGACTCGTCACTCACCTCCACTCCGCAATCTACCGCCGAAATTGTCCCAGTTTTTCCAATTTGTGAAGCCACCACGCAAGAACTCATCCAACCTTTAATAGCCCGAACCAAATCGGGTTCACCTTTTCATCCTTGCCCTCCGGGCATTCTTAATCTCATTTCTGAAGCCATTGCCCCGTCACTATCTACCATCTGTAATGCAATGTTTACAACGGGCATCTACCCTTCTGTCGGGAAGGAAGCTACCATTAAACCTCTTTTAAAAAAACATACCCTAGACCCCCTCCTCCCTGCCAGCTACAGGCCCATCGCATGTCTCCCGTTCCCTGCTAAGATTTTTGAAAAAATCATGAACATCCAGTTGTCAACTTACATACATAACAACAACCTGCTGGACGACACCCAGTTTGGGTTTCGACAGGGCCACGGAACAGAGACTGCGCTCCTAAAAGCAGCGGATGAGATAAGGTCCACTATGGACAACGGAGGCTCAGCGATTCTGATACTCCTAGATCTCTCCGCGGCATTCGACACGGTCGATCATGTCACCTTGATCGACCGTGTCACGGCCATGAGAATAAAAGACAAGGCTAAAGATTTTCTTGCTTCATTTTTGTCTAACCGCCCACAAACAGTGAAGATAGGCAACTATATCTCTCAGACTTTCTCCTTGCCTTGTGGAGTACCGCAGGGATCCTCGCTAAGCCCGACACTCTTCAACATATATGTGTCGGACTTAGCGAGGGTCATAAAATCCCATGGAATCTCACTCACTACATACGCTGACGACACCCAATTGGTGTTGTCTGTGTACAATGACGGCACTTCTGTGGCAGCCAATTTCCAAAATGGAATGAAGGCAATAAGCTCCTGGATGTCATACAATTGTCTAAAATTGAATTCTGATAAAACAGAAGTGATGACATTCGGGAGACTGCAACCTACTTGGTCCCCGCAATGGTGGCCATCTCAGATGGGACAACCTCCTGAACCAGTGACCAAGGTACGAAACCTGGGTGCCATCTTCGATAACAAGATGTCCTTCCAGCAACATGCTAATTCGGTGGTCTCCTCTTCTTTCTACATCCTAAAAAGGATTAAAAAACTAATCCCTTACCTTCCTCCATCTGCAGGCAAAACCTTAGTCAGCACACTAGTCTTCTCCAAAACAGACTATTGCAATGCCCTCCTACTAAATGCACAACAAAAGGTCCTCAATAAATTGCAGACAGTGCAAAATGCAGCAGCCAGGACACTGCTATCCATCCCCAAGTTTGCATCCATCTCCCCTTACATCAAACAGTTACATTGGCTGCCGGTGAGAAGCCGGATCAAATTTAAGGCTTTATGCATAGCATACAAAGCTATCCACAACCAAGGCCCTCTATTCTTAAGACAAGCCTTCCGCCCGCTTGAACACCTTAGAACCTTACGCTCATCCACAGCTCATTTACTAAGAGTCCCTCGAACAAGAAGAGCTAATTGGGGAGACAAGCGCTTCTCTGTCGCCACAGCCAAGTTGTGGAACACCCTCCCCCTCTACATTAAATCTGCGCCAACACTGCTCAATTTCAGGAAAAAACTAAAAACTTGGTTGTTCCCAGCCTAAATACTCCCTGATCCATTGGAAGTTCTGCAACTATAGCGCCGAGACACCCTTGGGTATTTGCGCGCTCTAAAAATCGCTCAAATAAATAAATAAATAAATATTTCAAGCTTTGTCGAATGAATAGTTCATTTCAGCAGGCCTTTACTAAAACCTTTGGAAACTAACAGCAAACAAGTCTCTTGCTAAACTTCTTGTCTTCAGACTGCTCAGTGATGTCCAAGGAAAACGTCCACCTACAGAAGGATTGTTTGGAGCTGCCCCATGGAGCTACGATCCAACACTCCAAAAAAGAGGCCTGGGTAAAGCAATTACAGAGCAAATCTGCCCATTTCATGTATGTGGGATGCAAACAATACAACGTTCTCATGGACCCTTTGCAAGCGCACAACTGGATCCGAAACTATGCCTGGAATAAGCAAGGGCACGATGAAGATGAAAGGGGGTGGATTGAGGGGACAGTAGAAGCACTTTTGGCACATATGGACTCTCCTGCACAAGGCCATTGTGGCTATCGATCTATGAAAGCCTTCGCCCCGCAAGTCCCTTATCAGTGGTCCTATTTCTAGACATAAACCACCACTGCAGTATGCTTGCCTCTTCCATTGTGTGTTTCTTTCTGTTAAGCAGGAGTGACCCCTCAATGTTGTCATGTTCCCTGGTTCAAATGTGGAATATATTTTATATCAAAATGCTTGCTTTGAAAAACATACTACTATAAGACTGTTCACCAACCGAATCCACGAATCTATATCAATTTAGGCATTATTAACATAAAAACAAGTACGATTTGTGAAAACTTCAATTATTGGAGTAGTATGTTGTGCCTTAGAAAGGCTTTTGATTACATTTTAAAGCACACAGACTGAAAGTGAAGAGTTATAGATTGTGAAAACCCCTATGTACGTTTCACTGTGATATCCATATTTTTCTGCTGCTCCACTGGTTAATTCTGAGTGCTGTGGTAAGTCAGGTCAGACGCAAAAAGTGTATTTACACAGTTTAAGAAGAGTTGAGTGCGAATTATTTTTGTGCCTGGGGGTTTTCCCTGCGCTAATTTGTCCAGAATTAATTTATATGGGGAAACATTGAAATGTGGACTAGAATTCATCTTACTGGTTGCAAGACCAATACTGTGCATTATTCCACAACGACAAAGGGAAAAGTCAGACTAAACAGTATACTAGTCTGGAAAAATACTGTAATACTGTGGTAATGTCACTTCTCCTGGTTGTATTTATAAGCCAATTTTTGTACCACACTCCTTCCTTTCTTCTACTTCTTCCTATGTTGTTATTTTGGAATTCTTACACTATGGTAACTTTGTTTTCCTATTGCACAGCCCATGTTAAATAGATCATTTCTCTATTTTTGATTTTACTTAATAAATCTTTTTAATTGGATGTTTATGTTTACTTCTTTTTCTGTCTCTCACGCACATGATATAGTAATGGTATTAAGGTTGCTCTTGGCTACACAGTTTTCATTATTATTTCTTGTGTTTTATAAATAAAATACTAAACAGATGAATAGTGATGTAAGTTTGTAGATAAAAGATTTGCCAATAAACACTAATTTGGTAACCATGAACAAAATGTAACATTTAATGTACAAAATGAAAATACAGTCTCCACCTACTAGAGAACGTGGAAAGATCCACTTCAAGGATACGATTTAGGCCTGGGAAAACCAATTTGTGCAAGTACTGAATGGTTGGACTATTGAATATTGACCCAAAGAATATCATAGTCCAAGAATATTGAGGACTGACTATCGAGGGACAAAACATTGAAAGGTAAGTGCATACATTGAAGTATAAATTTACTATTCCTCACTGCACATCTATGTACCTTGAAGATATATACATGTATATCACCGAGGTACAAATATGACTTACCTCCCTGTCAATATATTTTAAAAAAAAAAATCTTTTTATCAATATTCTAGTGTCGATATTTACAGCACACACCCACTGAAATACCCACATGTATTTGTGGTTTGGAGTCAGTCGAAACTCGCATTCTTTCATGTGTCTACATAGCAACAGGATGACAGGGACATCTGAAAGGTATTCTTTCTGACCTTTAATAGAGATTTTAGAAAAACTCATATCAGTATCAGTGTGATAGACATGTTAGTCTTTTTGTTAGGGTTACTGCAGGAGCAGAAATAGAAGAGCTACCACCGCTCATGTTCTACCTGTATAGCTGAAAGCCGCCCCTTTCCTCAGTAGACACAATGGAAAGACTAACATGCTTGTAAAAGGGCGACTTTAGACTTATTAATCTTTCTGGTATGCCTATAGTGAGTGGAGGACTGAGAAAGTTCTGATCAGTCCTAATCGGTCTCCCGCGATATGCAGGACAGTGCAAAGCGCATTAGCTAAATGTTTTGAAAACTATTCTAAATTGTCGTATACTGCCAAAATACACTCAATCTTCAAACCCAACCAAAGGTCACCAATATGGTACAATTCTTGTCAAACATGCTGCTGAATGGAAAGCAGTGTTTGTGTGCATCTTCTATATAATACATGAGAAACATGCATGTTATAAAAAAAGGACAAGTACTAACACATTTCCTTATGCAGGTTAGAACAATATATTCTTGAGATAAGATACGTTCAAATATACCATGTGCTTGTGGCTGACGCGTGAGTGTGGGCATATGTCTCCGATACTTAATCTCATTAAGCGGAGTAAAGGGCAAACATACATTTTGGATTTCAAGAACCATATGGTCCAGCAGCATGAAGCCATTACAGTCCAAGGAAACATATGTCATCGATAAATTGCCGGGGCCTTTGTGCAAAGGAAAGCACTGTAAGGCATAAGATTTTGCCTAATGAATGTAGCATTTCTACTTGAAATACACCTATGCGGTTGTGTAATGGTACCCAGAAATCACATTGTGTAGAAGCGCGGGTCACTGACAGTCTGGACTGTAGTAAAGTATAAAGAACCGAGATTGTACATATGGTGGGTAAGTAACCTGCACCAAGGTCTATAAAACAACACGTTCCAAGATAACCCATTCAAGATGCAATTTAGATCCATTGAGCTGCATGCCTCTTAAAGTCACATTTAACTCTATCGAAAAAGGGATGACGTTATTGCATTTATGGATCATGCTTGGACATCAATGGTCTATTTACAAATATATTTTGCAGTGCATGAAGTAATAGTCCAGTAATGGTCTTTTTTACATGAATTGGGCCCAACATATCTCAAATGCGAATAAAATGAAAATAATCATATATAATTAGTACAAACGAAAAAGGCTTTTCACTCTTTCCACTATTACCATTGTCAAATATTACGTTTCGGGTGACGATTCGCAAAGGCTTGTGGGAGTATCCATAAGAGTACTCCTGCAGTACTACCTCCCCTACTTATAAATGCTTTTGTGAATCGGCCTCAAGGTAAAGCTTTAAGTTCACTTCCTGGTTGGTGAAACACAAAAAAGCTACTTCCAACCTATATAACAGTGAATCCCTTGGGACTGCAGACACGAGGCGTTTACAAACAAATGTAAATGAAAGAGTGCCTATCACTTTGAGGGAAAGAGGCGTGCTCTTCTGCCATGTTTCTAGAGCTGTCTCTCTTGCATCTGGAAAAATCCTGAGGTTCACCAGCATGTCCCGTGCATAAATGTGCAAGCCAGTAAAAACTCTGGCCCCTGCGAACCAGGGTTGTGTGACCGGTGCAGCTGCACTGGGCGCTGACCTGGAGGGGAGGGCACTGACCTCAGGAGGGCGCTTTGTTTAGCAGTAACTTACAATTTAAAAGCATCTGCAGCAGTGCTCCTCTGACCAGCCTTCAGGCAGCAAAAAAAAATGTCAAGGTATCTCTTGTGAATAATATTCCTGGTAGAGAGAGTGCAGTTTTGACTCGCCATAGAGGGTTCATCTGCCTGCTGCAAAGAACAAGAGCTGTCATTTTTTAGGCTAGCTGAGTGGATTAATAAAGCATTTACCAGTGCTTTAAAACAAATGAAATGTATGTGGCAGAGGGGCATTGAGCGATGAGGGAAACTTTTGCCAGGTGGTAGTGAGGGAAATAAAGGAGGAGGTCATGGAGAGGGGGGACCAAAAGAGATTGTCGCACCGGGCGCCACTAGCGCCAGTGGCGGCCCTGCATGCACACACAACTTTTTTTATATGCCACTTTTAACCACAGGTTTCTCGTGTAGTAGCCCTGCAAGCAGGGGAGGCTGCTATTACCCAAATGAGTGTTTCGCATTTTACGGCGGGAGTTGAAAGCATCCCACATCAACAGTGCTGCATCATTGGTAGAAAAATAAAAAAGAAGGTATCTTGTTACTTATACAAGGAAAGAAATCACAACAGTACATGCACATCAATATCCGGGCGTAACATTCAACATCGAGGGACTTTTCATGAGCACTCACTTTCTATAGAATTCAAAGGTAGCTCATTCCGTCATGTTTTAAGTAAATTCAAGCAAACGTCCACTGCTCATCACCAGCCGCTGCCCGTGCAGGTAAGAGCGGTGGGACGGTGGGCCGGGCGATGGGGGAGGGGGGGGGCGTATTTCGATGGATGATGAAGAGCGAAAATGAATTCTTTATTTAATTTTCCCTCGTCATCGTCCGTCGAAATCCGCCCCATCGCTCTTACCTACACGGGCCGCAACTGCTCATCACTTGAGCCTTTAACCAAGGTAATACAAAGTAAATTAGAACCAACTTTATCATGAAGCCCAGCTGCACTGCTAAAATCACCAGCCTCAATGATTAATACAGCTTTGTATGAAGTTCACAGGCGTGTGCCCTGCCTCCCACCAAACGCCTCACTGGCGTAAATCAGGCTGCAGTTCAGTTTGTGTAATGGAAAGACTTAAAGATGATGTCTTATGCCAAACTCATGCACAAAATACAGTCCAGCTGGGAAAACTCACTGAGTTATCAAATTTGGCAACCAATTTCCTCGAAGAATTCACTGTCTAAAAATCCGTGGTATGAACTTTCATGATCCTCAATAAAAACACGAGTTAAAAGAAGCATGGGCTGAAAGTAGATGTCACAGCCTTTTTAAAAAGAAAGCAAACACAATAGCAAGAAATGTATATGGACGACGCTACATCACAAATGCTAGCAGAATTGAGCAAAGTTAAAATGAATCCAGTATCACTTTGGCACATTTCTTTGTAAGGACCAAGTCCCTCCGTGGGTTATGAAAGACATGGATACAAGATGTAGGCTACATGGCTACCATGTGGCGTCACCCCGCATATTCTTTGTGACTGCCACATCTATACCAGACAATAAGGACCCTCCTGAAACCCCTCTTCTTAGTTTCGGCTATTCACTCCTGTGGTCAAGTGCCCATTGCATATCTCAATGGGGTGAATCTCCAACTAAAATATAGATTTGTTAAATTTATGATGGCGGTCGAGAAACCTTTTAATGGAAATTAGACTCTAAAAAGTATTTTATACTGAATGCCGTATTTGCTCATATGCACAAACACACATTTTTGTAATGATTTTAAGTAACTAAACAATCAAAAAAAATCACCTCTTTCTCAATGACATTGGTGCGGAAACTACATTGCTGTAGTGCGCTTTGCTTTACCATCTTGCTGCGGAGAACTCTGTGTCCTCTTTAAGTCATATGTATCAGTAATCATAAGCCAGTCACAGGGTTAATGCACTGGTACATAGGGCTGAGTTTAACCTGCTGGTTCGACTGTATGTATTTTGCGAGGAATACATTTAAATACCACCATGGGTATCTAAAGCATGCATTCTTATGAGGTTTATATAATGAGCATCGTTAAATTAGTTTGAGCTTTTTGTATCCCTCTATCTACAATTACAAACAAGCATTGGCATAGCCAATAGGTCTCACCTTTGGGACCTTATAAGTGTTTAGTTATCAAGCACAATATCCTTGGTGCAACAACATCAACTGTTGCATGGCTAAACACTTATAAGGTCCCAAAGGCGAGACCTATTGGCTATGCCAATGCTTGTTAATCTGGGCATTTGAATAAAAGACAAGGTTGGCGAGACGCGGAAACACTTCCCTGTGTTCGTTGCCTTGGAAATACAAGCAAGGAAGCCAGGGACCTCATAATGCGTTGTGAAATAAAAATATATATTCACGGGAGGGGGCTTCCTCGGGAGAATTCCAGTGTGCGGCTGTTGCTTGCCTTTGTTAATCCACTCGTTTATTGTTCTGACGGCGCCTCGGCGTTAATCACACAAAAAAACATATATAGCCGTGAAGCCTCGCGTCCTCCCACACAAAAGCTGTCAGTACAGCGAGACTGCGAATTGAGAGGTGTGTGAAGGGACACTGATATCAAATGTATGCCCGAAAGATATATAGGCAAGAGGCTACACGCACAAGGCCCATTGGAAACAAGCATTGGCTCACAGAGAACATCAAAGTGGCCATACGGCCGCGAAAGTGAAAGTGATCGCGATCAAGCACAGTGCGCACCCGCGCACATGCACTGTAGCTCTAGGCCGGCCATGGTAGCATTTTTTAAGCCCTCGCAAAAAGTCTCGCCAGACCAGCGCATGCGCTGGGTCAGGCGAGACCTAAAAAGCAGAACAGTTATGCACCCATCCCGAAAACCATGAAATTCTGGGGAAAACCTGAGGTTAGGCAAGTCACATGCAGCTACAACTGCTAGAAAGAGCAAACCTTAGATGAACCAATGATCTGCTCACAAACATATGCATGTTCCTACTGACTCTGAATGGATGTTGATGAGGAAATCACATGGATTTACTATCCAGAATTCACTATTGTAAGTCAGAGTGGGTTTTGCCTGTAAATAGAGAAGCAAGAGAGAGATCCACAGGAAGAGAGCAAGAGTGTGAGAAAGCCATAGAGATGGACAGAGCGAGATTCTATGCTAGCCCAATGCTCTTGGCGTTTTAGAAGAGCTGGCGAATTAGAATAAACCGAGCTCAGGGTAGCACTGGAGATATCTCTTCTTCTGGACCCATCTGTGGACAGTTCCTGCCAGTGGCTATCATAGGGAGATTGAATGAGGTTATGACACTAGAGGTTGTAGATAGACTTCCAAAGGTAGCATATATGAAGACCACCATCCTGAAATAAAGTTATTTCCAATATTGGGTCTAATCAGAAAACTAAATATCGCTGAAGGTCTAATAAAGCACATATATGAGATGGCTGTCTTTGACAGGCCAGTCCCCATCATTGTCATAATAAGCACAGATGTGCTTAAGGACTTGTTTTTGGTTGGCTCCGAGTCCGATATTAAAACTTATGTCATTTCCTAATTTGGCCAGCGATAAAACCTTGTCAATACGTCTGATCCTAAAGAGGCAGATCCAATACTTGTACCGGTACTGGAGGCTGTTGGGTCCAAGCTGGGTTCAGGGAGTCCTGCAGCACAGTATAGACATGCGCTTTGATTGATCTTAAAGAGCTGCGCTCCAATGGCGGGTAATTGTGGTTTCTCGTGGCTATCATAAGTATAAAAGCTGGAAAGTATCAACATAAGATTTTGGGACTGGATAGGCACATATTATTTGTTACGCACTTCATGCATGTCAGTGTGCCATGAGGATTCTCGATAAGGATCATTAGTACTTTAAATCATTTGTTCACACCAGCTTAATCAATCAGATGGCTTGGTATGAAGGTAACACTACCACTACATGGCCTCCTATGAGCTCTTTGTGACTTTCTGATCATGATGTGTGAAACGTGCCATTTTTGTCCCTCTTTCCCTTTGCCGTCCTAGCTTTTCTAGCTTGTGCCTCCAGTAGGGCTCTGGTGTTTCTGGGATACTGGCTGTGGCAAGACTGGGTGGCAGCCAATGTGCCAGAGACAGCAACTCGTGAGTATGTGGATGGGAACTAGGTACGGGAGCGTTGCAGGATAGTGCTGCGTAGCAGCCGCAGCCCGTGCAGGTAAGAGCAGTGGGGCAGTGGGGCTGGGTGTTTTTTTTTCCGACAGACGACGATGAGAGAAAATTAATTATATATTTCATTTTCCCTCGTGGTCGTCTGTTGAATCCCCCCCCCAACCCGGCGCCACCGCTTTTACCTGCACGGGCCGCTCCTGCTGCGGAGGCAGGACACAAGTAGAGAGAGGAACTCAAGACTTGGGAGTTAGTTGATTGTAGGCTGGGATGGGATGGAAGTGTGAGGCATGTGGATATAGGAGAGTATATTAAATGGTGCAAGTTGTGAAGGTGCTAACAACCTTAATATCCATTTCTGCTGCACAATAACAGATGAGTAATTGGCTACCTGCCTATTGCACGCCCACATTTGGCTCGGTCTGCAAGGCTTCGGCAAGAATCAACACACTTGATTGCATACAGAAGCATGCAACAATGTTAAATAGTCACGTAAACCATGGAGATATATTTTACAGGGGTGTTGTGCTGATACCTTATAAGCATTGGCAAAGCCAAATGGTTTTGCCTTTTAGACCATCTCCTCTGCCACTGTCTTTTTCATGCTGTACAGCATGGGCATTGCTGACTTTGGCAATGATTTGTAGTCATGCTGTATTGCAGCGTGGCTAAACATAATTATTTTGTAAAGACATTTTGCTTCCAGCTTTACTGCACTTTTTTTAAAGTACATTAGCCCTGGCTGCATCATACCGTTTTCTGAAATTTGTTTTAGCCACACTGCTGTACTGCGGTACACTGCTTTACACCATGACATATATAGTTTTGCGCAAGGAGGAGTCCCCATCCACAAACACAAAGGCAATATTTCACCTTTTGATTGTAATTTGACCCCATCTTGTGTGGTGGTGCCCTAAGGAGGTTGGGTGAAGCCTCTAATGCCCAAATAAAAGTGGGCGGGGCTAGCATCTGTAGACTTCATCAGTTGAAAGTCTTAATTCCAATTATATGAATATGGGTTATTCCAAATCTCCAATCTTCAATTGTGGAAAGAGTTGAATGCTGATCAGCTGCCTGCCAGCTGCCAGGAAAACTTAATTTGATAGGGTGTGTGAGGTACATGGTAATTGTGCGGCACAAACCGTGCCATAAGGCAACGGAGCTGTACATCTGAAAATAAATCTTAAAGGGCAATAAAAATATCTTGCAACATGCTGTTATGCTCTGTTGATTCATTATGGCAGATTGGCCAGTGCTTAATTTGTGCCAGAGTTTGCTAGTGCTTGGCACGGCACTTAATTGTAATCATTGGCACTTATTTATGACAGACTACCACATGGTGGCGATGTCTGTATATTTGTTTCTGAGCACAGCTCATAGACAACGTATTCAATATACTTTAAAAAATAAATGAAAGATGTGGGTCCAGGCCATGTTTACAATGTTAAGTGACCTGGAATAGCACGTGGCACTGTTCAAAGGAACAGGGACTATTGCTAACCACAGTTTGCTTCCCAAGAAATACTTCAGGCCCTGGCGTTTACATTTTCACAAATTAAGCAATGCATTTGGTTAAACAATATGCGTATACTTTACAAATGACTAAACTGTACTGCACAGATTTGACTATTCAATAAAGAAAAGCATATGGTGAGTAAGCATGCTTTCTTTTATGACATTACACATGTGTGTCAAGGTGACTCCGCGGTCTCCTTTGCCAAGAACATCTAATGGTTAAAATAACATTTAAAGCTGTTCATTGTTAAGTCGAGTCCTTTTTTAAGTGCTCTCCTTTTCAGTAAGGGAAGGGGGGTACTCTCTCTGCGGCAATGGATTAGTTTGTCCCCTTACTTGCTCGTGAACAGCTCGGAATAAAGCTAATCTTAAAGGTAGCGGAGGAGACAGACTTTGTTCATAGAGCTGGTCCAAGCTGATGCATCTCGTTCCATGACATAGGCTTTCTTGTAAGTCTAAAATAGTCACTTGAGGGTCCATTACTGTAGGGCACAGTTTCCCATAACCTCCATTGATATGGCTTCATTTTTAGGTCGAGCCTGGGCAGTGCATGCACTGCTCTGAGAGGCACGCTGTATTCAGGTATGGACTTGAAGCTCCACCCATCTCTTCAATTGGCTCCTGTTATTATCCTTTCTAAATGGTTGCTTTTGATTAATGAATAGGCTTAGTAGTCCCTCCTTAGTACCGCCTTGTCTGCATTTGTAACCTTTCTTGAGGAATGGACTTTTTACTTGTGTTGTAACACGGTCTGTTTCATCTACAGTCTGTGAGCACGATTTTCTTTAATGATTTTCCCCTATTGTAGGCACGACGTGCTTTCCTGCAAGGGTGCACGCTTGATCACTTGATTAATTTAGTTTATTATGCACAGACGTCGTGCTTGATCACAGCACCAGCTTAGCTTATTATACATGGGTGCCGCACATGATGTTGTAGCATGGCGCCCATTTGTTATTATTGTTAAATTGAAATAAAAACTGAGGCCAATTTTTTATTTGCCATCACCTGCGCTTTAGCTTTAAATAGCTTAAGCTAAAACGCGGGTGCTGTGATTACGTAAAAAGCTTTTTCTATTTATTTACTTTTCAGCACCTTCGTTTTAGCTTATCATGTTCAAAGCCTAAGCGCGGGTCCCGCCATTGTAACAAAAGTAAACAAATGGAGAAAAAAAGCATTTGGTTGCCATTTTTTTTCTATTTGCTTAATTTCCGTACTTTTCTTACAATTGAGCTTTAAACCTGTAAACATAGTAAGCTAAAACCCTGTGCAGCAATTGCTTAAAGAAAAACATTTTTTTTCTATTTTTTTACTATTTAAGCTATCACGGCACCCGTGCTTTAGCTTACGGTGTTTACAGCTAAAGCACGAGTGCAACAAAGGTTTCGCATTTGCAAAAGTTTGAGATATTGGCATTGTAAATGACAATGCCTTTCATTCATGTGTTTTGAAAACTTGCAAGTGGTATGCACCGCTTACAGGGTTTCAAAACACATAAATAAAAGGCATTGTCATCTACAATGTCAATACCTCATGGCAAATGCTTGTTCTTTAATAACATTAGTCTGACAATGTTTAGGACTCGATGCCTCAGTTGTAACAACATGAAGTAGATTTGCATCAATAATTGATTGATCTGGCCTTCCAGGTGAGCCCTTTACACACGGCCTTCCGCAGAACCCACGGCCAGGACCGATTCTAGGATTTGCGGGGCCCGAGCCAAAAGGGAATGTGCGAGGCCCCTTTAATTTACATAAGTGACATAGCTCAGGAAGCTGTTTTGTGCAGACTCCTGCTGGGCCGCAGCTCCTCCTCTCAGCCACCTACAAGCACCTCTTTTACAGTTCCTATTGGGCTGAAGGTGTGAGAATTGCCTGTGGGGTGAGAGTTAAAACTGTGGGGACGCTAACGTGCTGACAATGGGCGTACGGCAGTGTCTCGGAATGGTCTCCTTGCAATTGGGACAAGAGGAAGTGTCTCCCTCCCCTAGGCCTACCGACACTATCCCAGAGAGGACCGGGGAGGGGGCCCCTCCTATGGACCCAATTTCAAGGAGACAACTTTCTTTCAGTTGTATCGACAGGGAAGCAAGAGGACACACCACCGGTGCAGGGCCCCATGCTGGTGGCTGAGTGAGCGGCCCTGGGCAGCTGCCCTCACTGCCGGTCCTGCCCACAGCAGTCCTAACCTACCAGTCTACAAATCCCTCTTGTTAAAGTAATTATCCCCCAAACAGTCTTTTACCAAAAACAAACCTGTCGGTGAAATTGGCAAACACCCCATGCACACTTTGGAAAAACAGCACAATTGTGAGAGGAGTTTATAGTAAAACGACTATGGCATCTATCCTAAGCATTGTGCCCAGTTTGTGCATTTTTAGGTCTCGCCTGGCGTAGGCTGCGCGCATGCGTAGTCTCGCTGGCAAGATTTAATGATATGGGGATTTTTTAGTAAAGGGCATTAAGCCCCGCCCCTCTTTTCCATTGGCTGACGTCACCGTTTATGCTAAACAGTGGCCAGCCATTTGAAAAAAGATTTGTGTGTGTGACGTTTTCGTCCGGCTTTCTGAACCATCCCATTTGGACGGGCTCGTCTGCCTTCCGTGCGTTGTGAAAGCTTTCTTATCTTTATGGGGCCATGTGTTTCAAACACATGGCCCCATAAAGACAAGAACGCTTTCACAACGGACGAAAGTGAAAGCGGATCGTGCTAGTTGCATATTCATTCACGTGTATACTTATTTCTTTTTGCAAACATGAGGCTGGGAGTACACCATAAAAGCTCACCAGGACTGACGCGCCAATGTTGCAATTTATTTTGATTCTTTTGTACTGTACACAACACCTAAATAAGAATACATACCTTGCATGGAAAAAAATAGTCTAGGGGAACTTTGCCTGTTTCTTTTGCATATTTTGTCATTTTGCCTTTGCACCATCAAGCTCTGAATCATAACAATTTCATAGCAGTCAAGAGGAAAAGAAGAGATTGTGCGTTCCAAGCCTCTCGTTAGATGGTATGAGTGACGCGAGCGAGTAGAGATCTATCGTCTGGAGAGAAGGGCATCGTGCATTACAAGCCTCTTTGTGGACCAACAATATCACATGGTCTGCACCTCAGATAACTGTAAACATTTCTGCTCCCGGTGCTACAAACATCATGCACAGAGTAACCTTAAATTACTGACCACCCAAGTTAGCTTGTCTCCAGCCTTAATTTCCTCCGAGACTACCGCCGTGGAAAATACTAACATTTCTGTGCCAGTTTAGGAGACGGCTGGCATCTGTCCTATCCTCCCAGTAGAAAGTGCCCCAACTGTGCCATCCCTGGAGGAGAAATCCAACAGGGTGCCCATTTCTCCCCCGCCTTTAGTAGAGCCCAAGCGTTTTAATCACCCCATAGCCAATAATGGCCACTCTTCTGTGCTCTTAAGTGACCCGAACCGTAGAACAGGGACCACTGGAAAGGCTGATGCATCTCCCAATCCATCTGATGTTTTTCCCCTTCCAGAGAGTACGACCGGTTCGCCCACCTCCGTCCAAACTATTCCTTCCCTTCCTCTTTTCATCTCTGACTTCACTCTCTCTCCTCCTTCTCCACTCTCTGATCACACCACTCCCTACCTATGTTCTTACTCCAACCTCCCCCCTGGCAGATCTGGTCTATCTCTCCTTCAGCCCGCACCTTCTCCCAGTACAGAGAGTACACCGGTTTGCCAAAGTCTGGTATCACTCCCTCTGTAAGACCTTCTTACTCTGAAAGCAGCATTTCCTCTCGTCCTTCCTCATTCTACGTCAATTTCATCTCCCATGTTCGTTCTCAATCTGGCAGCACTACTCCGTCGGTGCTTCCTAACATATCAGACAGCAGGGAAATCAATCGTGATCCATTCTTTACGGAACGTCTTAGCTATTTGTTATGGAGGTTACAGGCGTCTCATTTTGAGGAGGAAGACAACAACCCTCCCACATCAGGTAACTCGGATTACAGCTCTCAGTGCCAAATAAATTGTGAAAAGAATATTCTTCGATCAGCAACTCCCCTGGTTTGCTCGCCTTGGGATGACCCTTGCTCGTCTCCACAATTAACTTCCTCCGATGCCATCCCGCTGGAAGACACCACCGTTTCTGGACCTCTCTCAGACCACCCTCCCCCTCAGGGGATGAAGCCCCCTTGGCACACATCAACCTGCTCTCTGACAAAGCTGATCAATCGCCTGCCCCTGCATTAGACACAGTCCTTCCTCTTAATGCTTCAGTGGAAGCAGACTCTTCTGCACACTTATTTGACCAACATCCTTCCCTTGGCGGGGACACCTCATTCTTACGTCCCCCCTTATCTTATTCTGAGTCAGGCAGTGCCACCTGCTCTGTTTCCTCTTTAGTAGGTGGCACCTCTTCTCTCCTAGCATCTGTTGATTTCGACGGTGCTCCTTCTGCCTCTTTGAATCCCAATGTGTTAGAAATAGGCTCTTCTTTTGACCCATTGGAGATAGGAGCGGCACCTCATTCTTACATTCCCGATTATCTGATTCAGGCAGTTCCACCTCCTCTGTTTCCTCTTTAGTAGATGGCACCCCTTCTCTCCTAGCATCTTATTCTGACGGTGCTCCTTCTGCCTCTTTGAAACCCCATGTGTTGGAAATAGGCCCTCATTTTCATCAATTGGAGAATACCTACTTCTGTGACAAAAACAGTATTTGTCATCCTCGTATGAAATATTTACATCTCTGGCGCCCTCCTGTGGGAAGACCAACTTCACTCCTTCATCACAAGTGGAGTACCTTCATCTCTGTTGCACCAGTGTCAGATACTGATCTACCTAATCTCTCCATGTGGGGAACTGCCTCTTCAGTAGTTGAGAATCTGTTTAATTCTCCATCAAACAAAACTTCTTTATGCCTTTTGGTAATAACGGATTCTTCTGTTCTTCCCCTACAGGATGCTACCACCTCTGCTCCACGTGGAATTGATATCAATCTCTTTAATCCACATTCAGAGATTTCCAATACCCTTACCGCAACTGCTGCTGATACCGACTTTTCTCCCGTGTTACGGCATATATCGATCTTACGACACCAGGTCCAGCGGCAACAGATCTTTCAGCTCCCTCATTAACGAGTATGGTCCTCACGCCTTTCCCATTCGGGGCTACTACACCCATAGTGGATAGCAGTGCTTCTGCCTCTCTCTTAAGGAACGATACCTCCACTCCTGCCACCTCAGTGGATACTGACAGTACTCCCCCATCTGAGACAACCACATCCATAGCGAGGAGCGGTGCCTCCACTCCTGCTCCCTCAGTAGATACTGACTTTCCAAGTACTGAAGACATGGAAATATATATTCATAATAATTTGTTGTATTTTTATCTCGTGGTAATTAATTTAAGATATTACTTCGACAGACCATGACTATTCTTTAGATACGATACTGCAAGGAGTATGACTTCTATTTTCATAAAACTTGCTTATTTATTACAAAGGATACCTCACTGTCATGAACTAGCATGGAGAGTGGGGTAGTGATGCATGCTCCGTTTTTGTAACATTTATCAAGGAAACAGCTTCAAGATGGCCACACACAGAATGTTACATTGCCGTTCACTTGCATCAAGCTACTGTTTTTTCTGCCATGGCGTTAAAAAGCCTTGGAATGTGTTCAAAAGTGTTTACTAAGGCAAGCATATATTCCTAACTCGGACTGCATGATCTAGTGTGTAGCTATTGTATAGCTCTTCAATCCGTGGTGGCACAGCATCAAGGATAATGTGCTGCATGGCTAAAGACTTGTAAGGTCCTAAAGGCGAGACCTATTGGCTATGCCAATGCTTGTTAAAGCATGTGTTGCAGGGTTTGCAGAGTGTGAAAGTAAGATAAATGTGGGTTTCTTCATCCATTCTCTCTATCCCATCTTAAAGACTCTCACAATAGGAGCGGTGTAAGGTGCAGTGTTTATTGAGTCACATCAAACCCGGTAGCTTGAGCATTGTCATGGGGCACTTACACAGGGCCCCTGCCTTCCAAGGGGCCCCTTGGGAAAGTGAACTTTCACTCTGGCTCACTTCTGTGTATTTGTGTATTTTAACCATTAATGTATCATTCAGTATTGTTAGACAACATAGGGCTTGAATTAGAAAACAATGGGTATTCAAATTCAAAGTTATTCTAAATAGGGGCCCCAAAAATGTTGCTTTGTTGTAGCCCTCAAAATCCCTAAGATGACACTGAGGCTTCTGCCCCGGTGCCAGCAGTGTGAACTTCAATATGTAAATACAGCACCCATGTAAACAGGCTCTGGGTGCGAAAATGTCCATGTCAGGAGGTTTTATGCGTCCCAGATCAATACGTTTAGGGGGGAGGGGGCATCAAAGGATGAGGCCCGTATTCTTATTTTTTTAAAAATATATACATATATATATATATATATATATATATATATATATATATATATATATATATATATATATATATATATATATATATATATATATATATATATATATATTATCTACTGGCGGTCGCCAGTAGATAGTTATAGTTAGGACCCTGTTTCCATAGGAAATCCGCAACATTCTATTTGGAATAACTTTGGGGCCGGTCGATGAATCCTCGCGAAATTTTCAAAATAGGTGGGGCGCTACGCTCCGCTCCTACCCTGAAAGTCTCGGGGGGATTCGTCAAGCGGGGGCTGAGAAAAAAGGGGGGTCCCAAAACGCGTTTTTCCCATGCATTTTTCCATAGGACCTTTAGACACAGCTACAGCCCGAACGGCTGAACAGAGTTACTTGAAATTTGGCAGAGAGGTAGTCCTCAGGTCAAGGAAGTGCCTTTTGTAGGTCTGGTGTAAATCTGTTCAGTAGTTCCTGAGAAAATAGCATTTAAATCAATATATATATGTGGGCGGAGCCTAACCACACATCTCATCCTGAGATCTGATTGGCTGTCAGCACTTCATCCAAGAAGTGTTGGCAGCCATCTTGGGACCAATATACATGATAGCACCTCATTAAAAAGCATTGCAGTTAATAGAAGATTTTAAGACTTTAGTTACATTATAAATCATTTGTTGATGGTACCATACTCATTTTAGGAATTGTGGTATGTTCTAAGGTGATTTCACCATGTGAAAAAGCCTTCTGCTGGGATATCATGATTGAGAGAAAAATATTTTCTCATGCTTTTACCACAGAGGTTTGGAAGGTGATCTATAAGCTAAACTGAGAGCTTATTTTCTGTAAATTCACATTATCTTTCTCAGTCATGTGAGAATGAAGTCTGACATTCTCAGTAAAACATGTACATCCAACAAGGGCAGAGACTGTCAGTTGATTCCTTTGTGTTCTACTGCAGCTTTCCAGAGTGTTCCAAAGAACTACTAGAGCGCTAACCGTCCTACTTATGATAAATGTATGGCACACCTGAAGCCATCTTGCTTGGATTAAAGTGGTAACTCTTAAAACATTTAATTTAAAAAGGAACAAAATGAGGTGGTTCATTTTTCCATAAAAAGTATGATTAGTGCTGCAGAAAGAAAAATTAGGGCACATTTTGAGTGACTTCTCAAATCCTGGCATGCAGACTGAAACATGCACTTTCAATACCAGCAGCAGTTTTCCTTGGTGAGCAGTAACTTTACTACAGTGATCTAATGAGCAAAAAGAGTGCTAACATTCTGATTTTATGGCAAATGTGTGACACATTTGAATGCCTTCTTGATGGAATCAAAGTAAAAAACTGAAAGTATTTCCTACTGAGGAGACTGCAGTAAATGAGGAAATTAGGAAACTTCATAACAAATAAGTCTCCCAAGATGGCCACCAGAGACAAAAGAGCCCAAATGTAGCCCAAATATCACCCAGATGTAGCCCAAGTATAGCCCAATGACAGAATGTCCAAGAATGTTCTTAAAAACAACTAGAGCACTTACTGTCTTCATTATGACAAAAGTATGGCACCTGAAGCCATCTTGATTGGAATAAACTGGTAACACTTAAAACATTTAATTTAAAAAGGAACACAATGAGGGGGTTCATTTTGCCATAGAAGTTATGATTAATGCTGAAGAAAGAAAATGAGGGCACATTTTGAGTGACTTCTCAAATCCTCTTCTATTTCATTAAAAAATTCTGACATGCAGACTGAAACATGCACTTTTAATACCAGGAGCAGACTTCCATGGTGAACAGTAGTTTTACTACAGTGATCTAATGAGCAACTAGAGTGCTAACATTCAGAATTCATGGCAAATGTGTGACATATCTGAATACCTTCATGATGGAATCAAAGTAAAAAACTGAAAGCATTTCCGACTGAGGAGACTGCAGTACATGAGGAAATTAGGAAACTTCATAACAAATAAATCTCCCAAGATGGCCACCGGAGACAAAAGAGCCCAAATGTAGCCCAAAATCACCCAGATATAGCCCAAATATAGCCCAATGACAGAAGTGTGCAAAACACTTATTATTTTGTGTTTTTGCAGTGTTATATAGTGCAGACTTGTCAGGTATTGGAGTGCTTTACATGAGCATTGGTTACATCACACAAGAACAAATTCATTTTGGTTGTAGACGTGGGGAGACTAAGTGATTTGACCAGAATCACAGAATGTCGAGCTGAAGCAGAAACTTCAACCTGGTTCCCCAGTTGCAAAGTCTGCAGTTCTGGAAGTAACACCACATCCTCTCCCCTAAGTGCAACATTTAACCAAGTTGTCAACTAGATAAAAAAACATAAAGATAACAAATAATTTAAAAGTGCTTTGTCGCTATTTGAAAACTCAGAAAATATGTCCTTATTTTAGTCTTTTAGAGCACTAACCATAATTTTGATGCCAATAAGACCCTCTCATATATGTAATTTCTAAAGGAATGCTCTAGGTATTACAGTTTTGATTACATCAAGATGATGTCAGGCGTTCCACACTGTTGTAATAAATATAGAATGTTAGCAATCTAGTTGTTCATTAGGATACTGTTGAGAGGCAGAGGCCAGGGGCACGGACTCTGAAAATTGAAGGCAGGTAGGAGGGTGCAAAGGCAACAATTTAACCACACTGAGCAGGCAGGAAGGGCCGTGGAAGCACAACAGACTATGGAGGGCAGTGGAAAGGGGGGCAGGGGCAACAAACCAACAATACAGGACTTGCAAGAGAGGCTGTTGGAGGGAAGATCTATTACGGGTCAAGGAAGCTAGGGGCGGTCCCCAGAGCCCCGGGAGCCACCACAGAACTGAGCAGGAGAGTGAGTCAGGGACAAAAGGGGCACCTTAATTTGAGCCGGGGTGCCTAGGAACGCTTTCTCCAAAAATGAAGAAAACAGACATATGAGACATGGAATTGGAGGCAGAATACAATGGCAGTTTAATGAGAAGATGCAACTTCAAAGAAACCGCAGAATAGAGACATAAAGTACAAAATACAGAATCCAGATAATCATACAGCTGTCATGATATTCTCTGTATCTCAATTAATGGACTGACAGAGAGAGAGAGAAAACACATCTATAAATGCATCATGAGAAACAAGTTACACCAAGGAAAATGTTACCTAGGGACACTCACATTAACTCTTAGAGCAAGCATTCCTGCAATTACAATACAACATCTTTTAAATGCAAAAGTAAAGAGAACAATGGTTAAACATAACATGACATTTCATATAGGTAAAATAGAATAAGATACTTCAAGCAAAGCAGAGCAAGACATTTTAAGCAAAGGAAGACAAGAGCTCCCAGTTCTTGGGGAAAACCTGCACAGCCTGTTAACCTACATACAGACGGCGAGGTTGTCCGTCGATATCTGTGTGTGCTCCCTTTTTATATCATTTTGTGGGCTCCTTTGCACGCTACATCTACCTACGTATGCTACCCAAAAGCTTCGTCTGCAGATTTTACCAGACATTTCATCATTTACCCACTTAATGCTGACAATGGACTGGGTGAAAAGGTCAGTCTCTCAGGCCAATCGCTTATCGTAAGTTCCATAGAGCAAGCAGAAAATAATGGGTATTGTACAGGAATTCAATATATTCATGTATAAAATCTCCTCAGTTCTCCTAACTTGACGCTCTGTGGTTGCCACTTCCTTAAAAGCGGGAAACCTGCCCAGGAAGCAAGTACCAGTCCAGGATGCAGCCTACTGTATGTCGACAGCTTCAGGGGGATGTTGAACTTTGATACCGAGCACGGAGCACTCGGGTAGGGTGGGGGCTACTAGTTTGGAGCAGAAGGCCTCGCAGACCTGCCTTCAGACTGCTATACACTAAAATTGCAGAGCTATGGTCAATTTAACAAAGAGGCCTACATATTGAACAGAAGGGCCTACACAGGGGTTTTATGCTGGCTGAGTGGTAAGGATGTCTCAGGATAATTATATAGCAACACAGGACCCGCTGGTCAATTTAATACGGCCTACAAATGCGGCTGGCAGGGCAAGGACAAGGGTCTCATACTTCAGGTGTGGACAGAACGGGCCAGGGGCCCCCTGTGATACAAAATCTACCCTCCTTCAAGGCTGTGGCAATGTAATAGACCATTGTGGGCAGAAGGAAGAGGCAATGGTCGTACAACCATACATGCCAACAGACCCGATTCAGCCAGGAAACGTCCAATGTTTTTAAGCTCAAATGGGCTTTATTTGATCTGTCTCCTGTCTACAATATCCTCTTTTTCAATGTAACTCAAAGGGGAAAATCAATACCCCAGTTTTTTTTCAAAATCTCCCTCTTACCAAGTTCAAAATGTTCGCAAGTATGGTACATTGGATCATGGAAGGAAATGGGATAGGGACATGGACTTGGATAACAGAGGACAGGAGAGACATGGAGAGGTGCACCAAACTGACCCTGCAGGGCAGGCATCAGGGTTTGCAGCAGCACAATACACCACACAGGGCATGCAGGACGGGAGTGCAGCACAACAATCCATAGAAAGCAAGAGGGAGGGGACAGGACCATGCACATGGACAACAGAGAACAGAGGGGCAAGAGGCAATGGTAGCTAGCTGACCATAATGGACAGACAGGAGAGAAGGCTGCAGCATAACAGACCATAAAGGGCAGGAGGGACGGATCAGGGGCATTACAATGGAACAGACAAGCCAGGAGGGAGGGAGTAGGGGTCTGCACATGTAAACAGAGGGCTGGGGGCAAGGGGGCAGGGCAGGAGCAGCAAGATGGCCATGGAGGTCAGGCAGGATGGGCACTAGAAGCAAGACACAACATGAAGAGCAACAGTGAGACTGTGATGGCATACACACAGACCATGGAGGGAAGGTGGGAGGGGGTCAGGGGCAGCTAACTGACCACACAGGGAAGGTGGGAGGGGCCATGGCAGCACAGAAGACCATGCATGGCAAGTGGGAGGGTTAGTGGCAGCACAATGGCTATGATGGGCAAGAAGGAGGGTGCAGGGGCATGCACAAAGGACGATGGAGGATAGAAGGGAGGGTCAGGACCTGTGCACAGACAAGAAAGTTCAGGGGAAGGGGCCTCACAACAGACCACACGGGGCAGGCAGGAGGAGCAGTTGCAGCACAACAGACCAGGGAGGGCAGAAGGGTGTGGCAGTACAATGGACCATGTAGGACAGGAGGAAGAGGATAGAGGCATGGCATGTGGACAGGCAGGGTGGAGGTGGCAGGGACAGGTTACAGTCATCTGACAATGCTAGGCAGGTGGGAGGGGAGTGGCAGCTCAACAGAACACTCAGAGTAGATAGGAGTGGCAGGTCCATGGGACATGGTGGGCAAAAAGGATGGAGCAGGGGCATGCACAAAGACATCGGAGGGCAGGGGGAAGGAGAATAGGGGCAGCAAGCTAAGCACAGAGTTTAAGCAGGAGGTCAATGATGGGGAATAGAATTGGGCAATGGAGGGCAGGAGGAGTGGACTGGTACATCATACTAAATTGAGGGCAGTGGCAGCACATCAGACCATGCATGGCAGGAGGGAGGAGGCTAGTCCACGGATTCACACAACAGAGGATAGGGAGGAGGGGGATGGGGCAGCAAGCTAACTGTTCAGAGAAGGCGGGTATTAGAAACTTTATTGATTTTAAAACATTTTGTCTGTGCAAACTACTTAAAATATGAACAAGTATGCAGCATAATCTCACTTTTATTCAGGAAGAAGAAGACGTTAGTGACTGTGACTCCGGGCTCACTTGGCAAAAACACCCCCTGACCCTCCACCCCCTATCGCAAAATGTAATGCCCGTGAAAAGGGTAGGTGAACACAGTGTTATATAGAACATAGTCCTGAGAGCACGATTGAAAATGAAAACTAGATATAGTGTATGGTATAAACTATGCACCAAAAAGTGTGATATAAGATGAACCAGGCGTGAAATATAATATGCAATACATTGTGCGCAATGACAGATTCATTGGAGAGCGCGAGATAGCACAGGCACTAGCGCGTGCTATGCGATATGCACCTTGGAGTGTAATATGCACAGGGCAGTGTTGTGTAACCTAACTAGTCTCTAAAGTTGTAATATAAAATATGTGCTGGGGAGTGTAACGTTGCATATGCACTGTGACAAAGATATGGATCCCAAATTGTAATATGTATGGCATAGCACTGTGCGTTATAACATAGGCATCGAGGAAGGCACGTTAGATGGGGCAATATAACCCGTGCGAAGACAAGTGTGGCATGACATTTTCACGGGGTGGTGTTACAGTGCACATGGGCTAGAGAGTGTCATAGCATATGCACTAGCTAGTGGAATACAATACAGAGGTGTGTGGCACTCGGCAGGCAATGGTGGGTGTAACACAGCATTGGGCTCTGTCAGGAGCGCGCTGTGACTCGCAAGTGATGTTCGTCCCCTTTCCAGAGAGTAAAATAAAAAGTATTACACATCCGGCAGTGGATGTGTGTTTTATTAACTGTGAGGGGGGTTTCTTGCATAGTTTTGGTCGAATTTTTGTCGAATCCCCTTTGAATGGCTTGGTGTGCATGTGTATTAAATGTGCCCGTCAATAGCTACCCATGTTTGTATAAATAAACGACAAGGGTGTCTACCGGGATTAGGCACGGTAGAGCATCAGACATGTCAGAGCTTCACTAGTGGTGTAAATACATTCCACGTGGATTAATTGCATGCATAGTCGCCTTTTAATGAATATCACGCAAATCGTCATGGTGATAGGTACGTACGGTTTGTCCAGCATGTCCTAGGTGTGTCTATAAATATATATTTTTTAAAATAATAAAAAACAGTGGCCGGCCCTGGGGATTGGGGTCAAAAAAATATAATTAGGAGACAGGCCCTGGGGGATGGGGTCATCAGGGCCAATAAATTAGAATAAGAAGGGGAACCACACAGCCCCCCTTCTTAAAAAAATAAAATAAATAAAAGACTGGCATCGTGCCGGAGGCCATGCCCCCTCCATGCAGCACTCTGCAAACGCACCCCCAACAGGCATCTCCAGTATGCGCCGGGGAGCTGCGCTGCAGACAGGTGTTCTGAGGCCAAGCCCCTTTTTACACCTCTCTGCAACGCAGCTCTGTGGCGCTTACTGGAGGTACCTAGTGGTCTAGTGTGACCCTAGGGACCCTTAGGATTCAAGGGGACTTAATCTCTCAACTTAGAACAGCCACAGGGCGCGTTTACACAGTGGTGAAGGGAGGGGACGGGGCCTGAGGTGACGTGTGCAAACACGCACCATGGCACGTTTTAAATTGGGGATATAATTTCCCTTCAATACTGAGGGCCCCTGGGGGCTAACTAGCCCACCAAGTGCTTCCAGTAAGCGCCACTGAGCTGCATTGCAGAGAGGTGGTCCAGGCCGTGCCACTTTTTACACCTCTCTGCAATGCAGCTCTGTGGCACTTACTGGAGGTACCTAGTGGGCTAGATGGACCCTAGGGACCCTCAGGACTCAAATGAACTTAATCTCCCAACTAAAAACGGACACAGGGCGTGTTTACACAATGGTGAAAGGAGGGGACGGGGCCTGAGTTAACGTGTGCAAAAACGCCCTGTGGCCTGTTTTAAGAGGTAGTTTTAATCCCCATGCCCTATTATATACTAGGGGCTTATAGAGGAGGTAAGGCTAATCACAGGGGGACCCCAACGCATAATGTTCCCTAGTGTATGTAGGTGTTTTCACTGTATTCTAAGTGTCTTTTAACATAGCACTGGCTCTAGGACTGGTTAGTCAGACTCAGTTACCACCAGTATCCGTCTGAAAAAGTTGAGGGTACAGGATGATTTTGCAACAAGGCTTCTTTCTGCTCTTCTTTTTGTTCTTTCTGCACGTTATCCTTCTTCCTGCACTTATCTTCGTATTTGAGGACTTCTGTTGCTTCTTTCTGCACTTCTTTTGTTTCTTTCTGTGCATTTTTTCTTCTTTCTTCACATGTCCTATCTCTGTAGGCATAGTTAGAAATTAGCATTTAAAAAACCTTTGAAATTAACAGAAAAAACCATAGGTTTCAGGCACGTTATAGTTAGGAATTAGCATTTAAAAAACCTCAGAAATTCACTGAAAAAACCATAGGTTTCAGGGGTGTTATAGTTAGCTGGACTTTTCACTTGTACAAAACCATTGAAATTCCCCCGTTATAGTTAGTTCAGCTAACTATAACTCGCGCGCCCGCAATGCACTGCTGATGACGTCACATATTACATCACTCATGACATGGTCAGTGACATCACTCATGACATCACTGATGACATCTCAAATGACATCACTGATGACATCACTGATGACATCATCCTTGTGATAGAGTGGCAGACCTCCTCTCACCCTAATATAACCTTTGATACACACATTCAAAAATAGAGACTAAAATTTTCAAAACAATGGACATACCAATACCAGTTACAACAACCTCTTCAGTAATTCTAAGATCCACATACACATCCACTCATTCACCAACAGTCCAATACAGTCACTCATACATGTACTCACTCATCATATGTACTCATACACCTATACATCCTGTTACACAATGCCACTCATCCATAGAGTTACTCACACACATAGTCACTCATGCTAATAAAGAATCAAACATACATTTACTTGCATATACAGTTATACACACACCACCACACTTACTTCTACGGAAACTTACACATACTTAGTCTTTTAAACAATCACTTATAGAAACACATACTTATTCATACAGGAACTCTTTCAATCTCTCACTCTCACATATACTCACATATATACACCAATAGTCACATATACTAGTTTAAAACATATGTAGTTACTCATAAAGACACTATTGAGACAGTCATTCACTCACTAACACACCCATACACACACTCATCCACCCATACAGTCCTGCACACATACTGTGTTCAACACATACAAACAGTGAGTCACTCATTCATGCACCTATGCACTACGTAATACCCCCACCGAACCATGCAGACACTCAGACTGATACTCAAAAAACCAACTAATAACCTATATAGACACCCATGTAGCTACTCACCAACCCATGCAGCCACTTATACACAAAGTGAGAGACTGATACAGATATTTACATATTTAAACATTACTCACTAAGCCATGTATTCACTATGATACACTTAATCAGTCAGTTACACAATCAATTTTTCAAAAACAAATCATCCATTTAGACACTTATATACCCATTTATTCTTCCATCGACCTTGAGATATACATATATAAAACATATTTAATTTTCAGAATAACACACATTCACTGGATGATGTCATCAGTGATGTCATCAGGGATGTCATTTGAGATGTCATCAGTGATGTCATGAGTGATGTCACTGACCATGTCATGAGTGATGTAATATGTGACGTCATCAGCAGTGCATTGCGGGCGCGCGAGTTATAGTTAGCTGAACTTACTATAACGGGGGAATTTCAATGGTTTTGTACAAGTGAAAAGTCCAGCTAACTATAACACCCCTGAAACCTATGGTTTTTTCAGTGAATATATATATATATATATATAGATATATATATATATATATATTCGTCCAAACTTGCCACCATTTAGAGGTGCACAAAGGCAGGCGGACCCAAATATGCAAAGAGTCCTTTATTCAGCAACACAAGCGGCGCACTGAAACATTTCCTTTTGATGTCCCAACGCGTTTCGGAGCCCTTGCTCCTTGCTCACGGGAATGCGCCAGCAGCAAAAGAAAACCACGTGTCCCTCATAGCTTTATACCACCCTCTAATGGGCTTTGTGATGCTTATGGGATTCGTAGTCCTGTTAAAAATGTATCCGTAATGGATTCTGCTCGTCCACATATTCAAAGTTAAAAGACTCCCAATGGACCCCTTCAGTGCATGAGGCTTGTGTAATCCATGCAAACCTGCCTCACTGTATCCGATTCGAGAATCCAAACCCACAGTCCACACATTCCATCATAGGGGGTGCTACCTCTCCGACCTGGGCTGGCCGGTATAAATTCGTCCAAACTTGCCACCATTTAGAGGTGCACAAAGGCAGGCGGACCCAAATATGCAAAGAGTCCTTTATTCAGCAACACAAGCGGCGCACTGAAACATTTCCTTTTGATGTCCCAACGCGTTTCGGAGCCCTTGCTCCTTGCTCACGGGAATGCGCCAGCAGCAACAGAAAACCACGTGTCCCTCATAGCTTTATACCACCCTCTAATGGGCTTTGTGATGCTTATGGGATTCGTAGTCCTGTTAAAAATGTATCCGTAATGGATTCTGCTCGTCCACATATTCAAAGTTAAAAGACTCCCAATGGAGCCCTTCAGTGCATGAGGCTTGTGTAATCCATGCAAACCTGCCTCACTGTATCCGATTCGAGAATCCAAACCCACAGTCCACACATTCCATCATAGGGGGTGCTACCTCTCCGACCTGGGCTGGCCGGTATAAATTCGTCCAAACTTGCCACCATTTAGAGGTGCACAAAGGCAGGCGGACCCAAATATGCAAAGAGTCCTTTATTCAGCAACACAAGCGGCGCACTGAAACATTTCCTTTTGATGTCCCAACGCGTTTCGGAGCCCTTGCTCCTTGCTCACGGGAATGCACCAGCAGCAACAGAAAACCACGTGTCCCTCATAGCTTTATACCGCCCTCTAATGGGCTTTGTGATGCTTATGGGATTCGTAGTCCTGTTAAAAATGTATCCGTAATGGATTCTGCTCGTCCACATATTCAAAGTTAAAAGACTCCCAATGGAGCCCTTCAGTGCATGAGGCTTGTGTAATCCATGCAAACCTGCCTCACTGTATCCGATTCGAGAATCCGAACCCACAGTCCACACATTCCATCATAGGGGGTGCTACCTCTCCGACCTGGGCTGGCCGGTATAAATTCGTCCAAACTTGCCACCATTTAGAGGTGCACAAAGGCAGGCGGACCCAAATATGCAAAGAGTCCTTTATTCAGCAACACAAGCGGCGCACTGAAACATTTCCTTTTGATGTCCCAATGCGTTTCGGAGCCCTTGCTCCTTGCTCACGGGAATGCGCCAGCAGCAACAGAAAACCACGTGTCCCTCATAGCTTTATACCGCCCTCTAATGGGCTTTGTGATGCTTATGGGATTCGTAGTCCTGTTAAAAATGTATCCGTAATGGATTCTGCTCGTCCACATATTCAAAGTTAAAAGACTCCCAATGGAGCCCTTCAGTGCATGAGGCTTGTGTAATCCATGCAAACCTGCCTCACTGTATCCGATTCGAGAATCCGAACCCACAGTCCACACATTCCATCATAGGGGGTTCTACCTCTCCGACCTGGGCTGGCCGGTATAAATTCGTCCAAACTTGCCACCATTTAGAGGTGCACAAAGGCAGGCGGAGCCAAATATGCAAAGAGTCCTTTATTCAGCAACACAAGCGGCGCACTGAAACATTTCCTTTTGATGTCCCAACGCGTTTCGGAGCCCTTGCTCCTTGCTCACGGGAATGCGCCAGCAGCAACAGAAAACCACGTGTCCCTCATAGCTTTATACCGCCCTCTAATGGGCTTTGTGATGCTTATGGGATTCGTAGTCCTGTTAAAAATGTATCCGTAATGGATTCTGCTCGTCCACATATTCAAAGTTAAAAGACTCCCAATGGAGCCCTTCAGTGCATGAGGCTTGTGTAATCCATGCAAACCTGCCTCACAGTATCCGATTCGAGAATCCGAACCCACAGTCCACACAATCCATCATAGGGGGTGCTAGCTCTCCGACCTGGGCTGGCCGGTATAAATTCGTCCAAACTTGCCACCATTTAGAGGTGCACAAAGGCAGGCGGACCCAAATATGCAAAGAGTCCTATATAGCTAAGAGGGACACGTGGTTTTCTGTTGCTGCTGGCACATTCCCGTGAGCAAGGAGCAAGGGCTCCGAAACGCGTTGGGACATCAAAAGGAAATGTTTCAGTGCGCCGCTTGTGTTGCTGAATAAAGGACTCTTTGCATATTTGGGTCCGCCTGCCTTTGTGCACCTCTAAATGGTGGCAAGTTTGGACGAATTTATACCGGCCAGCCCAGGTCGGAGAGGTAGCACCCCCTATGATGGAATGTGTAGACTGTGGGTTCGGATTCTCGAATCGGATACAGTGAGGCAGGTTTGCATGGATTACACAAGCCTCATGCACTGAAGGGCTCCATTGGGAGTCTTTTAACTTTGAATATGTGGACGAGCAGAATCCATTACGGATACATTTTTAACAGGACTACGAATCCCATAAGCATCACAAAGCCCATTAGAGGGCGGTATAAAGCTATGAGGGACACGTGGTTTTCTGTTGCTGCTGGCGCATTCCCGTGAGCAAGGAGCAAGGGCTCCGAAACGAGTTGGGACATCAAAAGGAAATGTTTCAGTGCGCCGCTTGTGTTGCTGAATAAAGGACTCTTTGCATATTTGGGTCCGCCTGCCTTTGTGCACCTCTAAATGGTGGCAAGTTTGGACGAATTTATACCGGCCAGCCCAGGTCGGAGAGGTAGCACCCCCTATGATGGAATGTGTGGACTATGGGTTCGGATTCTCGAATCGGATACAGTGAGGCAGGTTTGCATGGATTACACAAGCCTCATGCACTGAAGGGCTCCATTGGGAGTCTTTTAACTTTGAATATGTGGACGAGCAGAATCCATTACGGATACATTTTTAACAGGACTACGAATCCCATAAGCATCACAAAGCCCATTAGAGGGCGGTATAAAGCTATGAGGGACACGTGGTTTTCTGTTGCTGCTGGCGCATTCCCGTGAGCAAGGAGCAAGGGCTCCGAAACGCGTTGGGACATCAAAAGGAAATGTTTCAGTGCGCCGCTTGTGTTGCTGAATAAAGGACTCTTTGCATATTTGGGTCCGCCTGCCTTTGTGCACCTCTAAATGGTGGCAAGTTTGGACGAATTTATACCGGCCAGCCCAGGTCGGAGAGGTAGCACCCCCTATGATGGAATGTGTGGACTGTGGGTTTGGATTCTCGAATCGGATACAGTGAGGCAGGTTTGCATGGATTACACAAGCCTCATGCACTGAAGGGCTCCATTGGGAGTCTTTTAACTTTGAATATGTGGACGAGCAGAATCCATTACGGATACATTTTTAACAGGACTACGAATCCCATAAGCATCACAAAGCCCATTAGAGGGCGGTATAAAGCTATGAGGGACACGTGGTTTTCTGTTGCTGCTGGCGCATTCCCGTGAGCAAGGAGCAAGGGCTCCGAAACGCGTTGGGACATCAAAAGGAAATGTTTCAGTGCGCCGCTTGTGTCGCTGAATAAAGGACTCTTTGCATATTTGGGTCCGCCTGCCTTTGTGCACCTCTAAATGGTGGCAAGTTTGGACGAATTTATACCGACCAGCCCAGGTCGGAGAGGTAGCACCCCCTATGATGGAATGTGTGGACTGTGGGTTTGGATTCTCGAATCGGATACAGTGAGGCAGGTTTGCATGGATTACACAAGCCTCATGCACTGAAGGGCTCCATTGGGAGTCTTTTAACTTTGAATATGTGGACGAGCAGAATCCATTACGGATACATTTTTAACAGGACTACGAATCCCATAAGCATCACAAAGCCCATTAGAGGGCGGTATAAAGCTATGAGGGACACGTGGTTTTCTGTTGCTGCTGGCGCATTCCCGTGAGCAAGGAGCAAGGGCTCCGAAACGCGTTGGGACATCAAAAGGAAATGTTTCAGTGCGCCGCTTGTGTCGCTGAATAAAGGACTCTTTGCATATTTGGGTCCGCCTGCCTTTGTGCACCTCTAAATGGTGGCAAGTTTGGACGAATTTATACCGGCCAGCCCAGGTCGGAGAGGTAGCACCCCCTATGATGGATTGTGTGGACTGTGGGTTTGGATTCTCGAATCGGATACAGTGAGGCAGGTTTGCATGGATTACACAAGCCTCATGCACTGAAGGGCTCCATTGGGAGTCTTTTAACTTTGAATATGTGGACGAGCAGAATCCATTACGGATACATTTTTAACAGGACTACGAATCCCATAAGCATCACAAAGCCCATTAGAGGGCGGTATAAAGCTATGAGGGACACGTGGTTTTCTGTTGCTGCTGGCGCATTCCCGTGAGCAAGGAGCAAGGGCTCCGAAACGCGTTGGGACATCAAAAGGAAATGTTTCAGTGCGCCGCTTGTGTTGCTGAATAAAGGACTCTTTGCATATTTGGGTCCGCCTGCCTTTGTGCACCTCTAAATGGTGGCAAGTTTGGACGAATATACATATATATATATATATACATATATATATATATATATATATATATATATATATATATATATATATATATATATATATATATATATATATATATATATATATATATATATATATATATATATATATATATATATATATATATATATATATATATATATATATACAGGTTAAGAGAAATCAAGGCAGAACCAACTGCTGGAACTACCTAGTGGTATTGGCCATGTATTTCTATACAGGCCAGTTTAGTGTTAAAATATCCAAGTAAACATCGAAGCATGAGCACGGGGCCCTGAAAAGCAAGGAGCCCGGTGAGTAATTCTCCCTCTTACAGATCTGAGATTACTTACCAGCAGACCCCTTACAATTCTATATGACCTCAGCTGTATGAGCCTACTCCCAGAAGCGGCCCAAGTGTGGTAAGACTTCCATGGCACAGATCTCCTTCCACTCCCATGCCAGAGCACATTATTCACAATGCACCAGTCAGAACACATTGCTAATTTCAGTAATGCCTTAGCATGCACAGGTTACCGGATTACATCATGGACAGGTATGCCTTAATTGCCTGTTTCCATCACAAAAGCACTCATTATGAGTTTCCACGTGATTTCATTTCACACACACTGTCATTTTCCATAAAGTCTCATTGTGCACACTTAATATCTCAGAATGCAGGCATTGCCAAATTTCATAATTACAAAGCGCACACAGATCACTAATTTCCCCCCTTTTTTTTTTTTTTTTTTTTAATTTATTGTCCAGGTACCAAAAACAATATACATTTACATTTTACATTTTACAATCCCATTCGAATAATTTATACCAAATGAATAATATAGTTCTGTAATTAACATACTTGGGTCCTATTAACTGAGCAAAGTGTTACAGGTTAGAATCCCTCCATCTTTTTAATGGAGCCCACAAATTCTGTCCCTCTTCTCTTCTTTTCCTACCCCAATGAACAAAAAGGGAAGATTCAATATTATGTATACCCAACAGTCTTGCCAACCACATATGAAACACCGGCGCTTGTGTGTCTTTCCAGCCCGCGGAGATAAGAATCCGAAGAACCGAAACAGCAATAAAAACAAGGGCTTCTGCTTCTTTATTCAGCCCCAACTTACTGTCCGTTCCCATTATCATAAGAGTAGGGGATAAATTAATCTTAACTCCTAACAACATCTCCAAAAATTTCTCAATTTCCCCACAAATTACTTTTAGTTTCTCACATTGCTGAAACATATGTACTAAATTTGCTGGTCCTTCCTGACATCTAGGACAGTTATCATTCTCCCTTTTACCCCAAATAAACAATTTAGCTGGCGTAAAATACAAATTAAACAAGGTTTTATATTGTTGGGCTTTCAAATTTGTTGATCGAAACAACCTCATAGCTAACTGAAGTGCTCTGTCAATATCAACATCCGGGTCTCCCAATCTCGATACCCAGGCAGCTTCCATTTTTTCCAAATCATCGGGGATCTCTGACAATAGAAATCTATATACTAATTTAATCTTATTACCTCCTTTTAATAAGTAATCCATCACTTTAATTCTGTTCCCTATAATGATCCTTGATCTTAGAGCCATTATAATACTATGAATTTGGACAAACTTGAACCCTTGATTCCCTGGAATATTGTATTTTTGCTGGATATTCTTGAATTCCATCAAGACCTCCCCTTCAAAAATATCACTTACAGTTTGAATTCCATGATGTTCCCATAGTCTCCCCATACTATCCCCACTCAATTGCGGGAAAACCTTAGAATTCCACAATGGTGTATATCCATTAACTTTTGGTATTGATAGTAATTTTCGAACTTGTTTCCATACTTGCCAAATGCCTTCAAGCGACTTGTATCTCATTTTTTTGAAATATCTTCTCTCAGTTTTCCGTAGCAGAAGCCCCAATGCTTCTCTGCCTAGCATAAGTACATAAATAGAGGGGGGATATTGAATGCCAAATGATGATTCCAAAAGGTTAGTGGCAGGATCGAATAGGATTGCCATCTTAGTCAGCAAACACGCCCAATAGTACAATCTAATATTCGGCATTGCTAATCCCCCTTTTTCCCGTGGAAGGGACAAATACTTCATTGATCGTCTGATTTTACCGTATTGCCAGATAAAATTCATGAAAGTTGCTTCTATTGACCCTAATAAACTCTCATCTATCGCAAATGGAATAGCACGAAAAAGATATAAAATCTTAGGGAACATAGTCATTTTCACCACATTAACTCTCCCTATTATAGACAGATGTAGGGTATCTATTCTTTTAAGGTCTGCCGTTATTGATTTCAACAAAGGGGCAAAATTTTCTTTTATGATCATATCTATAGCTGAGCTAACCATAACCCCTAAATAAACAGCTGACTCAGTATATCTTATATCCTCTTTTTGAATATTAGCTGTACAAATTATCTGAGTCTTATCCTCATTCAAGCGATAGCCGGATGAGCGGCCAAATTCCTCAGCTATCTCTTTCAGAGCTACTAATGCCCTATTCGGCTCAGATGTAATTATCGCCAGATCGTCCGCATAAGCCAATAATTTGGTCTCCATCTGATTACAGACTATTGGTTTAATATCATTGCAAGCCATAATTCTACATATCAAAGGATCTATATATAACGCAAAAAGAATAGGTGAGCAGGGGCACCCCTGACGCGTCCCCCTGGAGATATGAATTGATTCTGAGCTTTCACCCATTAGCTGGATTTTAGCCTCAGGATCACAATACATGGCCCTAATAGCTTTAATTATATTAGGGCCGAAGCCCCTTTGGTCCAATATCCCCCATAAATACTTCCACGCAACACGGTCAAAGGCCTTTTCTGCGTCGAGAAGGATCATGGCCATCCTTCCCCCCAAGTCAACCTGCACATCGAACAGAGTGATCGCTCGCCTAATATGATCAGTTGTTCCTCTGCCTGGAATAAATCCGTGCTGCCACGGGGAGACAAGACCGCCAATAATCCTTCCCAGCCTTTTAGCCAAAATCTTAGCATAGATCTTATTGTCCGCATTAATGAGGGATATTGGCCGATAGGATCCAGGGTGCTCTTTAGGTTTTCCTTTTTTATGGAAGACAATAATATTTGTCTCATGCCAGGACTCCGGTATCACTCCCGTACACATTATCCCGTTAAATAGATCCAACAATATCAAAGCAATTTCCTTCTGAATGCATTTATAAACTTCTAGCGGGATACTGTCCGGTCCTGACGCCTTTCCGGTTGCCATCTCCTGTAATGCCTCCAATACCTCATCCATTTCCAGATCCTTGTCTAGCTCTCCTTTATCGTTCATGCTTACCAGAGGCCCACTATCTACAAACTCGTGACTGCCGGTCTCTGAATCACTCTCTTCCTTATACAGTGTCTGATAAAAGTTTCTAAAAACTTTTAATATATCACTTGGTTCAGAATAATTCTGATTGCCTTCACATATGTTTGAAATAGTATTTTTAGTTTTCCCTTGTCTGATCCGAAGTGCCAATAATCTACCTGCCTGTTCGCCAGTCTCATATAATTTACCTCTATGGGTCTGATATTCACCTGCAGCTTTCTGGGCTACCTGCTTATGAAGTTCTGCTTGAATAATGGAGATCCTCTGTCTAGTCCCCACTCCATCTTTTCCCTGGCCAATTTCCCTCATATGCTGTTCTTCTGCTTCTGTTATCTGATTAATTAATCTTAGGTTCTCTGTCCGATCTACTTTCCTACGGTTAGCAGAGTAACTAATTGTTTCGCCCCTCAGTGCTGCCTTAAATGCGTCCCAAACATTATTTCTGGATGCGCTAAAACGATTAGCATCAAAGTAATCCTGCGTCCATTTTCTTAGGTGTTCAACATAGCTACTATCCGCTAACAATCTCCTTTCAAAGGTCCATCTTGAGGATTTTTTTTTAAAAGCCTCACATTCATATTCCAAAATCAGGGGGCTATGATCAGACATAGTTTTGGGTAATTTATTAATATTAACTTTATTCAATTCTGTTGCTGATACCAGAAAATAATCCAGTTTTGAATATTTCTTAAAAGGACACGAGAAATAAGTAAAGCCCGGATTATTGGGCTCCTTATTTCCCCATACATCTACCAGCCCATATGATTTAACCAAGGAACTAATAGCTCGAAATACCCTAGGTTTTCGCCCTAGATAAGGGCCTTTATTTATGAAATCAATATGAATATTAAGGTCACCACATACTATAACTGGGCCAGACCAGTTTGCCAATTCTACTTCCAAAAAATCAAATATTTCAGGATCATCCTGGTTAGACCCATAGATCACACAGATTGTGCACCCAATTTCCAACTCTACCAATGCCCATCTCCCAGTTATATCGGCCCTTTGACGTTTTGCCCCACCCAACGTTGATTTGGCTAAAATTGCCACACCTCTTAAAATAGACGTCTGTGATGAACAGGTCAGCAGATCAAAACCTTTAATATTTATCAAATGTTTTTTTTCCCAAGGTAGATGCGTCTCCTGTAAACACAAGACATCTATAGAGTTTAACCTAACGAAGTGCCCTAATCTCTGCCTTTTCCTCCAATCATTTAAACCACCTATATTGACTGTGCATATCTTAAGTTTCCCCATTGCTATCTTTTACATCTTACTTTGACTTCACCAAAATTCAGAACCCAAACCGTTATAGAAATACAAAAAATATCGCTCCTGAAAATGGCACCTGGACTTATTATTTTTTTTTTTTTTAGGTTTTTCCAGCTCCTTACCCTTCCCCCCAACCAACCCCAACCCCAACCCTCTCTCCCCACCCCCCCCACCACCACCTCGACCCCCTCTCCTCCCCTTACCCCTACCTCCATTCCCCAGGAGGCGCTCAGACCGAGGTCTGTGCATGTGATGTGAACAGCATTAGTGAGCTGGGTGGCACTTAAACCAATCGTCAAATATATTCATACCATACCAGTACCCCCCCTCACAACTAGTAGATCCGAAGAGCTGCAATAATACCCCTGAGATAAAATATTCAGCCTTTTGGATTACCCAGAGTGTCCAAGAATTCTTTCGCCTTTATCTCGGATGAAAAATATCTTGTCTGTCCGTCATAAATCACTTTGAGCTGCGCTGGATTAATTAAATAGCACTGAGTATTTCTTTCTTGAAATGGCTTAATTAACTGCCTCAGTCTCCAACGTCTCTCTACCGTTGTATGGCAGAAGTCTGCACGGACAAAGAAAGAAACCTCCCCATTTGATCTTCTTGCTTCTGGTCTAGCTTTTTCCAAGATAGTCTGTCGCAGGAGAAAGTTCCCCAGGAATACTAAGATTGCTCGTGGTTTTACCTCGCCTCCTATTGTTGCTCGAATCTTAAACGGGGTGCGGTGTGCTCTTTGAATTTCAGATGACCAATTCCATTCTGATAGCTCCGGGAAGGTGGATTTAAATAGCTTAATTATATATGCTCTGGCGTCTCCAGCTTCCACTCCCTCGGGAACCCCCAGCACCCTGAGATTGTTCCTCCTCTGTCGGTTTTCAAATTCTTCGAGCTTCCACTGGATATCGCTGATTTGCGCATTCTGAGCCTCAACTTGAGTAGAGGTATGAGCCGTTTCTGCTTCCGTTTCAACAATTCTCTCCTCTAGGCTCGTCACCCTCTCCCCTATATTGGTAAATGCCTTGGAAAGCTTCCTTACCACCCCCTGCATCTTTCTCATAGCAGCTTGAGCCTTTCGACTGTCCTGAGAGGTTTCTTCCCTGTGCGCAAGGATAGCTTGATGTATGACCTCCAGCATTGTGGTATTTTCAACTGTTTCCGGAATAGGAGTGGCGGATGAATAGTCCCATTTTAAATTACCACTTCCCCGATCTTGAGCTTCTACCTTTGATTTAGATTTAGATTTTTTGGTAATTGTGGGTGGATCCAAATCACTCTCCTCCAAGTCAAGTTCGGCATTACTGTCCCCCGACATTGAGCTTTGTTCATCCTGAGACCACTCTGCCTCTTCGGAGACTGAAAAGAAGCAGTCACTATGCTCCTTTTCCTTATCCTGAGTAACCTTATCTCCAGGACCCACATCTGCAGCCGCCATTAGATTGCCATCCTCTCCAGGAGGAGTCAGCTGAGATAGCCCTAATTCAACACTTTCTCCCGTCGTTTTAGGTAATTCCTCCCTCATACCATTGTTTGCCACCAAGTTAGACCCTAGCAATGTATCCGGCAGAACAGTCATTCCAGAGTTGCTGCCTTCATTTTCATTCACAGGCAAAGGGGGAGGGGTAACTTTCACTACTTTTACAGAAATAGCCGTAATATTGCTTTGGGATAAAGTCTGGGTTGCTTCATTACCTTTACCCCCGTTTTCATCCCTTACGGGCTCCTCCGTAGCTGCTTCTACTGCAGTTTCACTCCTAGGCTCCTTTCCACGGGCAAACAGTTCTGCTATTGACGTGCCGCCTATTTGATTCTTGCTCGAGGCGCCGCCTTTCCCCCGACTCACCGGGTCAGCTACCGACATCCGACGAGAGACCATTGGATCCGCCGCACCTGCCTCCAATGCCTTTGAACCCGCAGCAACTCCCGTAGCAGTTCCACCTCGGGGCTTTCGTGCCGTGGCGGCCGCCTTAGTTCCTGCAGTGTTTGCTGCTAACTTCGGAGGCATACTTCGTCCAGTCCTCGTCCTCGTCCTTACTCCCAACAGGTAAGAGAGAAACCTCCAAATCGGGCGTCCCGTTATCTGTACTATAATCGAGGTGCTGGCCGTCCAGACTTTAAACCGCATCTCCGATCATGTATTCCTTAGCGGCTCGTACTCGGGTCTGTATGTTCACCTACACCATCCCGGCTCACTGATGCTGCTATCGACCTCTAAGCAGTCGCCATCTTGCCTTCGTTTCCACCACCCAGATCACTAATTTCCATAACTCTACACTTAACCCCTTCAGTGCCACGCCCTTTCCCCCTCCTGTGCCTGGCTTTGCACTAGTGGGTGGGGTTCATGACGAGATAGTCTCGTCATGGGCACAGCGCAACCGTGCTCCATGACAAGACTATCTCGTCATGGGCACTGAAGAGGTTAACACACAACATCAGTAACAAATGTGACCCACTATGTACATGTTTGTCCCCCCCACCACCACCTCAGCCCCTATCTGTGCCCAACAGTAGTCCTCAGTGGATGTGGCTACCAACGCATGAGAGGGAACGCTCAAAGTTTCTTCCAGGAGACACAGCTGCCGCCTATGACCTGCTACACTGTTCTGGGCGGAGTTCCAGGCCAAGGCAGCAGCAGCCTCCTATGTGCCCAGTGTGTGTGCTTCTGCATGAGGCACAGAAGAGCCGCCCCCTCCTCCAGCCACAATTGATGCCAGCTACTTACCAGCCAAATTTGTGCAATTAATGCCCAAACCTGACAATGCATCAAGTCTCTATTGGAAGGTGAACACATGTAAAGTACAAGCATTTGGAAAGCAATAGGTTTCGCATTTACGAGAGTTTGTGCATTTTGCACTGTAAATGACAATGGCTTAAATTATCACAAATGCAAGATGCATTGCATTGCAAATATTTTTTGTTGTTTACAAGCGCCCAATGCCACGCTTTCACGTTAATAGAGGCCGCGCCCCCTTCTTTAGACGAGTCGCCTCTTAAGAACGGGACGCGGCCGCCATTAAAGTGAAAGAACGGCATGCGGTGCTTTTACAAAGAAAGCATTTGTTTGTCAATGTTGTAAAAGCACCCCATGCCGCGGTTTCACTTTGATGGCAGCCACGCCCCTTTCTTTAGAAGCATCTCGTCTAAAGAAAGTGGCACAGCCTCTATTAATGTGAAAGCACGGCATGGGGCAATTGTAAACAACAACAACAAAAAGTAAATAAATAGTAAAAAAATAAATAAACCAAAGCAAACACAAGGAGAATATGGATGGAGTGCTGAAACTTTTCAGACACTCACCCCCAGTCACAGATCTGGGTTGAATCCATCATCATTCTTTAGCTCACTTCGCCACCCCAGTTCAGACTCAGCCATATGCAAATCAGCCATGACCCTGTTCCTCATGGGAACAGTCCAGCCCAAACTGCCAAGCCAGGTCTTCCCTGGACCAGAAACAAGCATCCTGGGACAGGTTTGGGGGTAGAACCCCTCATCAGCCAGGCTAGCTTGAATCCGGTGGCAAAGTGAGCCCCGGACCCACATCTGGGGATACCCGGCGAACCTTGGGCGAGAAAGCAAAAAACACAGATGATGGACGGAATGCAGAGCAAATCAAACATTCACCCCCAGTCAAGAGATTATACTTAGAGCCTCCCAAGCAAGCACTGAGTCTTGAACCTTGGACTCACAGTCTCCCAAGCAAACACTAAGACAAGCACCTTGGACATAGAGCTCCCCCCAAACAATGAGTCGAAAAGAAGGGAGGAAGCTGCTAAATGAATGATGACGAATGATGCCCGCGATTTGGTATGTGTACGGCAGTGGATTGGGTAAACATCAAAATGCTCAAGAATAAATACAGATAGCAGAATAAAGAGATAGTTTTATAAGGATCAGGAACTGCCAAACTACAAACCTCAAACTGATTCAGACATGGCATTCTCAATCGGGTGTGCAAAATAAAGGCTTGCTTTAAAACCCTTCCCTTCTGACTGAAGTTTTATCATTGACATATGGGTTTCGGAGTTTTGAAAGCTATGTTGGGGGTAATATGTCACAACAGGAAGGTCTGTTTCATATAAAAGAGTCAATTCTGTCTTTCCTCCTGTAACAATTGACTATCTATTTGAGTTCCTGACTTTTTTAGACCATTTGCAGAAAATGATAAAGAACAGACCTGTCCAACTCAGTAAGGAAACCAATTGCATTTTTTGGCAAGATGGTAGTGGTGCATTATTCTAAGATGCTCAGTTAAACTTAATGTTAATCAGTACGTGAATAGGAATGCTGGGAGCAGTGGAAGCAACCGGGTTGTTCGAGGATTATAGCGTGCTCATTCATGATGCCAAAGCACGACTCCCATGAAAGTGGTTGGAAAAGTACATGCTATTACATTTATCTGACGCACAACATAAGTATGGCCTATTGAATACAGATAAAAACCTTCTTGTAGTTCAGTATTGTAGTGTCCTGATGCACACGTTCTAGTGTCTCAACAGGTACTAGTATACCAGCCACTCCATTGAGGGCTGGCCTTACACCCACCCCACGCCAATAAAAAATGTCTGAGCGCTCGTGCTGGGGACCAGTTCAAGTACCATACACCCCATGTCTGTCTCATCCTTTTACTAAGTTTCTGGGCCTAGCGCACACAACTTTACAATGGCGACAAGCGGGTCTGACCCCGCGTGTACGCTGCCAGCCGCTTTGCTGTGCCTAATGGGAGAAGTGTAGCCCAAGGCACCTTAGCAAGTATCTGACTCATGTGCAGCGATCCGAGCCAAAACTAGCTTTGCCCCCCTACCTGCAATTCCATGCCCTGCATGGCCTATAGTTCTTGAGAGACTGCAGCGGCGGGAAAGGAGTAGCTGCAGCACTGCTGTGAATACTCCCTGCACCTGCATGTCCAGCCCAGTGCTCATTGAGAGACTGCTACTTCAGGGAAAGGACAGCGCCACCTAACAGCTGCTTTAGTATACTGCACCTGATATACTGGGACTGGTGTGAAGCGGCTCCGACAGGTTTCCACAGCTTTATAACAAGACACGCCGCCCGGCATTAGGAACGAGCCAGCAACGCCCCCCGAGACAACAAAGAGCTTTCGAGCACATCATCACCGGTCTGAGTCAACGCGGGAGCAGCCACGCCTCCCTCCATGCAGGGGTAAGGGAGGACATTCCAGCACAAGCCAGGGTGGGCGCAAGAGACAATGCAGCACTGAGGAATATGCCACACCGAGGCCCGAGAAGACTGCCGTGAGCAGCGTGTGAAGGGCCCTTTACAACGAAAATAACCGGAGAGGCCACCACCTGACCAGTAACTACACTGACATCTCCAGGGCCAACAGCGCTACACAGTAGTAGCTCTCAGCACTACATAGACGTCCCAGATCCCCCACGAGTCCTGCAGCATCAGGAAAGCTGCTGGGGCCGATGAACAGCGCCACCTTACAGTAACCTACAGCAGCGCGCTAGGCCCCAGTAAGGTCTACGAAGTAAGTCGATCTCCAACAGCAGTAAAAAAAGCATGCAATAGGTCTCGCATTTACGAGAGTTTGAGCTATTGGCATTGTAAATGACAATACCTTTGATTTATGTTTTTAAAACAAAAACACAAATAAAAGGCATTGTTATTTGCAATGTCAATAGCTTGAACTATCGCAAATGTCAGACCTATTGCATTGCAAATGCATTAGGAGAGAGCTGTCCTGCTTTTTCCTGCCAGAAAGAGCAGGCAGGACAAAGCTTTTTGAGAAAATAGTGCTCAGAGGCTGTAATTAAAGCCTACAGAGCTACAACACACGTAGAAGGGGGTGCCCTCATAGGAGGTTACAAAATGGGAAAAGGTGGTACTAAGGTGGGACTACTAAGCCTATTGGCTGATGAAAAGCCACAGTTTACGATGGACAATGACACACGCCAATGAAAAAACTGGGCAGGAAGTGGGCGGAGCTTCATGTCCATACCTTAATACAGCATGCCTCGCAGAGCAGCGCATGCGCTGCACAGGCTTAACCTAAAAAAATGCTAAAATGGGGTCAATTAAGACTTTAAGTTTGTTCCTCAACTGGCTTAAGTAATAAGAGCTTGCACAGTGGCGTAGCAACAGATCCCGCAGTGTAGATGTGCTCCAGGGGGCCCCCTCCTGTACTGAGCACAGGGGGCAGACACCTGGCCTGAGAGCTCCTCATTGGGTCCAGAGCGTTGGGAAGGCCTCTATGCACTTTGTAGGGGGTTCCCCTCAAGTTATATTATGCCATTGAGCGCGCATGAAATAGTCCAATTCTGTCCTTGTGTGCCAAGTGTGTCTAACCCTCACATGGGATGTTAGGGGTGTATTCATTCTTTCAAATTCTAAAGCACCTTTCTTCATTTTTCATTCATCCTTTCTTCAGTCCTTCCATTTTTCGCTGGTGTTTCTAGTTGAGCAAATAGCTGGGTTGTGGTTTTGATTTATTTCTTCCTCTCATCCCACAATACCTCGGTTTTGGACACTGACTGTCCTGCCCCTTCTGCAGTGCTGTCGATAGGGGTCGCTGTGATGATGAATTAAAGGGTCATCAGAAGTCATACTGATGGCAGCCATTTTGATTTGAGAAGTCAGGAGATCAGGCGTGGGTTGAGGTGTCCCTTCCTGGGAATCCTTTGTGTAGGGTCGGTCAGTTAATTCAGTGGACCTGCAGGTTACAAGTTCGAGCCTGGCAGCATAATGCAGAAGTCAAGACAATGGTTGAACTAAGCTGGCGAATAATAACTTTCAATTTCAGTGTAGGTAGAAAATCCCGTTTGTGGCATTTTAAATAATAATTGTAAAGTCACTAAAAGCCTCGGGCGGGTTATGGGTGTACGGCAAGCTATATGTAGGATAAATCGCGGCTATCGCGCACATTATCAGGTCTAACGGTGTCCAGAGTGTGGAAGAGCTGCGAAAAGGTTTTCCTTGAATGCATGTAAAGGACCCGGTGTTGTCGTATGCTGGTATAACACTACTAAGAAGTTAAAAGAGGCATGCTTCAATCCAGAAAGTCGCCTCTTGCCCATACATCTATCTAAAATAGTCCAGGGTAGTCCTTTTATTTAATATTGAAATAGTCTGGTACTCTTGGCTTGGAATTGTTCAGTTTATAGACCTATAAGGCGTGAAAACATCCTTCTTAGAAACCAATAATCTGCAGCTGCTAATATTTCATCTCTAAAGCTCGTGCATTCATTTTTCCTACATATACAGTGTATCAATTGGAGTAAATAAACTGCGCCTGACGTGGGAGCAGAAACATCGGAAGTCGGTCACAAGTTGGATATTTTAAACTGTGCTTCAACATATTTCCGCTCCAGTCTCAGTACGAACTAAAGACCTGCGTGCATGTGGTGCTGAATGCACGCACAGCTTGGCATCTATGATGCATTTCAGACAACCAATACATTAATTTTATGGGTAAAGCGGAAGAATTCAAAAATAACTACACGCCTTAAACGCACGGTGGAAATCTATGAAGCCGGTTCAATAGTGAACATAATTCGATATGTTACGTGACCAGTAATTCGACTCAAACTCCCCGGGAGGTCACTGACCGAGATAAACACGCGTTTTAAAAACCCTATCCGTGCACGACCGACGTCCCTGTGAAGGTTAGTCCTTATAGGTATCGCTCGCCCCTTGTCACACAGTAGACACAGGTCGTACGAAATCCGATGGCAGCACGTGAAGTTTAAATCACGTCACGTCTAGCTCCAGATTAAGCCGCATCCGTGAGGTGCATGTAGTCAGTTCACAGATACCCTTGGGCAGAGTGAAAGGCAGGGCAGGGAATAACATCAGGATAGTTGTGCGCGCGCGATGGGAGTGTGTGAGTGCGAGAGGAGATGCAATGCCGGCGCGCACATGTACTGAAAAGTAAATCAAGCGCGCGGTGGGAGCGTGTGAGGAGACATCATGGGCGCGCACATCGCCTGTCCGTGCGCGCACATGGTTTGTCTCCCTTCGCGCTCCAAACCGACGACAATAGAGTCTCGCCAAGGCGAAGCAGCGCATTCGCTGCGTTCACTAGGCGAGACCTAAAAAGCACACACTGTGAGTGAGAGGCCCTGATGCACCCACCCACACTGCCCACTGCAGTAGCATCTTGCGGCGAAGAATGATCCTGGCAGGAGGTTCCAGGCTCACACTTCAAACCGGAACAGCCGACACCAGTGGGTCCAATGCCCAGTAAAGTACCTTCACAGTAAAGACTGTTTAATGCTTTAGCAGAAAACCTGAACTGTGGCCACGTTTTCCCCCTGCACAGATTCACCAGTGGTGGGCAGTGACCAGCACTACTCCCCATCTAGCTGTACAAGAGACAGGCTGAGAGTGCATGGTACGCCCCCTGGTGGAGAACAGCTACCACAGGACAAACTGACTATTTTTCTCATGAAAAAGGCAGGAGAACATAGACATTCCTGGTGGCAAGAGCTACCACTGCCAGAGAGTAGAGCAGGCACACAAAGAGCCAGCTGAGGGAACCCTTAGAAAATGACACTCATAGAAAGGGCCTGGTTGCCTACCAGGTGCCTGAAAGAAAGATGCTGCCGCTGGTGCCATGAGGAGGAAGAATGGCACTGCTCCCCACCACAAGACAAATAAGGAGCTGTCTGCCATTTGCCCCACCACACACACCCAGCATCACCAGCGCTCCCCAGAGACAAGAGGGGAGGAAAGGCCTAGCATTACCTGAATGTAAGAAGGACAGCATCTACATCCGAACTGTACTAGCACTGCCCCGCAGTGGGTCAAAGACTATTCAGGGACTGCCCCCACAGTGCCTTAAGACTGAGTTGCCCATTGGCCCATTACAGGTATGAGGGGAGTCACACATTCCCCAGTGGCAGGCTGCCATCACCACAAAAGAAAGGAGACCCTCACCTCCCACAACGATCCTGAGTTGCACCCGGAATACCTTGTCACAGAGAAGAAATGTATGGAAGAGGCTGCTGACCGGATAATCTGTCAAAGCACACCTACCTCCACTGCTGTACACGAAATGGCTGGTGCACATGCAAGAAGACGCACTGTTGTACAGACAGGACTGGACTGGCAAGTGGTCCGAGACAGGAGAAGTTGCACAGTCCAACGAACGCAATGGCACTGGCAGAAGTTCCCATTGAGGAGAACAGACGACATGTGACAGGACACCACACTGCACGCAAGAACCGAGGAAGAAGGAGAAGTGTGTGACCAGACCAGTCACACTGGAGGAGTGTGTGACCAGACCTGTCACACTGGAGAAGAGCATGTGACTGACCTGAAAGACTGGATGACCACAGATGAGCAAGAGCACAAGATCACAGGGTGAAGAGACCAAGGACTCATGCCACTACCAGAGAGTGCCCCCGCAGACACAAGCCAGACACAAGCCAGCAACGAGGTGGAACGATGTCCCTGGTGACAGCACAGCAGGAGAACCCAACGTAAGCTGCCTGCACTGCAAACTGCGTCTCTACCCCATGCTTCCCAGTGCAACTGTCAGTTCCCAAGCTACTTGAGATAGATGGCATCCCTGCTCGCAACTGCACATTCCAAGGGAGAAGAGTAGTACCAGCGGACTTCGAGCTACATGGCTGTGAAGTCCCTCAAGTCACTGTTACTCCATGCAAATCATTGCCACCAGTCGTCCAGGTCATTAAATGGCAACCACACCATCATTGCCATATGCATCACCCAATCCAATGAAGGAGCAACTCATTGCCAGGGTGGAGCCTTACACCTGCAAAACACCAAGAGTCTGAGGCTCCCCTGGCAACGTGAGAGACCAAGTGTCCAGGGACTATCTGAGAGCCCACCACACCTGGGTCCTGTTGGCAAGCACACCGACCACAAATCATCCACCCTTGTGGTTTGCACGAATGACTCAGTTGTGATTCTGTCAGCCATCCTGCAGTGGCCCCCAGACAGCCCATGGCAACCGAGCAAAAAGGGCCTCCAGGACATTCCTGTACGAATGTATCCTAGTATGAGAGATGGTCTGGAAGCTGCTCCACCGACAGGTACTGGATGGCACCAGGGCTTTAGCGGAAGACATCTCAAGCATTGTTGTCGCTATCCTAGTCCGGACAAGACGTGCCTTCACAAAGTCAGGACACCGACTGGAGAAAGCTCCACAGCAGGACTCCACTGACGCTCCTGATGCACCAAATGTGAACTCTTGACACCAACCACCTCACAGCGAGAGCACGCAGGTCTGACCATCAGTGCGTGTGTGGACACTGACCCAACTGACATGCAGTCAACGGATCTGAACTAACTCTAGTCTAGACAGTAATCGTGCCCAGTGTTAGCTGGTTAAATTATGGACGTGTGCGGAGATGCCTGCGTGCTCCCAGCTGCACCTGCCCACCGCTGTCCTGCCTCTTGAGGCTGAGTGTTGTTTTAGTTGTTTTTAATTCATTTCCACAAGTTGGACTTAGTTATGTTTTTCCCAAAAAGTTTGGGAGGAATGTAGTACCCTGCTGAACACCTTCTAGTGTCTCAACAGGCACTAGTTTACCAACCACTCCCTTGAGAGCTGGACCTGCACCCACCCCACACCCATCCAACACAGGTGCACCGGTCAGGTGACCCTGCCAATAAAAAGGTCAGGTCGCACGTGCTCGGGGGCCAGTTCTAGTACCACACACCCCGTGTTTTTCTCATCCTTTTACTAATTATGTGGGTCTAGAGCCCACGACCTTACAGGTAGTATAATCATTTAAAAAATGTTTTATTGTAAACTGGTAACTTCTGTATTATCAGCGTGTGAATAGAGCATGTCTGCCATGTGCATGGCGTCACTAGCGCCCTGGGAAGCCCGCGTCTCACTGACTCGTTGGCAGCACGCCCCTGGGAAAGCAAGGGTGCCTAAAATAGATTTTATAGGGTATTCCATAGCCTTTGAATTCTTCTTTCCTCCACAGAAAGCGCTGCACACGCTGTCCGTGGAAGTCCATTAAAGTAAACGGCCCGCGCTAAGTTCAGGTCGTCTGTCTTCTCTTACATGCGCGCCTTTTGTTATTGCCCTTTTCCAGCGCTTATCCAAACAGCCGGGACAGCTTGTTTACTGGGCGCTCGGCAGACGCCTAACTATACAGCGCGCGGCGATGACAGAATCACAGGGTGTTTGTAGCTCCAGTAAGCACTTGGAGATGTCACAGAGGAGGCTGCCGCGCCTGAGCGCTCTTAATTGAAGTCGTGTTTGCTTTTAGTCTGTGTGCATTCACTCCCGGAACTGTAGCCGCTCTGTTTCATAAATAAAGCAGTCCCCGTCTTCCAGCGGCGGTCCCTGTTGATGTGCTGGGACAAAGCACTTTAACCAATCAGAAAGGTCTCTATCCCACATCCGGAACTATGAACCCCGTGTATGAAGGTCCGTTCCATAACCTCCGTGTGCAATTTCCACAATTGACTGGCCTGCAAAGGCGCAAGGATGGCGGCCTGCAAGGGACAGCACACCACCATCCGTAAAGGATTCCCAAATGGATTTTTTTTTAAACTAAACAATGTATTTTTAAAATAAAGAATGTTGCCCACATCAGTCGGCACTTCATCCCCTGAATTATTTCATTGTCTGTTTCCCATCATCACTACGGCCTTTAAGACGCCAGAAACGTTGAAAGTTTTCCACCACAAACGCAGTTGCAGACCACTGATGTACATTCTTGCACATGGCACTTAGGAGGGGAAGCCCCTTTCGCATTCCCAGCTGATTGCAATTCATACTGATTTGCCAAACAACTTTTCCAAGTGGGAAAGACTTTTTCGAATCAAAAGGGGGTTTAGTACCCAGTTCAACACAATTTTAAACTGCAAATCACGATTATTCGAATCATGGGGTTTGCGGTTGCTGGTTTAGTAGCGGCCGGCACCTATATATATGTTTATGGTTGGAAATGCGCTTGCACTTGTTCTTTTCTCTCCTGCAGATGGGTTTCTATAGGTGCTCAGTAACTCTGTGTGACTGACTGTTTCAGCTGCGCCCGCGCCTAGGTTAAAGTCCAGGCGAATGTTTATGCCCATGGAATTCAGAAGAAGCAAGTACGTATTCTGCACTTTGTGAATTCACTAATTTGATTAGCTTTTTCAGATTGGCTCAGAAGTGAAAATATATATAAATAATTCTTTTTATTCACGTTTTTCCACAAAACATTATTAAAGTGAATATAAAGTACACCCTGGGAAAATGCCTTCACTGTGTGATGTACATCTCTGGTGCCGGTATTCACATATATAGAAATACTCTTCAATTTCTGTTGATTGGTCTGATTAATTGATTGTAATCTGTGGTGTTAGAAAGTAATAAAGACAACAATTGATATAACACAACAAAACTGACTGTAAGCGCAAGAATAATAGGCGTTACCAGACCCAAAATCAATGTTTATTTCCAGTACAAAGACATGTAAAGCTAGTACATAAGTATTCATTTTTAATCTAATGTGACAATAGTATAAAACATCGTTTCGAATTCATAAAAAAAATATTGAATGTATCGACATGAAACTATGCTATAACATATTTACATAGTAACATTTATGAAATAGTATAGAGGTGTGCAGGACCAATCCTTAAAACACACAATACAGGGTTGCACTGAGTCAATTACAGTGAAATATACAGGAATATTTAACATCTCTACATGTAATGCACAATCTTCAAGGTAATATTCATTTCAGTTCTGGCATTTAGCGGGGCTCTGACACGCATTCCTTCGACACCTGGCAACTGCATAAAGATATCTGCCCGGTGGCTGGTACAGATCCATGGTGGCATTATTAATCAATGCAGTCATGAACCATAGTACCATCTCCTCAAATTGGTTTGCATTCAAACACTGGACTTGTGAGATAGTTTTCTTATCTTTCTCACGCATTATTTTTTAATCAGTATCACATACTTGTATATCTAAACTTTTATTGCACTGACTAATGGTAAATTATCCATTCTAAACTTAAAATATGGGATTTTCCCATCAAACCTTGGAAGCAAGGAGGGCTTACTGGGATCAGAGCTTCTGACCTTCAGATTGCTGCAAGTATTCGTGATAAGCATTAACTAATTGAGCCATATTGCTGTTAAAGACACAACACAGCTCTTCCAGCTTTGCAGATCTAATGCTTCTCCTTTGAAACTAAACTTCACAAATGCTGACCACGCACTGATCTCTTCTTATCTAGACAGATGAAATGCCCTATTGACCCGCATCCCATCTGCCCAGCCCCATACCCCTGGAGATTGTATTTAGTGCTGTGCTTGAAGAAAAATCTTAAACATTTTGTCAGAAAAACCCCATTCAAACAGAACTCCACTGACTGCCTCTAACAGCTTGCACCATCTTCAAAATAAGCTGCCTCGTCTTCAAGTAAGTGACATCTTTCATCCTGCAGTTACGCTCACCAGTGAATTCTGCAACACCCAACAAAATAAAGGGCCTACAGGTAAGAATTGACTAAATGGTGCTATGAACCAAACATCTTCATTCAAAGCCAAGTAAAGATGATGTATCTCTTGAAAGCAACATCTTGTCCCACTGGACCAACCATGTTTAGATGTCACATTGGTACTGAATAGCCATCCTGCCCACTACATCCTCTACTGAAGGCACGTCGTTCATATACAGCCTGACTAACCTAACAATACCACCTTCTGAAAAAGATACCCTCACATGTTTTATCCATGAAGGTCAACCGTACCAACTCGCTTTATACTTATGTGCAAACTGTTCTCTGCCAAAGTTATCAGCTCAGTAGCGGCTCCTGGTGGGAGTGCTGCCGGGCGGTGATGTGGGGCGGGGGAGGGGCAGGGTGGAGGGTAGTAAACACCGGAATACGGATGAATGCAGGTAAGTAGACAATTAAATCAATAAAACGCATTTCGTTGCGCTTGCTGCATCGCATTTTGCAATAGGTCTCGCCTTTGATTAAGTTAAAGCCATTTGCTTTGCTAATGGTATTGTATAGCAAAGCAAATGGCTTTAAATTAATAAAAGGCGAGACCTACTGCATTTTTAATGCTTGTTACTCTTTGTTACTTTTTTGTCTTCCATCTTTGCCAGTACCGCTGGGGCCCCGCCCCCTGTCTGAATGCTGTTGATACCCCACCAACTGCCTGAGTGTTGCTGGTGCCCCTGCCTGAGTGCTGTTGGTGCCACGCACCCGACTGAGTATTGTTGGTGCCCAGCCCCCTGCCAGTGTTGTTTGTGCCCCGCCCCCTGCCTGAGTGCTATTGATACCCCGCCCCATGCCTGGGTGCTGCCGGTGCCCCGTCCACCCTGCCTGCCTCCTGCTGGTGACCCCAGCCCTGTGTCTGCCCCTCCCTTTCAGCGTCCCCTTGGCCGCGGTGTCCCAGCACCCTGAGTTACCTCCCTGTGATGTAATGACTCGCATAGCTGCGGGATGACAGCTGAGCCCCCGGACCCAGCTGGCTTTGATCACAGACACATTCTGCCCTCTGCTTCCTGCAGGTCGGAGAGACGGCTCCCTGCCCGAGAGAGCCAGCACGGGAGGGCGAAGAGTGTCCGCGAGCATTCAGCGACCGAGGGCAGAGAGAGACACAGGAGATCAGAGCAGAGAGCGTCGTGGTGCTCGAACTCAGAGCAGCGAGAGTACATGAAGAGAGAGAGTACTGGGCAGAGAGCCCTACCTGGGACAGATCCTTCGGAGGAGTACAAAGGGCAGAGACCTGACCAGAGGAGCACGGAGTCTCCAAAGTGCTTCCTCGTTGAATCCCCGACGTCAGGGGCCCGCCGCACTGGGATTGGACCCAACCGCGGGCATTGCCTGGTAACGAAGGGGCTCGTCTGGCTGAAGCAATGCTGGGAGTGGAGGAGGCGCAGGGCGTCTCTTGGCAACTAGGCCTCCGCACTTCCCCCCTGTTGCCGCCGAACACCGTATCTGGAGCCGGGGAGGAGCAAAGGAAGAAAGCTGCTTACCCCGGGGCCAGCGCCGACAACGGAGACTCCCTTTCAAAGGTAATCGGAGCTGAGTGGCATTTCAGGGGCTGACAGTAAAGAAGTAACAGTCCCGACGCGCACTCGCGCATGGGGTCAAAGAGCGTTTTTGGTCAGCGCAGTGGGGAGCACACGCTTTCATTCAAGCGCCATAATTATTCCTCTACGTTGGGGCAGTGATTTGCGATCTGTTAAGTGGGCCAGTTTACTCGGTCCCCACTTGCTGTTTGCCATGACAATGGCACAAGCCAAACAAGATGGCGTTGGACTGTCCACTGTCCGTACAGACGCGTGCATGTATGCGTGCATGTTTACCTTTGGCTGAATGGCGAGAACAGCCATCTTTGTCCAGCCGTACGAGCTTTGGCTGAATCGATTGCAAAAGGCACTCGCAATGGCGAGGGCAGCGCATGCGCGATGCTAACGCCAGGCGAGACCTAAAAAGTGGTGCTGACTTTATCAGCCTAAGAATGATGAAATGCAAGGGCTGTCCTACTGGCCATCAAACGTCTCACCTGTAAGCTTCATAGCAGTCGCTTAGCCAACAAGTATCTAATACTGGACATTTGCTATCCTGCAGCTTTGCTTGTGTCAAGGTTGTGGATTGAAAAGGATTGATAATGGAGCGCATGGGGCAGAGGCATAGATAATCACAGTAAATAGTTATTTCCTGTACCACATGACATACGAGGCTAAATTCCATAGACATTTAACATCATATTAAAAAAATCTGCAGTGCCAACATCATCCCATGTACACGCCAATCTAAAATTGCTGTTTGTATACCTAATCCTTGTCAAGTGTTTGCCTTCAGCGCACACCTATATACACAGCATCAATATTTCTACCCCTTGCTTTAACATTTGAACGCAGTATTTTCTTTCGAAAGTTTTTTCACGTTATGACGAAGCTGACATATTACAGAAGTGTGATATACATATTATTTAAATGCACTTAAATAATGTAATGGTTTTTGGTGTAAATCCACAGTCAGAAGTTGTTTGCAGGCCAAAGAAGAATCAGAATCACAACACATATTGCCTGTTTCTGGAGAGAAAAAATGGATTACGTTAGAGACCAGCATTCTTGTCTTTATTAATGCGACTAGGTCGTTTTCCTATTTTTACAGCTGCTCAATTTACACAGTAACATTTTTAACATTAGACAACATCAATAATTAAATGGTTTATTATAAGCACTGTTAGTAAACTCCATTTAATAAATAGACATTCATTTTTGTGATTATATTACTGAATTTTATTTTGTGGCTACAATATATATTTTGATTCTTGGTTTTTTATAATGTTTTTGTATTTTATTGGAACTTGTGTTTGCTGCTGCTTAATGAAATGTAGAAGCTTTTTACCCAAATGTTGAATAAATGTGTTCATTTATTGAATTATTAATTGGCTGAACCCCACAATAGTACCAAGGTAGTATGTGAAGAGAATACCAGAAGGCCAATAACTTTGTCAACGTATGTCAACTATTTATTAGAAAAAACTGTTACTACGGTTGTTTATTGGTTGCGATAATGTGATAAAGCACAAAAGGAATGTACCCACTTCTATTGCAGAACTCAGGCTTCTGAGGTGTGCTTCCATTTCTAAGGGCTGATTTGTGGAAATGGGTATGGTAGCAATCATTTTGCTAATGATTGGGTGTTATGCTTCACAAGCTATTACATTATTACTGTACCTCTATATGACATCCTTTGAGAGTGACAAGATCTTTCACGAATGCAAGCCTTACAAAACCAACATATATCTTTGGCGGAGGTACATTGGAGACCTCCTCATCTTCTGGAGAGGAGAGAGGGCCACAGGCTATGCTTTGAATGGATTCCTACCATGAATCCATATCTCCATTTCTCCATCAATATAGCTGAAGATGAGCTCAGCTTCCTAGACCTCATGATTTTCTTGACCAGCGGTAGATTGAACACAGCCACATACAAAAAACACACTGAATGCAATAGTTTAGTGTTATAAAGCAATCATCACCCTAAAGCACTCAGAGACAATCTGCCATTTGGACAGTTCTTATGGTTGCGCCGCAATTGTCGCACTTTCCATGACTACAGCACACAGCCAACTCACTTGGCGGAAAATCTCATTACCTGAGACTACCCTTCACACGGTGTTAAAACAGTCAAAAAACATGCTAGAAACAATAATAGGGATGCACTTTTGGAACACCCCTCAAGGTCAACAGATGACATACTGACATGTGTAACTACTTACACTCCAGACTCCAACAGAATACGTAAAATTATCAGAAAAAAATGGAGTATCCTCCGTACATGCGAGCGGAATTTTACCTGAAACACGTTTTACCTTCAATCGTACTTCCAATTTGAAGGACATGTTGGTACACACCAGGCCATGCATGCCCTCCAGAACTAATCAAAGATCTCTTTTGGATTTACCCACAGTAGAGTGTCACTTCCTGTGTGGGTCATACCACCATTACCAAAGAGGCAAAGTTGTCACCCATGTTCACCTAGAAATAGACTAAAGACACTAACTGCAACACTAGTAATTGCATTCACACACTCATCTGTCCCTGAAACAAGAGATATGTAGGGATGACCACTAGGCCAATCAAGGCACACATGATGAAACATAGTAGCAGTATACGCTGCCACAAAAGAAGCACCAACATGTGCACACACTTTGCCATCCATGAACACTCTACAGACGACATACAGTGGACTATACATGAGGCGTATTCCAGTATCAGTGAAAGTGAACTTTTTATGAAAGAAAAGAATTGGATCTTTCGTCTTTCCACCTATGTGTGAGGTTTGAATGAAGATATCTCATGGAGCGAATTGAATCGCTAAATAATCACCCTAGTTCCTGCATTCCTGTGGCTCCATTAATCCTCTTCCCTTGATACCACGACATGATGCCACCATTATTATACATCTAGTGGCATCTTTTATTTTCTAGCCCTTGGATAATACACTTTAATTTGTTTTACTGACCTTCCCCATCTGTGTGTAGGGTCCTCCACATACTAGGAACCCTCCTGGCTCTGCACGTTTGCAGTATGTTGACTATTCCAACACAGCGCCTGTCAAAACTGACATGATGGTTTACTTTGTGCGGTTTCAGCCGGTGTCAGCTACCGCCCACAAATGGACGTTCAAACAACTTGCTGTACACCGCCTCACCGATGTTACCACTCGCTCACTTTTCCAACGGGTCACAGGGGCCTTGATTTCTCATACCCCGACCATATTCCACACTTTCAGGCTGTGATTTACAGCCACACGATAACTGCCCTGAGCCACACTACCAATATGGCAGCCACCAAAGAGCAGTCTAAATGACCTTACAGCTCCCCACAACATCCCCAGAGCCACCACTCCCGAATCGGCAGTATGTTTGTAGGTTGTCCAGATCGGTTGTGACCACAACGTTGTGAGTATCTGTCTATCGCTGATACCTGCTAACATTACTCCACGTTCAGGGTTTTCCCACCGTAATATGACTTTTGCTTGTTTTTCTGTTATTTTAGCATGCTTAATTAAGCACTAATTTGTCCTTGTTCGAGGAGGCACATAAGCCACCCTAACTGGGTGAGTCAAACAATCTCCTTTCATAATGGGTGAAATCTCATTACTTGTCTTTATTTTTTAAGTGTGTCACGTGTTTCGACTGTGTTTAAGTATTTCTCGGTGGTAGGCACACTACCACCTTAGCAGCATGCCGTGAATTCCTCGCATGCTACACTAAAAAAGATTAAGGCCCTGTTTATGAGTTTAGCAGTGCAGGGGTGGAACAGCCCTGCCCCAGCACCACCAAACCCGTGGTTGAACCGCCTGCCAGATTAGGAGTTTTCTCCTGGTCTGGTGGGTGAAATAAGCACTGAAATGGGAACATCAAAATCAGTACCTGCACGGCATTGACTGCTGCAGTCCATGGTGTGCAGATACTGGGGTTCATGCACATAGGGGGCACAACATGTACCCCCCTGGACACACCCCATGGCCCAGAGGCTTTGTTTCCTCTCTGTCACGGTTTTCATAGAGGTGGAACCGCCATGAAAACCATGGCAGAGAGGAAACACGTAATATGGTTGGTGGGACTACGGCGGTCGAGCCAGGCATATTGCGGCCTCAAAACTGCCGCACCACCGCCAGGGATCTCTTATCCCTGCTGGTTGCGGTGGCCTGACCGCCCTAATTGTAATAGGGCGGTCGGAAGACCGATGCGCCCCTGCGAGTCTGGCAATCCATGGACCACCACGCTTGTAATTAGCCCCTATGTCTTTAGCTGTGATTTTATCTATTGATGTTTTGTACATTTGTTCCATTTGTTTTCTAGGTCAGTCCTTGTATGTAGCATTGCACCCAGGTATGCCACAATTAGGTTTGTTGTGGTTGGAGTAGCCAGGACAAGAATTGGATTCCATCCATTGCGTAGATTAGATTCCTACTGGTCCTGATGAATCACTACCTGATCTCTTTAGACTAAACGTCGAGAAACATTAAGGGCCAAATGCATCAAAGGGTTTTGCCTATTCTGTGTCTATGGGAAAATGTGTTCATGCATATGGCCCTTCGACCTCTATCTTTAGCTACCATAGATCATTACATCTAGTGCTAGCCAAAACTTTTAATCAGACAAGTAGACTCATTCATTAAAAATCCAATTTAAGGGATCTACTTAGTCTATTTTATACATCCTTACTTGTTTTACACTAAACTCTAATCACCAATCTACACCCACTGGCCCTACACCTCACTAACATACGGTATTGGGACTTAAAGATCTCTGATACAGAGCCCCTTTACAGGTGCTCGTCAGGCTTTTCATCGCTGGCCCGAAGGAGCAGTGCCCTGTGATGAAGCATGACACCCAATTGGGTGTGTGAGGGCTTTAGTTTCAAAAGGAACCGATGCAGGCGTTGGGCCAATTAGACATTGCTTAACCACTATGACAACTTTCTTTCCCTCCCTTCATGTTACTCAAAAGGAACTGCATACTAGCCCCCTGTAACAAAAGCGGGAACAGTGCTTTTTGCAAGCCCCCGCCCTCTAGACCCCTGTAACAAAAGCGGGAACAGTGCTTTTTGCAAGCCCCCTGCTCCCATGCTCCCAGGGCCGGTTGATCGGCAGTCTGCCAGGGTTGGTTGCTGTTCCCAGTCCGACCCTGCCCCAGTCTACCTGGCCCTTGAGGTGGGTTAATTTATGACCTGGGTGGATGAACGTCTCTTACTGCTTGCCCATGATAGTGAAAAACACATATTTTCACCGGAAGGGGATAATAAATTATTCAATCCCACTGACACCAACGTTTAATTCGGAGGGCAATGGCATGACTACCCTTGATTTGGGGACTTGCTTCTAGAAAATAAAGCCCTATAGACCATTCAGTTATTGGTGTGCTTGATAGAAAGCGGGTCGTTTTTATCCATCATTCAGCGAGTGGCCCACAGAAATGGGACCCAATGGAAGTGTTTTTTTGGTTTTTTTTTTAAATTAAGATGCCCAAAACAGAGTAACTGTGTGTAGTGTCCCCAATCAAGTTTGCCACTCGGTGCCAGCTAGTTTTCAGTGCTCTTGCAGAACTCCACAGCTGCTTATTTCCCACCTAGATCTGCACAAAAAACACGTACTTTGAGAATGCAATGTAGCAATTCAGTGTAGCTCTATTGAAGAGCTACACTGAATTGCTGAATTGCATTCTTAAAGCCTGGTGGCTCAGTACTCAGGATAATGTACTGCATGGCTACACACTTATAAGGTCCAAAAGGCTAGACCTATTGGTTATGCCAGGGCTTGTTTCCTTTATGTTACAGCACTCCATGGGAGTTGTCAGGAGTGAGTGTTACAGAAAAGCAAGCTGTGATTTTTCTACTGTAAGAACTGGTGAATAGTGGCCCGCTGGTCCTTACCTTACTTATTGCTCACTGATAAGGTCAGTGCTGGACTGAGTACCCTATTTTCTTTGGTAATTTTTGGATGGGTATTGTTGGCATTACTCTACTTCTTTGCTTCATGCTGCCCTTGTACTAATGTTAAAATAAAAAGTTTTTAAATTGAAAGTCAAAATCTCATAAAGATTGACTGGTTTGTATTTGAGTTTAAATGTAGAACAAAAAAAGGTAAATTTAAGTTTCTCCTATTGCTTCGTGGTAGGTAAGTGATGGAGGAATTAAATTGCAATATAACCACAAATAACAGGAATGAAGATATGGGCAGACCCACATTCAATTTTAAAAGTCAAAACATGAAAACATTAGGGATCAGGTCGAAGGAAGGGTGATTACAAGAGATCTTATTATCATACAAAAAAATATAAAGAACAAAACAATTCCAGCTCCCCAAAAATGCGCAATTTGATATTTCGATGAACAACACTGCTAATAACGCCACAGATGGTTTTTCCTAGATATTGCTGCATAGGTCAGCTATTGCTGCATCAGAATATATGGATAATGTTTCTCTGCTCTACCAATGCTGCCATAGATGACTCACATCCCACTTCCACTTTTTTGTGGAAATTAAGTGCTAAATCCCACCGGATCTGTTTCGATAAGTAACATTAAAGCCATGGAATGTCAATCAAAATAGTGAAATTCTTATATAACAAGCAAGTTGACATGTTTTGTTTTACGTGATAAACAACACATTTTCTGTGACCTTAGACCACATGTATGCCATTAGACACAAAAATGAAACTGCTTCATCATATAGTCATGGTCAACTATGTAGTTATTGTTCTTTTAATGTTTTTTGGTATTGGCTCTAGGAAGAAGTAGAAAGGTCATGTCTTCCTTAGGGATGGGTGGAATTTTTAATTCAACCAGCAGAATTGCAAGTATTTGGCGACTCCGCATTACTCTTTTGACGCAGAGTTCCAGCCAAATTCCGCCAATCGCTGAATTGCAGAATATTTTTTCCATTCCAGAAATGCTATAACATCAAAACCAAACAAATCGCTCCAGCAAGCAAGCTTGCTAGCGAAACCTGGCATCCTCTAGCGTGATTTCCAATGGATAGGAAGCCTTCTGGCATGATTTCCTAAATCAGGCGCAGTCTCGGTCAGAGGGCTGCTTCTGGAGTAGATTTTCTACTCAAGCAGCAGAAAAATCAACTTGAATGGGTGCACGCTCTTGTGCATCACGAGATGCCATTCGCGCTGAATATTCAGCGTGAAACGCGCTACCAGGGCTGAATCACAGCGCAACATGCATTTTCCACCCGTTGGTAGGACTCTGCAGAATCTTGCATAGTCTTTATGTAACTCTGTGGAATTCTTCTGCAGAGTGCAATTCTGCTGTTTCTGCCCACCCCTCTTTCTTCACCAGAAATGGTGCATTGGTTGTTTCTGCACTGGCAGTCATCCTGAGCACTGGGAGGAGTCCCAGCACCCGCAGCGAACTCCAAAAATAAAAAGAAGCAAGGGTGTATAATTCTCTTCTTCTGTATGCAATGTAACTCAATCCAATTAATTTTTTATTTTTAAGAGTAACATCTCTCAAACCAACAAATATATTGTTGTAAGTCATGGGTACAGTGGAAAATCAATTCGCAAGTAACCAAAAATTCTAAAAACATATTTCTAATATCACTTCATAGCTTCATTTTATGACAAAAGTGCGTTTATCCTTTTTTTAAAAAAATAGTTTACTTAGGAATTCTATATTCAATTGCTAGTGCTAACATGGCTCTTATAATCTTCAATAGATTCTGCACAGAGAAATAAAATACAGAATGTTTCTAGATCATCATCACAACTACATCTCTATTCCTCACTACCTCTTGGTAGACACAATAAAAGCATGTATCCAAAATGTAGCTGCAAATATAAGCAAGACTAAAGTTCTCTAAGTCCTAGTCTAAGCTCTGGTGTTGAAGAAGTTCCTGAATCTAGTGGCTGTGGAAGCCTAACCACAGCCAATATATAGCCCTGTGTTCACCTCCTAAATTATCTTCATCCAAAGCAGGGAACACATAGGAAGTGCAAACAACCTTGCTTCATGGAGATGACTTGTTTTATTAGCATGCCAGGCCATTCCAAGTAAGGTTTTGTGTTTTGTCCTCCATTAAGATACTTTTGAAAGCTTGAAGGGTTAGCAATGAAATTCAAGCACATTTTCCAAATATACTCGTGAAGGGTCTCAAGGCATAATCTTATGTGCTACGCTTTGCTGCAGTACTGAGGAAGTACACTCAGTTATAGGATCACTTGGAAAACAAGGACCTTCTTGACCTTTCCCAGTCAGGTTTCTATGCCATTACATAGCACGAAAACAGTGCACATGGCAGTTTCTGACAATCTTAGGGCTGCCCTGGACCAGGGAGGCTGTGCTGCCCTGTTCTTTTTGGACCTCTCAGCAGCCTTCGACATGGTCTGCCACTCCATCTTTAGCAAATGCATGTCGGACCTTGACTTTTGCCATGCCAGCTCTTAAATATTTTGCAGCTTTCTTGTCCAACACCTCCGTCCATGTCTTCCCCCGTTCTGTTCAGATCCAGTTTTGCTCTCACAATGGGTCAACAAGGCTGATCCCTCAGTCTCACCCTTTTAATATTTACATGTCTCCCCTTACTATTCTTAATCATCTGTTTAGACAGGAAGGTTTTTCATATGCAAAGGATGAGCAAGTCATCGTATCCATCCTCAACAAATGATACTGATGTGCAGAAGAGATTTCACAAATTCATGAAGGCAATATGGATGCCTCTCAATTGCTTATAATTAAATGGAGAAAAGACTGAGGTCCTCCTTTTAGACTCAGTGTGCCTCACTTGGTCTCCAGACTGGCGGCCAGATGACCTTGGACAATTTCCCTTGCCCTCCTCCTCTTCAGCCAGCAATCTTGGTTTCTGATTTTGACAATAACTTTTTCTTTTCCATTCAAGTCTCCAAAGTGTCTGCCATGTGCTTTGTTCTGCTTAGATCGCTCAGGAAAATCTTATCCATGCTGCTGGTTTCTTCACTGAAAATGCTGGTCCAGGACCGTAAAATATCGCCTGGACTACGACAATGCCTTACATTATGGTTTCCCCAAATTCCTTTCCATTCGCCTTCAAAATATTTAGAATGTGGTAGCTAGGTTCTTCCTTAATATTCCTTGTCATTACCCCACAGGAAGTCATTTAGCCACTCTACAGTGGTTATCAGTTGGAAATGCTCCAAATTGAAGGCTCTTTGCCTTATATATATTTGCCTTATATATAACTGACCAAGATACCTCTGTGACCTCTTCCCGATGTGCCCTCCTTAAAACTCCACGCGGCAAGTGAAGTGATAGACTCAGCAACAACCCCCCCCCCACCACCAATCAGAAAAAAACAGACCGGCTGGCACCTCCTTCAGCTTTGTGGCCCCTACCCTACGGAAACTTCCACTGGCTTTACAAAGCTTGTCTTCTTAAAACATACTCAGAAAGAAATGTAATACTTGGTTTTTCATTCAATAGCTTCATTCTAGCTTTTCTCCCAGTGGACGTCCAGCACTTTAGGATCCAGGATGCCCCACTGTGGATGCCAAGGTGCTTGATAAAACTTAAAATAAACAAACATCTCACTTAACCCCTTCCCGCTCATGACGGAACCACTCCGTCATGAGCCACGGTTGCGCTGTGCTCATGACGGAGTGGTTCCGTCATGCTGTGGCCGTTGGCGGCCGCTCTGCCCACGCGGCACTAATTCCCCGCCTGTGCGGGCGATTAGCGCAGTGGGCGGAGACGTGACGTAACCACTCCGTCATGAGCACAGCTCAACCGTGGCTCGTGACGGAGTGGCTCCGTCACGAGCACAGCGCCACCGCGCTGCCCCCAAACCCCCCCCAGCGCCGCGGCGGAATTCCTGCCGCGGCGAAGGGGTTAAGTAAGGACCCTGATCTACAAACATTTATAGTCAGCGTGCATACTCCAGTCACCCCTTTGCAAAAGCTGTGCAAACCACCAACCATGCTAACAGACCATCACCATATCAGACAGCGAGGTCAATTACTCTGGAGGAACTGCAATGCTCTTTAGACCCACTCAAGCTTCACATCCATGCTTTGCCAGCTTCTCCAGGAAGCCCACCCACAGTATAGCCTGACCTGCCCACAACTCTACCAAACAATTATTGGTCAGAGGGATGCTTAGCGTCATGAGTGCTCATATGTTTGCCGTGGACTGGTTCACTGCTGAGCTCAGGTCTCTGATGAGTAAAACTGAACTCGTTAGGAAGCAACACTTTGCTGAGCGCCTGAACTGCAAATATTTGTTGGCAAATGCCCCCTTCTACAGAACTGTGAATCATTGTTTCCTACAGATGGACAACTGCCAAACTGGTTGTAACATAGAGCTGGCTCTGTAAGGCTAAACGTGTATTAATTAGTGAGTAATTTCATCGAAATATTGAAAATGTGTAGCCAGATTTTTTAGGAGATTTGAAGAACACTTTCTGCAACAGAGGAGGCAGAGAGACATTCCAAACTTGTATTTTAACATTCAAGAGCTAAGCTAGGCGGCCCATTTTAATATTTTAAAACGCTTAAAGAAAAACTACTGTTTAGTGTTGGTAGAAGTGTTATATGAAGACAGAGACACACAATTAATTACTTATCACTCTTGGTAGCACACTATATTGCCAAAAGCCTCTAAGCACTTTGAGCATCATTCACAAAGCTTAATTTAGCCGAAAAAATGTCAGGATTTATGAATACAAGGTATTGACAGATAGCAAATGCAAATTAAAGGGTGGGGAATGGTGGTGCAGGATGTTTCCAAAGTAAATATGGGAATATCCACATACTCAAGAGAATGGTGCCGATTCCGATCCTGGAAAAACCGGGTACGAACCGTCGGTCGGAGGGTTTTCTCCGTCCGACTCGTACCCGGTTGTAACACCTTACAAATATGCAAGTACGATTCGCACGGAAATACTCTTTCCGTACGAATCGTACAAAACACCGACCGACGAAAATAAACATACAAATGTGATCCGGGAAAGCGCCGACGTGACGTCCGGACGCATGCAGCCTGCGTTACACGAACCAGGAAGTACGATTCGAACCCACAGCAATCCGGACGGCAATATTTTTACGGCACCCAAAAAGTGCCGGGAAAGCGAAGTACGCAGCGAAACGACCAGATTAGGGGGCCCGGTACGCGCCGTACCCCCCCAGCCCCTGTAAGTACGCGCCGAACCCCCCCCCCAGCCCCCGTAAGTACGTGCCGAACCCCCACCTGTGTATGTACACCAGTGTACGTACGCATCGTACCCCCACCCGTGTACACCAGTGTACGTACGCACCGTACCCCCACCCGTGTATGTACGGCGCGAACCCCCAGCGCGTAGCATACACGGGTGGGGGTACGGTGCGTACGTACACTGGTGTACATACACAGGTGGGGGTACGGTGCGTACGTACACTGGTGTACATACACGGGGGGGTATACACTGGTGTACATACACGGGTGGGGGTACGGTCCGTACGTACACTGGTGTACATACACGGGTGGGGGTACGGTGCGTACGTACACTGGTGTACATACACGGGTGGGGGTTCGGCGCGTACTTACGGGGGCTGGGGGGGGGTTCGACGCGTATGCGGGCACATGTCTCCATGGTTGCTATGGGAGTTCGGTCCGTACGGTGCTTTTCCATACGGTTGTAACATCGAACGCACGGGACGGATCGTACTTGCGCGCTCGGACTTCACTTTTCACATTTGTACGTAAAAGCGTCCGGGGATGTGTCGGACACTCTTTCCGACCCGAGGACGTGTGGGGGAATTTTCCCAATGCGATTCGTATGGACTTTTTCCCATACGAATCGTACTTGCCGGTTTGTACGGTACTTGTACGATTCGTACGGCAAAAAGACCGGATACGATTCGTACGGGGAAAATTTTTCCAGGATCGGAATCTGCACCTTTGTGGGTTGTTTCAAACTCCTCTTTGACTCCTTCACACCCTGGAAATGATCACAGATTCATTTATGCCAGAAGAAGGAGTAAACTCCTTTCCAGTGTAGTAAACAGAAAGGGGTCAATGGTATATGAGAAGGTGTTTATCATATATTTTCCTTGTCAAGAAATGAAATAAAAAATGTGCCAATGCACAAAAGGGGTGCATTGCAGCAAGCATATGTGTACAACACATCCAATTACGAAGGGAGAAATGCCTTTGTACATCTACAAAGAGGGATACATAATCGTGTTTCTGAAATATGCCTGGGAACATGTGAATGGCGGGCTTTCTATGCGTACTTCTACAAACTCATGTGAATTACAAAAAGTCTTAAACACTCACCCAGATAGTGGTGCAACCCTGTGGGTGTGGATTTACTGGTTCTTAATTTAGAATCAGACACTGAAGGCCTCATTTATGGTATTTTGGCGAAGGGCAGCACAGCAAGACAGCTTGCTGCACTGCCTTACGCCAAAGTGAAAGGGCAGGAATGCACCGTATTTAAGCAATACGGTGCATTCCTGTCCTTTCTGCCTGTGCTGGTGGCAGCCTAGTTCCAACGTAGGTACATTTGCAAGGGTGTCTCTGTTGCAGGCTGGATTGTTTTTGTGCAGGAAGGTGCCCCTAAGAGGTGTTTTCCTCTTTCTATGTGTGCTGCATAAAGCAGCACGCATGGAAAGAGGAACAAGCATTGGCATAGCCAATAGGTCTCGCCTTTGGGACCTTATAAGTGTTTAGCCATGCAACAGTTGCATAACTAAATACTTATAAGGTCCCAAAAGCGAGACCTATTGGCTATGGAAAGTGAAAGTAAAAGTGATCGCGATCAAACATCAAAGCGGCCGCTAAAGTGAAAGTAATCGCGGTAGAAGCACGGCGCGCGCGCACATGCACTGTAGCTCCAGGCTGGCCTGGTAGCACTTTTTGGAGCACTCTCAATAAGTTTTGCCAGACCAGTGCATGCGCTGGGTCAGGCGAGACCTAAAAACGAGGAGAAATGAAGTTATTTCTCCAAGTTACACCTTACCTCGGGAGCAGTACTGATTTGACGCTTCCCCAGGTTTACATGTTTTTCTAATTCTGGGGCAACGTCAGAGTCCATGCGTTTTGCCTCCCAGATGCATAGTAAGGCAACGCAGCGATTTGCAGTGCGTCGCCTTAATCATGATTTATGAGGCCACTTAAAGCCACGCAGGGTGGCTTTGCGTGGCTTCATAAATCATTATTAGAGCCCTGCGTCACGCATGTGTGTACCACCTTACGTGGTGCAAATGTGTTGCAGGGCTCTCATAAAGAAGCCCCTTAGTTTCCAGAGACAGGCACCAATGACAATATGCACGTGCTCACCCTGCCTCTCTGCTCTGTAGTATCTGCAATCATTTCAAGATATCACTTGGTCCTGCCCCATTCTCCCTGTTACCAAAGATGAAGTCAGAAACAGAGATCCCAGTCCCAGAGGCACAAATGTCTTGACACTCAGAATACAGCGGATACGTGTCATACATTTTTCAACGTTATTTCGCTGTATACAACAATGTTTCCAAAAAACACCTACAACGTTGCTATAGATGAAGCATAAAGATTTCCAAAGTCTCCAATCTAGAGAGAAAAAACACACAGAAAACAACGAGTATTGCATTATGGGAAGAAAGGGCATGAAGCAAGCATCCGTCTCGTGTTGCTACTTCAAGGGACATTATTAAGAACAATATGTACTCGTACCAATGTGTTTTTAGATATTTGAATAAGAAAGTTTCTGAGCTTTGTACAATTAATTACAACAAGGGCTTAGGTTTTCATTTGTAATAAGACAGCCAAGATAAGATCATCAATGTTCTGGCCTCCTGATATGAGCACAAGCCCCAACCAACCAACCAACCAACCAATCACATCCACCATGTAGGAGTCCTCACTGAATAAGGTCTATCCATGTCAGCTGAAATTGGTTTATAAGAAATAGTCATTTTTATCTACACACATTTTGTAAGAGCCACTTGTCTTATATGTCTTTTTCTCATTATGTGACAGTGATTAATGCTTTCATGTTTGCCAGGCTGGGCCACTAAATTATAGTAAACATGGCCCTTCCTAGACTGTTGAACTTTCAAAAGGGTGTTTCTTATCAATTGTTGAATATGAAGCGCTACAACCATGTTGCCATCTAGCATTGAGGCACCTCCATTGACTGCCATTTGGATCTAGGATAATTCCAAAACAATGTGCATACCTCAGAGATCCTTTTAGAGTGCCAGCTCATATTATATGAGTTTCAGATTGGTTTGTTATATTCCCACTCACTCATTCCGGTTTGGAAACCCTTATCTGGTAGTACTCATATGTGTCAATCAATCCTATAAGGAGATGTTTATTTTTCTGGGTAACTTAAGATGAAAAGAGGAAAACTTAACAATTTCACAAATTTACACAGGAACAATTGGTTTGTTGCTCAGCAACTTCGCAGCTAGGTATTTAAGGTGCTGGTATGTTTTGCGTCTAGATCTGGGACAGCAGGAAAAATGTGGGGTTTGCCATAATGTTTCTCTTTCTATCCAAAATAACAAATGGCAAATTGGTCAGGTTGTTGAAGGCAAGAGTCTGCTTGTTTTACACAGGTCCATTGTCTAGCACAAATCTTTGCTTACAGATGTTCCTTACAATTCTGGCTTTCATGGTCGTACTCAAATGTTTGATCTGTTGGCCACTCACAGGAGCACCTAGAACCTGAGCAGCAACCTATTTGTGTGTTATTAGCTGTTTCCTGAAATGAGATAGCTGCTCACATTAATATTTATGAATAACTATCTGTGCATCCCAGAATCCATTTACTCACAACCTCAATTAAACAGTCCTGGGTTAACATTCCAGAACTATCAGCTTCTCTGCACAGCACCAACTGGCAGCACCTTATTAACACCAACTAACGTTCCCCTTGGGAACAACCATTCTTTCCCAGAGTTCTGACACATCATACAGTACACCATTATCCAAAATGTATCGGTGCAACAAACACACAGTCATCTACATTTCAATCATCAATTGACCGTGTTTAATTTGCAGAAAAATAACTGCTGGTGCCCAAATAACCAGGCTGCCTAGTTTGGTATCCACTTCATGCGTCTTTGATTGACTTTCAGACACCCCCAGCCCCTTTACTTCACTCTTGCAGGTCCCTATGTTCTACCTTTGTGACAGCTTTTCCATCTTTTTCTTCCTTTATCTTTCCAATTTGTGCATTTTTCATCTCTTACTCTCAGAAAATGTCTGATGAAAAATAAGTTCTGTCAAAAAGGCGGATGACTTCTCAAATGAAGATAGGGAAGATGAAAAAAATCATAAAAAATCAACTAGAGCTGCTATCTGTACCAAATTTTCATTCCAACATTTTTTATTTTATTCCAATATATATGAAGCCCGAGACCACTCTATTAAACATGACCTTTGTTTTGAAGTTTTTTACAATCACCTAAATGCTTTCATTTAGATGCATACATTTCTGGAGCTTAAAGTTTTGAAGGACACCACCAAACACAAACTTCACTCAACATTCCTCAGTCCTTCATAAATAGGTTTGCGGTATCTTCTTAGTTCTCATTTAAAATGATTTAGTGCGTAAAGTCTGGGCTTGAACATCCATAAGGCAAGGTAATACAGCAGCCTTAGGGCAGCACTAAGTGGTGGCACCATCTTCTAATAATAGGCATGAAAAAATCTTATTATCACTGGATGGGGAACACTTCAGAGACAAAATGTAATTTTTTCTAGGAGCGTCCAACATCCTTAGAAAGTTCTTGCATGCAATCGTGCAGGACACAACCGCGTCTCGTGCCGATAAGAGCGGTGGGGCGGTGGGGGTTATTTCGATAAACGATGACAAGGGAAAATTAATTCTTTATTTAATCTCCCTCATCATCGTCCGTCGAAATGCCCCCCCCCCCCCTCCCCACTGAGCGCCTTCGCCCCACCGCTCTTACCTGCACGGGCCACGACTGGCAGGACATGTGTTTGCATAATATTATTTCACATGAACTTGCACCTGTATTAATTACTATTATATGAAATATACATGTGCTGGCATGGGAGCTAAGATTACAGCTACTGCCCATACAGTCTCCTTTGGTTTTGTCTTGAGCAAAAGATGGCAGCCCTGGCAGCCACATTGCTTTTCCATTGGAGTTTTTTATGTTCTTCACTTTAAATAGAGCACAGAAGTGCTGAGTAGTCAGTTATATACAACAGTGGCTCACGAAGCAGAGCCAAGTTTGAAACAAGGGGAAAACACGCCGGTATTGAAACGGCGCCAACACATTTATTTCAAAAGTAACTGAGAATATTTTGAGAAACTTAGTTGAAGAAGTTAGCTCCTTGAATGTAAGCAGTTTAAAATGTGTTTTGGCTCCGAAAGATTGCTTAGATATTTATACAACATAAAAAAAGTTCTTACGAACAGAAACTGAGAAAACGAACCATGGATTATGCCTGCCTATTCCCCAAAAAACTTGCAAAGAATACTCCAGGCGATATGTCTCAAAAAGTTTCATTAAGTGAGGATCTTGTCTGTTTTAAGGACGAAAGCCCCAAGCCATGCAAAGGTGCCCAGCTCCTTCGTTGGGCTTCTACTTACATTGTCACCAGGCTAGAGTAGAAGTGTCCTCTACAACCCTCATGGAGGGGAGCTCTTGCGGTGTAAAGATGATAGACGGTCCTCCGTGAGGAATGGTGTGGGTATTTATTCGGTTGGGTGCATACAGAGGGGAAAGGAAGTTGAGTTTGTCTGTAAAAACTACCTCCTGGTGAACTACATGTTTTATTGTCGTTTCCAGTGGGTAGATTTTAAGAAAAGCAGAGGGTTGATTTGGCCAGACGACGGTGATCAACACGTTTCTGCTTTATTCTACACCCTCAAGCATTCTTCAGGACCGACCCTCTCTCTCAAACCAGTGGACGTTTGTCTGGGATTGATGCCCAGATACTGGAGAAACTGCACTTTTCATGGAATAGAAATACACTGAGTTGACACTGAAGAATACAACAAATATTACAATCGAGTGATTAAGGTGTGGAGTGAGGCCCGGTCTTGGATCGGAGGACCTACACTAGTCACACAGCAGACATCAAAGTGATCCACACAGTATCAGTGTCCGGTGAACACAGCGCACATTGTTCGCCTCAACACTGCCTCCAGATGAGGCATGGCCAATTTGTGTTTCTGAGAGATAAACATCACACCAGATTAATGTAGTCATGTGCACATGTGTGAATGATGAGGTTGGATACCTTTTAGTGTGAGGGTACAATCACCCATACAAAAGCCAAGATTCACACTTTATGAAAATAAATTTGACCAAAAAATGGTTTTCCGTACAATAGGGTGAACGTTTCTAGGCCGTCACTCAAAGGGTTAAGTGTGTCGGAGCAAGAATTTCCTTATGGTGAAAGCAAAACGTCTTACGTGCACGCCACAGGCCTGCGGAGCTTAGGGTTATCTCTGCCTCGGGTGTTCGAGACTCCGAGAGAGATGCTTATGAACTGTTAGGAACACTTTGCACTTATGAAATTGAAAGATAGATTCCATTACCAAGTACAAGTGAAATATGAAACTGCAGAAGACTTGTGACTAAAAGGATAATTTAAAATACAAATACATTCCCATTCAAAACAATTTAAATAAAACAGGAGTCTGGCAAAATACAAGATGCTTTCAGATTCCAGCTGAAATCTGTCTGTTCTGAGGGACCTAAAATTGAGCCACATGTGACTTCTCGGGGTACTCCGGGTCTGTGTTGAAAGACTGTTGCTCCCACGGGCAATGCAATGTTGTTAAAAGCACAGCTCAAAAGGTTTGTGGGGGATGACACTGTAAAGGTAAACTTTGGGCAACGTTACATTGAAATTGGTGCATATGCCGCTGACTGGAGCAGATATTCTGTGTCCCCTCACATATCCCACTGATAGTCACATGTATTGCCATTTTCAAAAATGAGTCCAATGAAGAGACAATTTAACTAAAGGAATGAATATTTGATCCTTAGTAGAAAAAAAGCTATACACAAAAAATGCAAATCAGTGTGTTCCTCTACATAATGCTTGAATCTATACTCAAGAGGGTCACTGAACCCTCATGGTCAATCTTCTTGCTTTATTACAATCATGAGATGCAGATTCTAATACTGATCTCACAACTGTTGGACTATTCATTTTCTAGGTAGTCAAGGATTCACAAGTGACATTTTTTATTTTTGGTTTCAAAATGACCTAAAGGTTGTCTTATTAGTTAAGGGGCAAAACACACATTGTTAAGAAAGCTGATCAGGTTGCTTTAAAATGGAGGATAAATATTGTAATAACCTCTGAATGAGTCCCTATAAATCTGTGAGGTAGACATTGGATAGGCAGAAACTAGGCACACACAGGTAGGCCCTCCACAAAATACTCAAATCCAGGTAATTCACATTTCATGCTCATTTCAACCCATCTAGTGAGATTTGGAAATGGTGAAATCAGTGAAGGATATAACAAAGAAAGGAATGATATGAGTGAAATTAAATGAAGAAAAGAGAGGATGCTATACAGTGCTGCTAATAGAGAACGAAACGGGAAAGGGAGGTGGTGAGCACATAGGACAAACCAAAAAAAGGCACAAAATCATGGGTGGAACTAGTGTAAATGATAAAGAAGAAACAGACAAAAATTATATAGGCTAAAGGCTCACTGAATAGCAAACTGTGAGAGGTATGGGAAAAGGGGTAAAGTAAGAATGATATCGATAAAAAGGTATAACACAAGTGCACAGTAGTAATAGAAATAAACAGAAAAAGAGGCAGGGCACAAGGAAAAGCCCTAGTATGAATTCCTGATAAGATGAAAAGGATTTGGTAGTGTTTGTAAATCCCTAAAAGGATAACATATCCAGCTCAAATTGGCTTCTAAGCTGTGAATATAGGAAACGTTGCACATGCATAGGGAGAGGTGTGGCACAGGGGCCAGAGCGGCTGACTCTGGAGTGCGGGGTTCACGGTTCGAACCCCAGCAGCAGCTCAGCTCAGCATTATGTGACTCTGAGCAATAGCTCACTTAATCTCCCAGACGGCCCCCAGCGCCTTGAAACCCTTAAGGGGGTGATATGTTTGTGCTTTACAAATAGGAATTATTATTATGCAGATTTTAGTTAGGAATGCGATGGCTAATAAAGAAAAATAATTTTAAAGAAGCCACCAATGAGAGTAAAATTGGATAAGGTCAGAGACCACGGTCATTGTAAATTTCAACTTATCTTTGTATTCTGTAGCCCGGAAGACCTTAGTCCCTTCCATCCTGTGCTCTCTCTTGGCGTGGGTTGATTTCCCATTAAGCGACATAGACTCGTGCATCGATTCACAAGTATTTGTGTGGTGCCTTCTGCTCTAGAAAGGAGTTCTGACAGTGAGGCATCACCGAGTTGCTGGTGCTAGAGGCGGCAGAGCACAATGCCCTGGTACCCCAGGGAGCAGGAGCTTCTGAGATTGGTGTTGAGGGATCAGGTCAGACACCACTGTGTGCAGAGCCATGTAGACGATGGGGTGTCTCTATCAGACAGGGCTCCTGGAAGATGACTTGAGTGCTATGAACTGTGGGTGGAAGGTATCTTCTGCACACGTCTGCAAGGGGAGAGGGGGATGTTCCCTTGAATGAATATAAAGTCCAATTGCACTGGAAACAAGAAAGAATGTGCCCCTTGTAGAATCAAGATCGATGCACAATCTATGAATACACTCGATGGATGCACAAGAATTAAACGGAGGTGAATCTGGACGTCGTTGTTTTGTAGCTCCTTGAATGCACTTGGATCTCATAGTCATATTGAAGCTTAATAAACTGTATGATTCATGTCAATCCCAGGGTTTTCATGTGAAGCGCAAAATGACTAGAAGTTTTAATTTAATCTCGAAAGGTTGAGAAATGTAGTTAGAGGGGCACAGAAAAGCAATTGCTTTTACTTCTGTCGCTCCTAACAGCACCTGACCTCCCGCGAGCCTCATGGATTTTTTATTCCAGGGTTGTGGATCGTCCCTATTGAAGTTGTAGTGATCAGATGGATATGACTTCAGCTCTTACTGCTCTGTTCCAATGAGCGACAATGGGAGGATCTCCCTCATGGCACAATACAGCCCTCTACCCACACACGTGATAGTAGCATCAGTGATGTATCATTGGCTTCACACCCTGTCCCCATCCCCTTCCATTCTTGTAAGCAAGAGCTAGGGGTGGCGGATCACCTTCAACTTTAAAGGTGGGCTTCCAATGTGGAGATTTTTGTGTTTTTTCAATAGTGGCCTTGGGCAGTCGGGAGAGGTTGGATGAATGAGTGACACAAAAGTGGCACTGGAGTTGTCCTTTAAATTAGGATAATTTAAGAGGCTTGTGATCATATACAATTTTTAATTATATTTTCAGTTCTCTTTTCCATAGAACAGCAAAGAGTATATTTGATTTCCACTGAGCAGTGCTAGCTGGAGATAGTGCTATTCCAAACATATAAGTTTTAATTTTATGATTAGACCTTTCACACGTCTACAAAAACCCAAGTTCATCATGGGACATGCTCGACTGCTGGAGGAAAACATTGATTAAAATTACAGACCTTGGCACTTCCCATTTACACCTTTTTTAGCTTAGACATTGTTTATCTTTTTCGCTCAAGGGGAAGGCGAGGAATTAAATGATATATAATAACAGATAAACACCCTTCATAGTCTTACTCTTTCAATCGCTTTAACCACACAAAGATTTGTCATTGAAATGGGATCTGAGTAGCTCAAGGCTCCTAACAGTTTAAGAATCATATATCCTTAGCTCCACTCTGCCCCCGAAGGCCATTTAGAAAAACACATGGCGCCTCATTAGGTTTCAGCTGCACATCGCTTGCGCTGCACTTTAGAAAGCTATTGTTTTTAATATAAGCTTAAAAGGGACTTACATCTTGCCTCCTCTCTCTCCTGGCTTCTCATTGGTTCCTGTGTGTGCCACTTACCTTTCCTCCATTTCTATTGGCTGTAGCATATTTTCCTGCATTTCCCAATGCTTGTTCCTTGTCTGATTCTCTTATCAGTTTCACGCCACCAAAATACTTTTAACATCCGCTTTGGTGGAACTATGTTTTCGTAAAGTTTTGCCTTTTACTATTGCAGTATATTTATATAACAATGTATCACCTGGAGAGATTAAATGATTTGCATAGAATCACAGGATGTTGCTCGGCTCCGCTGAGAGTCGAACCGGGATCCCCAGCAGCTCTGGCCACTGAGCCACATCCTCTCCACTCCCGTGTTATCTGTCAGGGAGATCTTTCCTTCTGCCAGACAAAGATTGATGAAACCAGCTCTTTATTAATTACATAGGAGAAACCAATGAATTTCCAATGCTTGTTTTTAAGAGTTTCCCACCATCTTCACATGCCTTAGAATACAAAATTGTTGTTTTTCCTCGTAGGATATACTTTAGGATTTGGTTACAACCAGCTCAATACGTTAAAACGGGTTTAGATCGAACTTGAGCCCTCAAAGTGGGAGGATCTTCAGCCATTCGATCGCGACAGTCAATTTCTCTGTTAAAGTATGGGTGCGTGCATAGGAGTTTTGATTAGCGGAAGCACGGGCGGCTGCAACGCAGCAGAGTTTGATTTTCTTCCATAAATGGTTTAAAGGGCAGGGCACACTGAGGAGCAGTCATGGCACTTGGGGTTCCACTCAAGTTATTAAAGAAAGAACCAGTTGTTCGCAACAGCACCAACTCAGAGTAATTCCCACATCACTAACTCTTTAGATTTCCTCTATCTAGTGGATGTACCAAAAAGCAGTACACATGGTTAAAATAATTCTAATATTAACACTTAAGACAAAGTAGACCTTCAAGGTGATCCGAGTTAGGAGTAAGTGATGTTGCAATGTGCGTTGTTAGTTTTACATTCTATAAAGGCCTATTAAAAAGATATCTTAACAAGAGTTGTGCCATTTGGAGCTTTACTACAATTGTGTGGAAATTGGGATGTTGGTGAAAATTTATTTTGTGTATAACCACCTTTAACAAAGCAAAAATGATTCTGCAGAAGATTTACTTCACAGAATAGAAATAGGGCCTTATTATAAGATGCCCGCATTGGTAAGCCTGCAGTCAGAGGTACAAATACTGCGGGATTGGTACCTCTTGGAGGTGGGATTACTAAACTGTTTTGAGTTTTGGACTCATAGGTGAAGTATTGTCTTGAAAATTGGTGTTTTTGCACCCTCCCATAGGTTATTCCCATATTTTGATCCACTTTTTGTGTACACATTCCGACAGTATACTTCCCTCACGAAACGTATATGGAGAAGCAAAATATGTAATGGAATGCTGTGTCCCGACGCAACTCAGAATCTCGTTTTTGGCTCTTTAGAATATTTATGGCTGACTTGAGATTACCTTAAATTCTCTAACTGAGGTTTACTTTTTTTTCCCTACACAATATACCATTGGATACAAGAAATCTCAAAAAACGCTAAATGTGCAGTAAAAGTGTCTACAAACGTTTACCAGTGTGTTTCAAAAAGTTCCCAAAATATATTGCAAGGCATAAAACACTGCAAGGTCGAAGGTAATCCAAAAAACTGCAAGCTGTGTGAAAGGCAAAAATCAATAACTTTGCACACCTTCACTAATGGAAAACTTTGCACAGCCATAATTCTTGCCTCTCGCCACTTGCCACTTATGGTGTGTTAAATTAGCTTATAATGAATCACCCTCAGAGGGGTATCTCAGCGCAGCAGAGACCAACAAGCGGGGTAGCCATAGTGTTAGAATAGTTCAGCTTTGAGAAGTTTTCTGAAAATAAGGTGGTCAGTGCACTTTCGTATGTGAGTAGGAAGTTTGTTCCAGTAGCAAGGGGCCACATAAGAGAAGGCTCAGCCCCCGGGAAGAGTTTCCCAGATTCTTACGGCCTGCCTTTACCTCATGAATAGCCAGGTGATAGCAGCAGGCTGGGGCTCACCTAGAGAGCTTTAGGGGAACTGAATCATGGGATTGCAATAGAAACGCCTACTTTCTACTACTTTATTACTAATGCAAGATTTCCAATGTACAGAAAATCAAGGAAAGCCAATGTCCTGTTTAAATGCCACCTGAAATGTGGTCCCAGTGACCTAGGCAGGGGCAGGACTGGTCCTTCTGTCACTTAGTCTTTTTCTCGGTGGCCCTCAGGCCAGTGGCACAGCATTCTAAGCAGCATGGGCTACATTCTCCTACCGTGCCACCATGGCCCGCAAGTGCCATGATCTGCTACTGGCCAGGGCTGGTTTTGGTTTTCAGTTCCCTTCTGTTGCAGACCTTCTCCAATACCTACCCACCTTTCTTTCCATTCCTTCCCCAGCTGTGTTGCCTCGCTCTCTAAGCTGTCTCCTAAAGATCCTCTCTTCACCCTCATTTTTCATGCTTTTTCCCTCAAATCCACCTTTCACCTGATCTCCTCTATGCTACAGCCTTCCTACTTCACTTTGACTAATTATGCAGACTCAATTCAAGTTCACAGCTTGTTCTAAAATGTCCAAGTGCTTAATCTTTGCTACCTCTCATTGGTAAAGTTATCAATGGTGCTGCATGTGCAGTTGCACCAGACCCCAAGGGTGTGAAAGGCCCGCTGCATCACAATTATGTCTGATTTTTACAACACCACAAAGAGGAAGGGGCACATTTACCTCGCCTGCATTAGGGCCCATTACACCGCTTATACCTCCACCCGAGTGTTTCCTTTTAACAGCCTCCATGGCGGTGTTTCATTGCGCCAGAGTGGCCCTGCAGGAAGATGCAAACGAAATTAAAGAAAACAGAGGAACCTTTCGGTAAGTGAAAGACGACACATACTGTCGCTTGGAGTAATCTCCTCACGTTCTCTGGATATGTGCGCCATTTTACAAATCACACCTGTCAAGGGTGCCACCGGTAAACTTTAATCAGAATGCTATGGTCACGGCTACATTTGCCAACTCCAACACCACCACAGCTGTTGCAGCTTAGCAGCCCGGCGCCGCCGTCCAGAGGAAGTTAAGTTGCTGTCAGTGGAGAGCGCGCCAATCCTGAAATCGATGGCGGACCAGCCCCACATTAGCGCCGCCGCCCCCTCCCCACCACCGCGTCACATGCAGCATAGGAGCGTAAAATTAGGTCGCCGAAGCGAAGGTGGTTGTCAGGTTGTTCCGTCGCTCGTGCACTGTGCTTGAATATACAGACTCACGACTGAAACTTAAACATTACCAACCCCATGAGTTTAGTCGGGGGTAAACACAACAGAGCACGAAGCAGTCGAACTGCGTTTCATTGTTTCCTTGCCAACATCCGAGGCTGCCAGTGCCAGGGCTCCTGAAAATAGCAATGTTAGCATGTATATACCTGCACAAAGATGGCGGCCCAGTGTTTAACTTGTAACATAAGAGTGCCGGTGCTCAAAGCTCTGCTCAGATTAGCGCGCCAATTAACAAAGCTGCGTAGTCTTCTATCCACCTCATGCCTCTTTCATCCGCTCTTTCCCTTTGTTTCACTTTTGCAGGTTTCTGATATCTCCCTTTGTGGTGGTTTTCACCCCTTTCTCTTCCTCCTTCTACGCATTGTGTGTTTTTCTCTTTCTTGCTCTCAACAAATATCTGATCAGGAAAAATAAGTGCCGGCCTCCAAAAATAAGTGCCGTTGGCCCCCACCGGAAACCACCGGCTCAAATTAAGCACTGGCCATACCACATATCCTGCACAGCACTGCACCTTCTTCAGAGAGTCGCATGTGAAAAGATATCCAAACAAAACATGGACTCAAAGACATACACTGGCAAAATATCTATCGTACATTATAGTGTCACCCAGCAAAATGTCTGACCTGCGCCTCGCTTCCAAATATGCCAGGTTTGAAGCCAGAAAACCAATCTAAGCCAGTCCAACAATATGTGGGTGGTAAAGTTGTCCACATTACAGATTTAAAACAGGTCGAATACAATCAGAACTGGAATCCTTAGGAAAAAACATGGCTCTAACAACTTTGTAGGTTTCTGTCACAGTTCTGGGTCATGAGCTTTGGGCCTTTTCCAGTCAATAGCTTGTGGCTCTACAGAATGATTGTACAGTGCAGAAAACATTCATTCCGTGTCAGAAGTACAACAGATTATAGTTGCATGTCACAATATCCTTAGCAAAAATATTATCTATCAGAAATAATGTGTCCTAAAGATCGGTTCCAAAAATATCATTGATTGGGTGCAGATTTTCAGTCATTAACTCCAATCGGGAGTTTTTTATAATCAATAGTTTGGGAATGTTCTGTTAGGAGATATCTTTGGTTGCAGTATTCTGGCACCGCACTCAGAATCCGTCTGCTAGTTTGGGGCCTAATTCTGATACGGAAATCATTGATTCATAGATACCCTCCTACGATTGATATGGCCTTCCATTTATTGTGGAATTCAGAAAAACATGGAACTACCCTTGGAAATCTATGGCGCTTAAAGATTTCCATGTGTAATTCTACTTGTATTTTCCAAAACTTTAAAATTAACCTATTAACGGTTTCACAGTTGGACTTTAACAATGTACTTTTTTTCACCACAGTGAGAATAATTGATGTTCTGGGGAAACTCTTTCCCACAATACTCTCAGGAAATAGGCTTGTTTTGGTGAATGGTGCACCAAATTGAGATAAATATACACCTCTAACAACGATAACGCAATGTGTATAAATTATGCGTGAACGCGCACAGAAAATGCTAGTGAATGTTGAACACACACAATATTATGACTTTGTTCGCTGCCTTCTAAATCACAACCGCTCAACCCCACCTCTCTGAACACCCGTACGCCCGGTGCACATAGAAAGATTAAATTAATGTCAATATGCCGCCTGCTCCTCCTCTTTTTCAACATATCACTATTTTGCTCCTAGGGATAAATATGTATATTCAATTTAATACATCTCCTCAAAGTTTAAATCATATATGTGTAAAAGTCTCCGAATGCTTATTAAAAAAAGTCTCCGAATGCTTATAAAAAATGCAGTAGCAGTGCTTTGGGTCAATGTACATTTGCACGATAAACAGAGGCTTGGCACGCGCGTCTTTGGTGCAAAGCTTTGAAAGGATGGGTCATGCTGCGCAGGGGTGCATCGCCCGACATCTTGAAGTCACTCGTTATGCTGTTTTTCGCATCTGGAAAGGGGGGATTCCGGGTCCTGCTGCTTCTCGCCACAGTGCACAGACATACTTTTTCCCTTACGCTAAACCAGCGTGAGCGCCATTTTAACACTTTTCCAGACAGGCCCGAGTATGACAGACGGTTACTGGCGGGATTTTTGGATTAGGCCACGAGAGGGGTCAACAGTTATGTTATTTGTTGTAGGGTGGAAGGATTTTCTTACCGGGTCCCCTTCGAGCTGTCTAGTCCGTTAGCCCTGTGACTGTCTCAAAATAGGCGAAAAACAATGCCTCCCAGGCATCAGCAGATGTATCCAATATCCCAGGCCGGGGAGAGAATGCTTTCATCCGCTGCTGCTCAAATTGATTGTGTCACATAAGGCTTTATTATGCTTCACTTTTCACCCTTTCAAGTTCTTTCTGTCTCTACCTGCATGTGGTTCCCATCAGGTCTTAGCCCAACCTTCACATCGGCCTAACACAGTCTATTAAAACGGGAACTTCAGAAGAACTGTTATTCGTGGTACGGTACCTCGCGCCTTGACCTGCCGCTTAGGTCAGGCGTCCTGGTATCCATTTCACTTCGGGCCCCGCCTCCAAGCATGGCCGGAAATAGAGTTAGTCTAGAACCCCGTCAGAGCGTGACGTGAAAGCTCGCGCCAGTGCTTCTGGACTCCCTCGATTTGTCTCCCATTACCATCCATTTAGTTTGCCCGCCCAATCAAGAATATAAACCAACCGTGTATAAGGCGCCCATATTTCCATGTTTACTCATTTTTAGACATAAGTACAGAAGAAAGCACACCTCTCCCCATCTGTACTTTTTTTTTTTTTTAAAGAGTGTTTTTCCTTCTTCTCAGCCCTGATCAGCAGGCTAGTAGCTGTGAATGGTGGCATCATATAAAAGGAATGACATTTCCTAAAAAAAAGCTTATACAGCTGTAGTTGTGCACATATCTTAAAGACACTGAAGTGAGAGTTTGCGTTTATCAGCGATACATTTCTGGCAATACACTCGTTGCAGTTTCGTCTTTCTACCAATCCAGTCGCTTAACGCAAAATGATGCCTCCCCTGCAGAATATGACGAGGGTCCCCGTGTCACCCATATCGCACATATGTTCATTGACCTTGGGCTGAATGCGAGCCCCCTGAAGGTGGGGTGGCGCTGTCAATGGTTGAGGGCCCCAAATGCCTCAGGTCCCCAGTGGCTATTCCATGAAACATGCTTGCAAGCAAAGTGCACCCTAACACGTTTTGAAGACAACGCACACTTGAAGTGCCGGCATTGCTGTAATCACTTGCGCCCTTTCATTCTAGCCCCGTATCCACGGCTTGGTTCTCACTTCACCCACCGGCTTGTGTGTGCCCTGATGTTGTGAGAGCATGCATGTGCTCAACACCTTGTGTGTGCATTGAGGTTGTAAGAGCATGCATGTGCTCAACACCTTGTGTGTGCATTGAGGTTGCAAGAGCATGCATGTGCTCAACACCTTTGTGTGTGCATTAAGGTTGAGAGAACATGCACGCATTCAACACGTTGTGTGTGCACTGAGGTAGTGAGACCACGCATGCGCTTAACTCCTTGTGTGTGTACTGAGGTTCTGTGAACAGGCATGCGCTCAACGCCGTGTGTGTACTAAGGTTGTTAGAACAGGCATGCGCTCAACACCTTGTGTGTGCACTGCACTGAGGTTGTGTGAACAGACATGCGCTCAACACCATGTGTGTGCACTGAGGTTGTGAGACCACGGATGCGCTTAACTCCTTGTGTGTGCACTGAGGTTGTGAGACCACGCATGCGCTCAACTCCTTGTGTGTTATGAGGTTGTTAGAACAGGCATGCGCTCAATGCCTTGTGTGTGCACTGAGGTTGTGAGACCACTAGGGTGACCAACCGTCCGTAAATTTCACGGACAGTCCGTAATTTCGGCCGTCTGTCCGTTGTCCGTGAAGGATTCTTTAACGGACGCCATTTGTCCGTAATTTTAACCGGGCACCGGTCGCACCACCCTAAAGCCGGCACAGCTCCACCCACCTCCCTTCTTGACTCCGATGCTGCTGAGGTGGGTGTAACAGACTCCGATGCAGTACCAAAGCTCAGACACCAAGCAGCATTGGAGAGGCACAGCGGGACAGCAACCCTCACACCTTTAGCCCTTGATGAGCTGTTAAGAGGTGTTTGAAGGTGACTGAGAAGGAGGGGCTGCAGCTTCAGGAGCAGGGGCATCTCTTCAGATGCAAACAGCCCTGAATGCTAAATGTATCTGCAATTTAGAGGGGCCTCACACATTCCCTTTCTGCCCAGGGCCCCAAACATCCTAGAACCGGCCCGATTACCCCGAGGCAGCACGTGGTTCTCTTCACAGAGCTTAATTACTGTCACTAAATTGTAAGCAAATCTCGGTTCTTCAAACATGCAGTCTATAATGTAATACAATAAAGAAATGGCACAATCGCACCCACACTGATTAACAAAGTATGGAGGACAATCAGTTAAATCAGTTCTCTTGGAGTATCTCCTTTAAGTACTGTACATCACAGTGGGGGGTGGCAAAACTAACATTTTGGAAAGAGAGCCTGTCTTCTCGTTGTCTTGTCCAGCAGGGGGTGAGGAGCCCTACCCCACCCTGGCAGAGACCAAGATGATACTAGAATACTGCAAACCCACCCCTGTGCCCACCCTGGCGGATCCTGTTCCCCCTCCTGTGATGGCTCCCCCCTCTCCCCCGATGGCTCCTCTCCCCCCTGTGGTGCATCCTGTCTCCGCCCTGGGTGGCTTCTGTCCCAGTCCTGGAATGGCTCCTGCAGCGAGCGTGAAGTTCTTGATGGGCCTCTTCTCGAAAAGGCTCAGCTCAAAATTAATATGAAAAGGTGGGCGAGTGAGTAAGTGAAGGGATGGGTGGATGACTGGATGAATTAGTGAAAGGGTGAATGGATGAATGAAATATTGAATAGATGGATAATGAGAGAGGATGAGTGGATTGATGAGTGAGTGGAAGGATGGATGAGAGAAAATATAAATAGCTGGGTGGAAGGGTAGCTGGATGGGTAAAAGGGTGGATGAATGAGTGAAAGGATGGATGAGTGAAAGGATGGATGAGTGAAAAGGTGGATGATGAGTGAGTGGATGGATGAGTGAAATGATGGCTGGATTGATGAATTGTGAAGTGCAAGGGTGAATGGATGGACGGATGAGTGAAAGGGTGGATGTAAGGATGGATGAGTGAGTGAAAGATATGGACAAAAGGAAGACTAGAGGAGTGAAAGGGTAGATGGATGAGAGAAAGGATGGATGAGTGATGGGGTCAATGGATGAATTCATGAGTAGATGGATGGGTGGATGGATGGAAGGAAGGATGGCTAAGTGAAAGGGTGGATGGAGAGAGAAAGGGAGGATGGATGGATGGCTGAAAGGGTGGATGGGTGGAAGGATGAGTGACGGGGTGGATGGATGAGTAAGTTAAAGGATGGCTGGATGGGTGAAAGGGTAAATGGCTGGATGGATGAGTGAATGGCTGGATGGGTAGAATAGTGGATGGATAAGTGTACAGATGAATAGGGTGAAAGGGTGGATGGATGGATGAGTGAAAGGATGGATGAAGGGATGGATGAGTGAAACAATAGATGGAAGGATACATGATGGATAGGTTTACAAATGGTTGAATATGTTTGGATATGGCTGGGCTTACTTATATACTATTGCGCGACCTCCTCTGATGTGTCTGTAAAACTTACCTATTGTCCTGAAGTTTTGTCTTGAATTTTGACCTCCTGTCCCTGAATTTGTGTCCTGAATTTTGACTCTTTGTCCTGAATTTTTACACTCACCGTCCTGAATTTGCACCAATGCCAGTTGGTCACCCTAGAGACCACGCATGCGCTGAACTCCTTGTGTGTGTATTGAGGTTGTTAGAACAGGCATGCGCTGAACACTTTGTGTGTGCACTGCACTGAGGTTGTGAGACCACGCATGCGCTCAAAGCCTTGTGTGTGGACTGAGGTTGTGTGAACATGCATGCGCTCGAATGCCATCAGTGCTCACTTTTGGTAGACGAGCTGTCTGCTGAAGCAGGACTGCTCAGCCAATCAGTTTGCTGCAGTGCTGGCAGCATGGGAAGAAAGCAAGTGATGGCATTGCCCCCACCCAGAGTGGGCGCCTGGCATAGCTCTCGTGCTGGTGCTGTCAGCTCGTGCAGAAGTTCATTAATCATAATTAGCAGCCCCTGTGGGGGAAGGCTGAGCATGCAGACATGGCCTGCTGGGGTGCGCCTGCATTCTGTGTTTAGATGGAAATCTGGAGAGAGGGCTTGAAGCAGAGGGTTGGCTCGTGTGTCTGCAGCAAGGGGAGAACCGTAGAGGGGGTTCATAGATACATTTACGGCCACCATAACGCATTATGGAAAAACGCTGATCTTAGTGAAAAGTGATTAGAGTAATTCACGATATTTAGATGTTAACAGCTAGTTACTGCCCTCTCCCGACCTGGCACGTGCCCACGCCTGATTCGACGAATACATGCAGTGTGACGATTCAGCAACACTTAAAACACTTTAGAGAGAGAGGATTGAAAGATATTAATGCCCTCACTATAGGGCACTAAGGCTTAATCCAAAAGCATTGATTTCGTCTTTGAGCCTGAACATGTGGGAAACAGTTTGTGAACCATCGAAGCTGCAGTTGAGCAACAGGAAAGAAGGGGCTGAGAACTGCAGCCAAAAATACCAGGACCAACAGGCCTGGCTCATGTCTGGAAAGCGAGATGTGAGTAAGCGCCAGGATTAGAAGAGAGGAAAGAGGAGAAACAGAGGGCCCGGTCCCAGTTCAAATGTCCGCCGTTTCACACGTGCAATTACACTTAGGCAACCCCTGAGAGCATCTGAATGTAAACATTCTTGACTAAGCAACCGAGGGTTTCTGTGCCGGACGGTGAAGCGAGTCAGCTGCTTCCTTGGTGCAGGTGGTATAACAGTGTAAGGCATTTATAATGCTGGGGCGGGGAGCTGCAGGAGAGACCCCAATACATATGTGTCCTGGTTAATCTTCCGAACTCCCAAAGCCTTCACTTAAGGCGCACCCACATCTTTCTTACAGCTCCAGTCTCCGTTTGTTTATACACACTGTACCCGGGGAGCAAGGGGAATGAGTATATAATAGCATTATCATCACCTAGATGGCGGTTTGTAAGTATTATCCGTTTTGCAATTTAGTTTTTTTTGCATAACTATTTGCCTGGTGCTGCAGGGCCGGACAGACTTTTGATTCCACCAGGCATTTCCCCGGTGGGCCGGGGCACTCGGGGGTCGGTTTTGAAACCAGGGCCACTGCTGGTGCCTCTGTCACGTTCCCCGGCTCTCTCAGTTTAATTGCAGAATGAAGGGTTGGGGCTTCAAGAGAGAGAGAGAAAAAGAGGGAGGGAGAAGACTGCGGTCAAAGAGGAAGAAGAGGAAAGGGCAGTGCTTAATTTGAGCCGGTGGTTTCTGGGGCTTGGCACCAGCACTGCCACAATGTGGTGCTGTCTGGCTAACTTAGAGATGACCACAACAACAGTTAATTAATTCATTATACATAAGAATTGACGCTGCCCAAGCCATTCTTATAGCTTTAGGGGCCTGAAATACTCCGAATGGTCACACTTGTAGGAGTGTGATGGTTCGTGGTTGTGTTGTTGTTGTCATTGGCAGCATGGCAGGGGCAATGTCTGGTGCAAGCTGAGGTGGCCTCCTGACAGGATAGATGGAAAGAGAGCGATAGCATGAGAAGACGAAGGGAGAGGGGCTGGTTTGAGCATTGTTGCCAGGGCTGCTTTTGGGTCCCCAGTTCTGCCCTGCAATGCTCCCCATCTGATGAAAACATTTCCAGAAAAAATCAAGCAGTGATTTAGAGAGACAGGGGATCTACTCTTTTTTTTAGTTCCACTGCTCATTTCTTTGGAAAGCTCCCTTCTGCTCTGCATGTGCTTTTGGTTATGGTGCAGAGCCATTGCGTATGGCCCACTACCCATCATCGTGCCAGAAGCACCACTTACAGACCCACATGGGATATGTTCAGAGGTACTAAGGTTCATCTGAGACACCACGGCACTGCACATCCACACATTGAACCAAATTAGATGAAGCGAGTGCCTGCCATCACCTGAAGCAGAAAGGGTAGAGTGTATCTCCCAAATACCAACATATTCATCTCAGCAGACAAAATCCTACTGTACAACAGATCCTCATGGGCCCTATCATGACTGTCGGGATCCTATCACAGTGTTAGTCTAGGAAGGTAGCAGCTGTGGCAAAGCTAAGACAGCATGCAAGACTTTGATGAACTCACGCACAATACACCAGTGGGCAAAATGGTTTACAGAGGCCTTGCCAGTAAGGAACGCCTGTTCATAATGGGAATAAACAGCTCAGTATGGGCTATTAGTACGTACAGGCCTGTAGGGACCCTGCAAAGATATCTTGTAAATGTTAAATAAATGAATTTTGAAAAAATCCGGATTTTAAGCCATAATGTTGACTCTCAGCAAAGCAGCAATTCCAGCTATTGCACGAAGACCATCCTTTCTTGAACAAAACAGGTTAACATAATTTAAACGCCTTGTTTTACATAGTACTAAATACCGCACTTCTGCCATTTCTAAGTGCTGTTTACTGTTACTCAATTTAAAGATGGAACCTAGCTTGGGGAGCCGCTGCTCACTAAATATTTGTAATCTCGTCTATATTCAACTTGATTTAGAAAAGTATTTTTAATTTCTCTATTGGCTATATTAAATACTCTAGGGAACTCATTTCAATTGTCCCAATAAATTGTGATCCCTGTGCAAACATCACAGTTATAAGTGGTGCGAGGTTTATCACACCCTCAATTTACCAGGTGGGACAAAGTTCACACTCTCTTTTTAAATTTTGTAAGATCAAACCTTCTAAAATTTAACAGAGGCAAAAGTTTGGGGTTTACTGGGCCAAACGTTTTTGGTGCACAGAGAGCTAAAAATGTTATTCCCTATTTCCCAAAAACCTCAGAATACCAAAAACTCTGGATCCCGAATATATCATACTTTGTTGTTCCTAATAAATACTTAATTACACACAACATCGCTCACAATCACGTCCTAGGTGTCAAAATGAAATATATCTGCATATAAAAAATCAGGTTAAAAATATGTTACAGGTTCATTTTAACTTCCTGTAACATTGGTAGTGTTGGTTTTACACCAATGCACAACGATATGTATATTTTATCAAAGGGATATACTGCCAGATGTAATTGACCAAAGTACTGTTGCCTTCAGGCCTCGGCTCATTTTGAAACTTCACAAATCTGCGAGAGTGAGAATTCTGGGGTTAGTCGAGTGGGACAGAAGAAGCAGAGGATGACAGCTCTGCTAAGTATAGGCTGAGTAAGAATTTGTCATTTCTCTTCCAAATCCCTTTGAAGACATTCTTGTATTTCTCACCCTGGACTAGAAGGTACTGGTATGGTTCAAAGGGATTCTCTCCAGATGTGAAAGGTTAACAGAGAGTGGTTCCTGTGACACCCAAAAGGTCACAAGGAGGCCCAAATCTACTCTTTCAGCTGTCAGACATTTTTCTCTCAAGATATACATTCTGCCATTTTTGTTTCTCTTTTCCGTTGATTTTTTTTGTGCCTTCGAGACGTTTTGTTTACTTGGTAATCCCTTTGAAACTTAAAAATTGGATCGAGATGCATTAAAAAAGAACGAAGCCATTAGAAGTTTCGTGATGTTTCACCCAACAGGAAGTCTAAAATAACTGATTTGAGCTACTCTGTAAGGAGAATGACTTCATACACAAGCATTGTAATGTTAGAGCCAATTTAAAGCGTAGAAATCAAATCCAGATGCATTATAAGAAGAATTATGTCATTATAAACGTTAAGATGTTTGAACCAACAGAAGCCTAAAATTTCATTTGAGATGCACTGTAAGAAATATATATCAGCCAGTTGTATTCAAATAAGTTTTATTGTTGACACTCAATTCAAGGTCTCGGTTTGAGCAATCTTCAGATCATGACAGAGGAATCTTTCATTCGTAGGTGGCAATATGTGGTCACTCATTATGCAACCTAGCATGTTGCATGACTTGGTGATAAAGAATTTCCCCTACACCCTAGTAGCATGGCAAAAACTGAGGAGATAAAAAAAGTTCCTCTAGTGCTTGGGAAGTGCAACAAAATCATTGTTGAAATAAGCTGCAGTGTTATTGCAGGTAATGGTAATTTTAGTTAAAAAAAAAAACCAGACCTAGGAATTTTGTGATTTAATTTGAAATTTATAATAATCCTTCAACATATTGGATTATCATCCAAATATGATGTAGCTAATGCATAACATGCATAAACTCTAAGGAGTATGCTTAGACTCAACTATGGAATACCTAAGGTAGGAGCCACTTTGCATACCGTTGCGACAGAATGTTGAGGCACTGTCACTGAGTATGCATTAGTTTACTTTTGTTTTGGTTTAAAGTACTGTTCCTATCTGGGGCAAGGACATGGTTGCTGCATCGCTACCTTTTGCTGCTGTGCCTAGAGAAAAAATTGAGCCATTGGACCTTGGTCCCGCCCTTACACTCTCAAAGGTCTACTTGTCTACCTGCCAGTGATGTAATCTGCGGTGATGTCTGACTGAGACTGATCCCGCCCATGCTCTCCCAAAGGCCTATCGGACTCTGTCTACTTGTCTATCTACCAGTGATGTAACCTTCAGTGACGTCTGACTGAGACTGATCCCGCCCATGCTCCCACAAAGGCCTATCGGACTCTGTCTACTTGTCTTCTGGCCAGTGATGTAATCTGCAGTGACGTCTGACTGAGACTGATCCCGCCCATGCTCCCACAAAGGCCTATCGGACTCTGTCTACTTGTCTTCTGGCCAGTGATGTATCCTGCAGTGACGTCTGACTGAGACTGATCCCGCCCATGCTCCCACAAAGGCCTATTGGACTCTGTCTACTTGTCTTCTGGCCAGTGATGTATCCTGCAGTGACGTCTGACTGAGACTGATCCCGCCCATGCTCCCACAAAGGCCTATTGGACTCTGTCTACTTGTCTTCTGGCCAGTGATGTATCCTACAGTGACGTCTAACTGAGGTGAGAGGAAACAAGTGCGCTTGTCTTTTCATATATGTGTCAGGGGCGGTTTCTCCATTAGAGCATAAGGGTGTTGCCCTGCCCCCTGCTGTGAGCCACGCATTCATATTTGTAGTATAAATAATGTAAGTTAAGAGGGTTTGTCAACACCCGAAGCTGTTACCATTGTTTATTTTCCTTGTTTAACCCCTTCGCTGCGGCGGCAATTCCGCCGCAGCGCTGGGGGGTGCGGGGGGGCAGCGCGGTGGCGCTGTGCTCATGACGGAGCCACTCCGTCATGAGCCACGGTTGAGCTGTGCTCATGACGGAGCGGTTCCGTCATGACTCCGCCCAGTTGCGTTGTCCCCCCGCACAGGCGGGGAAACAGCGCCGCGTAGGCGGAGCGGCCGCCAACGGCCGTGACATGACGGAACCGCTCCGTCATGAGCACACGGCAACCGTGGCTCATGACGGAGCGGCTCCGTCATGAGCGGGGAAGGGGTTAAACAGCATCTAATCTTTTAAACAAGACATTTTCCTTTCTTAACTTCTAGTGATAGGATTGTTGTTTATTTTGCTTTATTGATGAGAGACAGTTCTCTCGACTTCACATGTCCCCCGCTTGTACAGATTTTTTTCTGAGGTCTTCTGCATCTTAACTGGACATGGCTGTGCAGGGTGTACAGGCTGGCACACTAGCGCAGAAGACAGTTATATTAATTTTTGACGGCATTTTGTTAAATGCCCAGCCATCACACAGTATGAAAGAGTTCCATTGTTTCCACACAAAGTTTATTTTTGTAATAGCAGCATGTCTCTCAGTGCAAATATAGGAAATCAGCACCTGTACAGATTTTGCACACCCTGCTGCTGGTGGGAAGACGGCCCAAGAATCGGAACACCTGCTTATTTATGCTTCCTGATTGTACAAATTGATTTCCATTGAACAATTAGGCACTCACAGTTGGTTGTGCTTTTTAACCAAATACCTTATCAACATTTGTTGTCATAATGAATCCCTCAATTGCCAATAGGACTTGCTTGTTTGCTTCACGCCATAGACAGCCACTTTTATGCCCCGCCACTTTCAAACGTCACCATCCGCCACTGATGGTTGTATCATGCCCAGGGCTGTACTCAAACCGGAGTGTACCCTCTGCACAGTATGTGGGTGGGACCCATCAATCAATGAGCGTGAATGTTGGATGCCATTTTAAAATAAATGCAGCTGGTGCAGGGTGCAGATGACAGGTGAATGAGGCACCACTCACTCAGGACCAGGTCCCTGCCCCCCCACACCACTGTGACTATGGAGCCATGTTTTACACCCCTGAACATGTTTGCTTGTCTGTGTCTGTCTGTCTGGTTAGAACTGTCGTAAAACCCAACATTTGTCCTATAAGTCTTTAGTGACGTGCTCGAAATAGACCAATTTCTCACACATTCATTGAGCACAACTCGCATGTCCTCTGCTATTACTTATCTAGCCTCCACTCCGCTTTAACTAATGCTCCTAGCTATCAGCGGAGGCTCCTCCGCAATGGCGGAGGAGCGCCACCCCACTGGCTCAAGGCCAGCATCTGAAAAATAAAACAATATTTTACTACTGTTTTATTTTTCAGCTGCTGGCTCTGAGCCAGTGCATGTAGGGAGGGACGGGCCGTGCTTTGGGAGGGGGGAGTAGAAGTGTTGTTCACTTCTAAGTGCGCATGTCTGTTGGCCAGCCATCCTAGGCCAGCTCAACAGACATGCGCTCTTAGGTTTCTCCAACTCACCTGTATTGTACAGCCGAGTTAGAGAAAGGCACAGTCTCCCTGTGCCTGAGTGGAGCGTTTAAACCAGTCCGCTCAGGCCAATCCCCACGCTGCTCTCATAGTATGAGAGCAGCATCTGGATTGGATGGGGAGTCTGTTGTCACAGAAACTGCTGGGAGCAGCAGAACGGAGGACCACTAAAGCGCGAGGCGCATGCAAGAACAGATACGTTTGAATGTTTTTTTTTTATTTCAACCCTCCTCCCCCTGCTCCCCGTCCGACGCTCCTGCTGCCCTGCCGCCCTGCGACTCCACAGTGGCAGTAGCCACGACTGCAAGCTACGTAATTTCAAAAGCACCATTTGCCCTATTTTCCATGCATTCCTTATTGGAAACTCCTACCCTAGGGTTACCAGCTCACTCTTAGTCACTGGAACTCCTTATCTGACATCTTCATATAATAAATCAGTGCTTGCAGGGAGTTTAGTCTCCATTCAGGTGACTCAAACAAACTGGAAACATGCTCCTGAAAACGACGACGTGTAAAAACAAAAACCCAGGTCTGGAAATATTTCCACCTGTGATACTGGCCCAAAGTGCTTTACAACTGTGCTTGTGCTATATATTTCCCAGAAGCCCTGGGCGAAGCGCGCCCCACCCACTTGTAGAATCACATCTGATTTTGACCAAGGTTCCCCGTGCAATGTGCTTCAAAATGGACCGTTTCCTAGACATGTCATTAAAATACCAAGCACAGAGCTGTAGCGTTGACATTTCCATATATTATACCATTTTTTTGTGAAAACACTTAAGAAAGAGAGCCCCACACCTCAGTCCCAACATGTGGTTGTTACTGTCATCCATGACCATGGGGTTGCCACGCAGCTCATCAAGACACCTCATTTCTAGCACCCAGGTTTACTTTTTCAACCTAATGTGTAGTAGGAGTTGTAGTCATAAGGCAATGACAACGAAATATTGGAAGTCACCCACCTAATAATAGTGCAACATAAAATCCCTTGACTGGAAACACAGGGGCATATTTACTAGAAACTGGCAGAGCGCGTAGTTACACCAAAATTGGTAACGCCACGCTCCGTCCGTTTCAAAACGCAGGGATGCACCGTAGTTACAAGAATGCGGTGCACCCCTACGTTTCCCCTAGAGCCGGCACTAAAGAAGCTGCTGAGTGCCAGCGCAGGCACGCTTAGCCATTTTGCAAGGGTGCAGGGGTGATTGTTTATGTGCAGGAAGAGACACCTTCCTGCACATAAACAATCTTTACAGGTGATTTACTGTTTCTGTGTGTAATGCAGAATACAGCACACATGGAAAGAGCAACATACGAGGAGAAAGGAAACATTTCTCCTCTTATCGCCTGTTTAAGACCAGGTATTCCCTGGCGTTATTTTTGGCACTGCCCCACACCTTGTAAATTTGGAGCAGCTTCAAATAGCAATGAGTGTTGCGCACCCCTTTCATGCTAAGTGCTGTGTGAATAGGGGCATTATTTACAAGGCGGCGTTAAGCCACGTTAAATAAGGTCAAGGACTTAACGCCACCAGAAAGTAAGAAAAAGTGACTTCTGGTGGTGTTAACTCCTTGTAAATATGCCCCTCGACGTTCTGAAAACAACGTTGTAGGAAATAACGCTACTTTTCCTCCAAAACATGTCAGATCAGTTTCCCACTTCAATCCACGTGAGGGAAGGTTAGTCAGGCCAGGCACACTTTGCATGCTGGGACTTGTAGTTTAGATTCTTCAATAGGCATGGCAAACTTCCCAGAAAGCAATGCTAAACCTTCCACTATATGTGTTACTCGCACTAGGATTTAGGAAACCTGAGAGCACTGGCATGTGCCCCTGGCTAAAGCCCTGTTTGAGATTAATAAAGCCTAAAATGGCTGACGCCAAGGCACACGAATACCATGGCAAAATGAAGCCACTCGCTCTAGTGCTCAGTGTACAGTTTTGTCAATGAATTTAACAGTAAATTGTCCTCATCCGTTCATCAAAACATTGCAGGCCTTTTGGATTGTGTTTCAAAGGGGGCCGGATTGAGTTTTTTTTCTTCTAAGCGCTAGCCAGGCATCCCATGCATTGTGACAGTGCAAGTCAAGAGGGCTCCCTCGCCCCCTTTCATTAGTTGAAATTGTGAGTCAGACCGCTCTTTGAAGACAATGCCTGCACATGGCCCACTAATTAATTTCGGGGCTCGAGCCGCGACCAGCAGCCTCTGCGAACAGGGATGCCTTCAATCTTCTTTTGTGGCTCTTAAAGAAAACACAGGTGTTCTTTCTGGCCTGCAGGAAGAGGAAATACCACACTGATTAAAACGTAAAGCAGGCTGGCGCGGTAGCCAAGAGAGAGCCGCCCTCGTCCTCTTCCCGGTGAGCGGACAGATGTGGGCTGCCACAAATCCCTTCCCTTTCCCCTGTAAGTGGATATCCTTCGATGAAACCAACCACGTGTGCACGCGCCACGAGCAGCCAATCACGCCCACGGCAGCACAGCTTCCAAACAAACCCAAGCCTCTATGCTACTATCCTCCTCATTTGCATATCACCAGTGCATTCAGTTACAGAAAACAACGCAAGCAGCAAGGGTGAGAAGCAGTTCCCTCTAGTGCCTAATTTGTAAAAAGAAAAAAAAAGTGCCAGGGCTCTCGTCCGGAGGCCACGGCAGCTTGCACCACACATTGCCCCTGCCAGCGCTGCCAACGATAGTAACAACACAAGTACTAACCATCGCACTCCTCCTACACGTGTGACAGTTTGGACTATTCCAGGCCCCCAATGCTAAAAGAAGGGCTGGCAGGTAACACAGATTTTTGATGTTTATTGAATGAATAATTACCTGTTGTTGTGGTCATCTCCAAATGAGCTAGACAGCGCCACCTTGTGGCAGCTGTCGCAAGCGCCGGTGCTGAGAATTAAGTACTGGTGCTGAGCACCGGAAATCACCGGTTCAAATTAAGCCCTCGAGTCCTAACCTCTAAGGTGTCACTGGATGCTCATGTTTCTCATGTCCACGCTTGAGCATCTCACCAATCCAGGTTTTCAAATATGCATTATGAGAGCTGTAGTTATACAACCAGGACTACAACTCCAAGAATGCACATGAAACCCTGGACAGGAGAAGCTACTCGTGCATGGATCAGAGAAGCTTGAGAACTCGGTTGTCTTTATTTTATGGTATAAGTAAGTCAGAGCTCTTATGATTCCCAGGTCCATGCTTAATTAGTTTATCCAATGCAATTTCTTTTTCTTTGTATTATAGGATTTGCAGTAATTTTTTTTAGCTCATCATAAAATCAAAACTGCAAATCCCAGCATGCAAAGAATAAAGCAGGATACATGTGCATGGAGCAGCACAACTCGAGAGCTCTGCAGCTTGCTAAGCTGTGTTTTAATGAACATATAGAGGCCGGTTCACCACATTTTACAATTTGTATGGGGTAGAAAAACACTATACAAATGCCAATACAATGCATACAGTAAATAAATGATACACTGCTGCATTTTTATATATTTATTATGAGTAGAAATCCTCATGGCATAATAGAGAACTTTGCAGAGGGACACCAATCTGTGTAACAAAGACTAAGGGGCCTAAGTGACAAATGTTACACTCATGTGCCAATTAGGTGTGTAATAAAGTAATCTGCGTTGTAAAATTCCATATTGTGATTAAAAACCTCAAGTATGACGATTTTCCACAGTTCATTTAAGGCTGAGAATGGGAAAGAGGGTGTTTCATGGGTATTAGCAATGCCAATGCAGTGGCCACCTCAGGACATGTTACTGACAATTCACAAACATTTTTTCGGTTGTTTCTTTCATCCTTGAAATAAATATAACATGGGGTGGGCATAACTCGACTAATTCTGTGCAGCATAGTCACCTGAAATTACCTGAGGATTCCACAAGATTCCGCATAATTACGTGAGAAGATTAACTCTGCGTTTAATGCTGTTTCTTAGAGGAAAAATGCCCCCTCACATCCAAAATGGGCATGAGAATACATTTTGCGCTAAGAAATAGCGCAAAATGCAACAGAGCATTAATAACGAGCCCGAGCAGCCGCTCGCACATGTGCTCTTGGGAGCGATATGCCCCAAACGTACTCCTGGCATTTGGCGCTATTTTCTTAGTGCAAAATGCACCCTCGCGTCCAAAATGCGCGAAACACCTCAGAACACAAATATTGAGCACGAATGGCCACTCGCACTTGCCAAATATGGTCTTCCTGTAGGATTTTGTCCCCCAAATTATTCTTACTAACGCAAGCAGGAGTGATCACGTTATTGGTAATTCCACATCTAAGAGTAATATTACTCCAGCGTAATTGGAATTCCTCCTGGGCTACTATAAAGCTCCTCCTGTTAGAAGCAGGATGAAGGGCCTCATATAGAGTATGGCAGAGCGGGAGCCCCACCAGACTCAGAGTTTGCTCACCGCGTTTAGAAGGCGATGGCGTGTGAGGTTCCCAGTGGCAGAGTCTCCGCTGGGTCCGCTGCCAGAAACCTTTCACCAACAGCCTGTTTGACGCAGAGCTGTCAGTCAATGTATGTCAGAAAGAACAGCCAATGCAGGGTGGTCCTTCTGACATACAATTCCTCCTGTTCAAGACAGCCAGGCAATCTGAAACAGAAAACAAAAGAAATGACCCACATGAGATGGGAGAAAACAACCAGTGTGGCAGGACCACTTGTTTTCAGAAACAAATGAATGCTTCAAGGTTTTTCCTGAAAAAACATACAGTTTGCAAAGCTGCGATAAAACGACATGGTGCTGGTGCAACAAACTGGTCAACAAACTGCAACCTGCACGCCGGTGAATGCCCAGAGGGCACCGAGATTCCTACCAGAAGAGCCGGGGTCTTATTATCTGGCAGACAGTTCTCCATCATCAGAACGGGGGCCTTACAACTGCTGCTGTGCTAGGCTGATAGCCCGCCCACTTTGCTTTAAAGGACCCTCCGAGTGCCTTTCCCGTAGTGTTAAGTGACAGTGTACATCCCCATGTTTTATGGGGAAGGATAGGAGAAGAGGTTTTTCCTTTGGGGGAAAAAAGTTTCATGCAGAGGAAAAAAAGGTACGTATGTGAATGCAAATTTCCAAAGTTACTCACACAGATTCTGTGCCTAGTACAAAATCCTTGAGTACCTTTTGGGAAGGAGTGCTGGAAATGTGAATCTGTCTTAGCTTTCTAGGGGGAACCCCCTAAAAAGTTGAAAATATACTGCAAAGAGAGGAAGAAACCATGGATCTGAAAAACACCGACTGGCGGAAGATCCTTCTCCTACCTCGCTGCTAAAATTGGAACTCCCTACCTCTGCACCTCGGGCACTCACCGTCACTGCCTCCATTTAGGAAGGACCTCAAAACCTGGATCTTCGACTGAACTGCGGATCCACTTCGTCCACCCCCCGTGCCTTGAGACCCTTACGGGCAAGTCCCCTGATTGATTGGTTGATTGGGAGCAGCTTTCACACTTGAGCCAGCAGGGATCAGGACCATGGTATACAAATGTTGAATAATATCAAAGTGCACCCTGGGCGGACCCGATTCCTATCAGGCGCCAGCAAAATATGGGTTAAAAATTATTTCTTGTGAAAGGAAAAAAATTAGGAAGGTTTTGAAGTTCTTGGAAAAGAAGAGGAAGTTATAGGTTCAGGAACAAGTGGCAGTGACTCTACTTTAGGTTTAGTTGAGGTCTTGTCTAGTCGTGGTACAATCTGTAAGTCCCATGAAGCACCAAAGGGGCAGGCTCATACTTTTATGATTTCCATGATGATAAAATATGTGCTATTTGAGTTCAGCGAAAGCAAATTCTGTTCTTGAAGGCCTTAAAAACCCCATCCATAGCAGTGTACGTAGATGGCTTGTTAGTGCGGAGATGCAGGCACTCATCACTTCGGGTGTCGACATCACTCAATGAAGGTGACTCACTGGGCTTACATTTGTCAAAGCAGTGCATTCTGGTAATTTTAGTCTTTTCCTTGCTACAATTGAACAAAATTGGCTGATACACCTGGAAACCACGATTTGTACGTGGAAAGCCTGAAGCTGGAAAAATGGTGCTCTATGGACTTGGCACAATCTGTAAACACTAATAGCAATGTAAAAACAGATATGATGCGTGCAGCAAGTCTTCTGCAAAAAAATGGCAATTATTATTTGACGGTCCTAGTGAAAACAAAGACTTCTGTAGCTATATATATATGGTTCAGCACAATCCATAAAGTAGAGTCAGCTTTGCCTTTCTTTGTTCAAATATTTTGCCAAACGCGTTTCGGGCGCCATTCCGCCCTTGTTCACCGGCAGAGGCAGGTGTTGAAGGTGGCAACGTATCAGCGCACCTGCGCAGTTTTAAATCCCCGCCCCAGTGGCGTGAGCAACAGTTGCGTTGTGGTAGTCAAAGTTCTACCTTTTATATTATCCTTAGTAGAGACCGCCATACTCCATAATACTGATATTTAAAATCGATAGTGGTTGTCTTTACTGGACACAAGCTGACAACCTTCCTTTGTTTATGTCCATCCAACTGGTCACTTTGTTCCTTCTGCGCGAGTCTTTGCCAGCACTATAGATCTGCAACTTTCGCAGCGGGGCGTCTCGCGGTCTAGGGCCGACCGCTACAAATCCACAAGAACTGCTCCCAAGCTTGAGACGCCGCACGCGAAGTGTATAATAACCATTTATTGGCGGACTTGGAGGGTTCAGCACAGTCCATAAAGTACATAGTCAGCTTTGCCTTTCTTTGTTCAAATATTTTGCTAAACGCGTTTCGGGCGTCATTCCGCCCTTGTTCACTGGCACAGGCAGGAATTGAAAGGCAGCAACGTATGTGCAAACTAGAAGGTCTTTTACTGCTTTTGGTTGGTCCCCTAGGCCAAACTACCAGTATTTGGGACTCTTTCAGTGAAGCTGAGTAATGCACATACATTCCTAAATCCTACACTATGTAACAGGTCACTCTATCAAAAGTCTGAGGTTTGAATCGGAACATATTGTGCATTATTCCTGTACTCTTACACAAATTTCGAAAAAAGGAAGAACTAAAGAGGTGAATCTGTCTCACCTAAGATAATAAAAAGCGATAGCTTATACTCACTGATGTGTGATTCTGGGTAGGAGAAGAGACTGATCATTTAGCATTTAAGCACAGATATGGAGACAGATATTGCTAGATTTGCGCTCAAAACTGAAGTGAACGGTGTTTCATCATAAATCTTTACATTAAAGAAACATTGCACCTCTTTAGAGCCTTTTTCAACTTTTTGACACCATAGTGAGAAGGTATTTCTTCAGAAGTCTCTTAAAAACACACTCTGCTGGGATTATTAGACAGAGCTGAACATATAATATGTTTCCATTTTAGCAACTATGCTTCACTCCCCAGGCCTCCTGCTAAGAAAAGTATCTAAGGCCGGCTTCTCCAACCAGTACCTCTGGAGCTACTGGTAGCTCCCCAGATAACAGTAAATAGCTCCCCTCTGTGCAGCCCAGCCTATTAAAATATAATCTTTTGCTTGGTTCAAATACATTGAAAATGTGTGTATTTTCAAAACTCTAAAACTGAAAATTTTAGAAAATATTAGAATTTCTGAAAAATATTCAAAGCTGATATTTCAAAGATGAATTATACTACCTTAGAAAGACGTATTTAGAAAATGATTACGCTGGCGATAAGGGCATTGCAGCTATGGTTATGTGTTACTCACGATGAGGCATTTGTTTTTTTTACATTACTACTGATGCGCTGATGTCCTTGGTACTGGTAATCTTGCACAATGCGGCCACTAATGTTATCTTGTCTGATTTGGTCGCTATTTCAACCACAATAATATTTGCTAGTAGCACAGGTGAACTTTAATTGAACTTAAGTAGCTCTTATTACAGAAGAGGTTGAAGACCCCTGATATGGGAACTGGAGGGAGCTCAGCAAGTAGGCGTGCCAGGGCCAAGCTGGCCATTTAATCCATCTGAGATTTCTCTAGGGTGGAATCATTGAAGGCTGGTTTTTGAAGGGCTGGTGCTGCCGCTGGCCCTTTGATAAGACCCTCTATCACCCATGGAAGCAGGCCAGAGGGGACATAAGGAGAGAGAGATTAAATAAAGGCCGGCAGCTGTGGGCTGGTTCAAACTTTTTGCAGAGACTACTTTTGACTTCTAGTCGCGCCCTGAGGCGTCGTCAAAGTCCTGTTTGTCTAATATCGGGAATGTGCCGCGCGAGTCAGCTAACTTGATGACAGGTAATCGTGCAACTTGTTCATAAGATGGTAGCAGAAACTGGAAATAGCTAATGGGCGACAATCAACGGCCAGGGCCTTTATTACAGAATCATCTTTGCATTATGGTGGGTGCAGCCGAAACAGCGGTGAATGCCCACGTATTCCAATGATCCCTCAGCACCCTCAAAGGAAGCCGGCATGGCCTGCTCGCTGTGGACGGGTGCGGGACCATCGTTCAAGAGTAACGACGAGGGGGGGTGCAACGCCTTCAGAATGATTCTTGCACTCAAGGTTGCAATGTAAAACTGAAGCAGGAATCAGCTAGCCATCAAATAGCCATCAAGCCTTCAGGAGGGTTGTGAATATGTGGAAGTTCATGCAAGGCAGGATGAGCGGAGGGGTCAGAATGAATTCCTGCAAAAAATAAGCGCCCCCCCCCCACCTCATCATTATAAAACAGAGGAACTGCGTTGGAAAAACAATGGTGCGACTTCAGGCAAGGTGCACTCTAAGGTGCTGAAGCAGAGATTGAAACAAGTCGCTCCTTTATCAAAATGTATTTGAGTAATGGAAGCAAAATTGGCCTAACGTCTAGTAACACTACAGTAACAGTACAGTAGGTAATTATACAATTTTAAATAACACATTAACTTATCCTTTTATGGATTAGTAATATTGTGTCCAGGTGTTTACTGAGATTACGTAAATACATTTAAATAAGAGAAGTGCAAGGAAGAGGGCATAAAAAGACAGCTATAAGGAGTAGCACTAGCAATGACGCCATAACGCCCAATCTATGGAGACTGCAAGTCCCGAAAGTGAGTGGGCTGTTTGAAGAAGCGATGTTTGGAACTGGGCATAGCGACAGGCGCCGCAGCATAGAATTAGGCCTAGAGCCATTAGTTTAGGGCTTTTGGGGGGTCTCAATTATCACCCCAATACTTCCCCTAGAGAAAGCCAAGGTTGTCTGCTGAAACCCTGCCTCATGCATCCAACATTCAGTTATGCCATGAGGCACAGCCCCCCAGTTGGCTCATGCTCATTCTTCAATACTGTGAGCAAGGTCACTACCATTCCTACGCCTGGCGTTTACCTGACCCAGAGCCTCAGGCATAAGCCAGGCACGGCCGCAGTCTGCTTTTTCACAGATACCTTTTCCTATGCAGGTGTCGGCAGCAGGGGCCAGTAAGGATAGCAACGGAAGCCACTAGTGCTGTCAAGATGTCCTATTGCCCAGGAATGGGGTGCTCCCTGACATTGGCAGCTTATTTTTCCCTAAACTAGAAGGTTCGACCTATTGCAATACCTCATCAGCCTCCAAAACAATTTTTGCTAAAGAAAAAAACAAAGCTTGTGAGTCCCTGTCTACTTTAGGAAAACAGTGGTATTAAAGTCTCACTGGTTCAGGGAGACATGGAAGATGTACAATACAGCCAGGTAGCTAGGGCCGCTCCTCTAAAAATTAGCATAACCCCGGGTAGTTAGAGCCACTCCTCTAAAAGTTAGCATAGCACCAGGTAGCTGAAGCCACTCCTCTAAAAGTTAGCATAGCACCAGGTAGCTAGAGCTGCTCCTCTAAAAATTAGGAAAGCACCAGGTAGCGAGAGCTGGTCCTCTAAAAATTAGCATAGTCCAGGTAGCTGGAGCCACTCCTCTAAAAGTTAGCATAGCACCAGGTAGCTGGAGCCACTCCTCTAAAAGTTAGCATAGCACCAGGTAGCTGGAGCCACTCCTCTAAAAGTTAGCATAGAACCAGGTAGCTGGAGCCACTCCTCTAAAAATTAGCATAGCACCAGGTAGCTGGAGCCGCTCCTCTAAAAGTTAGCATAGCACCAGGTAGCTGGAGCCACTCCTCTAAAAATTTGCATAGCACCAGGTAGCTAGAGCCACTCCTCTAAAAATTAGCATAGCACCAGGTAGCTGGAGCCGCTCCTCTAAAAATTTGCATAGTTCAGGTAGCTAGAGCCCCTCCTCTAAAAGTTAGCATAGCACCAGGTAGCTGGAGCCGCTCCTCTAAAAATTAGCATAGTCCAGGTAGCTAGAGCCCCTCCTCTAAAAATTAGCATAGCACCAGGTAGCTGGAGCCCCTCCTCTAAAAATTAGCATAGCAGCAGGTAGTTAGAGCTGCTCCTCTGAAAATTAGCATAGCACCAGGTAGGTGGAGACACTTCTCTAAGAAGGGGATTGTTTGCTATTATTCTCCTGCTACAGAAAGGCATGAGGTTTACTCTCACAGTTGCATGGGCACATGTCTTGTCACATTAATCTAAGTAAATGAGGTTTTTTTTTTGGGGGGGGGGTACAGGAATAGATACAACATTACACAAAGTTCACAATATTTTTCATTGACATTTTCCATCTTGCTCCTTTGTCCTAGCGCACTTCCCCATCAGCGGTGTTTATCCGGGCACAGCTTTCCAAAGGACCCTTTTCTCAAGGCACAGAAAACACCAAGCGCCATTTATGCCAAAGCTGAGCAGTCCAGGCTGACATTATCCATCGGATCAGAGTCTTTCAGCTTTCTGATCGCTAACACTAACAATGACGTGGCGCTGTATTTGGGAACTATTTATGAGCATGATTATTTCCCCATGTGGGAGCATTATTGATGGAAATGAAATCTGATTTGTGTTGTCTTTCTGTCAAGGAATACAATGTCCCTGGCACAGTATCTGACCACTGGGATCATCCTGGGTCCCGCCACAAATTCCCTAATGGGCATGGATTATCCTGGCTCTGTTCATGGCTGTCATTAGTTCAAATCGAACCCCGATTCGCATGGTGGAAACATGTTTCTGTTCTGCACTCATGTGTTTTTTGGAAAATATTCTGATAAACACACAAATGACTCTCATGCTCAGCGTGAACATGCCTCCTGTGTACTGTAGATACTATTGAAGCGATTGACAGGGACATAGCTTCGGGTGCGGGGTGTTTTGGGTGTTACACCCCCCTAATAAATGTATTTTTCAATAAATAGTCGGCTACAGGTGCTTTCAGTCGGGTATGGTGAGGTGTCAGCCGGATTTCACCTAGGACTTTTTACACGCACACAGACAAACACACTCCCTCTCTGTTTTGAAAGCCCTCAACAAAATTAGGGGCATATTATCAAGCCAGGCGATAAAATTATCGCCGCTTTAGCGGCAGAAAACTGCAGCTAAAACGGCGATAATGGGCTTGATAATATGCTCTATGGAATTCCAATTGAAGCCCATGTTAGATGTGAAGAGCATATTATCAAGCCCATTATCGCTGTTTTAGCGGCTGTTTTCTGCCGCTAAAGCGGCGATAATTTTATCGCCTGGCTTGATAATATGCCCCTTGGTTATTTAACAAAATGTTGTGTTGTTTCTCTCAGTACTCCTAGCAATCCGCATTCCTCTCCCTTTCCACTTAGGCTCCACTTGTCGAGTAATGTATTTGAACAATATATACCGGCCTGATTGTCAGAAATTAAGAAGCTCTCCCCACCCCCCAATCTCACTGACCGTTGCCCCTAGAAATTAATGAAATCATGATTCCTCCTACCACCAGTGCCTTAAAACAGTCCCTGAAATCTAGTATTTTTTTCTTCAAAAGGTGATTTTTTTCCTTGCTCTGTAGTTTTTAAAACTACAGAGGCCAACGTTTTCATTCTTACACTACTAGTAGTAAATCCCCGTATACATTTGTATATAGTTGGGGAATATTACCAGCATACACATTCACTTCTTTTCCTGAGAGGTTATTTATGCTACAAGAATATCACAGGAAGGTTTTGGATTTTTTCTTATGCGTTGATTTGCAACAACAGAATTACTGTAACATGCTTAAACTATTTGATGCACAATGAAAGCACTCATTTGAGGAGGAAGAATTCCTGCCCCTATGTCACATTTTCCTACTAAACATCAACTCAATTGTTTCCCCCTTCAGGCACTAAAGGAGAACTACACCAAAGTATCACTCAATCAATCAATCAGTCAATGAGTCAATTAATGAATCAATCGGAATATGTAGGGCGAGGCTTCATCACCCCTGAGGGTCTAGAAGAAAAACTGCCTGCTCTCCTATCTGTTGAGCATCCATGTCTTGAGGTCCTTCCTGAATTGCTGGAGTGATGGTGAGGCTCTCAGGTGCAGGGGAGGTCGTTGCAGGTCTTGGTCGCCAAATGGGAGAAGGAGCGGCCTGTGCTGTTTGTCCAGCAGATGCGACGGGTGGCAGCTAGGGCGAGGGATCAGGATCTGAGTTTCCTGATGGGCTGGTGAAAGATCACGAGTTGGCTGAGGTACGCAGGTCCTTCGTTGTGTAATGCCTTGTATGCGTGGGTGAGTGGCTTGTACTGGCATCTCTTCAAGACTGGTATCCAGTGAAGTTTCCTGAGGTGAGGGGTTATGTGCGTCCGACAGGGGAGGTCAAGGAAGAGCCTGGCTGCTGTGCTTTGGATTGTCTGGAGCTTCTTCATGAGTTGGGCTGTTATTCCTACGTAGAGGGAGCTGCCGTAGTCAAGGCTGCTGGTGAGGAGAGCCTGCGTGACCATTTGCCTGGTGTTGATCGGGAGCCAACTGAACACCTTCCTGAGCATACAGAGCGTGAGGAAGAAGGGGGTTAAGTATTAAAAATAAGTAACACTACCAGATCAGAGCATTGCTCTCCATCATTTAGTATATTCGTAAATGCGGACCTAGATCTGCTCAAAGTGAACATCACTAGTATCAGCTACAAGGAGGTTATCATGATCATAAACGTTCATACCCTTAAGATTTTTTTAGGTCTGACATTAGGTAGTGATTATTTGCTTTTCATAAGAAAACATGCTAAACATACTTATATTCTCTGCTTTCTTCATCCATTAGTTTCCTGAAGTGTCACATTTTGTCACATTTTGCTTTCACCCACCAGAGCAGGCAGCATCAGACGACAGCCTGCTTCAGGCATTGCTTTACCTGGCTGCGAATGCCGCCATTGTGCACATCCGCACAATATGTAGTCCCTGTCACTGCATTGGCAAATCAAAAGGTCAGCAGCTCATGCCAGACATATTAATCTTGCTAACGTTCGTTTAGTTTGTTAAAAGGCATCCAGGACACCCATACGTTTGTTTCAGAAAAGCTACATATATGAGTCACTATTGATCGCAAGGGTCCAAATACTTAACAGTGAAAGACTTTTCAACTCACAAGGTGTTACCGTGTGTCACATGATTATTGCTCCCGGTTTTATGGTATTTATTTTTTCAACATTTCCATCTGTATTTATCCATTTTTTGGCCATCTTGTTGGTATTTATCCCTATTTATTTTGAGTTTTGAGAATAAATGGAGTTGTAAAATGGTACATTTCCACATTTATATAACTGATGAACATGCACTCAGACTTTTATGCCTGCAACGTTTTAGCAAATTAAGCAGACAAATATACCAAAACATTTCACCCACAGGTAAATATTATCATTATACTTCATATATGCGTTAACATATGCTTATATTTAAGCAAATCTCATCCTGTTTTTTTACCTGGCCATGCTTACTGCCTGCTCAGCTGTTGGTCTGGAATTCAGGAAAAACAGCATGGCGAGTCAATCACAAGAAGCACAATTTTGAGTATTTTTCCACTTTTAAAAATAAATACAGACAAGAAACATATTGTTTTCTGTCTGTGTTTATCTGTAAAAATCAGTAAAAACAGAAAACTGGGAGCCTTACACATGATGCAGGCTCTCTTCACCTGGGGTAGCTGATATCACAGGGTGTGCACACAGTGTTCTGGTGTTCAGGTTTCCAGCTAATTGTTTGGAGGCTCTGTGTAGCTGGTGCCCATTCCAAGGGGTGAAAGCTACGCAGGGCATCAGCAGCAGCCTCAAGGCATTGTGTTTTTTGGGGGGTGAGGGAAGCAGTTAAAGGGCCTCAGGATGAGCTGGGCACATAGCCTTGCCCCTTCCTGAGCCCCACCCCTGCTCACAAGGTGAAAAATGTGTAGCACTTGACAGGTCTGCAAGGGTGATCATTGTGGGATGTTCTGTTGATGACCTGTTGAACGATGTTCTCTCAAAGTATCGATAACTTGCTGTACATTATATTTGCAAAGAGCTTTTTATGTCTGAATTTCAACAGTGATAAAATATTACTTTTTGAATGAGAGTGGCAGAGGAGACTGCAGAACTTCATCTAAGAGAACGACAGAAGGAATCACTGTGATAGGTCTGCTTAAAAAACACACTTGTTGGGGAAATTCCATTACAGACCCATGGTGCTAAAACCTGGCTTTGCCTGTTGCAAAACTGAGTGACATTTAACTCTTGCGTCTGCTGGACTGGATTCTCTACACAAAGGCATCTCAGTCTGCTGGCTGGATAGTTTTTTTAAAATGTCTAAAGTACTTTATTGTGTGTGATTCCATTTAAAAAGGCTCATGTCTTCCGTCTACTATTTCCTTCTTCCTACATCTTGTTTCCTCCGGTTATTTCTGCTCTTTGCTCAGTTGAGTCGCAGCCCTTGACATGAGAATTGTTGCTTTAAGGAACAGCGTGGTAGTCTCAAAATGTGTTGGCAGGTAGAAAGACTCCATTGATAGCTTTGAAGATCAATGGTGCTCCTTGTACCACGATGACCTCTGTGTCGTCACTGGTTTGTGCTGGTTTCGTTACCAGCACGAAAATGACCTGTTATCTCAGTAGCGTAGCTAGACCTACTGCCACCCGGGGCAGCCCCTCAGTTTGCCGACCAGCCAGTTTAGGTAAAAACAGGGGGGGAGGGGGTAGCGAACTACTTGTTCCGCATCGGGGCAGGAGGGTGGCATCTGACGGACGACTTGTTCTGCAGGGGATGGTGGTAGTCAACAGGTATGACTTGCTCAGCTCCGCCCCCCCCAAAAAAACAATGCAGCCCAGGGCAAACCGCCCCTCCTACCCCCCCTAGCTACGCCACTGTGTTTTCTACGCCTGCAAGGGGCCTGTTCCAGCTGTGTCACCTATGTCCATGGCCACAAGGTCTACCCATCTGTGTGCTGCAGCAGGAGGATAAGTAACAATAAGGTACTTTTGACTTCCAGACTGTCGAACATGTGTTCAAAAGCAGTGACAGCATACAAACATTTCCTTTGATGAGTAGGAACTACTAGCATTAGTGTTGGAAATCCACCTTTTCTGCATGGTCAACCTGTATTTTTCACCTTCTGCTGGACCCTACCTTTTTGCCGTTATTTTTTTTTTACTCTGTGCACTTTACCCCTGTTAGCTAGTAGTCAAGTGACTGTGCTCCCCTTTAAAAATGGGGCAATTGCTATATTCCTAACTGGTATATTTAATTACCTATAAGTACCTAGTATATAGTATAAGGTGTTCCCAGTACCAAGAAGTTAAATGCCATTAGTGGGCTGTCGCACCTTCTGTGCCATCCAAAACAGGGTTAGTGCAAACATAGCTGCTATTCGACCTGTCTGTCAGTCAGTCTATAAACTTTATTTCGCTGCATTTCTGCAGCATAGAAGTAGGTGTAGAAATTAAAACATCATAATTTTGACAGGTCAAAATCACCCTTCTTGTACCCATGACAAAGAAATTGACTCAAAGGTTCATAAGGCTGGCCTACTGTTAAAGCTACATCAACACCACAAGCTGCACAAGCCTTTTCCTGCAACTACCCAGCTGACCAGTAGTAACTGGACCTGGATTAGACCCTGCGGATTGGCCTCTGCCTGACACCCTGTTGGTCTTTATCACCCCCACCCTTCCCCCAAGGTCCTGATGGTCTTTAGAAGAGTACTTCTGTGGTGGCTCGGGACTCAAAGACGGGACGTCGGAAGGTAAAATCTTTGACCAGGATGAACCAGGTTGGTGTATCTGACTCGCTCCCATCTCAATCAGTGGCAAATTGCATCTAGATTCTGGTCTATCACGACCATTGACTATCGCTGGCACTGTTTCTACTTCTTTAAAAATTCATACCTCTGGTTCCCCTTATTTGATGTTTGTCATTTTAGTGTCAATTTGCTTCTTAAATTTTACTCTAATTTGGTTTAAGATTTGCATTGTTTTCCATTTTGGCTTTATTACTGTTTTGGTACTACATAAATACTTTATCTATTACACTAATTTAAGCCTGACTGCTAGCACGGGTTAGCTCAGGTTAATCTAGTGACATTAAGGGTTCACCATGACAAGGGTTATTTGTGTTTATTCAATTAAAATCTGGCTTTTTGGTGTTCTTACATGACAACAGTGAAAAACAAATCTTGTTTTCCACAGCTTGAACATCACTGAATTCGCTGACTTTCCCAGCCTTTCCCTGCCTCACCCGATTCCAGACAGGATATTAAGGCTATGGAATTCCAGATACCAGGTCATCCTCTTCTCTGCCTCTCGTAGGTCTCTGGAAGCCTGAGTTAGATTGTGGAATAAACAGTGGCACTTTCGTTCTAAGTCTACGCAGACCTGAGGCTCACAGGAATAGAGCCATCTATGCTGGTGAAGCTTACTGAAGAGCAAGGTCAGCCTGATGCTAGCTCTCAACTCAGTAACTGAGAGCAGAAAGCACAGCAGTCAGGTGGGGAGGGAAAGGGATGGCCCAGAGGGTGTTGAGAATAGTAGCAACATCTCCAGATATACATCTATATTGTTACATATTTGAGGAGAATAAACACAACGGGGCTGATTCACAGAACTAACTTAAGACAAAATCCTAAACTTACTACTTTTGGTATTCACAGAAGTTTGGATTTTGTCTTAAGTTTGTCTTAAGACAAACTTAAGACAAAATCCTAACTTAAGTCTGTCTTAAGTCTGTCTTAAGTCTGTCTTAAGTTTGTCTTAAGTCTGTCTTAAGACTGTCTTAAGTCTGTCTTAAGACTGTCTTAAGTCTGTCTTAAGACTGTCTTAAGTTTGTCTTAAGTTTGTCTTAAGACAAACTTAAGACAAAATCCTAACTTCTGTGAATACCAAAAGTAGTAACTTTAGGATTTTGTCTTAAGTTAGTTCTGTGAATCGGCCCCAAAGGGTGGAAGCACACAATGGTGGGGGAGAAGTGTTCCAAGGTGGTGATGGAGTGTGGGAGGATTGACAGCAGTTTTTCAAAAAACTATTATAAAATGTTATTTAGAGGCTAGGCGTGGCTGGGAGTAGTGGGAAGGGGTGCAGTCACTATATGGCTCTTATAACTTTTCATAATTGCTGTCTCCCTGCACACCTACCCCATGGCTTCAACCTGCAGGGGGCTTCTCGTGGAGGGCCACAGAGAACATAGCATTTTAGATGGATAATCATCAGTGATCTGGATGTTTTTCACCTCAAGGGACGAAACGACATCAAAGACAACTTGAGCGTCTTTCTGGTCTATTTGATGTCACTCGGAACCCCCTAGTAGAAAACAACCCAGTTATTGATAGTTACCCATCTATAGTTCTATATATACACTAAGTGGTCATAGTAGCCATTAGTTAAAACCGGCAAAACAGGCCAGGACAAAGCTCTGATTTGACCACAGGAGAAGCCCTTTTGCCAGGCACTTCAATTGTTTGTGTGTCAGGATTGATTTATTTATTTGAAAGTTAATGGCTAAAATATGATTTAACAAAACAATCTATTATCACTTAAGTTATGTAGACAAGTATTAGTTCCCAAAAGGGGTCTGGGTCTGGTGGCTCAGAGGACTAATGCTTCCACTGCAGGGGACTGTGTTTGACCTCATGGCCACAGCTTCAAATCTCAGCTGGTCCACTCAGCTCTTCATCCATCTGAGGTCGATAAAATGGGTAACAATACACATCTGTTATTCAGCGCCAAGATATCTACGGGTGAACAGCGCTTTACACATACTTATGTTAAGGCACAAAGGGCAGTAAGAAAACCTGTGGCTTAATGTGCCTGATCCAGATCTCTATGAAACATGCCGCTGCATGAGTTACAGTCTGTCTTTCATCCACCCAATTTTGATAAAGTTAATACCATTGATTTGAGGGATATTATCACTTAATATTTACAGCGGTACCAAACAGCAAGACTGTGCGAGCCAACAATATAAATAGTTAATGATAAAATAAATTGTGACTAGAACACATGAATTAGACCACATACAAGTCAGTAAAAGATGGATCTTGAAGCCACATTTTGTTGAATTGTTTTATAATAATTGCTGAGTGAAGTTTCCGTTGCTGGTTCTGTTTAGGCAGTGCTGTTGTCTCTGCCATGCTTTGAAACCTGCTGTGAGTTACATTTAAGGAAATGAAAATGAAATAGAAAAGGGTGGGTAAAACTAATCTAAAACAATTGGAAACACAAAGGCTTGTAATCTGAACGGGCTGGCCTGTCTTCCTCGAGCGTTAGATCAAATGATGATAAACCTTACTGTCCATGCATGCTTTACTTTCTCAGACAGTTATGCGCTTGAGGTGAATTCCTTTACACTGAGTTGCCTGCAGAAATTATTTATTATATCATAAACTGATGTCAAAAGATAAACAGACCAAAACATCTAAATGAAAACATCATGCATAACTTTTCCCTTAATTTACACCATTGGAAGGACTTCTGAGAATCCCACTTCCTAGTAATGAAGTCCTTAATGGTGGATTTACTTTATATGCTCGATTTATGTTGCTACATGCCACCTAAAGAAGACTACTGTGTTACTGAACTGAAATAATATTATTTGGATAAAAAATATTTACAAATGCTTTGTGTGCCCTATCCACCAAAGGTTTTCCAGGTGACCTAGATTCACTTGCAATTGCCATATTGCTTGGCTCCAGTAACACAGTGTGCACGGGACCCACATTTGGCTATACCTGTCCCACTTAGGGTGACACACTAAAGTATACAAATAAGTAATGGATGGAATGCTTGACCTAATCTCAGCCACCAGTAATTACTTGGGGACTCATCCCAGTTCATCGTTATTTTGCACACCATGCCACCTCACTTTGGACCCAGCCCTATGCAAATCAGTTTTAGTCCTAGGGCAGAAACCAGGAGTCTTCCAATTCAGATGTACAGAGACGACTGTGTTCTTACGTCAAGAACTGGGGTGAGCCTTCACAGGCATTTTGACAGATTTGTTGTGTTTATGGATGATCTGAGTCTGTCCACCAACAAAATGAAATCTTTTTCTACGGTTGTTCACTAAGTAAGCCTAGTCCCCTTTTTGCCACTAGCACTACATTATAGCATGTTTCTACTTTTACGTACTTAGGGTTCCCATTTGGCAATGTAGGTACTTGGAAAGACCTGCTGAGGGTGAGATTTGTACAACTAGAGCAGACAATTGCATTGCTGCTTAAGTTTGCCACAAAACTGGGGTCATCACCTCTGGAGGTAATAATTAAAATCTATAAGGCCAAATCTATCTCGGTCGCCTCCTATGGGGCAGGTGTTTGGGGACTTTGAGATTCTGGACAGCTGAAGATCAGTGAAAATAATTTCTTGCGTAGATTACTCTTACTACCTAGGAGCACGCCGGCTTTAATATGTCATGAAGAACTAGGCCTTCAATATCTAGCAGATTCCATAAAGACAGCTTTGACCCTGTAAGGGCTCTCGGTGTGGTCCAGACCGGAAGATTCACTTAGTCAAATGGTGATAACCGATTGTTTGAACCTAGACTTGTAAGATCAAATGGCTGTCATATGTGAAAGCCCAATTGAATTCAATTGGAAAGCTGGATCTCTTTGATAATCCACAGAATCTTAAATTATCTAGTAGAGTTTCTATTAAGGCTAAATTATTGGATCTCCTGGTAAGGGAAAGAGCAGGAGCCGAGTTCCGTAAGAGGATAGTGGAAGCATAAATCCCAGTAACCACAACCAATTGTATGGAGCCATATCTATTCAATTTACCAAGGTAACAGAGGTATTATTTAGTGGGAAGTCTATTCAACATGGGCCATTTACTTGTATCTTACCCTACTGAGGCCTACCATGATAGTGATCTTATTCCATGTCCTGATAATTCAGGATCACTTCAATCGCATTGCACCTTTTCTTTTTGTGAGATTTATACAGGGCCCAGAGAAAGAATAATTTACTGCCCCTAATGACAAATCTTAATATCAGAGCGTGTAAAGCGGCTCTACATTATCTCCAGCTACTGCAATCCGATGTGGTGTGCCATACTGTTGACAGATTTATTGCAGCCACAGTAAGGTTGCTTACATTGGTGTTCAAGTAATTGTAGTTGGATATAATATTAGCTGTATATAATAATCAAGGTCGGTTTTACATATAGGTCGCTGCTGATTTGTTTTCAAGGGGTGGACTTGGTGGGTATACTATAATTTAATATAAGCTACATTATGAAATGAGATTGTCTATGCTGCGAGTGCCAGTTTCGTTTTTTTTGCTAATTTTTCATGTTTTACTGATGATGTGCCTCTGTCTTGATTGCTCGATGCTGCTAATTGTAGATGTCATTCACACATTTGCACATGGTGGAATGTTGTTTGCAACAGTACTGTCGACTATGATCATATGGCATGGAGATTTTAATATATGGAGATTTTAGGTTGTGATTTTCCATTGTGATTTTACTTAATCTTTTTACAATGAATTTGTATGTATTCTTTTATGGTTTTATTTACCCGAATAAAGATCTTCTTGACCTGACCTGATGTCTAGCCATCCATATGTTTAAGTGAGTTATGAATGTCTGGCCAACTATATCTTTCAGACTGCCATAACAACATCTGCTGAACCAGAGTCAGCCGTACCTTCCAGATTGAGCTGATAGCATTTGCCTGAACCTATATCAGGGGACTCAGACTGTAGTCCTTCTTTAGAACTAGTGTGTAACTATTCTCCCAGCATTCTATATCCTTCCCTGCTTCCTGTGCCAAGAGGTTAAGATTTCAACATTAATCTCTTGGTTCAGAATGCCTAGCAGGGTGTGGACTTCCCCATTTTGGACACATTCTTCAGCAACTAGCTTGACATCACTATAATCTGGCAGTAAAACCCAAATGAACATTTTACTTTTACGTTACACTGGGAAGAATATTTCCATCAACGAGCCACTCTAAGGCGGAGGAGCGTCGCCCCACTGCTCTAAGAGCAGTGGAAAAAGGCAAAATACTAGGATATTTTTCATACAGGCTACGGGCCTACGTTAGTGCGGGGGGGGCAGGGTTTACAGAGAGGAAGTGTGATTTGTGCACCCAAGTGCGCATGACAGTTTGGCTGGCCGTCTTGGACCGGCCAAACAGTCATTGGCACTTAGCATTTCCTAGGCTCCCAGGCACTGTCTGAGCAGCCAAACAGGGCGCTCAGACCAATCATGGCATTGCTGTGATGCAGGTGACGCAGCATCGTGATTGGCTGTGGGGAGCATGCGTGCTGCCTGGAGCCAGGAAGAAAAGGAGACGGAGGAGAAACTGCAGCCGGAATCAGGTAAGTGTTTTAAAAAGAAATGTTATCCTACCCCCGCCCCACCTCACAACCCAGCTCCGTAGCAGTCGCCCACTGCTAATGTCATATCCTAACTTTGAAACTTCGGAGGCGGTTTGAAAGCCTCTGTTGTGTCATAGAGTCAGGTGATCTCATTCTTTGGACACCCAATCAACAGCGTTGCCAGACGACTCCTGATGAAGAGGGTTGTACTGGTGTTTCTAAAGGAAGTCGATCTTTGAACAGCTGTGTTTCTTTTTTCTACTTCCACTCAGATCCACGATTCTAGCCCGCTGGTTCCACAGAGTTTGCCTAACAATAAAGTTTATTATTCTCAAAGTGAAGATAGTTTCCAGTCCAAAGTTCTACAAATTATCTTTAAATGTAAAGATATAGGTCATTGATGATAGTGAAACTGCTTCATGCATGATTAAATAAGATGAGACTATAGAAGACACAATTAGTAAAAAAAAAGAAAGATATATAAACATCAAGGGGCAGATTTACAAGCCCCATGCGCCACTTTTGCGTCACTTTTCCCATGTTAAAAGTGACGCAAAAGTGGTGCAAAGGGCTTGTAAATATCCCCCCAAGAGACTTGTAAAAAAAAAATGGAAGGCCTCATTTCTACAGGCTGTCTTTGTATTACAAATGTGACCGGTATTATACATAAATTGTGGAACGGAAATAGCATTTTCATGGCCCTCCTTGGAAATTATATCAACACCGAGCTATTTCTGAGTTGACTGATAATGAAAAACAAATGCCTTCGGGAAGCTCTGGAATCGCGGGCCCTGTCTGAGGTTTCTTATTTGTTGCTTCATAAATCAAGGCCGCTTGTACTTAAAACAAACCCAGAGAAGTGGGATGTGCACACTTGCCAGGAACAAAACGTTAGCTAATTAAAGCCCTGCCAGAAAAATGCAACCGATCAAGTTGAGTTTACTTGATGAATTAAGCAGCCAAACTTTGTCTCCATGTGTAAGTACATTTACAGTTTGCAAAACACTTTTAAACAAGCATTGAGAAAGCCAGTAGGTCTGGCCTTGGTCGTTAAACATTTGGATTGTTAATGTTTGCTTTTGTTGTATCATGGGTTTTGGAAAACTTTATTATTGGAAGATCTGCCTCACCCTCATCAATGTAAAAAAGAAAACATTTGCTACAAGAAAATATATGTTTTTGATCTCAAAAAGCACTCTTTGCTATAGTAGCCCATGGCACTTAAGGGAACTACTTTTGCATTAATGTGCTCCTTGTGAAAGGGCAGAATGCTGTCACTCACCGTGAAGTTAACCAGGGGCTGAGTTGGACTGCTGCATTACCTGCTGCATATTGTAGTAGGCAGAAGAAAAATGTGAATGACACAATAACAAACACATGGATGAAGAGTGCTGGCAAAAGCCCCAATATATGTGCAAGCATGCCATATATATAATTTTGGTCAAATCGAAAGGTTTTGGCCAACACCAGACCCAGAAAAACAAAAATGTAAATGTTTCCTTATTTCAGAGTAAGAAACTCCTGAAGGACGTATTTACACCAGTAACAGAGGACCACCAATTAAAGGTGCTCCAAGGTGGTAGTTGCAACACCTATGTTGCTGCTTGCACCATTGTCGACTATTTTACAGTCTATGCAATTCATCTAATGGATCTAATATAGTTTTAACTTCCCCTACTTTTATAAGTTAATAGTTCCGTGATACTAGTCTATTTGGTGCACTGTCCAGTTTTTAATAAATTTTAACAAAAAAAAGTTTTATGCTCAGTTATCAAGATGAAAGATTGGGCGTTCTCTCTGCTGATGATGCCCCTGGAAAAGAGACAGGTTAACGCTACCGGATGTAAATTCAGCTGGCTCCCTATGAATAGGTGAAATGGAGACATTGCAGTTATCCATGAACTTCAGTTCACCAAATTTACTGGGGTAGCAGAAGTGACATCACACGCCCGTTGACCTTCAGTCTCACTCACGCACACATATGCTTACACATACACACACATTCACACTTACACACACATTCACACTTACACACACTCTCATGTAAACACACACTCACCCACAAGCACCACACACAACATACATTTGTGTACACTCTTAGTGTAATAAAACAAATGAGAGAAAACAGAGTGGAGCCCCAACCGATGTCCATAAAGACTATGGAACAGCTGCCTGTGTGTTCCTGGCACTGGTTTTGCCACCAGTGAGGCCAGGGGTCGCATAGGACAAGCCATGGGTTGTGGATGAGACGTCTAGTATAGAAAAACAATGGCCCTGGACTACTCAAGATTATACTTTAGTTGTGAGGAACATTCATTAAATAAGAAGTATATTTCAGGTACAAGCAGGCTCCACATAGTATCCCTAATAAAGCTTCAATAGTGGCTGTTTTATTTGTCAGTAATTTTATGTCACAGATCACCATGTTTAATGTTTTAGTATAAAAAAGACGGTTGTTCCAAAGGGGAGTGTGAAAAAAGAGGGGAAAGTGCTTGTGAAGTAGAATAGATATAAAGGAAAAGAATCCAAAGGGTTGTATTACAACAAACAGTTACATAATTCTGAGAATCTGGGTAAACTGGTCGTGGTTCTTCAATGATACCAGTTTTACACAATAGGCCTGTCCATCATGAGTTCACCAATATTTCTTATTTTCTGATGGTGCGCAGAGGTTATTCATTTGCGAAGAAGGGGGGCAGGTAAGGGAGGAGAGTGTCGACGTTTCGACCCTGGCGCATTGGAGGGTAATTTATATCCTCTGCAGGCGGATCTTCCTCAGGACGGGGGGGGGGGGCGGGGGGGCGACAACCTAAGGGTAGGTGATGTCAGGCTTACAGCCCCTCAGGCGGTGGTCCGCACTGAATCTGCGGCGTAGCTAAAGTTAATTTAGAGGGAAGGAGGCTGCATTATTTGAAGGAATGAATCTCACACAGCATCTCATTCTGTGAACTCGGCGCGGCCCGGGGGATCCATGCTGAACTCCCTGAATGACGTCCATGCAGTTATCATTTTTGTTTGCTTAGACATTAAAATGATTTAGGAAATCTTATTTAAGGCTAACTTTCTTGTTTCCATTGCAAGTCATTGTTATACAACATGGGGGAGCATGACTCAACAAAAAGCATTGTGAAGGATATTGTTGAACATCTTTGTGACTGCACAAAGCAAAATACACATGATCCAAGGGATGCCATGTTTAAGAGAAGTATTGTGAAGTTTTTTAAGACAACACTTGTACATCAATTTTCCCTTCAAAGTTGGTTGGATGGGGACACGGAATGACGCTCACATGCAGACTTAAATTAGGGACACAATTAGGCCCACGCAGCAAAAAAACAGGAGCCCACATTCGCAGATTGCAACCTTTCTTAAAACAATGTTTGGTTAGGGTAAGGTTTGAAGTAATAAACATATCTTAAAGCTTATAGAGCCAGTAACTTTTGCCGAGACTGGATACAACATTATTCCAAGGCAACACACCTAAAAGTCTCCTGGCACTCATATTAAGTTTTACAAATCACATTCGCACCCTGAGGTCCATGAACATGCATCTCAGCCTTAGCTCCCATAGCACACGCTGAATATTAGATCCCTGAATGTCCTGTCTGCCACCAGGCTTTAAAGTTTCTGTTCTTAAGGATCCTTACTTTCCAGTGACCAGCAGATCTTCAGAGGCTCATACTCACTCTTAGAACTTCAGACTTCCTCAGGGACCAGCGGCCTCTACTTACACTGAATCAGCAGCAAGAGACCCTTTGGGCTAGTGGGGATATATAAATGTTGTCACTCACTAATGCCTTAAGACTCTAGCTCATCATTGGTTAGTTGCCAAAGATTGCAGTTAGTAGGCTCATTTCCACTGATGGGTCCAATTAAGCTCTTATTCACACTTGGATCTGTGAGGCTTCTGCCAACAGAGAGGTCCCAGAGGTTACTGCTCTCTTGGGTGTTCTTGGAATATTGTCCACCCTAAGATAGCACTCTTCATCCCTAGGCCTTTTACACTAACCCTGTTTTAAAAAATATATATATATGCTCAGTATTTTTACAGTACTTAAGAGAGGCCCCCCCAATGCTCAGAGACTGGTGATTTTTTATTTTACTTGCTGTTAGCATCATGCGTAAGTTCCGTCTAATGGAAAGATGCTAGTGTGCTAAAATTAAAACAAATACATAGTGCCACTTTCCTCACATACTTATATTGCGCAAATGTGACCCAGAGGCATGGGAGCACTTTACATGAACATCAGCTAACATTACAGAAGGTCATTTTAATTACTTTTTTGGGTCAGGTTTTTTAAGTGATTAGTCCAGAATCACAGGATGTTGAGCTGACGCTGGGACTCAGACCTGCTAAACTCCAGTACACTCTCGTAACCCCAGCAGACACCCGCACCTCATTCCACCCCAATCAGCAGCAGAAGGATATAAAGCCAAAGCAACTAGGGTCTGTTCTGTACTCTAAGGTGGTCTTGCATCATCCTTTGCCACTAGTTTTTCCAAATACATATCCCACATTAGCCCCATTGGTGCACGGCCACCCCAAAGTCTAAGCAATGTTAACATGTCAGCCGCTCACCCTTTTTAATAAATCCCTGGGCCATAGGGCCTTTTCCAGGCCATGGCGATTCGCCTCTTAAATGGTACCAGCACCAGATTTACAAATCTGCATTCCAACTGGTTGGCTTTGGATGAAGCCATGAGCTCAAGCAGGCAGAGCACAGATGTACACAGGATTGGGCGGGACACTATCTCAGAGGTGATAGACATTACCTGCGCCCACAATGGCTGCAGCTCCAATAGAGACACCATGCTGAGAGCCTCTCATAGACTCAATTCCCTATACTATGAATCCTCACCTGTCATGGTCTTTCCAGACTACACCCTCAATGTGCAACAACAGCACCACTCTTTTCATTAAACAGAAAACACGCACACTACAAATTAAGTACATGCTGCTCTTACCAGCCCATCTTAAAGTTATCCCTGGAGATAAAAACACTCTACTTTGACACCCTGGGGAATGCTTGAGTGGAAGAAAGACCAGGCTTTAAGAGGGGTCGCACCAAGAGAGACAGCGCGCCAAAGAAGGGCAAGGATGCAGATGTATGGAGGCAGTTTCCTCACTGGTCCCAGAGAACTAGGCGCAGATGTCACTCGAAAGAGGAACATGTCAACAGTACCAAATTGCAATGTCCCTCTGGAGATGTTCAATCCGAAGATGAAACTAGACCCTCGAGAATGGGCGCTCAAACTCTGTATAACATTATTTTACTTGTTTCCGGTGTCGTCAACGTCTACCAATGTGTGTGGGGCGTGCTTGACATGTGTTAGTCAAGTCCCCCAGTTCATTTTCTTTTAGTTGATGGATGAGATATGGAGTAGGGTAGTAGTGACTGTCAGGTTTATGTGGGCAGAGGTGCAGTGTGGTAGCCCCTTTGGCAACAGTCTCTAGTTCATTCCATGACAGATACCTCTAGTTCTTTAAGAATGGGGAGGGAGGGAACATTGAGTAATGTGCACAGTAGCTAATCTTAAAGAGAGGCACAAAGTCAATCTGAATTCTGAGTTTTACACCAAATATCTTGCACAGTCTTCACACATCACACCTAATAGCTGATCAGGACAATGCACGGTCCAGGATCAAGTATGTATCCTCATGTCGAACGCTATAGAGTTAGGAGAGAGACAGTCCTAAGGGCAGATAAATGCCTAGATCCTGCCATACTCCTGTTACAGAAAATTCACCTAATAGGCAACCGCTGCCCCTTTCTCGCCCACATGGGACTTTCTCAGATGCATCATACCAGCTTCTCTCGGGGATTCAGGGAAGTGGCCATCTGATCCGAAGTCATTTACCCAAAAAGCCAAAAAGGTCTGGCATGCTAAACTGGGAGATACACTGCAGCGAACGGCTTAATACAAGGGAAACAGGTATCTCTTGCCAGTGTTTACAAATACCAGTGTCCACTGACTTCCTTAAGACTCTTGGGGGCTTATTTACAAGCCACTTTCGCCACCTGTGCGTAACTTTTAACATGGGAAAAAATGACATATCGGCGGTGCAAGGGGCTTGTAAATAAGCCCCTTGGTGCCTTAAAAATGCAACTTCCACCTGGTCTGTAGGATCCCGGGGAAGATCGCAATGGGGTGGGAAATTGAACTATTGACAGATTCAGTGGCAGGTCAAGGGGACACCATGACCAGCCTCCCGTTGCTGTGTTCCTCAGGGCCCTGAGGCTCTCGGATGTTTAGTGACTCGGATGTTTAGTGACTCCTTCACCCCAAGGAGCGATGCTTCACCTTCTACTCTGGGACACATAAAACGTTTTCCAATTTGGATTTCTTCCTTAAACCAAACTCCAAGATGAACAGGGTGGTGGAGGTTTGAATAATGTCCTGGGGCTGATCGCAACACTCACCAATGGAGCTTAGGTTTAATCTTGGACAGAGACAACAGTTACCAGGCTGTGCGTGTGTGCATGGTGGTTAACAGACCCCAGGTGTGAAGAACACCCACTTAACGCTATCGATAACTACCTCCAGTGCAATAGGGGCTCAGTGAATTCACCAGAGATATTGTGGGAGACAGTTAAGAACACTTTAAGGGGCAACATTATCAGCTATAAGGCGAGAAAGAAAAAATAGACACACCAGAAGGACGCCGATCTCAAGGTGTGCATCCTCGATTTGGGGGAGCACTTCTTGAGGACAACCCAACTCCCAATCCTTGATAAGTTCCTGCACACCCAAACCATCCTTCAGCAAGCATAGCTGAAGGAGTGAGAGAAGCTTGGTCTGGCCATACAAAGCTTAAAATGCAAGTGGGAGGGATAAGACGAGCAAAACCCTTCACCGACTGTGTACTTTCATGACTACGGCCCATAAAATCTACCAGCATATTCACCTAACTCTGACATGCATATGGATCATCATAGAGGCTTGTGGCAGCAGTGGTCCACAAAGGGTTCACCGGATGATAAATTTGAGTCAATTTATTTCAAACCTCATCACCTCAAGGCTCTGAATGGAGACAAGATGAAAGTATCTCAGGTAGAGAATGTTTGGACAGTTCAAATCTATCCCAAATTACTTCTTCTAAAGAACTCAATCCGAAGCCAGTTATAATAATTCCATTGATCACAAGAGTTCCTACAAAAATGATACATTTTAGAGCGCCGCAAAACCCTCACTTAGTCTTGAGCAAACATCCTTCTGTACATGTTCTAAATCAGGGTTCTCCAAAGTCGGCCCTGGAGGGCCGGATCCATGCCAGATTTTTAGCATACCCCCATTTAGATAAATGTAGTTATCTTAAAAATCTGGCCTGGATCTGGCCCTTCAGGACCGACTTTGGAGAACCCTGTTCTAAATGGATAGTTAGGTTGCTCCACACAATGCACTTCTACACTCGCTGATTGACTAAAGCTTGAAACTTGGCCTATGTTTTGAGAGTTCGATATTTTTACGGCAAGCTCGGTGTTGTAAGCATGTGGAGCACAACACTCCCGCTGACAAAGAGAATCCACCTAGTAAATTTCAAATCCTCACGCTGGATCATCTTTCTAACAAGGGATTGAATTTTCTTCCAATAAACACCAGTAGTGGAGTTTTCCACAAAACACATCACACTAATACACTATTACAAGACAAACATTAAAGGTAACATGCAAAACAAGTATGTATCATTATTATTCTGTAAGTATAAATATTTTATTATGGTCAAATCATGATAGGAATGTATTACTGCAATCCCCACCCAACCACCACCACCTTCCTATGATTCAAACAGCTGTAATCTTCCCGCCCGAGGAAAACACAGATTTGTGATAAAAACATTACAGTGAGATCAGTAACAAGAATAACCACCCCTATCAGTTCTAAAGGCAGATTCATAATGAGGTCCTTAGTATAGTGATTTAAATGCTTGTTTTGTTCTGGTGGGCATGTGGTAGATGGGTTCAATTCTTCAAATCCATGGAGATCATGCACTAACATATTTATCAAGCCTGCCACGCTTCTGTATCCACATGGATAAGATTGCCTGACCATTATCCCACCCTCTGTATTCACTCTTTTTAAAAGGCTCATCAGACCCTGAAGCACATAATTATCTATTAAACAGGGAGCCATTCTATGTTTCTCCATTCCGCATAGTTTGTTATACCAAAGAACACTTATGGATGACAAGCCATCCACCTACATACAAACCAGGTGCCTCACAATAACCCGAACCTCATCCGGAAACTCCTCACATCTCCCTCCACAGACAAGCCTTTGAATCCGTAAGTGACAACAGACCCTTCCCCCTGCTGAAACGTATGATTTGGGGACATATCTTACTATCGCAATGCTGGTTAGCGCTTCCACTATCACATATTTGGGATCCATAAAGATCACCAAACTTCATAAAATAATAAGCAAACATGTTTGTCACTAATAGTTCTGAAATAGCAATGTAGTGGCATTTCTGCTTTTTATAACAATAACATTTCAGATACTATAAACAAACACATTTTAGGCATTGGATTGGTAAGCGTTATGACCGAGCTCCAAGCTGTAAATGCTCACATGCTTCACACTTGTTTTTATGGCAAGGCCCTTGTCTATGCTCATCCTCATTTTGTTGCTCAGGTTGTATAGATTTATTGTTTCAGCCACCTGGCCCTATCTCTTTATTTTTCCTTTCCTCTCTAATCCCTTTGGAAAGGGATATTCATAAATACAATAGCACCTAGTCATAAATTAATGATTGACAAAAACTTACGACAGCAAAAATATGGGTTCAATTATATTAGTTCAGATTTGGAAAGTCTTAAAATTTGTCTTTCGTGGCAAGATATTATGAACTTTGATATTTGGAACGCATTTTCTGGATCACTGGTTTTAAGATTATATCAACGGAAGGAGTTAATCTTATTGAAGAATTTCTTGAGACCAGGGTCAGTTATAGTCAGGAGAGACATTTATTCATGATAGTTCTTAGAACTTGGAAGAATATTGGCTTGAGCAAGTGGAAGACCTTTCTCAAGATGGAAGACTGGTATGCTACAACTAATAATTATCAAAGACATATGATCGAAGCCACTGAAATATTATTTTAGAAAACTTTTCCCATTCATGGGTGCTACGCTGCAGAGCTGGTTTGGTTCTTTAAAGAACCTTCTCGGAGTTATTAGAGTCTGTTTGCAAAAGCGAGTTAAGAAAAGTTTTAAAAACACACAGACTCAGAGCACTACTCATCACTCCAGTCTGATACATTTCATACATTTCTGTAATTGAGGGCGAAATGTAGGTGCTAATGTCTAAAAAATAAGAATCGTTTAATAGTTGTGATATTGCTGGTGAATACATAGTATGAAAAAGAGCTGCAGCCTAATACATGCTACAAAAAGGCAGCTATTACAATAACTGGCTTGAAGAACTGCTTTCAAAAATATAACCAGCGTACAATGTGCCTATTATTCATCTATATGTCCTTACCAGATTACTGCTTTTGGATTCAGAGCTCAGCCTCTCTGATTGGACAATGTCATCTAAATGTTTCACTTCCAAGAGTCAAGACAGTTAAAAAAAAGTAATTCCATCAAATTAAGGAAATTGTTCTATTTATGCCACGTTTCCTACAGAGTTATATAGTCCTATAATGTGTGTGCTATCCACGTATGTCTCAACAATGATGCAAATTGAAAGGAACATTTTTTTCTCTTTTACTTTGTGGCAGAGGAATTTTAAAACTTTTCCAGTACACAGAAAACTAATACCAGATCTAGATGCCGAGTGTCTTGTTTCATTACACTATGTTTATGAAAAACAGACCTCATTGAAAAGGTAGCACCTCTCTTACTATAGCTTACACATGCAAAACATATAAGGGTGCTGAAATCTGCTACTTCAAAGTAAAAGCGTAACAGAGGCAGCTGCACCGCAGACAAGGACCAAACACGTTAAGGCACCAAAATCCCGATAGGGCGTGACGTTTGGATTCATTTAATTTTTGGGAAATTACCTTCTTTTGGGAACATTAGTAGAGAATGTGAGTCTGCAAACTACTTTATGGAGATCTTGATAAACAAGATCCTGTTGGTTACATAATGTCGAAGTTGTGGCCATATGTGGTATAAAATGTAATTGTCCCGGGTCCTCTAAATAGAAAATGTTATTTCTGATCGTAGTCACACTATATTCCATAAATGACACTTTCTTGTTCATCCACAAACTCATTACCATTCACTCCAGGAATTACTAGCCCATTATGATTCTGATTTCTTTAACAAAACTCTTGACATTGTCCAGCTCCACATATAGTGATTGGGTGCCTTCAGTCACTTCCTTGCATTCCTTCTTTATCTGGGAGGTGCCATATTTCTATATTTCCACTGACTGTAGCCCCCCCATGCTTGTCTCATGGTATTTTGGTCAGGGTATAGAACCCTACCCCATCTCTATACACAGCTAACCACCTAGTACACATGGTTTAAATCCAAGGGAGAGCGGTGGGCCATTTCGATTGGGCTGTCAAACGGGCGAAGTTTATCCTTACAGATGCGGCAGGGGTAGTAAGAAAAAAATGACCAGCTTTTGTGCAAGGTGAGTCAAGGAAGAGAAGGGCTCCGGTGATGGACATTGCGGCGTAGCAGGTACAGTATTTTGATTCCTGTGGCTTATTCATTTTGCATATAGGATGCTGTGGAATGCCCCTTCGGTGATCCCGCCAGGAAGCACAACTTTCTGTAATCCAAGGTATGGGATGGAGTGTTTGGGTGGAATAAATCATATCAGTTTTAACTTAATATTGAATATGGTGCAGCCAAATACTGAATGAAAGCTACTCTTAATCTACATTGACCTCTTTTCCGCCCACATAGTGCATCAAAACTGGTGCTTGTGCCACTGTGCTCAGCAGGATCATGGTTCGAGTCTCAACAGAAAGCATCGGTGTGGGATTTCCTGTGATAGGGTGGTGCACATTTGCTTGTGTAGAGGCATGATTCAATCTACGGCACTGGGTCTCTTTCTGTTCATTAGCAAGGCTTCGTTAGAGATGTTATGTTAGGGGTATTTCTAAAGCGCGCGACTCACCCGGGGGCATATTGGCGCTACGGCCCTTTTTGTAAAGTAGCTGAGAGGGTTTCTGCGGTATCATAGTGCAGTCTGCAAGCTTTAGATTAGAATGGTGACACAACACTAAGGGCCTAATACGACTTTTGGTAAAGTAGTGTCTCTGCGGTGCCAACTGCCACGTCACTCCTCTGGAAAATGCCTTTGAAAGAGTCACTGCAATGGGAATGCCACACTGGGTTCCTGCACAGCATGGACTCAAAAGTACATGCGGTGAAGGAACCTGGATGCATGCACACAGGAGGGCACATCTTGTGCCCCCCTGCATGCATCCCCAGGCTGAAGAGGCACAGGGGGCCCCATAGGGCCCCCTTTGTTTCAGCACCAACAGCCTTTTCATGGAGGAAAGACCTCCATGAAACCACTGGCTGTCCTGAAACTTTTAATATGCATGGCGGTGACACAGCGGCACCACCTGCATATTACAGAGCCCCTGACCGCCACGCCACCACCAGGGAACAGTGGCTCCCTGGCGGAGCGGGGGTCCAATTCCAATCCGACTGCCCAAGTCATAATTGGACGGTCAGACCGCCGGTGAGGCAGTGGCTGGACCACCACCGCCGCGACCACCAGACTTACATTTACGATGCAATATCTGCAACTATGAATTCTGACGAAGCGGCTTCATTAGCAGAGAGTTCTATAATATGTTCCACTTTGATAGGTACGCTCTGCACTTACTCTGGTCTGTGCCTCGAGTAGTGACACTCGGGGGAAAGTGGGAGCCAAATGGATTTGGGTTGGATGTTAATGCAATGTGCCAGTAGTGCTGCTCCTCCTAATGCCTATGATGTCCTGCCATTTTAGTGATTTAATGTGTTAACTATCTTCCACAACTTGGATAGGTTAAGCAGAGTCTTTCCTTTGTGATCAGGACAAGGAACTGTACCTAGCCAGGTGAGAAAGGGGAAGCAAATTAGCGAAGCAAAGCACGCTGACCTCTCAATGGTTACGGTGTTTTTGCAGTAAACCTGCATTCCAGATGAGCATGGTGTTGAACAGGGAAACCTGCCTTCTAGCAATGGGTTATGGTGAAGTCATATAGTGTAATCTAGTGATGCGACATGCACAAGAACGGTATGCATTTTGGGCTCATTGGGTTAGAGTTCCTTTTGTGAAATAGGGCTAATATATGATCTGCGAAGGATGATCAGGCGTGGATAAAGGGGGCTCTTTGTGACTGGCACCAGTCAAATTCTATCTATTTTTCCCTAGTATGATGCCAAAGCGAGTGTGTGCATCCAAGATCGGGTGTCCACCCAAGCAGAGTTGCACTCTTTCACGGAGCTCTGGGAAGCATCGAAGACCCACAGTATTGACTGGACAGTCCAGAAGGTGTCAGCCAGCCTGGGGTCAGTGTCAGAGACACAGCCTCCCAAGAACCTCCCCATTAGGGTAAAAAAGTACAAATTCACTGGGGGATTCCTTACATCGCCTGGGGTGTGGGGTGATTCCGGAGCAGCATATCCTCAGCTAGCTACACCTAATACAGAGTTGACGATTGGTCAAGTGTGAGTACTTCTCACTTCGGTTCAGAGACCCGTGAGTTCCATTATAATGCAAATCTCGGTGTGGCGAGTCCCAGCAGTGATAGTCACCTAACAACACTACAGCGAATCACTACCCCATTTTATTTATGATATTTTTAACCGAACTCCTGGAAATCTGGTAACTATGCAACATTGGGAAGCCCTGGTAATCTTTGCCATCTTCAGTCCTGTTCTGAGCATGTGATAGAGACTGCCCTCTGAAAAGTGTAAGATGAAGTCTTGGCAGCGCTTGCAGCTCCACAACTCGGAAAGAGTGGGTCTGTGACAGACTACCTGGAAAAAAGTGCTCAGAGGCCAACGCCTGGGTGGTGCCAGCTCACTTAAAGCACTGGCAGTGTCACATAAATGTCATGGTGAGAATGAGATGAAGAATGGTATAATGCACACTTTCAAAATGAGTTCTGGCGTTAGACAAAACCTTTTAATTTTACTAAAATTATATATATAATAAACGTACATATAGGGGTCTCCAGTCATCTATCTTTGCCACTTGGTCGGTTATTGTATCATTCACATATCTCTTTCGGCCACTACAGCAAACTACAAGGGGAAATTGGTCAGCATACTTCAGCCATTGGCTAACTTCACTGTGAGTCATCGCATTCTGTTCTTTCACAAGAACATATCCACGCACAAAGTAGTTACTTCAGTAGCAGCTTCCACCACAGCATTATGTGCTTTTGAGAGAAAAAAAAATTATTTGGTTTTAGCAATTTTTTCATTATATGTAAGAGAGCCCAGCAGATAGACCAGCAGATGCCCCAACATTAAAGTTTTCCAAAAATGAAGTCAGAGCAAAAGAAATGCTGACAGTACCAAAAGGCTGGTAGCCAACTCTAGAACTTTTGACTTTGCCAGTGCTTGTTATTTATTTGTTGCATACTTCAACATGAAATGCAAGGTAGTCATATTAAAAAACATGGTTTCAGAATACGATAATGATAAAATCTACTTGCCGTTTGCATAGTAACAATAATCAGTAGGTGGTAGAGCATGAAATGCATTGGAATCTGAGATGTAGAATACTGACCATGTGACAGAGCATGTACTCCATGGAGTATCCCATTGGCTGTGTTTACACACACAGACGTACACAAGCATGCACAAAAGGCCGAAACGTCTGTTACGCCAGCGTAATCTTTTTTTTTTAAACCGTTTTTATTGCAGAATCACAGGATAGGCTACGTACATACACAGGGGCCCTGCACCGCAGACTCCAGTGCTGTTTCTTTTCTGTGCCATAAGGCACTCATACACAGCTTGTTAGCCCACATCCCAGAGGCCGGGCAGCGATAACATGTGGGTCAGCATACATAATTTATGTCATCCTGTACTGTTGTTTGTGTCATCAGAGGATGTCTATGATCCGCTTTGAGGTTTGTTTCCCCCCGCCCTTCTCCCCCACCCCCCCTCCCCCCATCACACCCCTTCCCCAACTCCTATTCCCCCATCCCCCTCCCTCACCTCCCATCAGTGCCCTCGCCTACGACTGGACCCGGCCTGGGCATGCCGTCTCGGGTGTGTATCAGAATTATATAACTATCTACTGTGTGTGTGTGGCCGGAATTGCCCGGGGACTATCCCCCAGGTCCGAGGGTCCCTCACGCCAGCGTAATCTTGTATAATTTTGTGAATTTTGAGTACTGCGTGTTATGCAAAATTCAAGAAATTATGCCAATTACGCCGTGCACAGGGCAAGAAACAAAGTAAATGAGCAGAACATGAATGGCTTGGTTTTTTTTGCTCTATTTTGTTGTGCAAAATGTATACTCACGGCCAAAGTGGATGCAACGATGCATTTCCCTCTAAAATATAGCTCTGTTAGTTTTGATTTTCACTTAAGCTACATAGTAGTAATATGCAATTTTTGCAGTATTTTGTGTAATTTCACAAAGGCAAATTTCGCACACCTTTAATTTTGCACGCGCTCACACACACGCACACACATAATGACCTACTGCGTAAACACTTTACAAGAGCATATTTTAGATAAGGATAGCATTAGTTTATCTTCTTATATGGTTTAATAAAAGCATTGAATGTTGCTAAATACAATATGCTTTAGATGTTGTGCCCCAAAAATGGAAGCGTGTCACCTTAAAACTGTTATTAAAGTGCTGGGACTGTGAGGTAAATAGTGGTTTTTTTTCCTCTTCCAGACAGGACACAGGATATTTGCAGGACGCTCTGAAAGTAAGCTTATCTAGTCCACAAAACCCCTGCTTGCACGTAACCCTGTGGGGGCTTTCTGCTCCAGCTGGCCCTTTCAAGCATGGCACCAGGTCCACAGGGGCCCAGGCTCCCTAGAACGGGTGCTTCTTCTAAACAAAACCTCACCCAAGGGCCACTCAGAGCCAGGTCTCCCACCCCAAAGTTTGCTGAAAGCCGAATCTTCGGTATCGCAGGAGGCCTGGACAAGGCCGTTGTGTCTGGGCGAGGGGCTGGCTCAGAGCTGCTCTGTTCATTGTGCCAATCAGGTGCCCCTGTAGGTCAAGAGTTACTCGCATGCTTCACAAGCACGCACCAGCCATTTGACCATTCGGCGTCTTTTGGCCTCTCCTTGCGCGCGCAGTGCCTGATCTTTGAAGTTCCTGGTCAGCCGGACCCGCGTGACAATGCTGCAGGGCTCGAGCCGTGAGGCGTTTAACAACCCACATTTGCACTTTCGTCTTACGTGTGGCTAGCTTGGCAGAACCTGCCTGCTTCTGATCCTAGTATTCTTAGATTGGCGTTTTACTTTCACTCAAAATAAATGTACACCAGACGCATAAGCTTCACGCATAAATTATACCTTTCATCTCATCACATAAACCTTTCCTTATTTTGGGGACATGTAATTGCCAATGGCTGGTTGGTAAATCTTACGCTCTAAACTTATGAAAGACCAGTGCTTAATTGGTAAAAAAAAAAAAACACATAAATGCCAGGGCTCTCGTCAGGAGTCCACTGCAGCTTGCACCACACATTGCCCATGCTATGCTGCCAATGGCAGTACCAACATAACTATTGACCAACACACTCCTATAAGTGACAATTTGAACTATAGGGCCCCCATAGCTATAAGAATTTCTTGGGCGACAGGTAATAGTCATTTTTAATGTATATTTAATTCATAATTAACTGTTGTGGTCATCTCTAAATTAGCCAGACAGTGCCACCTTGTGGCAGACTGTCACAAGCGCCATTGTTGACAAATAAGCGCTGGTGCCCAGCACCGGTAACCACCGGCTCAAATTAAGCACCGTGAAAGACTTGCAAAGCATAACGCCTTGAACCGATTCATAACTACTGTATGCATCCTGACTCAAGAGAGGAGAGTATCTATTTTTAATGGCCTGGTGGCTCTGTCACCCTGATAAACTGGGGCGAGCATGTCCAACGGGCCGGGTCTCTGAGGTGCTAAGAGTCGTGCTCTTTGAGCTATCACTTCTTCTAAAAAATAAGGAGTAGATTTTGGATGCTGAAAAAGACAAACATGCTGATTTTTTGGTCTAACCTAAAACAGCACACATGTGCTACAGCTTAGAAGAAATACTGTTTACTATAGAAGAGCCTGGAGCTCGCCTATTGCTCACCATTCTTTGGCTTCATTATCGCTCTTATTTTCTGCCTTCTAATTGACCAGTGCATGCTGGTTTCACTTCCTCAGCTTTCGTGTGGAGTGTGGAGCAAGTACTGATTGCTTCTATTTAATTTGTGCCCTTCTGCAGATTGCGCTGTGTTTCAGCTACTATTTTTCTTTCTTTCTTCCTCGTTGTCCCAGTTGATTCTTCCCTCCCACCTCCATTGTCCATGTTGCTTTTTGCCTGCCTTCCACCCTCCCACCCTTGCACTGTTGTGTAGCTTCTTCCTTTCCACCTCCCACCATCCAATTGCATATGTTGCCTCCCAAATAGCATAAGAAAAAATCCCTATGACATGGCCAGAGCTGGCTGCATCATAGCGCCCGTTGTCCATGTTGCTTCTTCCCTCCCACCTCCATTGCCCACCTTGCTTGGTCTATCTCAACTCCCACACTACCATTGTCCGTGTTGCTTATTCCCTCCCACCTGTCACCATTCTGTTCTCCATGTTGCTTCTTCTGTCCCACCACCCATCCTCCCATTGTCCGTGTTGCCTCTTTCCCCGTCACCCACCCTCGAGTTGTCTGTGTTGACCCTCACCAGCCCTAAGAAAAAAAAAACCAACATGATGCAGCCAGCCCAGGCTGCATGGTAGGTCTGCTCTTACCCTCCTGTTGCACAGGCTGCATTGTAGGTCTGTTCTTACCCTCCTGTTTCCCTTCCTCCTGTTGTCCATGCTGCCTGTTCCCTCTCACCTTCCATCTTGTGGTCCATGTTGCTTCTTCAGTGTTGCTTCTTCCCTCCCACCCCGTAGTATGTGTTAGTTCTCTCTTCCTCAGCCTTCCTTGTCTTTGTTGCTTCAATATCCCTCTTCCCGCTCTCCTGTTGTCCCCATTGTCTGTGTTGCCTCTTCCCCCATCTCCCACCCTTCCAGTGTCTGTGTTGCCTCTTCCCCCATCTCCCACCCTTCCAGTGTCTGTGTTGCCTCTTCCCCCATCTCCCACCCTTCCAGTGTCTGTGTTGCCCACCTTCGCCTGCCAGACGAAAACAAAAGTGCTATGACACCGGTAGTGCTGACCTCATCAGAGCACTTTATTTTACCTACCACTTGTCTGTGTTGCTTCTTCTCTTCCTTCCTTTATCCGTGTGGCCTGCTCCCTCCTACCCTCTCTGCTGTTGTCCATGTTGCTCATCCCCAAAAGAAAAATATATATGACACAACCTGTGCTGGTCGCGTCATAGCACTTTTCCCCTAAGTTTTAGCCATGCTGCACAGCAGCCGCGCAGTTCTATAACATGGCTACAACAGTGTATGTGTAATTTTATTGTTTTCCCCCCACAAATGTTAACATTTTGCTAAAGTTTCCCTGTATGGGAAAAAATGATGAATTGGTGAAGAGTGCCGTGTGGAGGTGTGATGGCGACACGTGCCGGCCGGGGGTGCTACAGACTCTGGCTGCTTCCTAGGTCCAGCAGCGCAAAAGGACAATTGCCACATTAGAAGGTCCTGGGGGTAGCTGTTGCATTACAGTAAAGGCTTTGATAGTACGTTGGTGTCAGTGTCTTTGTACCACCCTGCATCAATTTCGAAACCTCAAAGCAATATGCATGATCTGTGTGTGTGTGTGGCACGAAGAGCAAGGCACAGTGACAGCCACCTGCCTGGGAAGCAGGGACCACCAGAGGTCCAGAGAGGCCAACCTTGGAATCATTTCCAGCATGTGATAGATAGCAGGAGAGGGACCTTGAAGGGTGCCGGGTCCTTGACATGGGCGGCTGGGCTTGGGATCACCAGTACTACCTGAGCTGCCGACCAACCACACCTACCTTTCCCACAGCACATGGGCCGCCTCTCATGTTCTGGAGAGGCTGCTAAAGCTGCAATGGATTACAACATCCCAGAACCTCCACACTGAGCTGCAAACAATGAGCATTCTTTCCTTAAGAGTTTCCAGCTCACCATAGTGTTATCTGCTGCCCATGTGAAGTTTGCACATACCATGGAGGCAAGGTGTGAGTTAACTGGTCAGCACCCTGAACCTCCTGCAGACTGAGACCATGACACCCAGCGCCACATCCTTTGATCTAATTAAAATAAAGGATGCCCTTCATCGCCAGGCCCCTCCCTTTTGAGATCTACATGCCACCAGCTCTCTCACTGCACACAGATGCCCTTCCGGGGATGGCTCCGGGGTAATTAGGGCATAGTTGAACTCCGATGACCTTTGCTTATCCTTTCAGCTAAACTCAGCATGTGATTCTCAAGCATTCATTCTGGATTCGTGAAAGCTCCAAGCTACCACCTAGATTTGTCATGCTTGATCTTTTATAGAGCTTGCATTTCGACTTTCCGAACCAATGCTAATTGCATTCACATTGAGAAGTCGAAACTGAGTTTTTGGGATGCTTCCAAGACCACCAGGAAAGCGGAGGTTATGGGGGTCAGACGCCAAGCATGCTTTTTCTCCAGCAATCTGTTCCATCGCTAAAGTCAATAATTTACATGATTCTCTGTGAAACTATAGAGCAGAAAGTGAAAAGAAGTGAAAATAAATAAAATGGGCAGAAATTGGACAGAACTTCTATGGGCTTTAAAACATGGCACGCTCCCTGCCTGGCAAAACAACTTTAGCACCTGGTAAAGAAACTTTAGTCCAAATGTTGTTCCTCCCGCAGCAAAGATGTTTTTTTCTCGTGTATGCCTTCTCCAGAAATATATTTCAAAGGCTACTGGTAAGACCTGTTCTATGCTCCATAGGGAACTAATGCCAGGTGTACACACGTGTCTCTTCTGTTGTGTGCGACAAATAAATACTGGGTTAAAGGTCTAAGGAGCCAGACTTGTCCTCATGCTGCTTGTCTCATGTAAGAGTCAAAGAAATGCTCAAAAAACAAAATAAATGCCGAGTTGAAGCCGTTCTGCCTACTTTACTATGTCACGCCAGGAAGGTCTGCTTAGTGTAAGTTTTCTGTAATTTGCCTCTGCTGTTTGGAAAATATGTTTAGTGCATAATTCCAGCAAGTGACAGTACTACATTTTGGGCAGTGCAGAATATCGATGACAAACAATAGTCTGGCAAATAGGGCTGGTATCTTTAAGTATGATATTTAGGATACAATATTTCTGTCAGACAATATTGAGTTCATGATATTTTGGTACCATGCCTTCCCTTAAGTCTCACTACAGGCGCTTATGCAAAACTCATGGAAAGAAGTGGAGGTGGCACCAGGTATGAAGTCACAGTCACGTGAAAATGGATTGGTTCACTGTGGTACTTTATTCTCCTTCATATAACATGTAAAAACAGCCAACGCGTTTCGTTCCGTTTAAAGGAACTTCATCAGGGCAGAAAGTAAATCCAAAGGTGAACGCTCTGTGTAAGTTTTTTCGTAAATATCTGAAGAAAATAAAGACCTGGAATGGCAAAGGTCAATCAGAAATGTAATTCCGAAAGCGACCTTGTGTTCGAAAGCTTCTCTGTACGTTATCCAGAAAAAAATAAGTGTCAAAGGTTGACGAAGTCTAATATGTTGACGGCGTTACGATTGACGCCTCACGATCACAGATTAGGCACCCACAGTCCAAAGGAGAAGCCTTATGCAAAACTCTTGCACACGCTGATTAAGATATATAAATTACATTAGACAGTCAATGATTGCATAATAAACAGAATAAACCATATATTTTGGTCAGTGCTCAGGAATATATTTATTTTCTTTATTACTTTCGTCTCCGGGTCTCTTTTTTTGTGTTACTCAAGCCAACACATGTTTCATCTTATAGGATATCACCTAAGACTTCTTCAGAGCTACAAAACAATAGCAATTCGCCCTCAAAGATTCTACTCTGTAGGTTGCGCCTGTGCACTGGCAGGTAGATGTGTAGGGCTAGGGTAAGTAAACAACATTAAAGTGTGTGGAATTGCCACCAACTCAAACACATCAAGGTGGTAGATAACAGTCTGCCAATATTTGATCGTATTATACTTAGCACTGCAGGTGCCCCAAGTCAACGCAACGCCGGCGGGGCAGGAGGACAGTGAGCCCACCTTATGTGGATCAACACCATGGGTGCTTTCTCCCCCTAAGGGTGCCACTCTCCCGCCTCCACCCCATGAGCTTTATTCTCCCACCTGCAGTAGAGTAACGCAGGCCCATGCCACCCCGGCACCGCAGGGGGCCCTCCAATGCTTCAAGGGGTCCCAACCCTTCCGGTGGCTCCCATTCAGCCCAAGGATAGTGTATATCTGTGCGAAACGGGAGATCCAAGGGCCTCATCGCATTCTTCAGGGGATCCCCATTATTTTGTGTTACGCTTCTGCCCTCCTATGCCTCTCTTCATCTTCTTACTGCATCACGCCCCTCTCTCCACAGATGATAGGTACCGTGTGGAAGTCCTCCTCAATCCACTCCCTGCAGCCTCCATCCTTGCTCTGATTTAGTCCCTTCTGGGCCCTTTCTCATCCAGATTTTGCTCTGGCTACTCCATCTTGAATCTGTATTATATTCCCCCGTGGCTCCTCAGCAAGGATGTCTGCCTACAATCTATTTATTTATTTTATTTTAGAAGTTTTCTATAGCGCTAACATGACCCGAATGCTGTAAAAATAGCAAAATCAAAAAGAGCAGGCAAGAAATAAAATAAATAAAATATATATATAATCAAAAACAGGCGGCTTAGAGTCCTCTGGATACAGAAATGTATATAGGCAAGATAGTCCGAAACTCCGTCAGATCAGGACTACTGCTGAAGGAACCTATTCAGTAACAACATTTTAATTTATTCTTTGAAGGAGGATGTCAAAGGATTAGATCTTGTTTCATGAAGAATTGCGTTGCATATTCTAGGAGCAAGACCAAAAAAGGAATGATTATACGTTTACTTCTTGTTGAACTTCTGTGGCTTCAACAATGGAGAGTTAGAACTTCTTAGAGAGCGACTCACACCCAATAGTTCAAGGTTTTTTTGCCAGGTAGACAGGAGTGTTTTGATGGAGAGACTTATGGGACATGCAGGCTGTCTTAAACTGGATTCCGGCTTCAAACGGGAGCCCTTCGAGATATTTCAGGTCCCTTATAATATGATGGCGTTTACCGGATCTCGTGATGAGTCTAGCAGCTGAGTTTAGAATGGCCCTTAATGGAGCAGCCTGGCAATCGGTAGACCTGCAAGAGTGGCACTCCTGTATTCTAGGTGGGAGATGACAAGCGATTGGACTGTTAACTGAAAGTCATTTGAGGGTTAGAAGGGTTTGATTTTCCTTAGAGTGCTCAAATGGTAATTAGCTCCTCTGGTAGTTGCACTGATGTGATCTTTCATATTGAGGTAATTGTCCAATGTACTACCTAAAGATGTAGTAGAATCAACAAGATGAGGGGCACAGATGAGCGCTGTAAGCTGTTTGAGCCATTCATCTATGGGATTAGTGAGATTGTAGGGGGCTATCAGAAGAAACTCCCTCTTGAGTGTATTTAGCATAATGTGATTGCAAGTTAACCATTGCTGGGTTTTCAGTAGGGCGAAGTTAAGAGTTTTGATATCTCCAGGTGAGGACATTTTCAAGTATAATTGTATGTCATCCTTGTACATGTGGTATTGTATATTTGTGTGTGTAAGAATTTCAGTAAGTGGTTCCATGAGCAAGATGAATAGCGTAGGTGAGAGTGTGGAAGGAGGAAAACCAGCTTAGGGCGGGACCAGATAATCCCATCCTTTTCTTCAAAAGGTTTATCATGTTGTCATGTTTGATTGTATTAAATGCAGAGGAGAAATCAAGGAGTATAAGCAGGCAGGGTTCGTTCTGATTAAGTAGTCTCAAGGCGTCATCCACTATGTGTCAGAACCGTTGCAGTGCTATGACCTATTCTGAAGCCAGATTGGCAATGGTCAAGGAGCTTGAACTGTTGGATGTAGTTGCTGAGTTGTAAGTATACACATTTCTCTAGAAGTTTAACTAGTGTCATAGTGTTAGTAATATAACAGAGATTGTTGAGGTCAGACAAGTCAGCATTTGGCTTTTTTGGGATTGGAGTAACCTGACCTATCTTTAGGCAATCAGGAATCATGCCCCACGCTAGAGAAGCACTGACAAGCTTAGACCAAAGTGGGAGTATGGAAGATCTAAGTTTTTTGATGAGTTAGGCAGGTAGAGGATCTTTGACGTGGTTAGAGAGTTTAATCTGTATTACTGTCATGAGTATCTCAGCTTCGTTAGGGAGTTTGAAGTTAATCCATGCAGCATTGTTTTTTGTCGTGAAATTTGAGATAGGTGACCACATCTTACAAGGCATAGAGAGGAGACCCGATTTGTCCTGACTTAGCGGGTGTTGAGAGCAAAATGTAGATCAGATTCAATCTTCATCATTTTCCAATGAAATGAGCGGAGAAACCCTTACCACTTGGAAGTGTCACATTATCTTTAAGGTGGAAGTTAGATCTGCCACTAGCTTGCGCTTTGAGGATTTAAAAAAGCTTTTGTTCTGTTTTTGGTCTTGTCCATTTGCGCCCTGAAGTAGTTTGCTTTGGAATTACGTATGAGCTTGTTATAGTAACTTCTTATGGACCTCAGGTGCTGAAAGTGTGTTGTGGAAGGAGAGATTCTCCATGTTCTCGTACCAAATCTTAAGGTCACAGCGGATCCAGGGTTTTTCTTTTAAGCTGATTCAGAGCAATTGTATCAAGAATATCTGACATGGATTGTATGTAGTGATTGATGAGGTCATTCACATTTGTCATGTTTGAGGGTGGAGGAAGGAGTTTGTTGGTAATGGAAGTTAGATTGGGTATTTTTATTTTTCTAAAGTCTCTGGACCATTGATATGTTTTGAGAGGTAGGCCCTGTCTATGTAGTACATTATCCAAAGGAAATTTGGTAATGATCTGACCAGTCACAGTTATATGGATTCTAGTTGTATGGAATTTTCCTTGGTGATGATTAGATCAAGGGTGGAGCCTCTATTATGTTTTGGGCCTTTGCAAGACTGGGGAAGGTTGAGGTCAGCAAGGAAGGATTTGAAGGTGTTCAATAAGGGGTAGTTTGGATCATTCCAGTGAATATTCAAACTAAGAAGAAAGAGCTGGTTAGGAGGTTGGTCCATATTAGATGAGATGGTCTCCATTAGTTGTTCAATGAAAGGTAGGTTATTACCAGGTGGGTGGTGAATTGTGTGTAAATTGCATAACATCTTGTCACTGTTCCATATTTTGATGTCTAGGTATTGACAGGAGGACACGGGGTGGTTTGTGCAAGGTTTTGGGGAGAGGATTGAGCAATAGATGCATGCTATACCTCCTCTTGCTCTTCCAGATCTATCCAATCTGATGATGTCATTGGTGGGAGGCACAAGAATGTCTAGGATGGTTGAGGAGGTGTCATTGAGCCAAGTTTTTGTTAAGATCAGGAGGTCAAGGTCTTGTGCGAGTTTGAGATCTTTAATGTCCGCTGTGTGTTCTACCGCTGATCTGCAGTTAAGAAGCATGGACTTGATATGTGATTTGGTTACTACTTCCTCTTGGTGTGTTATAGGGACATATATTAAACTATGATTGTTTATGGTTCTAATGTTGCGAGTGGGTTCTCTCAATGGGTTATAGTTTGGATGTTGACCAGCGAGTCTTTTAGTGTGGTGTTGTATGATTGCAAACGGGGGTGAATGTCATCATCAGACAGATGATTGGTAACCCTCTGGAGTCTGGAGTAGGGATTGAGAAGGGGTCGTGATCTCATGTGCAAGATTTGTGGGTTCTTTATGTTCAATGTGTCAAGCAAACAGTGCAGATCAACTGTGGGAAGATTAGGTTGTTTAGTGACAGGGGTACTGGAAGTTCCAGTGGTCAGGCTGGGATAGCTTTTCAAGCTTCAGGGTTATGTATATAAGGTTCTGTAGGTCTCTCTTTACTAGTTGAAGTTTGTGTTTGAGATCGACAAGCTTGTCATCAAGGGAAGGACCATCTTCAAACCAATTAGAAGTGTATGCTGGATTAGGGTAGGCGGTTAGAAGAAGAAGGTCAGGGGATGATAAAGTAGCTGTGATGTTTAGGGTATAATCATTGAGCATTTTAAGTTGACGATAGGTCATTGCGGTTTGGATGGGGACGTGGTGAGTTACTTGGATACCAGAAGGTTTAGTAGATGGAGTGAGTTTGCTGGAAAGAAGGCAATTGTTAACCCCGCCATTAGCCAGGTTGCGGTAGTTAATGATTCTCGAGCCATGAGCTTTATTTCTAATAGTCTCGGGAACTGAGGGAGGAGGTAGGTCAGATAAGTGTGTTTCTAGAGATTGACAGGGGACGGATTTTAAAAAAAGGATCAGATCCAGCAACAATTGTTCCAACATAATAGGGAGGTGAGGTCTCACAGAGGCATACGAGTAGAAGTAACATTGGGATTAGATGAAGCATGTGCTACAATCGTTGCGCAGGAGGGTGGACGTTGATTTAGAGGGGTGGTGGGAACATTGTGTGACACCATATTTTTAATCCACATGAAGATTTCATAAAACCATTCAAGATAATGGTCAGATGATTGTATGAGAACGTTCCCATTGTTATATAGGGAGATGGTTACTTCAACCTTGAACTCAGGTGAAGGTATTATGGAGATTTGAATGCCGTGATGGGTTTTCTTAGAGATGTTAATTCCGAACATTGAGGTTATGGTTCTCCTCCATTGAGTTCTTTAGAATGTGAAGAAAATTAAATCATTAACCATCATTCCTTTAGAGGTTCAGAAGTAGGTATCAGATATCAGCGTTTAGGGGTTCTGCTTTAAAATGTTGGTTGCGTTTTTGGATAGGTTAGGGGTATTTAATCTTGGAAGCATTTCAGCCTACAAGTGATAGCAAGTTATCATGAGTGTTTACATTATTTGGAACCAAGGTGAATATAGGTGCACCCGAGAAAGGCTCAGTCTTTAAAGTAAAAAGTTTCAAATTAGTCTATGTGAGAAAATAGAGGAGGTATAATAAGGTTGCAGTGTGGATAGGATCCTACTTGGCTCCTAGCCTCAATTCTTTGGTATTCTTTGGGTATTAACGCTGAACACTTCCAATATGACTGCCCCCTTGGAGACAATCAGCTGATTATGTGGATGGGGTCATACCTTGTTTCAATGCAAAGAGTTAGTAGAGATAGGTAGTGGAGTCTTTAAAGTCGTAGGACTAAATACCATACAAAGTTGGCTGCCCTATTGGAGAGGCAGTACTGTCATTGTATGAATGAAGTCCTTCCATGCTTTTCATGCATGAGAAGGGCCACCATTTTAAGAGGGGGGTTCATTCTTATGTGGGGAGGACAAAGTATCCCCAAATTCGAGGGCAGGAAATGACAAGGCTAGGTGCAATCTGCTCACCAGCGCCAGGCCCCACAGTCATACCAGTGCAGAGAGTGCCAGCAGAAAAGGCGAAGCCCAAAGACGCAGGCAAGCAGCTTCAATGCATGTCGAGTGCCCCATCAATGATCCCGTGACAGCTCAGCCATAGCTGAGGGCACTGCAGGGCCACTCTGAAGGACAGAAAGCACACCAAAGAACCTGCACAAATCGTCCAAAAACGGGTGAAATAAGAAGGGGCACCTTTCAGAAAGTGAGCCCAGATCAAGGGCCCCATGTATCCCCAGCGGGTGTTATTCCGCTTAATTACTGCATGTCAAGACAAAGCAGGTTGAGATAGCACCTGTGCAGGATCGCAGAATGCGTGACCCCTCAGCAACCACTTGGGACTGAGGAGCCACGCACAGTATGGGCAAGGAAGCCAAGGCAACTTCAAGCCAGGATAGCCCAACGCTATACAAGTTGCATCAGAGATGCGGGTGCACTGCAAACAGAATCACCGCATGAGGCAAAGTCACACACCAAGACCCCCAACCACAGCATACAGCCAAAGTCAGAAGCACGAACACAAAGTCTGCTGGAGACAAGTCGGGAGGCGCACAGGACCAAGACTGGGCCAAGACCACAGCACAAACGTAACACCCTAGGCTCCAAGCGATTGCAGCGGCAAAAGTCACTCATCATAGCCTTGCGTAGAGCGGACAGCTTCAAGTTACAGGCTAATCGGAGGCAAGTCGGGAGCTGCGCAAGACCAAACCTCCGCCGGATCTGCGGCTAAGATGTAACCCACATGAAATTGTTACATCTGGAAAGGAAGCAGGATCCAACAATGTGTAAAGCTTTCAAGCAGGCTTCAACAATGTGCAAGGCTCTCAAGGCTCAACTCCAATCGGAGGTGAGAGGGACAGTCTTAAACCACCTGAGCGAGGTAGTCGTGGCTGCAGACCGAGTTTCCAGGAAGTCGAGTCAGAGCGGAGAAGGTCCACCGAAATCCAGGTAGGAGGTGTCAGTTTGTTTGTAAGCAGTTCTATACTTTGATGTAATGGAACAAGGTGGATGGCAGGGCATAAAGCAGGATATTCACTGAATGTAGATCCCAAACCCAGGAGCAGCCTTAAGGAGCTCCTCAATTTCATTGCAATGGTTGATGTGGCCACTGCACTGAGAGGAGCCGGCGGATCAGAAACGGATAAGACATCTTTCTCTTCCTTGGGACAGGAAACTAAAGGGTTGGTCGGGAGCAGGGAAGACCACAGTCAAGAAAAGAAAGCAGAGCTAGAAATGTAATGTCATCTACAAATAGTGGCAAAAGTGGTTGATAGGAGGGCCAAATATCAAATTAATGAAAAGTGGCAAACCACTGTTTTTCAGGCTGGACATAAATAACAGCTTTCTGTTACAAAAGACTCCATCTGGGTCATTTAAGAAGGGCGCCCAAAGAGCCATAGATTAAGACTAAATATGTTAAAATGTTCTGCAGAGAAGAATTTCTTTTTTTTTTAATTTCAATAGAATTTTATTGAGATTTTGTCATATACGAAAGCCAAACAAAACAAATAACAAATAGACATAAACATAGAACATGCACTTTGTATCGCATGATGTTACAGGGCAGAGCATGTTGGTTGTACAAGTTGAGGTACAATTTTTTGTATCCTTTTTAGGCTGCCCCCCACCCTCTGTTCTCGTAAAAGGTCACAGGGAGCACAGAGAGGGACAGGGAAGAAGGGACCAGAGCGGAGAGAGAAGAAACCTGCTTGCCATTGTCTAGAAGGGTTGGTGTCCAGGTCGCTATACTAGACGTCTTCAGGGAGGTTCATAGGGGTCTAAGTATTTGTCCAGGGATGCCCACATTTTCCTGGCGGGCTGGCTCCATGGTGAATCCCGTAGGGTCATCGTATCTGCACCTCTAAGGCATGTCACTCAGTTGAGCCATCCCTTAAACGATGCCTCGGAGGTGTCTTTCCATTTATTTAGAACCATTTTTACACCTGCTGTTAGTAGGAGATCAAGTAAGTCGCTATCTTGTTTTGGGACTGCCTCTGTCCTAATAGGGGCTGTTACCAGGGTGGCAAACTCAGTTTTAAGGGAACATCCTAACATGTCGTTTAGAAAGGCAAAGATCTTCTCCCAGTAAGCTTTGACTTTGGGACAGTGATATATGACGTGGGCCAGATCCCCCCTTCCGCTATTACAATTCTAGCATTGGTCATTGGTGTTCAAGCCCAGGTTCGCCAGGCGCGCTGGGGTCCAGTGTAGTTTGTGTAGTGTCCAGAATTTTGTCTGAGCTAGTACCGGGGTTATCTTACTTTGTGTGGGGGAGGACCATAGTACTTGGGTTTCTTTCTCGTTCAGTGTAACTCCTAGCTGTGACTCCCAGTATTTACGTGTCTTCTCGGTAAGTTTAGATGTGTTCGGTCGTAGGAGTCTATAAATGTGTGACACCTGGTGACCTATTTTATTGAGGTTGGACATATACTGGATGATTGAAGGCTTGGTAGCAGAAAGTCTCGATTTGGACAGTGCTGTTTTGATTTTTAGGAAATTATAAAGTTCAATGTCTGGTAATTTGTGCTTGGTTTGTAGCGTACTGAAAGTGGTCGGACTCCCTCCCTCTTCGAGTTGAATAGGGTGGGAAATCTCTGTTTTCCTCCACGTGTCCATAGAGAGCGGTCTGCATTTGTATTTTATCTTATTGGTTGCCCATAGTGATTCCCATCTCGAGTTTATTATGCTATGTTCCATCTTCTGGTCTACCTTCAGTAGGGCGCTTCTGGTACTTTTGAGTATAGGGTTTACTACCATTTTATGTTTACTGGCTATTAGTAGTGCTAATGGTTCGAGGTTATTTAGTATAGCTCTTTCTACTCTCAGCCAAGCAGGTGTGTACTCCTGTTCTGGTAGAATCCATTAGCTACCCTGTTTGGAAGGCCGTTTGGAAGGTCTTAAAATCTGCCAGGTTTAATCTGCCTAGATTTTTCCCCAGTCTTAGTTTTTTAAGGCTTGTCCTTGCTTTTTTGTCTCGGCAGATGAAGTTATTCAGCATCTTATCTATTTTGCGATGGAAGTCGTCAGTGAGAATTAGAGGGAGCATATTTGCCAGGTAGTTGACCACTGGGGTAACCATCATTTTTATTGTCCCAATCCTTCCCCACCACGTAATGAATTTCGGCGACCATCCCTCCAGCAGCTTCTTTATTTTGTCCAGCATTATTTTTTCATTTTGTTCCAGTGTGTTTTTAAGGTCGTTGCCAAAGTAAATGCCCAGGTATTTAACGAAGCTGGTTTGCCAAGCGAGACCCGAATCCCCCAATATGCCTATAGTGGTGTGTATATTGAGAGGTTTGTATTCTGACTTGTCTTTGTTAAGTTTATAACCGGAGTGGGCCAAATATTTGTTTATGGATTCCATGAGGGCATTGATGAAGGCTTTAGGGCTTTCAGTGACAACAAGGATGTCAGCCGCATACGCTGCTAGTTTGATTGTGACCTCATTGATGGTGAACCCTTTCATCTCTTCATTGGTCTCGATGTCTTTAATCAGAGGCTCTAGTGCTAGTAAGAATAGTGAGGGGGACAGGGGGCAACCTTGCCTTGTCCCTCTATGCAGAGTGAAGGGCTCAGAGACAGCCCCTTTGACCACAATGCGAGCCGTAGGTTTATCGTATAGTGCCATAACTTTCCTTGTGAAGGAGTTTCCCAAGTTGAAAGCCCGCATGCACTGTTATAGGAAATGCCACAATACCCTATCAAACACCTTCTCTGCATCAAGTGCGATGGCCACTGCAGGCTTGATCGACTTGGCCGCTCTATCGAGAATATGGCATAGAAGTCTGGTGTTATCGTGTGACATGCGTGTCTTGAGGAAGCCAACTTGTGTGTTGCTTATAAGTTGTGGAAGAACCTTATTAAGCCTTGCTGCCAGGATTTTTGCATATATCTTGCAATCTACGTTAATTAGAGAGATAGGCCTGTAGTGTTGGGGGAACAGGGTGTTTTTGCCTTCTTTGGGGATAACTATAATATTAGCTTCGGACCTGGTATTGGAGACCATCCCTGCCCCCTCGCAATGGTTAAATACTTTTCTCATAGTTGGTTGTAGCTGAGTTATGAAAGTTTTATAGAAAGTGGCTGTGTATCCATCCGGCCCAGGTGCCTTGTTAGCTTTGAGAGACTTAACTGCCATCTCTATTTCAGCTGAACTAATCTCTTTTCGTAGGGTGAGAGCGTCTTCTGGAGTTATTTTTGGGAGGTTTAGTCTGTTAAGGTAATCGGTGCAGCCCTTTTCGTCCAGCGTTTGGTCTTTGTTGTAGAGCTCCTGATAGAATACACTCAATGTGCGTAGAATTTCTTTATGTTGTGTGTGTGTGATGTTTTGTGAGTCTGTGATTGTGGAGATGGTATGCTGTCTTTGTTTGTGTTTTAGGTAGGATGCCAGGATCTTCCCAGCTTTGTTGGCCTCGCATAGGTTTATTGCTTTAAATTTGTTTATCCACAGACCCGCTCTTTCGCTCAGAATTCTGTTGAATTCGTATTTCTTCTTTGTGAGTTCTGTAAGTACCCCTGCGTTCTTTGAGTCTGAGATATGGGTTGCCTCTAGTCTTTGGATATCCGATTCTAGTTGGTCCAACTGTGCCTTTGCGTTCTTGTTCATCTTGCCTTTAATGTCCATAATTGTCCCCCTAATTGTGGCTTTCAAAGAGTCCCACATGGTTTTTGGGTCTGTGTCTGTAGTGTCGTTAAAGTTAATGTACACTTTTATGGCCATCTCTATTTTGGCTCTGTTGCTCTGGTCTGTCACCACATCACTGTTGAATCTCCATCTTCGTGGATGATCCTCATTGTGGCGTCCACACAGTAGGAGGCTGATGCAGGAGTGGTCTGATATAGTTCTCGTGGCTATGTCAGTATGCTCTATTAAGTGGGTATGTGTGCCTGTGATCAGTATGTAATCCATTCTGCTGTATGAGTTGTGTGGGTTTGAGTAAAACGTGTAATCTCTCGTGTCCGGGTGTTGAAGTCACCAAGTGTCTTTCAGATTGAATCTGGTACATACATTTTTCAGTACGTTGTGTGCCCCCGGGGATAGTGTATGGCACTGTGATTGTCTGTCTATAGTGTAGTCTAACGCCATGTTGAAGTCACCTGCCATCACTGTTAGGTCATTTTGTGGGAGTGACTCCAGCCTTCCCGAGATGCCGTCTCAGAAACCAGAGTCATCTGTGTTTGGTCCGTAGATATTCAGTACATGAATGTTTTCTTCCCCCCTTTTCAGCTGTGTTAATAGAATTCTCCCTTCTATATCGCATTGTTGATCTTCTATACTTATCTTGGAGTTCCTATTTATCAAAGTTATCACTCCTCGTTTCTTACCTACGGCCGGAGAGCATGCCATCTGACCAACCCATCTCGCCCTAATCCGTTCTGCATCGTCCAGGGATAGCCTAGTCTCCTGTAGGAGAAAGATGTCCGCCTTAGTTTTAGCTAGGTAGTCAAGTATTTTTTTCCTTTTAACTGGGTGATTGAGGCCTTTAACATTTAGGGAGACTATCTTCAAGTTGGACGTTAATGTTTTCATAGGGTTAGATGTCATTTTATTAAGCTAGGTAATGGTTGATTAATCAAAGCCATGTTCCTTCTCCGTATATTATTACTCCTACTCTTACTGAGACTTCGTGTATGTGCTTTCTATGTCAACCCTCTCCTGCCCACGCCCCCTCTCCCTCCCGTGACCTGGTTTCATTCTCTACAATGCTTGCAGAAGTGTAGATGGAAAGGTTTAAAGAGGAAAGGGTACAGTGGGTAGAGACAAAGCATGTTTGTCTGACAAACATTACTAACATGACGTAAAAAAGGCTAAACCCCCCCCCCCCAAACTCCCTACCCCCCGCAACCTACACATAGAATTCTGGACGTGCGACAGCAAAGATCCAGCTCCGCTTCCCCAGGGATAATATGGGACCGTATACACATGCATCTGTGGCGTTAATCACCCTAGACTCAAAGCTAAGCGCAACTTGTTTAGCATGCTATTCTCCCTCTTGAGGAATACGGGCGTTCACACACTGTTATCACAAATACAAAACACCTCTGTACAGTACTGTAGCGATGATCTTAGAAAGGATATTAGCGATTATGTTGTTCTCGTATCAGCCTTATTTGTCTCAGCATTGTTTTATTTAAAGACGCACTCTGTTAGTGTTCCAAAAACGATGTGGCGGTTTTAAGATCCACGTGCAGGTCCTTCCCTGAGGTAGTTTCGGCCGTCTGGCCATTGAGGTAGATAAGTGTGAGAAAGTAGCGGCCTGTCTGAGGTAGATCGTGAGGTAGATCGTGAATGTTTGAGTAGTAGTGGAGATTGACTGCAGAGCCAGAATTTTTAGATGACATACATTTATTCATTCCCCCCTAGATCTGGCGAGGCACTCCTCTTGTTCGCGCTTGCTTGGGAGAAATCCATTTCTTGCAGAGTCGGACCTTGTAGATAACTGGACAGGTCATTGGGGTCTTTGAAGATGTGTGTTCTGCCTTTGTCAGTGATTCTGAACTTCGTAGGGCCTATGAATGAGAAGAGGATGTTTTCCTTCCTTAATCTATCTCTTGGGGCTAGAAATCCTTTCCTTACGTCCACTGTGTGTTTGGAGTAGTCTTGGGTGAGGATGATTTTTTGGACATTCCACAGCAGGTTCTGTTTTTTCCTGGCCACTGCGAAGATGGCTTCGGTATGTTGTAATCTAAGAGGCTTGCATATTATGGGGCGTGGTGTAGCCTTATTTGATGTTCTGAAGGCTGAAACTCTGTATGCCTTGTCTAGCTCCAGCGGTAGGTCAAACTTAATGTTAGTAATTTTAGAGATCATGTCCTGTATGAACGCAATGCATGACCCGCATTTCACCTCTTCTCCCTCGGCGACCCCTAGTATTCTGATGTTCCCCCTCTGCAGAGAAGAATTTCTATTGCTGTTGATTCTTGAAGCCAGAGAAAAAACATGAAGAGTTCTTTTTCCACAGAGGAGTGTCTTGCATCGACCCACATCTATTTATCCCAAATTATAGACAGAAGTCTCAAAGAAACGTCCTACAAAGCTCTTTGACATTGTGAAACAAATCTTCAGTCCCATAATTTATCATTTCTTTTTTATTTTATTTACCCAAGCAAGTCTTACAAAATATTATCTCAAGTTAATTTAGAAGCAAGAGGAAGTCACACAGCAATTTGAGTTATATTGTTGTCATTTTTATAGCACACATTATGCCATAGGTTTGACTTTATTGCAATTTTGGGAGCCCGGAGACTGGTGTTGCAGGCTACCATATCAGACCACAGTGTGCTACAGCTTATTCTTTACGCATATTCTCAGTTAGGTGGCTAAGTTGTATTCATTGAGCTGTAGATGCGGGACTTAGGTCTTAAAGTATTTAGGCCGGTGATCTTTTCCAATTGCTTAAGCATCTTCGTGGTCAATTGACAAGACCTTCGCCCAGTAGATTTCTGTATCATCTTCATATTTTATCGCTCTGATTCATTTCATCCATTCGATTGCAGGTCACTGTAAAGTACATATTCAGGAGCTTAAGCTGATTGTACTGTGAGCTAGATTTTCCATCTGAGGATTTCCATTGCCCCGCACCTCCGCCACTGTCTCTGGTCCCAGGTAAAAACTAGAAATCTGTCTCATATGTCGGAAGTTCCTCAGCATTCTTTACCCAGCAATGCCGCCTTGTTTTAGGCCTGTGGACTCGACTTTGTGCCAATTGGCTCAGATCATCAAGGTGGGCTTTATTTGCACATTCCTCAAGTAGGGCTTGACTTAAACTTCACCTTCCTTTGCTACCCTTAGATCATTCTTCCCTCTGGTACCTTAAGAAGCACACTCAGGGCCTGATTACAAGTTGGTCTGTGTATTCCGACCCATGCTTAAACCCTTCTTTACTCACAAGTTTGTTTTTATTTCACGCATCCGATAATTATCAGATGTGTTATATAACTCTACCTTCGTTACATTGTGGCAGGTCAAACCTACCGAAATGTAACAGGGAAAAAGCATACAATATTTACAGTATCATGCCGACTTTGGTGTGTTAAATACCAAAAATGTGCATGGTATTCCCCACAAACTTGGAATAAGTACTATTTATCGCTCCCGATAAATAACGTTCCCTGTGGTATTGTTATTTATCAGATGCACTAAATGACACCTGTGTTTGTAATGAGGGCTTTAGTGACTTACGGTCAGCTTTCACAAACATTGAATATGCAGCAAGGAATGAAAGGCAATCAGTTTTTGGCATGTGTCCGTCCAATTTCCATGTGGTTCTAAGCTAACCTTCTAATGGTCAATAGGTGTCATGTTCACCATCCACCATGTGTTCTCTCACCAACAGATATTGATATGACAGACATCTGAACGCTTCCAGGCATATCCATTGAGAACATAATTTACTTTGCTTCATTTGCTGCTCCTCTAATTGTGAAAGCCGTAGAAATGGTGACATTTGTATGGTATGTGCAACTAGGAGCTCCAAGGACAAAAGGGCCTGGGTCTCTACCTTTCAATGTTACTTAATCACACAATAGGTTCGAAACGACTGCTTTATGACCCTGTCTGTCAATGTATTTGTGTGTGCATCGAGGCCTCCTGCCCTAAAATGATTGCTCAGACAGACTGAAGCTTGAGCAACAGTTATGAAGATTGTTAGAGCTAAAGGATGTGGTAATGCATTCTATCTGAGTAGAGCCTGAAATGCATGGTTCATGACAGCTGACTGTGTCTCCTTGCCTTGTTGCTAAAGAATAAGCAAAAGCATAGTTTTATTGCTCTTTTGCTACCTATTATTGTCTGGTATTTCTTATGGTATGAGAGATGTCCCATCCAAACTTTATTTTAGGCAGCACAATATAATAAACTGTACAACACTGGAATAATAGTTATTGTTGTTCTTGATAATTGGCAGTTGCACAATGCACATTTGTCTTTCCAAATGTTTCACAGTCAGGGTTTGGTGGGTATATTGCTCTAATGAGTTGTCTTTTTTTGAGGTCATGGGACCGATTCACATTACAAAAGTAGTTCCTCAGATGGTACAAGTTTCCATTACCCCGCAAATATATACGTGGGATACGCAGTGGCAGCTGCTACTTAACGGAAGTGGTGGGTGGAGGAGTGGGGGGAGAGAAATATAAAATGAGAAATCTTACCTGCAGGCTGGCCGCCGCCTCTCAGTCCTCTTCGGTTGACTCCTGGAAGCAGGAAGCACACAGCCTCCTCTGGCCAATCATGATGCTGATGTCACGAGCATGACAGCAGCATCGTGATTGGTCTGAGCGCCATGGTTCAGCGCTCAGCCAGGGGTTAGGAGCTTGTACGTTTTCTCCACCCACCCGCCCAAACTGCCTGCGCACATAGAGAGTGCCCACCGGGACGCCCCCCTGCTCTGACCAGCCCAGCCCAGCCCTGCCCCGCACCTAAGCCCGTATGGAAAAAATAAAATGATCACAGCATTGCGTTATTATCATTTTATTTTTCCTTTTAGAACTGCTCACAGAGATGTGGGGCGACGCTCCCCCGCCTTAGCGCAGAAGTCGCCGCTGGTGATGCAGGCATCTACATATATAGTTCTCACAGAGTCAAGAACTCATGCTTGCTTTTTTCCATCTATGTTTGAGGTGTTATTTCACATGGCGAAGCTGGTTGTACTATTCACCTACTAGGTTGGTTTCCCAGGACAAGATGTGCTTTGGGGCAAGTTCTCATCTGTGGTTACAGCTTGCACTTACATTAAGAACCGTGACATTTCAGGCACCAATAAAAAGATTGAACTATAATCCTGTAATCATTTATTTGAGAAATGACTTGCTGCAGTCTGCATTGCTGGAACCTGTTTTAGCCAGGAGAAGACAGACCTGCCTGGAGCCATGTAATCGGTTTGGCATCACAATTGCTATTGAGGAAGCGTGACAAAGTGTCCCACTTCTTTTTGGGGTAGTCGGTGCTGTTTTGTGGCTTCAAAAATCAATCTCTGCGTTTTCCATTTTAGACAAAATGCAAAGTAACAAGAAGGAGCCAGAAAAAGATCTTGTTGACCTTCCATTGACAGCAGTGGAAACATACTGGTTTGGACATTTTGGTTTACATTATTTTTCAAAAAGAACACAGAGTAAAGGGGCTGAGGAGCATAGCTGCTGGGATGAGTGAGTGAGAGAATGCCCCTACGTAGTAGCGAAACGCAGTAGCGGCCCGTGGTGGGAGTGCTGCTGGGCGCTGACGTGGGGCGGGGGAGGGGCAGGGTAGAGGGGTAGTAAACTACGGATTATGGCTGATTAGAGGTAATTAAACATATAAATAAATAAAACGAAGTTCGTTGTGTGCGCTGCATCTCATTTGGCGATGCAGCTCGCGCAACGAAATTCGTTTTATATATTTATATGCTTACTTACCTCTAATCAGCCATAATCCGTAGTTTACTACCCCCGCCCCACATCAGCGCCCAGCAGCACTCCCACCACGGGCCGCTACTGGCGAAACGTGAATTTCTGTAGTGGTTTTTGGCTGAGAGCTATGTGGTCGGAGTGCTTGTTTAAGTCTGTTTTTAGTTTCTTTCTCACACCATGTGAGAAGGAGCGTTTTAATAAAAATACTAAATAATATAGTTATTGATTAATATGCAGAAGTAATGTGCAGGCTTTAATGAAAAATGAAATGCGTTTATTTTTATTTTTATTTTTTATTTTTTTTAAAACTTTATTTTTCAGTTTACATGTTATAAAAACAAAAAACACAAGCTGGCATCAGATCATTGTATACAGGCAAATCTATGACATCATTAATGGCACATAGGACTACAGGCAGCATCAGGGAGGGAACGGAACCATGGGGAAAGAAAAAATAATGTGCAAACATCACCGTGAGGAAGGAACCAGGCATGGCACTGAGTCGCACTGCGGACATTACTGGGGCCGACCCTCTCGCTCCCCGATGAAATGCGTTTAATTACAAAAATCCGTAGTAGGCAAATATATTTATTCACTAGGCCTAAAAAGCTTACATTGTATTGCATGACCCAAAGCTGACATAACTACAGAATGCTAATAAAAAGTAACATGTTTATTTTACTCACATTTTTCTGAACATGTTTTCCATAATGAATATTAGTTGCATAAATGTTTTCATATATTTCTGCAAATGATTCTACTTACTCCAAGAATACTGTTAACAAAGGATTAGAAATTAGTCTTTTGAATGGGTAAAGAAGAAGTTCACATATGTATAGTCAGCGTTTAACTTTGCAATGTGACCTTTTCAACTGACATATTTCTTTTCAGTGAATGGTTGCACAAAATGTTTTTTTTTCCATTATATAGATGTTTAAACTTTATAATTGGCCATAATGGAATGATTACATTCACACCCAGCCTTCTGTAAAGGTTGTCTTTCATGTGTAGACCAACGTGTCCCCCACTCAATGTTGCATTAGATATAGCCAATTGGCTCACAGAATTCAGCAGTCAGCAATGGATGTACAGATCTCATTTACAGTGACTCATATTCAGAATAAAAACAATGCATACATATAAGGATCGACAACAAGTAAGTAGCATCTTAAAGTACACATTGGTACAAAGATGAGAAGTAATAAAGTTTACATTCCAGGGGCTAGATACTATGCAGTACTTTTCTTACAAGGTGCAGGATGTAAGAGTACAAAGAACACTGAGCATTTGAGCAGCAGGTGTGATGGGACTTTAGAGGCCTACTTCAACCCAAGGATAGCTGCCTTTTGTTTTTGTTTGGGGTTGCATCTCAGGGCCTAAATATCGTTTACAAAAATATTGCTCTCTGGCAGTGCTTAATTTCAGCTAGTGGTCTCTGGTACTCAGCACCGGTACTTAATTATCAACACAAGCTCTTTTCATGAGCACCAGCTGAGGACACATTCATTTACGGGGAGATTAAGTGACTTGTCCAGAATCACAGGATGTTAAACTGACGCAGAGACTCAAACCTCGCTCCACAGCTCTGAAGTCGGCAGCTCTGGATATTACACCACATCCTCTTCCCACTTTCATGGTTTGTAGGTGGTTCTGTTTTAGACGGCGCTAACTGTCGAAATGGGCTGGTGCTAGCTGCCTCCTGATGAGAGCCCCAGCACTTATGCTTTTTACAAATTAACCACTGATCTGTGGAGAGTGCAATGTTGTATTATTGCTTCCAATGGGGAGATATTTTTGTACATGATGTTGAGAACTCTATATTTTTGTCAGCAAATATTTAAGCCATTACATTGTGGTACCATACAGCACCGTTCCTGGAATACTTACTAGCAAAGTTAGCAAGGACTGGTGAAGTGACTGGTGTGCTAATCACCAATGGTTCTATTGGAGTGTTGGACGACATAGGGGCTGAAGCAGTAATATTGTGAGCAAGGTTTTTCTCCTATGGAAAGTTTTGCTGCAGTTGAGGTGCTTGAAGGTTTGGGGGAATGCATGAGTTATCACTAGCTTTATGAAGTTCAACATTTCTGAAGGTTGGGAGGACATGGGCGGGGGTATGTAGAGTTCCCAAGGTGGGATGTGTGGGGGGTGCTAATCCAGAAAGGCCCCTAGATTAACTTTGTCCCTAATGTTGTTTGTGCCGTACAGCAATGCATTTTTAATTTATATCCAGTAGTGCAAACTGAATTTCTGAAGTGATTGTTGACTCTGTGGTAGGAGGGTTCATAGAAGTCTGTTTTCTGTTTTCATTTATTTTACTACACTGCATTGATGATATTTGGGTAATTAGTATATGTTAAAGCAAGGACATCAACGCACTCCCCTTTAAATTGTCAGCATGTGCCTCATGTTGAAATACACCTTTTTATTTGAAAAGGGAGAAATGCAGTTAAAACGTTAACTATATCACAAAGCATTTTAGGCAATCACTGCTCCTAAATGAAGCCAGCAACCTCTGATGTCCACACGCCTTGCGCTGCTTTTCAAGACAGTTATTTTAAAGCTGCAGCCTGTGGCGATGCCCATGGAAGTAATTTTCCTCTTTCATTTTTATTGGCCTTTAAAAAATTCCAACATGTTCAGTCGGTTTTTAGTCACCCATGAGCGCCTCCCTACTGGGCAAAACCACTTTACTGTTCTTTAATGAGCCATAATGTAAAGCGTGCGAATCCCCAGGATATAAACAGCACGCGCACAGGACGTCGCAACACTTTCATTCTGAACCATTAACACAAACAGTACACAACTGTAGGGTCGAGCCACAGTTACCTCCAATTTGTGTCAGGAAGAAAAAATAGTGAGAAGGCCTAGTGCAGAAGTTTGAGTATAGTTTTCTTTGAGACGGTTTGGCTTAGAGTATTTTTTAAAAAAATAATACAGAGTAAAAGGGGCTAGGATTATAGCTGTTGGGATGAGTGAGTGAGTGAATGTCCCTATACAGATGTGAATTTCTGTAGTGGTTTTTGGCTGAGGGCTTTATCGTGAGAGGGCATGTTGAAGTTTGTTTTTAGTTTCTTTCTCAAACCATGTTGCTTGTGAGGGAGAGTTTTAATTAAAATTAAAATGATATAGTTATTGATAAATATGCAGAATTAATGTGCAGGCTTTAATGAAAAATTAAATGTGTTCAATTGCAAAAATCCATAGTAGCCAAATATATTTATTCGCTAGGCCTAAAAAGCGGAAGTTGCATTGCTTGACCCAAAGCTGACATAACTAAAGAATGCTGATATAAAGCAAAATGTTTATTTTACTCACATTTTTCTGAACATGTTTTCCATAATGAATATTAGTTGCATAAATTTTTTCATATAGTTTCACACATTTTTCTACTTACTCAAAGAACACTGTTAACAAAAGATTAGAAATTAGTCTTTTGAATGGGTAAAGAAGTTGTTCACATGTGTATAGTCTTCCCCATGTTCACATGTGTATAGTCTTCCCCATATTGTCCGTAGCGCCGAGACACCCACGGGTATTTGCGCGCTCTATAAATTGTTTAAATAAATAAATAAATAAATAAATAGTCAGCATTTAACTAGATAGTGACCTTTTTAGGTCTCGCCTACGCAGCACGCATGCGCTGATTAGGAGAGCTTTAGCTGTCGTTCATCTCTTTTTCGAAGCACATACTCGTGCTTGTGGCGGCATACACTTTGCGGGAGCGCTCAGGGACGTGCCACAAGCACGAGTATGTGCTTCGAAAAAGAGCAGACTGCGTGCTTACGCACACACGCACGCACCAATCCCGGGCTTGATAAGATAAGAGTTTAACGTGTTTTCTCAGGTGCCGTTGTAATCCCTACCCGATTTGCTGTCTCTCTATCTTAATTGAATTACATTAAAATGAAATCGATCAATTTAAATTAGCAATGACCAGCTCAAGCATGAATGCTTTAAAACAGTTGATGCTTGTGCTCTTTTGAGAGATGGGAAATTACAGGTTTTCAGAACATGCAAATTCAAGTCTTCACTATATTTGTTTCTTTTATTTGTTCTGCATGTATTTATTTGCATATAATAATGTAGTATCCTCAGAGTATTAGGAATAGCCACAAATCGTTAAACTCTGCAAACATGTACAGGTTTTATATTCGAACCATTGTCATAATGAAAGTTGAGCTTTAGAGTACTCACTCTAACTGCAAATGAAATGCCTTGCATTAATGGATGACTCACTTTCACTGACTATCACACTCTCACTGACACTCTCTCAGACTCTCACTCTCACACTCTCACTGATACTCTCACAGACTCTCACTCTCTCACACTCTCACTGACACTCTCACTCTGACTCACACTGACTCACTCACACTGACTCTCTGACCAACACTGACTCTCTCACTCACACTGACTCTCTCACTCTCACTGACTCTCTCACTCACACTGACTCTCACTCTCACTGACAGACTCTCCCACTCTCAGTCTCTCACTGACTGACTCTCCCACTCTCTCACTCCCTCCCTCTCTCTCACTGACAGACTCTCACTGACAGACTGACTGACTCACTCTCACTGACTCACTTTCACTGACTGACTCTCCCACTCTCTCTCACTGACTGACTCACTCACTCATTCTCACTGACAGACTCTCCCACTCTCACTCACTGACTGACTCTCCCACTCTCTCTCACTCACTGACTGACTCACTCACTCTCACTCACTGACTGACTCACTCTCACTGACTGACTCACTCTCACAGACTGACTCTCACTGACAGACTCTCACTGACTCTCCCCCGCTCTCACTGACTGACTCACTCTCTCTCTCTCACTGACAGACTCTCACTGACAGACTGACTCACTCACTCTCACTGACTCACTCTCACTGACAGACTCTCACTGATAGGCTCTCACTGACAGACTCTCCCACTCACTCTCACTCACTGACTCTCCCACTCACTCTCATTCACTGACTGACTGACTGACTCACTCTCACTGACTGACTGACTCACTCAGTCTCACTGACTGACTGACTGACTCACTCTCACTGACTCATTCTCACTAACTCACTTTCACTGACACTCTCACTGACACTCTCTCACTCTCTCATTGACTGACTCTCTCACTAACTAACTGACTCACTCACTTTCACTGACTGACTGACTCACTCTCACTAGCAGACTATCACTGACGTAATCACTCTTACTGACAGACTCTCTCACTGACTGACTCTCCCACTCTCTCATTGACTGACTCACTCACTCTCACTGACAGACTCTCACTGACTGACTCACTCTCACTGACAGACTCTCACTGACTCTCCCTCTCTCTCACTGACTGACTCACTCTCTCTCACTGACAGACTCTCACTGACAGACTCTCACTGACAGACTGACTGACTCACTCTCATTGACTCACTCTCACTGACTCACTCTCACTGACAGACTCTCACTGACACTCTCTCACTCTCTCATTGACTCTCTCACTGACCGACTGACTCACTCACTCTCACTGACTGACTGACTCACTCTCACTAACAGACTATCACTGACTTAATCACTCTTACTGGCAGACTCTCACTGACTGACAGACTCTCACTGACAGACTCTCCCACTCTCTCTCACTGACTGACTGACTCACTCTCACTCACTCACTGACTGACTCACTCTCACTGACTGACTCACTCTCACTGACTGACTCTCACTGACAGACTCTCACTGACTCTCCCTCTCTCTCACTGACTGACTCACTCTCTCTCACTGACAGACTCTCACTGACAGACTCTCACTGACAGACTGACTCACTCACTCTCACTGACAGACTCTCACTGACTCACTCTCACTGACAGACTCTCACTGATAGGCTCTCACTGACAGACTCTCCCACTCACTCTCACCCACCGACTCTCCCACTTACTCTCATTCACTGGCTGACTCACTCACTCTCACTGACAGACTCTCCCACTCTCTCTCACTGACTGACTGACTCACTCTCACTGACTGACAGACTCACTCTCACTGACAGACTCACTCTCACTCACTGACTGACTCACTCTCACTGACTCACTCACTCTCACTGACAGACTCACTGACTCTCTCACTCTCTCTCACTGACTGACTGACCCACTCACTCTCACTGACTCACTCTCACTGACTCACTCTCACTGACTCACTCTCACTCTCACTGACTCACTCTCACTGACTCACTCTCACTGACTCACTCTCACTGACAGACTGTCACTGACAGACTCTCTCACTGACTCTCCCACTCGCTCACTGACTGACTGACTCACTCTCACTGACAGACTCTCACTGACTGACTGACTCACTCTCACTGACAGACTCTCTCACTGACTGACTCTCTCATTGACTGACTGACTCACTCACTCTCACTAACTGACTGACTGACTGACCTTCACCCTCCTGTTATTTATGCCACCCCATAACAAAACAAGCATTGGCATAGCCAATAGGTCTCGCCTTTGGGACCTTATTAGTGTTTAGCCATGCAACAGTTGATGTTGTTGTACCAATGATATTGTGCTACATAACTAAATACTTATAAGGTCCCAAAGGAGAGACCTATTGGCTCTGCCAATGCTTGTTACTGACTTGTATTTCTTTTCAATGAATGGTTGCACAAACCGTTTTCTTTATGTTATGTCGATGTTACAACTTTTACATAGATCATTGTTATTGAAGTGTTAGAAAGGTAGTTTATACGTGGTAAAGAAGACTTGAATGAAAGAAGGACTTACACTGAAACTTAGAGTTGTGATAATGTAGTTGCAATTTTAACATTGCTGTCTGTGGACTAGTGTATTTCCGTGAGAAGATGAGGAGTGATCCTGTTCCCTGGAGAGTATCGAAAGCTGATTGGCTGACTGAAGATGGGAAAGAGCAATATGTTGTGAAGCTTCACGAAATGTGTAATCTATATTAGTGCACGTCTCTAGAGTAGATTTCAGATTTGTTCTGAAGGAGATTGCTGCTATTGCCCAGACCTGGCTATCCTTAGTCCACGCTGCTCTGAGACTCAACTGAGTTTCTTGAACATCTCTTTATGAGAAGTTCTGCTTTATTGATATTTTCGATTTATTGAGCTGACTTTGATGCTGAAGACTAATGCTAGTTGTCACTCTCTCGAACTAGAACTCTTTGTGGTTTTTGATTGACAACCTTTTCCCCAATTCTTAGAATGGAGATTCTTGAACTCGCTTAATGCATTTTGTTATTATATAAAAACACCCTTTTTGTGATTGGCCCGTTAAGTCGTTGGGCAGATGAGCTCTTGGATGTACCTGTACCCTGGGAGAGGTACAGAAACCTGAGAGAACTCTGAGCAGCAGTGTCAGAATGTCCAATTTTCACTTGTTACTCTCAACTGAAGGACAACAATCCTGTAAAACATGTCTAGAGAAACACATCACTGGCTGCATCAACAATGGTGAATACTAAAGGCTTTCAACTAAAGTGAGTTGTTATCATGCACTGCACTTACCACAATGCATCAGGGCTAATTGTGTGCTTGTATACCAGGCAGTGTGCTCCCTGTCCCATTTGTGATAAGCTCTATGTTGAATTGTTGGGCTGACCATCTCTTGGAAGCACCTGTGGCCTGAGAGAGGCACAGAAACCTAAGAAGACCGTGAGCAGCATTTCCAGCACCTCCAATTTTCCCCTGTTACTCTCTTTTGAAGAAGGAACACTATTCAGATTCACATGTCTAGAGATACACACCACTGGCTACACCAACAATGGTGAATACTTAAGACGATCAACTGAAGCGAGTGTTATCCACTACATTTACCACAATGCAACTGGGGCTAATTGAATGCTGGTAAACCAGGATGTATGCATCCTACTTCTTTTGTGATTAGTTCCTTGCTGAGATGTTGGGGTGACGCACTCTGGGAGAGGTACAGAAACCTGAGAAGACTGTTATAGAGTTTCACAGCACTGACTGTACCAACAATGGTGAATACTAAAGTCTATCAACTATAGTGAGTGTTATCATACACTGAATTAACCACAATGCATCTTGACTGATTGTGTGCTTGTATGCCAGGCAGTGTGCTACCTGCCCCATTTGTGATTGGCTCCTTGTTGAGGTGGGCTGATGAGCTCTGCGAGTGTTACAGAAGCCTGAGAAGACTGCGAGCAGCTTTGCCAGCACCCCCCAATTATTTACTTGTTACTCTCTACTGAGGAAGAACCAAAATCCTGAACCACGTGTCTAGAGTTACACCGCACTGGCTGAACCTGCAATGCTGAACATTAAAGACTTTGAAGAGAGGTGAGTGTTATCATGCACTATTTAGTACTAGTAAATGTACTTCAGAATGCAGTTTGTGAAGACAACCAATCATATCAGGCCTCGCCACTTTATCCTCGCCAAGTTAGTAATATTTTCCTTTGTATTCCAGCGCTCAGAATGGAATACAGCATTCCAGTTATTGCAAAAAAGCACTAATAAACACCCGTCACACATGTGATGTGTTATATAAAGTACATTTGTATCTTATTTTACCTACATGTGGGTGCTCCTGCCAGCCGCGGCTGCTGCAGGTAAGAGCGGTAGGGCTGGCTGGGGGGGGATTTTCAGAAACGACCATGAGAGAAAATTAATTATTTATTTAATTTTCCCTTGTGGTCATTTCTCAAACCCCCCCCCCCCCCCCGCCCCCCAGCCGACCCCACCACTCTTACCTTCAGCGGCCGAGGCTGGCTACTGAGATGCTTTTGGGACCTGGGTGCTCCTTCGGTGTATGAACATAGCTGGAGCTATTATCCAAAGCTGCTAATTCAGAATTTTACTTTCTTTTACATTACTTTTAAACTACCAGTATACATGTGTAAAATGTATGTAATGTGCCTCCATCACTAAGCTAGATTTCCATATTATTTGTGAGTAAGGAAACCTATTGAAACCTCAACGGGGTGCATCTCAGAGCCTTTCTTGCTTCACTGCCAACCAGTTGGCGAAGTAGAAATCACTGTGAAATCTTAATTTATTCATCGCATATGTCAGATTGAAAGACATCCCCATTTCCAAAGCCTCACCACATGTCACTGGCTTACAGGATTATAACAGGATAATTCTGAAAATAACATGAATAAGGCTTTTCCAGAGCAGCCAGTTGTGAGTGGTGGTCACAGCCAGCTACTACAAGTGACCCCCCACCTCCATGCAATTTTTAATTGAAAAATATATATTTCTTATCATCTTTCAACTCTTGGAATAACACCAATGGAATGGCCTACCAGCGCCAATCAATCACCATTGTCTCCAGGAATACATGTTATCAATCAATCAAGAGACACATATTTGGCAGATTTAAAAGCACATTTGTAAAATGCACACATAATAACGTTCTAATCCTGTCCATCAACCGCGATTAAATTGAAGAAAAACACAATGTCTAATACTGTTATGTTATGTTATGTTAAGTGCAATTTATAGAGCGCGCTAACACCAAAGGCTTCATGGCGCTTTAAGACAGAGTGAGTGAGAGGGAAGCGTGAGTGACGATGTTTTTAACCAAGGGGTGGGAAGAGGTGAGTTTTGAGTGATTTTCTGAAATTCAGGAGGGAAGGGCTGGATTTGATGGAAAGAGGGAGAGGATTCCAAAATCCGGGAGCTAGGTGGGAGAAGCGACGACCACCGAATTTCTTGGTTTTGGCTTTGGGGGTGACTAGCAGATGAAGGTGCAGATGAATACTGCAGTGAGGAAGGCATCGTAGCCGCTTTGGGCAACTTGACTGGGATTCAGTGAGCAGCGAGACAGTCTGTCCTGGTTTGGGGAATCAATATCTGCTTAAGAAAAGTTGTTTTGACTTGTCGTTAGCTTGCTGAGTTTGTGCTGGATTTTATTTGCATTTTTCACACATAAACCGACACAAATGTCAGAACCAAACCAAACTGCAAATCACCTACAAACAAAATACATTTATATCAAAGCGCATTCATGTCTGCTAAAACAAACCAAGTGTAAAGAAACAAGAGCTCGCAAACAAAGCAAGCCAATTATTCCGAAAATGAAACCGCAGACAATTGTCTGTAACCAGCAATGGTCTTTGTTTTAGGTGTCCATGAAAACACGTGTCAGGCAGCAAGAAAGAGGGAGGCGTTTAAGGGAAACAGTAATACACAGAGTCGATGCCAAAAACAATTCTCCAACACAGTGCATGATGGCATATTTGTCTCTGTTAAAGAAACTCCTAAAGGTATTCTGCTAAGACATCTAGATAACAGAGAAAACCCTGTTTATTCAACTTCACATATATTTCTATTGACAGGAAATAATATTTCTCCATAGCTGAGTGCCAGCCACCCTTCTTATTAGCTCTGCAGGAAAATAGCTATCATTTACGATTTATTTTCAGCCACATTTAGCAAGGTACAATTTCAAAGCCTATTGAGAAAGGGCTCACTCAGGTTGTATGAAAAACAAAGGCCAGCACCCCTGCTGTGTTCAGATGCACACTGTGAGTACGCTTCCTACTAGACTTCAGATCCAGACAGGAAATGAAGGCAGCCAAAAAGGCAGGCCCGCAGCGCACTGAGAGCTGAAAATATGTATGCTTGAGAAAAAAGACTTTTTTGAATCTCCAATGTATCATTTGAAACTACCAGTATGGCTGGGCTCCCGCCCTATCGACTGTGTTTAAAATGACCTTGGAAGTTTTGTTTCCCGCCCTAACCGGGTGTCCTTTGTGCACTTTCACTCTGGATGCCAATACTATCACCAACATCTGGCACATAGTTCATGTTTTACAATCCCCCCCATGTTTCCTACATACAGAAGGACAGCATCTTCTACCCACAAAGATGCAAGCTGTTGAGTTGTCAGTGTCATGGCAAGGCAGTAAAGATGCTTAATTCCAATAAATTGAGCTTTGTCTACAACCAATAGTTATTTGATTTTATTCAGCTTTCCAAACTGCATTCTCCACGCAATTTAATGACCTCGGAAGGATACAAGGCAGGTTGAGTCAGGATTTGAAGTTATGAACAATAGCATCTTTCACCGGTCACCATTGAGCTATCTTCCAAATAACAATGCCTTCACTTCAAGACAGTGCTTTCAAAAACTTGTCCTCAGCACAAGTATCAACCGGTAGAACCTCATTCTTGTTATTACATAAATTATGTCCCAGGCACTATTTCTTTATCGGATGCTCTATCCTCTCTTCCTACCTGTTTTCATTGACTTTTGTTTTAACTCTTACCTACCTACAGGGCTACCAGTAACTATTCAAAACCTTCAAAGTATTGTAGTGTGACGTATTTGTTTAATTTGCTTGTCACATGTTAAACCTTCTAATGTGACACTAAGAAATCCTGTTAACAAGTGGACGAAATGCCTGCCAAAATTGTAAGTCTCTCTTTTCTCTTGGTCCTCTGTTGACTTCACTGCATACAGAATATGCCGACAGTGCCCGCAGAGTGTGCTGGCCTGCATTCAAACCTCTCCTGTGGAGGATGCTGCACCTGGATGTTTGCTAAAGGGCTAAACTTGGTTTTCCTTGACTCTGTCCCATGACTAATGTGGTGCTTTTCAAAGACCAAACAAATCCACACATTAATGATCCCTGGCCATTTGCCCAAGGGTTTTTTGTGGGTCAATTTGCATGTGCAATAAACATTCTATTTATTATGAGTGAGATGTTCACTCTGACCACACACTTAAGTTCTATTGGATGTAGATATCTCTCCATGCACCTTTAAACTATTCATCACTGTTTAGGCATTTCACAAAGAGTGGAAGCAGAAATACGATTACCAGTGGTAAAGAATTTGTAAAGCAAAATTGACTCTAGTTCCACAGGTTAAGACCAATCCTTTTTTATCAACTCTTTATTAAAGGTTTTTCATAACAAGCACCTATTGCACGTGCATTCGCACAAGAAACATGAACATGGCTCAACTGGGGCTATCGGTAGCCTGAGCACCAAGCATCGGGAAGCAAGAGAGGGAAGGAAGGGGAGGGTGGAAGATGGATACAAATAGGACGTTAGAGATTAGCTAATGAAAACTATGTCCCAATAGACTTACCAACAGTACGAGCTGAGGTGGAGGGTGGGAAAAAGCGAAAACAGTAAAAATGATGAAACAATAAAACCATACATGGGTGAAAGCAGTCTCTTAGGATTGATACTGAAGAGTGTCTGTCCCAGTAGCCCCATACAGCAAACCCAGAGCATGTCTAAACAAAGTGGCAATGATTATACATGGGCCACTGGTCTGGTGCTAGAGACGGCATTGATCATTCAGTTAAGGGTGAATCTCCTTTCTGCTACTTTGATTAAAGGAATTCGAAAAACCTTCTGCATTCGTCTCTTTCCTTTAGAATTATTTTCCATTGGTAACACCTTCATATGGGTATTATTGGATTATTCCAAAGCAGTCAATTCAGGCCCGCCTGAGGCATCAATTCAAAGACTTAAGGGTATCCTAAACTCGACAGCTTGACTTCAGATGAAAGTGAAGAAGAGGAATCATGTTAGGCTGGCACTGACAGCCCTGCGCCGCCTTGCAGTGGCTCCTTCTCTTGGAGCATATCCTTTATAAGGCCATCTGTCTGTTTTTGTATGGAGTGCAGCTATTGCTTCAGCTGAGTCAATGTGCTGTAGACCATTAGAGTTGGTTGCTTCTCTCAGAAAACATTGTGACTGAGGTTAATATGGGTTGGCATCTGGGTCATGTCACTTTTGTGGTGCAACCTAATGCAAAAGTCATTTTTCGTGGCTTTGCAAGGCTCAGTAAATACAAAGTACCACAATGCAGTGCATAGTGCCAGCACATGGAGAGACCAAAATACTTCATATTGTTGTAAATATGGAGTATTTCTGCTCTATTCCTTTTACGCAATGCAGTTCAGCAAGTACATTTGGTGCGTTGCATTGCGTTGCGTGAAATAACAGTAAATGTGCTTCTGTACCTCTTACTGTCAGATATGATTAGGAGAAAGATCTTTCTCCTCACAGATGGCTCAACTCTGAAATAATTTGCCTGCAGACCCAGGGAAAACAACCAGACTATTTGAAATTCGGAAGAGCATTAATCCAGTTGTATCCACACGAACATCTTGTCACTTGCCATATTCTGATTCGACCTCAACAACACGTGGTGTCCCAGTGCTTATGCTGCGCTACTAAATCCCAGAAACATAGACTTACACCTCAGGTCCTTATGCTGACCCTTGTGACCAAAAGAGTTCACTTCAAACCCCCTTGTATCACAGGTAATGTTTGTCACTTATAATGGCCATCTTGTCTAGATTCAGCCCTTATGCTCCAAGCCTTAGGTCTGCCATCCTTATTGTTCCGCAGTTCATCTCAGCCTGGAGTGGTGGCTGATCCCTTTCAGAAATTGGAGCTCAACTGTTCATCTTCCTTCCTGCCACCATCCAAGTGAGATCCGAGCACCCGGCCACTCCTGGGGCTCGCCAAAGCCTTTCTCTTTCCCTCAGAGCGTCAAGGCACAGTCTGGCTGGTCACGCATGCCAAGTAAGTCTCTGAAGTCACTCTGGGCGTTACGAATGTTGGAAATATAAACTTCGCAAAATACCAATTTTATTCATTCACCTTAATTTTTGTAAATTTCCTTTTTAATTAAAACCTGGTAATATCAATCCACAATAAAATGTAATGTGGCAAAGTTAAGTACGTCTTAGCTAAGAAATAAGATATACGTTTTTTTGGTCATTAAAATCATTAAACATTCTAAAACTTATTTTATGAGTTTTGTTCCTGATGCAGGACCACCTCTTTAGATGCATAACACTCTAAGCATGTCTTCCGTAGGAAAGAAGTAATAATAATAATAATAATAATAATAATAAAAATAGACCATTGCTTTGTAAATCAGCCACAGGACTTTTTCTTGCTAGATGGCTGATATTTGCCCTGGTCCTTACATCGATAATCAGTATCACGCATCAGGCTTGACTCCAACGCATTTCAGTGTGGTGTTCCGCTTCACCGTACTGAAATGCATTGTCGCGCATTTAAAAGCCACTGTCTCACTCTGCTATACCAGCGCTGAAACTGGCTACCTACGCGCTGCTAGCGCGCGCCGGCCCCTGTGACCCCGTGCGCCGGCTGATGGCACTGCTGCTCCCTTCAGAGACTTGCCAGCAGGCTCAGTAAACAGATCTTGTGCACTGCAGCCTGTTACAATGTTACATCTTTTAGCCCTGCTTCCTCTGGCTGCATGAAATTTCCGCCGGCGCCGTGGCTTTCAGGAAGTGAGGTCGGACATTCAGAAAGTGGCGGGGGCGAAGGGGCGAGTGTTGTGCTGAGTGCAGTGCGCGTCCCGGCAACGCGGCAAAATAAATGCGCTACTGCCTGCGCATATTTACCAACATTGGCCGGACGTCAGCATTGACACTCTTAGCATCATGGCCACGCACGAGTCGAGGCCTCGGGCACTGCTGGGATCCCAGTGGTGTGCGCCCGCGACCGGTGCATCTCACTGCCGCAGCTGGACCGAACTCGCACTCTGCCAGAGGACTGTGGGCTCACTGATTGACTCAACGCGGGCGCGCTGGCCTGGCCGCAGCGTCGCAACTGCCAGAAGTAAGTACTTTGGCCAGGCAGCCTGCCAGCCACTGACTTTAGTAGTGTTGTTGTCACACAGTGTGAGTATCACACACACTGTCTGCTCCATGAAGACAGTGAATAAAAGCGGCATAAGATGATGATCAATGCAGACCCAGCCGCGCGTTCATTAGCCCTAGTAGCGGGGCACGTGCCAGTAAGTAGTTAATGTAATGTTTGCCGGCTCCGGCATCGCCGGGCATCCGCATCGGATGGTGGAGCCTGTGTGCTCTGCTGCACATCAGGCAACACAATGCCAGGTGAGTTCGGGGCTCACTTTAAATCTTCACTCTTTTGCTTTTATTTAGGGCCCACTGTAAAGCAAAGTGAATATACATATAAGCTTCAAAAAACATAATTCCTTAAAGTGATTGCGATTATTGTAACTGCATATTTCGGGAAGTGATAGCTCATTATGAGGAGGGAAAGCAGCAAGACACGATAATCCACAGCCCCCCTTCTCTCACTTTTAGCTTATTTCATTCTTGAGGGACGAATTTAGAAAAGTAATGAGGGTCATGTCAGGCAGTTTGTTTTGTTATTTGAAAGTTGGTGAAAGACACAAAGACACATGTGTAGAATACACACCTTGGCACAGAGTGTGCATGGCTGCTTATTAAGAACCAGCAGGCATGATTGAATTTTATTTAATATTTGGCCTCACTGCTACCATTTACACCCTTATATAGCTGTAGTGCCCTTTTAGTTTCACTGGTATTGTAATTGCTGATTTTTTGTTGTTGCTTAAGAGGCCTTCTTGTATTTGTGTTTTTTTGTAATGTTTTAATTCTGTAGGATATACTGTGGAAACAGTACACCCCACAGGACTGTAACCCATTGAGCACGATGGTAATGGAAACATACAGAATATATCCTGTAGCAGTCAGGGCTGGTCAGGGCTTTTATTGGACTGGGTATTTCTCCACAGCCCTGCTATCTGAAGGGAGGAGCTGGGGCCGGAATAGAACAAGCTGCCTTTGATGCAGTCTGTGGTTACTGCACAGGAGAGACAGCAGGTAATAGTGGGGGGAGTGAGTGTCACAGAGATATTTTATCTAACTTCCTGAGCCAGAAGCCTGCCCTGTAAGTAAAGTTACAGCGCCTGAGCGGAGCTCAGCATTGCAGTCACTGTCTGCCATCTGCACAATGTTGAGTTTATCATCAGTGAGGCTGGCTCAGGCTCCACGCTGTAGCCTCTCTCACATTCTAGTGCACTTCCATTTCTGGTGCTTTGCAGCAGTTTTAAGATGTTCTTAGAGTTTCTCCTTGCACAAATGGGTATCATTCCAGATATTTATACGTTTCCCTCGTCTTCATTGCTTGATTTTGCTCGCAAGAAAGTGTCACTCATAGCCGTTGAATGTCACTCATAATTACACTGAAATTATGAAAATGTCACACATAAGCTATCTGAAACCCTGGCAGCTATGAACATAGTCTGCAAGACAAACTTCTCAGCAGGGCCAGACAGGATCACCAGAACAACAGACAAGGCCATTAAGAGTCAGATCAAGAAATGCTTATAATCTTCCAATACCAGCAGATTGGAGTTCGGTTTTTGAGCCTCTAGTCCTGCCCTCTGATAGATCTGCTGTGTATTTTATGGAGATGCTTTTGGTAGAGTAACCTGTGTTCCGCTTCAACAATGCTGTTGGAATGAGGTAAGTAGTAAGGACTCGCAATACGTATTTTCAGTAGAAAGAGTTCACTTTTATCCTTTTCCTCAGCCTTACTCTATGCATAATATTCAGTCTATCCTTTTCCTCCATCTTACTCTGTGCATAAAAGCACAACATTTATTTGATTTCAAGCAACTCGAATGAATCATGCTGTCAAGATGTGGCCTTAATCTAAAATGAAATGCTCACTCTGCTTTTAAAATCAAGGGCAATATTTAAATGAGACAGGCATACTCACATGGTGCCACAGAATCCCTTAGATAATGGAGCTACACAACATCCGCGTGTCTGCCGTGAGCACTTATGGTGTGAGGGCCCGGGCCACCGACTTTATAGAGCTCCATCCTGGACTCTCTTGGGGGCATATTAACAAGGAACGGGGAAAATTAACACTAAGGGCACTTAGCGTTAATTTTTTTAACGCCCGCTATCGCTGGATAATATCACCTGGTTATCGCGTTATTAACAACGCTAACCACCTAGGCGATAAAATATCCAGCGATAGCAGCATTTTGGGAGGTTATCGTTGGTAATGCAGCGATAAAACTACAAGGATAGGGATATCCTTGTTGATAGCGCATGGTGGACATAGCCATGTAATCCCCCTCCCATTGGATTACATGGCTAAGTCTGGAAATTAGCAGACGTAAAAAAGAAGCGTTAACCGTGGTTAGCGCTGCTTTTTTTGTCTCTAACAGGGTTAGCGTGAAGCTTGATAATAGGAGAAATGTCGCTTAGCAACATTTCTCTTATTATTTTGCTCTGGAACGCCCACTTTGCATCTCATTAGAGATGCAAAGGGAAGAGTAGTGAAAAAGGGTGCCAACATGCGATTTTGCATGTTAGCACCCTGTTGTTGATAGGGCGATATTTTTATCTCCGCTTCTTTGGCTTTTAAAGCCAAAAAAGCGGAGATAAAGCCCTTGTTAATATGCCCCTTGGTGTTAGAAGTCCTGGTATTCTTAGGCTTTTGGAGGAGAAGATGTGGTTGAAACCTTGGGTTATGGGCGCAAGTTTGGATTTGCCCTCTAATTTCCCCTATATGCTTTTTCCCCTTGTTCAGCCCTAGAAATGCTTCAAAGTGATGAAGAACATTACTTAGGAGCTATAAAAGTTCTAAAGTTATTCCCGCATGGGTGTGGTTCGATGTGGTAAAAGGCATCCTCTCAAAAGTAACTCCACTGGAAGACAACTCTACAATTTCAGGGCACACAGCACCTCGCCTCTGCCATGCCAGCGGGTTGAGACTGTTTTCTTTAACAAACTCTGTCCTGACTACATTCCATTCAATTCCTGCTCAATCGAATGTGGCTTCTGGCATCCTGGGAAGCGTCAAGGACTCCTCTGAACAGATGATGGAAAGTGGCAATATATGTACTGGCAGTGTTCTGAAGTCAGCAGTTAAAAAAGCCCATCAGTATTTAAGGAACAGTTCACTGCGGTTGGAAAATATTGTGCCTGCACTTGATTTCATTCTGGTAGGACTGCGGTGGCCAATCCCTATTTTGTTTTCCAGCAGAGTATAGATCTCCAGGTTGCCAATCAATACAAGGAGCAAGATTGTGGCCACCCAAGTTGGTAATCTTATTTTGCCAATACAATTTTCTTACTTTCCAGAAGGTCCATCACTTATAATGGTCGAACCTCTTAGCACCAAAAGTTCTTTTCTTTGTGGGGGTTTGCGGGAACAAATGAATCTCAGAACTGGAGGCGTGAGACAAGAGTCGAAATATGACACCTGATGTACAAAGTCCTTTTGCGATCGCAAACAGGGACAGTAGCAGGTGTTTTTTACTAGTTGAAATGCCTTTTCGACTCACAAATGGGGATCTTTTGCTCATTTTGGATTGTAATTGAGGACGGTCGTAAAACTGAAAACCTCTCCTAATTTCAGTTTGCAAATCAATAATATGCAACTGAAATTGTGGTCATTCCATTGATCAGATACCAACTACTAATGTAGAGTAGTTTCTAATTTCCAAAGGTGCAGCTGTCTATGAGGACCGCTTCTCCTTTAAAAATCAAGTTGAGAAACCTCAGGGGATCAGCCATTGGCCCAGTGTACCTTTGCATGTATCTCTGATGTCTTCCTAAGTGAGAAACTTATTTTTTTAAAACAGACTCTGCCCCTTTAACGTAGGCATCAGGGGCGGCTCCTCCATTAGGGAGGAGGAGCGTCGCCTCACTGCTTTCTCGCAGTGCGAGAAGCAAAAACATAAAATGGTATTAGAAATACCATTTTATGTTTCTGCTTCTCGCACTGCGAGAAAGCAGAAGTGTATGGCTGGTTGGTCCAGGTTGGGGAGGAGTGGCTTGCCCAATGCTGTGGGCCCTAACTGTTTGGTGGGCCTCTGAGGCCAACTAAACCAGTCATGCGCACTCTGGATTTTCTCTATGTAGGCTGCATGCAGTCTACATAGAGAAAATGGCCTCCCCATAGGTGCCCAGCTGGGCGTAGTCCTCACCAATCACAACGCTGCCATTGCAGTGTGGTGATTGGCTTTGGGGAGTGGAGGGAGGCTGCCTTCTTCCTATTCATGCCGGAGGCAGGAGAGCAGGAAAGCAGCAGGAAAACGCGGGCCCCAGCCAGGAGCGGAGGCGGCGTGGGACCCGGTAAGGTAAGTTTTTTTTAACACCCCCGCATGAACCCTCCACCCGCCCCCCTGACACCCGCGATTCTTGCCGGCCGAGACTGGCAGGCATGAAGGAGTGACCTCCCTTGCAACGCAACTTTTCTGTGTTCCTAGCTAGGGTCGGGGGGTTGCACATAGAGACCTGTCTAATTAATATTCTTTGCAATGCTTTTTGTTGACCCTCTCTAAATGGCCATTTTGCAGTTTATCCTATTAGTGGATAAGTTGCACAGCAAAATGTCAGGTTAGTCGCAAAATGCCGGTGTGCAGATTGGACCTCCTATTTGCCACCAACCTGTACATACATCAGGACGATGATTCGGGCTACTTAACCAGGGCCAGACTGGCCGTAGCGGGCATCGGGCATTTCCCCGGTACGCTGGCAGGGCGCGGGCCGGATTGTTACTGGGGGCTGGTTTGCAGCGATGCTGCAATATGAGCCTCCAGTAACAAAAGACGCAGTGCTTCACACTTGCCATCTGGGGGGCTGGTCTGGCAAAATTGCCAGGGCTGCTTTGGGTTCCCAGTTCGGCCCTGTACTTAACCATTGGTCATTCTCCACCAGTCTATATATTATCTTCCCTGTCCTATCTTGTTTTCACATTCTCCCCAACCCCTTATTTAATACTTAAAAGAGTGTGTTGCTCTGAGTTTGTAGGGGTGCCTATTACCCCCATCACCTAAATGTTAACAAGTTTTGTCTTCCAATAAGTTGCCTACTGGATAATTGTAAGAACTGGGTGTGGCTAGGATCAGTATCGTCTGAGTGCGATTTGTTACTCTGAGTTAGCCCTTGGTTTGTTTGGCAATAGTCAATCGTATGCAAAAATATAATGGAAATAGATGTTTATACCTACAAATATGTAATTGAGTGTTTTCTCGTCTTGCAAGTTGTTATGTACTTGTTGAAGATGTTGTATGGCTTTTAAACCCTAAAGGTGACATGGTGCCACCCACGACTTTGATCCCTACACATGGGTAGACAGCACATAAGTTGCTTATCAGCTATGTTAGTAGGCAAAAGACCCACATCTGGACAGTTCTCCAGTCCTGATACCAACACTGGGACAACGTTCTCCTCAACACATTGAAGACAGAGGTAATTATATTCCAAACATGTGGCTATTGTAAACTGAGAAATCTGTTTGTAAATGTAGTCAGTCTCCAATGTGGAAGCCCCAGAAAAAATGTAATAATATATTTTATATAGGGCTTCAAGCCCCACTTAGGGGGTTTTTCCGAGCTACAAATAGTAGGAGCTGTTATTACCCAAGGTGACTGAGTACTCAGCTTGGAGAGAAGGCTGAATCAGTATTGGGACAGGAAGAAACAGAATGCTAAGCTTGCCTTTATGTCCCTCAGGCCTCACTTACAATAAGGGTTAATTCTCGGTTGCACAATGTTCACTCAGTAAAAACTAATTTACTGGGACTGAGGGGCAGATTTACAAATCCCTTGCAACACTTTTACGCTGCGTCAGTTTTGTGTCGCAGCAGCGTCGTAAACAAAGCGCCACGTTGCGACACATTTACAACGTGATGCATCTAGGGAGATGCGTCACGTTGTAAAGCCCTGCGTCACATTATACCTGTGTAAGGTATAATGTATGCAGGGTGGGCGTTCTGACATGAGAAAGCCTCGTAAAAGTGATGCAGTGAAATCTTGATTTCACTGCGTCACTTCTATGATGCCACAGCGTCAAAACATTACGCCTGTTTGAAGCAGGCGTAAGGAGTGACGCAGCACAATAGGAATAGGCATTCCTGATCATTGCTGGAGTTGCGTCGTGCTTGCGTTACCTTTACGCCAACAGATGCGTCACGCATCTGTCAATCCTTGCGTCACGGTGCGCCGCATTGTAAATGCGACGCATCTATGGTGGCGCAAGGGTTTTTTGGCGTGATGAAATTGAACTGACTCATCTCTGTTAAAATGCAGAGATGCGTCACTTCTTTTAAATCTGCCCCTGTGTATTTACCATGTGCGTTATTTGCGCCCAATTCTCGAGCTCTGGACCTCGGGAAGAGTGAGAAGGTGTAAGTTGCATATGTCTCCCCTATTCCGAGGAGCGCAAACCCCCCTTTTCTCCGCTTGCGAGCACAGCTAGCACCAGAATTTACCTGTTGAAAACGGAGCGGGCAAAGTACCCGTGTGCACCGTCAGTTTGGGCTCAGTTTGTAATCCCGTTAGTGTTTGTGCAGACACACAATTTGCGCCTAGAATGTAATCAGGGCCTGGGTCTTTCAAATATATCAACATAGTGGGATGGAAACAGCTCACTTACTGTGGCATTTGTTTTAAACAGCAGATGACCGACATTTTAAAGATCCCGTCCGGTCAGAAGCGTGAAGACTGCTGGAATGATGTGCTGAAAAGTGCAATGTCTGGGTGAGCCCTGGAAACACAGATAGCCCATATGTTTCGAGCACATAAATCTTTCTTGAGAGTGCGCGTGACAGGTGAGAATGGCCATGCACCTCTTAATGAACACAAACATTGTTGGCGTTATTTGAGAAAGATGTGTAACTTTATAGCACAGGAGAAAGGGGGCCCGAATAAAGTCCTGTGGACGCCTGGCGTTGGCTGCTGCTGTAATAAGCTTCCGTTCTGTCTGCTTGCACGTTTGATGCAGGCATGCCTGCGAGGCTGAGGACTCTCTTCGGGCTCAATGATCCTGCAGCGGCTCACAAGGAAGAAAACGCTGCAAAGCCCAGGCCACAACACTGTCGAGAGGCGTGGGACTTTATAGCTGACTTTCTGCAGAAAACCTTTCAATATAAAATCATGACAGCTTTGCAAATGCCAATTGGAGAGAGGAGTTGGCCTAATGGCTAGGGCGGTGGACCTCACCTCGCGTCTGGGGAACTGGGTTCGAGTCTCGGCAATGACAGCTGAACATCCTGTGATTCTGGGCAAATCACTTAATCTCCCCGTGCCTAACAAAAATGAATGTGTCCTCATGTAATGTAACTGGAGCTAAGTAAAGGGCTCTGAAACCCGATTCGGGTCAAGTTCATTCTATATAAAACTCTGTGAAAATAAAATTAGGACTATTCATTTTTCATGACAAATTTCTTCAAAGTAGAATTTTGTTTTAAGAACCAGAGCACTCCATGCTTTCTCAATAATCTTCTTTCTTGTAAATTGGTGGTGCGCTTGTAGGGTGTCACCTTCTGATCGTAGGCGCAAATTTCATATGTTCATAGCACTATTCCTGACTTAGGCTAGTGATCCCTTTAAGGACCGCTCGTTGACCCTGATGGGTGTCAAATGTAATCCTTAAATTCCCTATTGTTTATCACAATGAGTAAAACATTCAGGATCCATTAAGTGCCAATTCTTATTCCATGTCTTTATTTCCATACATTCTATATGTATACAACCAAAAGTGCTTTCCAAATGTCCCCATGTGAGTAGAGCAAATCCCGACATCATATCCATGTTTTGTATGTGACCCAATGAACAAGAGAGCAGTGGGTGCCTGCCTGGTGTTTTGTTATAAACAGAGGGATGGAATTACTAGATCAGCCTCTGCAGTGCTTATTTTTCCACATCAGACGAGTAAGAGAACAAACAAGCATTTGCAATGCGATAGGTCTTGCATTTACGAGAGTTAAAGCTATTGTCATCTGGAATGGCAATAGCTCAAACTCTTGTAAATGCGAGACCTATTTCACTTCAAAGAAGTGGCCGCCATTGTCTGGGGCTGCTTGAAAGTGAAAGCGCGCATGGCGAGGAAAGGACGTCATGCCTGCAGTAGGAGAAACTCATTAAAGAAAATAGTGCTTACAGACTAAATAGGACATACCGTGCTGCAACAGAAGTAAAAGGGCCAGTCGCCATGGGAGGTTACAAATGCAGACAAGGCTGTAGCAAGGAGGGACCAACAAGCCTGTTAACAACTCGAAAGCCAGCATTTACAAAGGAACAATGACACAAGCCAATTAAAAATATAGGCGGAGAGTGGGCGGGGCTTCAAAGCCATGCTCCACTACTGCATGCCTTGCAGCAGCGCATGGGCTGCCCAGGCTCGACCTAAAAACGCACACAGGGAAAAGAAGGCAGAAGAGAAAAATGGAAAAAACCGTGATAAAAATAGATGGCGGGTACCTGCAAGAGTGAGATAAAGGTGTGAGGAGTGTCTGTGGTGTATTAAAGAGGTATGAGGTGGAATCAAGACTATGCAGCGTTAGTATCCGGCACACCGACATTCAATCTCACCAGCAGCATGCTGGCGAGTAAAACATTGGGCGCCGGCACTTGTTCTTTTACAAATTAAGCACTGACTGTGTTGGCTGCCCACACTCACTCTCCCAACAACCCACACTCGCAGGTTCCAATCCTGAATCGGAATCTGAGGCCCAAAAACTGTTGCTGTAAATTTGTGACCCATATGTTGACCATTTTAAATATGCACCCACATTTCACAAGACGAGGACCTATGTTTATATTCACATGCACTCTATAGTTGATCATGAGTTTACACATGACCACACACACGTCTAGGCACTGCAAATGCCTAGGTATGCATGCCATGATGTGGTTTTCCACACTCCCACTGGCCAACACAAACAAACACACCATATTAATGACTAAACATGCAATCAGATGTAACTTTCGTCATCAAAGTAAAGTGCAGCTTTTACTGCAAAGAAAAAAAGCCATCGATATATAATACAGTACTTGTTCATGAAGATTTTAAATACATTTTCGTATTGACATCAAAGTGCAACACAACAACGTATATTCAATATATCATCATGGCTTCCTGCAAAATGTTGCACTTAAACCTATGAGCGACACGGGGCTGAGAGTTTTTCTTCATACTAGAACATTATTACTGACACTAAATAATATAGTGCTGCTAAAACAGTTTTATAATCTATCACCCCAGAAACTAGAGGGTAGGAATATTGAGAAATTCTGCTTCCTACCTCTACTGCTTTACGATTGGAAACTCATGTAAACAATGAGAAATCTAAACGATGAGGGAGACGTCTTAAAAAGTACCAATTAAGGGCACATTTTAGTATTCTATAGTTTACTACAAACGAGGCAAGGAGATCTTGATGTATATAAAAAACGATGAGTTTCCACCATAGACACAGAACGGGGCAAACTCTTAGATAAGATCATATTCGGTGGTATTCTCTTACCTGATGCAGTGTAGGAAGCAATGGAATCAAAGTTTCCTTAGGGGCGTGCCAAGTATTGTATTTTTATTTTTAGCACAGTCTCTGCTTTGCAAACTCCATGATTTTCATCTTCCGTGAAGTTTGTGAAATTTCCCATTTTAAGGTCACCTTCACCCATGACATTTTTCAGTTAATTTTCACTGCACTATGAAACAAATATCTCTCTAATTGAAACCAGCCACGATGGAAAATATTTGCAGATTTTTTAAGCTTACCTTCGGTGGCGTCAAATTTCAGAAAAGTTGAGATTTTCAAGCAGAGTTAAGCGTGAAGTTTTACAACTTTTTGAAGTTGTAAAGTTTTTAATAGAACTGTGCAAAGGATCCAGAAGAAGGTTTGCACTTAAGTGCACCACAAGTTTTCCTGAGAACTCGCACCAAAGTGTTGCAGGAGTCATTAGCCTCCGACTTCATAAAAAAGTTACTGAAAATGGTAACTTCAAAAAGCTTTTAATTTGCCTGCAGGGTTACTGGAGAGCGTCAACGCTGCAGGCGCGCAGAGCTCTGGGACCTGGAGGGGCAGTCAGTGCCTCTGCGGATGCCTAAGTGCCTGCTCTGCACTTTCAGGACTCCAGAGGCGGGAAAAGAGACCACCCTTTCAATCAGTGAAATGTTAGAAAAACAACTTCCTCGGGTAAAGGTTGTCCTCTGTGTATACATCCAGTGCAATGCCTTTTAGTGCTTTCCTGCTGGCTATTATTGTGATTTTTACAAAGTATTGCAATTTGCAGATGTTCCTGAAGTGTTTACATTTATTCTACCAGAGAGTCACAATTAAGCCTTTCTTGCATGTGGTTTGAAAAATATATGCTTTTGTGTGTTCGCCCTGAGAAGAGAGGTTTGTATCATCCCTTTGAGAAATATAATGAGCAGGCTTGTTGGCAATTTCAACATGTTCTTGTAAATACACATTCCAACAATAAAATTCCTCTGTTCTACAGTAAAAGGTACCCTACTAACACGAATCGTGCACTTTAGCAGGAAAATGTTCCTGGTAAAATCACTGGGGGCCTCAGTTATTGCCAGAATAGACGACTAGCATTTCAAACAGATTTACAGAAACTCTGAGATTTAAAAAAAATATAAAAACCCTCAGCCCTACTACAAAAGCTGTGTTAGTTGTCTGCTACCATGCGGGTTGAGACAGAGAAACCAACGGAGTGGCCTCAGGTTGCTGTGAGAACCTTCTCGTCTACATCTGGATGGATAATCTTCTGCTGGGGCCCTTCAGCTTCCCCTGACGGTGGTTGTCCAGTTTTGGGGGTTGAGGTTTTAGGGTTGCAGAGAGAGGCAAATTGTAGACAAAAGAGGGTGCTTGCTCTGGTTGGGACATCAGTACATTGCTTGCAAGGCTTATTGGGCTCTTGGCCAAAAGGTGAACCCAGAAAATTAACTTTTCAGAATTATGTGTGTTTTCAAGTCAAATATTTTATTCTTTAACCATTTGATTTTAATATAAAGAAACACAAGGATGACATTTTTGATAATCTTCAAATTCAAATAAACTTTTCTTCTATCAACAATTTGAAAAGGCTGCATTTTAAAATCATCCTTAAGAACTTAGTTCAAAAGTTGGAATTATAATTTACGTCAGATAGATTGTTCCCACCATTTTTCCTGCAGTCAGGGCATAAGCTTCACTGAGTACTACTGGCGCAATGGCACCTGAGGCCCTGGGAGACAAGCCCTCAGGTGCCAATAAACACCAATTGTAACTGGTATCGCTTATCATACAAGAAGATAGGGGGCCCCTTTATCTTGTTTGCATGAGGACTCAGGCCTCCTTTGCTATGGTGCTGTCTACAATGCCATCAATGATGCCTTCTATTTCCTCTTCTTATTCATTAGCCACAGCTGCTTCTCTCCAGGTGAGCTGGGAACCTATTTACACCCTTTGCCTTCTTTCATTTCCCCACATCATTCTCTTTCCCTTTTTTGCTGCGAGGATGGACCGGTTACAGGCAATGTTCACATAGCTCCCCACAGGATAAGGTGTATTTTAACAAATGAGGGAAGATCACAGAGAACACCAATGTATTCTGTTTGTCTTTTGTGTTAGTGCAGCCATGAGGGTAAACCACATTTACCACAAAACTTTTTCCCCGCAGGAAATCACAACGCGGTTGTTACAACGACCGCGTTGTGATTCCGCATACCATTACTCCCCAAGTCGGAACAACAACTTGCGGGGGTGGGGGGGGGGGGAGGGGGGGGGGATTTGTTGGATTTAAAATCCAACACCTTCCCAAATGTCCGCACAGACTGGAGCTGGAATAGTAAATTATACTATTCCAACATCCAGCGCCCCCCCCCCCCTCCGCAAGTCATTGTTCCGACTTGCGGACTAATGGTATGCGGAATCACAACGCGGTCATTGTAACGACCGCGTTGTGATTCCCTGCGGGGAAAAAGACGGCGGGATGACGACATAGATTCCAGCCATGAGTACTAAGGTGGCAAAAGATACCAGGTTTATTGTTTGTGTGTTTAGCATGAACCGCCCACCAGGCACTGCTCATCAAAGGGGGCAGGTAAGTGAGAAGAGAGAAATGCAGAAGTAGCAGCAAGCTGTTTTCAGCTTCCGGGTCATAGGCAAGTCGATCTGCTCCCTTGTTAACAATGAGAAACCTGGCCTCCCTCTAGTGAAACGTTCTCCATGTGTTGTTGGAAAACACTCTACCATTCCATAATCAAATGTCTACCTAATACAGGATATCAATCAATACATTATTGTGTGTCATTACGTGGATGAAAACTTGAAACAGACTCACACCCATTCTAACATCGGACACTTAATAACATTTTCGTATGACACATAAAGTAAGTGATAGACCGCATTAGTTACAATGAAACTTCGATTCAATTAAATTAAAATAACTCTGAGTTGATGACAAAATTGGTATGAGAGTGAGAAGGTGGGGAGGAAGCCATGGAAACAGATGAAGGATTGCACAACGAAATGGACAACTGGTATTACACATTATTGTTTTGAACCGTTTAAAGAAAAAAAAAGCACCCCATTGCATAAAGTAAACACAAAGACTGTGAAATGGAATCTGCAATTGAAACCTGTTGGAGCAAAGATTGTCTTGATTGAGAGCGTTGAATCTCCTCTAATTTATTAAAGATCTACGGCCAGATGTACAAAGCATTTTTCCAGTTGCAAATGCCCGATTCTTAGAATCAGGCCATTTACGACTGGAAAATTATTTTTAAATGTGCAAAATGCGATTCAGTAACTTATTTCGGAATCGCATTTTGCATTTGCAGTTCAGTATTTGGAATAGCCGTGTTTAGGGTGTCCCTTCTAAATACCAACTTGGTATGGAATGTATTACTGTTTTGCGATCGAATTCCGGTCGCAAATTACTAATACTTTTCCACCAGTATAAAACTGGTGGTAACCCAACTGCCACGGGAAGGTGTCCGAGGGACCCATTTCCCTTCAAAATTGTAAATAATAATATTTTTTAAGAGCAGGCAGTGGTTCCGCAGACCGCTGCCTACTCTTAAAAAATTAAACTGCAAGGGTTAATTTTTCTCTTTTTAAACGCATTCTGTTTTCCTTCAAGGAAAACCGGCTGCAATTAAAAAAAAAAATTGCTTCATTAAAAGGTAATCAAAGACATGGTGGTCTGCTGACCTCAGCAAGCCGCCATCCCTTTAATGGCTGTGTTTTCTAATGGGTCACAAACTGCGATCTACCTCATTAATATTCATGAGCTAGTTGGATTTGCAACCCACAAGGAATCCATAAATGAAACTCAATGACTTTCATACATTAGGAATACTGATTTCCTAACTGCGATTCAGAGAGAATCGCAATCAGGAGATCGGTATCCCTTAAGTTTCGACATCAAACCTAATTACATCTGATTGCCTAACATTAGTTATTATATCCATAGAAGAGGTCAGCTGCTCAACGTCATACAGCAGGGTGTAGCTATCATTAATGCGGCAAGTGCAGTGAAACCAGGGTATGCATTTCAGGGCCCATTGCACCCCAACATCGGCTGATGTTTGCTACCTAACCTGGGTGTAGGGGCCCAATGTCCTTGCTTACATTAGAAGCCATGGCAACTTTGCCACATCCGTTCATTGTTGGGCACAGTCTATGTTAGCAAAGTCATTGTTTGGAAAGCGTTGTAGAATCCTAGAGCGGATGAAGAACTGACAAGGAACCCAACCCACGCCTTAAAAATGACTACAATGATATACATAGTCCACTGAAGGTGGACAAGGGGCTGGGAGGTGGGGCACACACCTCAGCATACCAGGCTCGCATGGGAGGGTTATATTGTGTGGTTGGGGAAGTATGAATTGGGGTACATATGGCATTCTAAAGCAATGACTTTCTTCAATGAAGGGTTCCAGTATGGAATGAGCATGAATGAGTAGGGAAGCGCATGTAGCACTCGGTGCACTGAGTGAAAGGCACCTTAGGGGGAGCTTGGGGGCTGCAGCTGCCAAGCAGAGAGCATTTGTGGTGAACTAACAGAAATTAGGTAAGATATAATGAATCCTGCATAATGGAAAGTTTGGCATGTGAAGCTAGAGGGTATCTGGGTGATGTGATAGCGACAACCAAAGTAGACAATGTGGAATTGGTGAAATGTGGAAAATGCCTCAGGGGTGCTGGGCTGACTGGAGAAGAACCAGAGGACAGACTGGGAAGATGATGCATGATGTTGTTTTCCTCAGGAGGACTTTAGAATCCTGATGTTATCAAAATTGGTGCTGTGAGACCAGGCACTGATGCTTGCACACGGGTTTAGCTACATTACTGCAAAAGTGAGGCAAATAAAATGAATTCTGCCCCTCCATAGCCACAAGAAACCTCCTGTGGCATTTCTTCGACAAAAACCGCTCAATGCTCATACAAATATGACCTAATAAAACAAACATGTGTAAGATTCATACTGCACCAGATTTGTTCATAAAAATAGCAAATGTTGAATGGAAATCCGTCCACAGGAAAAAACGAAAGGCGGTCTCTGTATTTTCGTCCGGGTAAGCACATTAACCGCACTAATAAGTTTTTATTGAAAATATGGGTTTTTAATTAAAGACTAAACACTGATGGAAGGTTTGCAGAGCAAACTCGCTCTGCCTTCATAATGTGACATGTTAATGATACTGTACTTTGGGTTTGGCCTCTGGCCAATCAATGAACAGGGCCAACTTTTGTAGACTTCCAAAAGGAAATTAAATAACTACCCTGCTGGAAATATAAATCCATTCACAGTGGTCAAAGTTGAATTTTCCAAAACGCTGACATAGTTCATGCGTCTAAAGCTCTAGGAAAATTTGAGGAAAGGGGTACAAAATCTAGTTTTAGCTTAACAGAATCTTATTGAATATGTGCTCTTTTCACTTCATAATTAATAGCTCTTATTAAGGTGAATTATGTTATCAGCGGTGCATTTCAGGAGGCAGCTTTCATGTGCTGCAGTGCATACCTTTAATATGAGACTAGAGTCATTATCAGGAGTCTCCATCATTCTTTGTGAAACAGCCTTTTCATTCGCTTTACAATGTCCCTCTTTTATCGGATTATTTCTAATTATTGCGAGCATTCGTACCATTCCTCAAAGGCGCTAGCGAGTTTGATGAAAATCAACAATGGATGTACCACACATAGCAGCATTCTAAGGGATTTTCAAAACAACACAGTTTTCAATAGAGTTGAAAGACAGGCCAAAGTTCAAAAGGTAACTGGCCCTAACACCACAGCATGTAAGTTGGGGACTTGCCATTTGAGTGCACAACTCCAAAATCAAGACCTCTTGGCCTCAGTTAAAAGCACTCGTTGTGCTGGTCCCAGGTGAGATAAGACGCAGGGAGGAGATGTGGCTAAGTGGCTAGAGATGCTGAGTTTGGAACCTGGTGATCCAGGCTCGAATCCCAACTTCAGCACTTGGCTCAACATTGTGTGATTCTGGGCAAATCACTTACTCTCCTTGTACCATTAAAAAAATGTGAAAAGTAGTTGTGTAATCCCCACTTGATGTACATGATCTTGAAGATCGTCTTCCAAACCATCCTGCCCCAATTTAATTGACAGTTCTCTGTTGCTTCTGAGATAGGTTTGTGCTATATAAATAATTATATATAGATACATCAGTGGGAATTCACAATGGGATCCCCTGGTTGGTCAGTTTCACGAATAAGTGACAGTCAATCTATAATTAGAAAATAGAGCAGGGGAGTCATTGCATTACTGAACTAGGTTTACTGAATGAAAATGAGGTCACTTCAACAAAGGTATGGTAAACCCTGCTGGACGCCAGTGCTGTCTTCCTGTCCAAACCCTCCTCATTGCTTATCTAAGCAAATCAGAGTACATAACAGATTAGGAAGGCTGGCACAAGCAGTGTCTAAAAGGGCTAAGACCAGCATCGTTTCAATAAGAAGCAGAATGAACTCCTGCAGTATGTCCGGGAAGGGGGAAGTGGAGATGGTCAACCTGTTGACAGATGTCAGAAGCTGGACTACCTTTAAACAAGTCTGCCTCATGTGTTGCCCTACCATTATAGCCACAAACCTGTGTTCTAAAGAAGCACTCATGCCCCTGGTAGGAGGGTGGAGAGTAAGCTTTAATCATTTGAGTGTGAACGAGCAGTTACGCCTTCGACTGTGAAGTTAAGACCTGCGCTATAGTGCTGGTTTCACAGTATGGCCAGTTTTTGTTGTATCCTGAAAAAACTATTATCGTCCTCTGCCTCAGTTTCCTGTACAATGGGAACACTCACCAACATGGTAGCCCTAGCATTAAGAACTACCTAAAACAACCAGAGATTGACATGTCTATAGATGGTCATAAAATGTGATTTGTCTATTTATTGATTGTGCATGTACTATGTGCACAAGTTCTTCAGAGAATGTCTATGTAGGGATGTTGGGTGGGCAGGGGGAAGAGGAGAGAGAGTGGAAAATGAAAACTGTTATGGGCAGATAAAGTCTACTGGAGATTTTAGATCCAGGAGATGAGCATGTCAGCTCAAAGAGGTCGCTTTGAACGTTTTTTGGCAAAGCTCATTGGGGACCCCTTTGGGTATACTGCAATATACTGCAATATATAGGTGTTCAGAATCTATCAACCACTCAGTTAGTTAATTTGAATTTACGTAATAGACGTTTTTGCCAATAACTGCTTTTCACACAAGATTAATACATACATTGCAAATGAAATAAAATTCAGGAAGAAAGAAAAAACAAAAAGAAAAGAAAGGAATAGAAAAACTATGCTGGAAAGCCATTGATGACACTTTCACTTTTCTTTTAAGTTCAGTGGATCCAGGATCCAAATTCAACAGTCTAGCTTTCAGAGGAGGGACAATGCATATCATGCATTTCTTGTCGACTTCTATTGGCTACAGTTTACATGTCAACTGATGAGTAGTTCTTCATTTCCTGTGGCTAAACGAGTTGCTGTGACATCATTTCCGGTGTTCCCAGGGTAACACTGTGCAAGTCAGACTGTAATTAGTTCTTCATGTTCTTTTCTCTTGCATCCCAGCTTTGTATAAGAAACCTTCTCAGGTTTCGAGTTAATTCCACTGAGAAGTTACTAAGCATCTTTCACATGTTCATTTTCTAGTCCCTTTTTAAAAGTGTGAGCTCTGACCCAGGTATAAATTGGATCATGTAACACAAAGTGGGTTACATCTTCAATTTGTCTACATTGATAGTTGTCAGAGTTTACTTGATTTATTTTCTGCTTTTGGTGGGAATACTCCACTCCGGCCTAATTCAAACAACCTTCTTTCCTTCCCGGAAGTTGGCTTGCTTGGTCAGGAAGGATATCACTTGCTGTGCGGGATCAAACAACCCAGCTTGTCCTATAGGGCGAAATATCTCTAAGGCTTTGTATGTTTCTTCCATATATAGTTTGTCAAACTGTTTCCTGATGAGTATGTTCAACTTTTAATTAGTCGATGATCTTAGTGCCTTATTTTCTGATGCTACAACTAAGCCACACCTCTTTGTCTCCTTTTCCCAGCTTGTGCCAAATTTGGACTTATAACTTAGATGAAAGTGCTCTCCCCAAGCCTTATCACCCAGTATCTGTTGTTCTCAGACTTTTTAGACGTATTTTGTAGAGGCAGCTTATGATCTGCAGTGGATAAAAATCTAGCCAATGTCACATTTCTGCATAATGCAGAGGAATGCATGTATTTATAAACCTCATACAAAAGGCAGAGTTATTTTAGTTTACCAATCAATCAACCAAGCAGCATGGATTCTTCATGAGTGATTTGGGAGCCATGAACTCAGGGCTAGCAGAAAAATGATAGCATTCCGCATCACTCACAGAAAGAACAAAATGTCTCTAAGGATTGCTTTTGTGCAGGAAGGTGTCCCGCCTTTGCACATAAATAATCCTGCCCATGATGGTGATCAAAAAGATGGGTGCTCCATCAGGGCGTGGCTGGGGTTGTACAGAAGCTGCACAATTTGAATACCTGGGTTACACGGGCAACATGTGGAAGAACAAAGAGGTTTAGCTGCAAATCATAGGAGCAGGAGGTGGAGATGTGCTCTAAGAGCCAGGCTAGTGAAGTGGCAGTAAAGTCAAGCTCATGAAAACCTTCCAAGAATTGCCTCACTTCAGGGGACGTCTGTTCTGTTTCATTGATACTGACGTCGCCAGGAGGCGGGTTACACATTTGCTAAACAGTGTATGTAGCTTTACCTGCCCCATTACAAATTTGCTAAACAGTGTATGTAGCATTACCTGCCCCATGAGGTATATCTTGAGCTCATTTTATTTCAGGTGACGTGCCAAAATATCCATCTCCTGTCGTATATAGTTTACCCTAAATTAATGGTTCCTTTGGTCGAATACATTAAAGAATTATTAGCTAGAATGTAATGAGGCCCCTCCCTTCCCACCACTACCCCATTAGTGTTCATGATGTGTCCAGCAGTGTTTTGGAGAGTCATGAATTGAGTTGCAGAGGATTAATACAATGATGCTCTTGCTGTACTTATCACAGGGAGCAATGGAAGGTCAGAAAGAGGTCACAAGATGTCTGACTGATCTAGCAGCAGCAGCCAGAGCTCAGCTAGGAATGGAGTAGAGTGGCCAGCGAAACTTTCATTATTGGCATCCTGTATTTTTTCTCAGTTTTAGGCCCTTCTCAAAGCTATTGGAGCAGGCTCTGGGTAAACAAGCAGTCACAGATGATGTCTCCTACATTACAGGAAGATAACACTTAGGCCTGGTTACGAGTTTGGCGGACGCGTTGCTCCATCACAAATGTGACGGATATCCTGTCCGCTGTATTGCGAGTTCCATTATATCCACTGGAACATAATGGAACTCGTAATACCGCAGACGGGATATACGACACGTTTGTGATGGAGTGACCCCTCCTCCAAACTCGTAATCAGGCCCCTCAGTGTAAATCACCAACCAGTGCACAAGGCGCTTTTTTGTATACATGGCAAAATAATAAAACACAGCAAGCTTCAGAATCTAGGTTTTTATGGCCCTGTCCCAGACATGGACAAGCAGTAAAACTCGTGCATTGTGCTCTCGTCTCTCCAATGCGTTTATGATCCATTGTTTGCAGGGTCCACGCGGGTTTTCAGCCTACCCGGGCCGTGATGAATTGCACGCTGTCAAAATAGATGAGCTAATCCCGTGTCCAGGGGTCAGCTCGTGACTCAGTGACTGCCTGGCAGTGAGGTGGGTTGGAAAGAAAACAATGGCGCTGCCATGCTCAACAAACACTTTCTGACAGATAGAAAGAGCTTTAGTCAAATAGAGGACTGGTGCTGTCCCCTCCTCAGACTAATGGGCAGCACTGACTCTACAGAGGTCACAACGCTATGACCTCTGTGCACAATGGCCGCCAGGTTCACTCGGCTCTTCTGTATGGCGCCAAAGTCAACACTTGCATGCCCGGTCGTGAGCAGAAATTCCGAGCGACCACAAAGGCTTTTTCTCTACGAAGTATTTCCGGTGCCGAAATATGTCCGCCACTGACTGGAGTAATCTTTTGAGCAGACATTCAGACTCGTCATGCTGTTTAGTGTGGGTAATTCCAGAAAGTATAGGTAAAGGAAGCACGCGCAGCTGAATTGTTTGTGCTTTTTCATCACATGTAGTTGCTTTTCACGTTTGCACACGAAAATCTGAAATTGCTTCTATAATTTTTAAACAACCCCAAATATAATAGCTTGCAGGATGGTGACATCACTGCTATTTTGCAAGAGCGTAGAAAGCAGTGTGTGTCATCAGTATGTATGTGGCGTTTCTATACCACCCACCTATTCGAAAAGCAGCAGAACACTTTATAGGGTCAAAGGCTAAGATATAGTCAAAGAGTGATGGGGAGGTAGTTGGGTTCTCAGAGGGGAAGTGGGCTGTCACTTCTTTACGATGTAGGGTTATTACAAGAGGGGTGTCTTCGGTGTGTGTGTTGCGTGCACGTGTGTGCTTTGTTGTCCTGCTTGTTTTGAGTGCCATTCTGTTATTCCGTGGATTGCACAAATGGTCCATCTGATGGAAAAGACATGAAGGGATGGCCGTCTTGTTACCAGTGCTAAAAGGCTGAATTAATATGCAGTGTGGATTAATGTGTAGTGTGGGCAGGGCTTTAAGTGGGCCGGGTCTCACCGGGTCTGAGCACCGGCAGTTTTTTAAGGGGGCCACGAAACGGGTCTCTATCGGGCTCTGTTTTGTGCCCTGGCACAGGCGGTCCGTGTTTTTTCCGACTGCAGTGACAGCAGGCACATCGATGTGCGCTGCTCACACTGCTCACTTCTCACTAGGGGAGAAGTTACTGCATGACGTCATGTCAGGTGAGCGTTCGCGGGGCAGGGAAATCCTTTAAAGAGTCATTTTCTCTCTGGATTTCCCTTCTCTTTTTGAAACTCAGGAGCAGCAACATTGTCCTGGTGTCACCAGGGCTTTAAGTTGAAGCTTTTTCAATATTATATATAAGCCATAGTTGCTGCTTATTTATCTAATGCAACTAACAACCATTGACAAAGCCAATAGGTCTTGCTTTTGGGACCTTGTAAGTATTTAGTTATGCAGCACAATATCCTTGGTGCAACATCAACCGTTGCATGGCTAAACACTTATAAGGTCCCAAAGGCGAGATCTATTGGCTATGCCAATGCTTGTTTATGTTGGCCAATGGCTTCAGTATGCCTAAATACAAAAGTAAGAATATGGTGCCTAGGAATCACCAATCAACGCAAAAAGTGTCTTCAATATTGTTAGCAGATCTTTTCTTTTTTTAAACGATCGAGACGATTCAGGACCTTGTCATAGAAGAAGATAGCAAACTATGTGGGATAGCCCATCATATTTAAGCATGGCAAAGGTAAATCAGAAGTGTTCCTGACATACAAGGAGAACATTTTACTGCATGTGACAGGCAACAGAGTTGTGCAGTGCACCAGTACCTGAAGTTGAAGGGATAGCTTGACAGTTATGCTGAACACTAGCAACAGAGCTGTGTAATACTGGGGTATGGTCAAGTGTTCATACTTGTTTGCTAAGTCACCATAAATCATATTTTCAAGACCTGTCTATTTACCCAACCTGCTTGATTCTGATACGGTAGTCTCATTTTTTACATTATACGTATGAGATCAAAAAAACTGGTTGGTTAAAAATGCCTCCGCTGGACAGACTATTGGGTGACTATGGTTGTATTAATGTGCAACCGACTGCTGGTTGCGCAGTCCTGACTCAAGCTAGCGATGTCACCTTGTTATATGGTATCAAGATAACATATTACAAGGACTGGGCTTCGGTGGTAGTATTCATTGCCCCAAGCTAGTTATACAATAAACTGAATGGTAGGAACCCAAGTCTCCCTACATATTAAACCATCGAAGAAACACTCAGGAATGAAGGCTTGGTTGATGTCCTGACGGTTGTGAATATGGTGGAAATCCTGTATCTGGCAGCTTTACAGTTGAATTCAATCCAGAAATTTAAAGAAAGTCATCATCTCCTTAAAGCGACTGAAAAAAAGGTATTACAGAGTGTGGAATGTTTGCAGACAGGCAACCCTATTGCTTATTATGAGGGTGAAGACAATGATGCTAAATTTAAAGGTGTCCAACGCAACCACCGCCTGATAGAAAACCAGTTATGGAAAATCGGGCTGTGAAGCGAAAGCAAAATAACCCATTGCACAAATACTTCCACAAAGGTCGCGCAATGGAAAAAGAACAGAATAAGTTCATTATTTGAAAGAAAAAGAACTCACTGTGCACATTTTTGACAAGAAGGTGACTTGGGTTGTCACTTTGTCAACATTTTAGGATCATAGCTTATACTTTTGGGTCAAGGCCAATAAAACATCACACACAGGGTTCCGTGCACTGAACCGCTGAGAATAAAAACTCAAGAGTTTAAATAAAGAATCATTAATGAAAATGCAGGTGTCAAACATCTATGCTTAGAAATTTCACAAAATTAATATATATCATAGAAAGAACTGTGAAACCTGTGAAGAAAATTCAATGAATCATCATAACATGTGTAGAACAGCTTACTGAAAGTAATTTAAAAATCAAAAGTAAGCATTAAAACATAAAATTTTCAACGAGTTGTATCAAATATAATTAACGACACAAAATAATAGTAATTAATTGCACTAGGGCAACTCACGCAAAGCACATTAAAAAACATATGCACAAGCATATGCACAATATTAAATAAATAAATTATTCAGAATCAGAGTCCAGTGAGTGACTACTTGGTTGAGAGGAAACATGCATGAACATAAGTACAGTACACATTGTAAATGTTCCAGAAAAAATAAATTAAAATAAGAAAAGTAGTCACCATTGTCATAGGACCAGGAAAACCGAACCTTGTGGGCAGATGAGGCTGAGAAAAGCAGCATGCAAGAAAACATGTCAGCAGAATATCGTGGTCATGCTTAAGAAATTAAGTAGACACACTGGTCACGAGGACATGAAACAGTACCTTTGTTTCTTTAGGAAACCGCCAATGTAGAGTATCTCGAGGAATATAAAGGAAGGGCTCCACATCATAAATCAAAATATACAATGCCGCCTGCTGCATGATGACGGCGTTCAGAATTGGCAAGTAGAAACGTGGTTGGCAAGGAATGGGTAGAGCACACTGAATATTAGCAGCTCCAGGCAACCACAAGATGGTGGCACGTAGGGCACGCCGAGCAGGGTGGCTCTCCGCATCGCTGTGCTTCAAAACGTCTAAGCAGGCAAGTAAGAATGTGAGAATGCACTTGTCGCAAGGATGAGATGGCGGCATATCCGAAGAATTCGAAACAGATAAGTGGGTGCGCGCTGTGCTCATTCGCTAGTGAGATATTTGAAAAACAGGCGGCGGTTTAACTGCCAAGGTGCAATAAAAGGTATTAACGGAAATTTAAAATTAAATATAAATAAAGTACTCACGAGCAACACATCAAATAAAAATCCAGAAAGGCTTTGGCATTATATATATATAGTTCACTCTGTTACCTCGTTGCGCCGCTAAGTAAATCTTCTCACAAAGAGGGGTTAAGAACACTTGTCACTTGTCACAGATTTTGAAGTTTGCTAGTCACATTTAAAAACACTGCCAAAAGTCGCAAAATGTCAGAAAAGGTGATGTGGTCATCAGCATTGGAGATAAAGTAGAACCAGAGAGCCACACGGCTGTGAAAGTGACGCGCTCTGTGGTGGGGGAGGGGCAGAGCGAGGCGCTTGGGAGAGTAAGTGAGAGGAAAGCCAGATGGCGCCTGATCGCGAGAAAAGCCAGATGGCGGCTGTGCGCATGCCCGCGTGCGTAACCGCAAGCTTTAGGCCACAAGCAAAAGCTTGTGGTCAGATTTCTGAAGCCCACTCACTAAATGTCTCGCCAGACCAGTGCATGCGCTTGCTCAGGCGAAACCTAAAAGATGAACCAGTTTGCTAGGTTTCCCTAGGTACCACCTAAGCTAGGACCCAAAATCCACAGCTGTGCACATTGAAAAAAAATGGTCAGTTTTCAGTAAAAAAAAATGTGGTGTCCATGTTGTATTTTTAGCTGTTTACTGTTGCAGACTCTAAGCCTACCGACACAAGTGAGGCCCCATTTTTATCAGGAGATATGGGGGAATCCAGAATAGTCGAACATTTGTATTATCAAACTTATTTTTTAGCATTTGTGCCTTCCAAATGTAAGGCATGTGAAAAATGCTTCTGAATCACGCTAGTACGGGTTCCCACAATTTCAGAGATGTACAACTAACCACTGCTTCTAAACTCTGTATCTGGTGTCCTTTTCAGAAATACATAGGTTTCCTTCATACCCATTTTTCACTCTTTATATTTTACCATATGAATTGCTCTATACCAGGTATACAAGGAAAAACCATTGTAAGGTGCAGTTCAGTTGTTGGCTCTGGGTACCTCACGTTCTTGGCAAATCTAAAATTCTATATATACCAGCAGTGAGAAGGGCCTAGCAAATGAAATGGTATATTGCTTTTGTAAATCGGCCATCATGACAAGAAGTTAAAGTCTATTTCTATGGTCGATGCTGAAAAAGCATTCGACCTGGTCAATTGGGACACACATTTTTTTTGGTCTAGGGAAATTCGGCATCCCGGCCCAAGTATTAAATATGTTGAAAAATATTTATCAAGGTGCCCAAGACCGGGTCATAATTAATGGAGATTCAATAGGGGTTGTGGAAATAAACCGTGGAACGAGAAATGGCTGTCTGATGTCACCCTTGCTTTTTCCGTTTTTTTTTGTCGAACCCTTAGCTATAAGAATCCGTGGAAATCCTCTGATTAGAGCCCCAAGCGAAGGGATGGCTAAGCTAAAACTTTTCGCAGACGACATAATTATGTATTTATGCCCGGAGAAGCAGATTATGGAAGAAGTTCTGTTAGAATTCAGTAAATTTGAACAAATAAGAGGCTACAAAATAAATCAAGATAAAACTGAGATTTTAATGCTTAATATGGAGGGTAATTTTTTATCTACTAATTTAAGACTCCAGGCAATGAAAACAGAGCCGATTAGATATTTGGGAATCTTTGTTTCTAATCATATAGAACAATTATTTAGTCTGAATTACCTTGCCACGCAAAATAAAATTAAAACCCTAGTGGACAAGTTGACCATTGACTTTGATCGACTGTGTAGCACTCTTAAAAATGTCAATTCTTCCACTTTTAATGTTTTTGTTTATTAATGTACCCTTAAAAATTAATGTGAAGTATTTTAAAGAAATTGATTCAATCTTCAGGGAATTTGTTTGGAATAAAAAGGCCCCAAGGGTTAAATTGCTCCTATTACATCTGGAGATTAATCAAGGGAGTCTAGATTTACCAAATACTCGAACCTATTTCGAGGCAACAATACTAGATCTAACAGCACGTCTACTGAAACCAAATGATCGGGTAGATACATATTTTTTTGAGAAAATGATCCATGAGTCTGGCACACAAATTCCAATTTTTTTTAAAACATCTAAATCACCTAAAAAGTCTTGTTACAAGACTGTTCGTGACTATTCTGATCGACTTCAGTCTTTTTTTAAACAAGTGAACTCTTCTGGGTTTGTCTTTCTGAAATTAGAGGAATGTCGGGTTTTTGGTCTTAAAATTCATTCCAGTCGCCTCAAGAGATGGAAGGACATGGTTTTGAAGATCTGGGCCATTTTTTAATTTCAAATACAGTAATCTCTTGGGATGAGAAATAGCTCGGGAGACTAACTGCTCCTTCTCTCACCAGGAATGGCAGGCCTTAGCCCAGGCAGGTAGTAAGGCCCTGAGAGCAGCCAATTTTAAAAGAATGGCCTTTTTGTCACGGTGGCTGGCTTATTACACCACAAAAAAGTTGAATAAATGCCCCTCGGAAGTAGACAATAAATGCTTTTGATGCCAGTATCATGGTGAGGGAGACTGGCTTCATATATTTTTTACATGCCTGAAGAAGCTTGAAGCTTTTTGGAAGAAAATCTTCTCAGCAATGAGTCAGGCTATTAAAAAAAAGATCGATCCCGAGACTGAAGTGGCATTTCTAAAGTAAGGTCAGATTTGACGAAAGCTGAAGAGACGTGTATTACAATCTGTTCTATAGTAGCACGCTCTTTAATTCTCCAAAATTGGAGATCGGAAGAGATTCCATCCTATCCCAAATGGATAAATAAAATCTCAAGGACAAGAAAATTTGAAGAAGCATATGCTAAACGGGTTGGGGCAACAAAAAAGTTTACAGCAGTTTGGAAGTTTCTTGATAATTGGAATGTTTCCATGGAAGTTTAGCACTTTAGCACAATGCACTTTAGGCCTTTATAATTAAAAGGTTTTGATTGTTTTTTTTTTTTTAATTTAGCACTTTAGCACATTGCACTTTAAGCCCCTATAAGGGGAAACATTATTGTACTGTAAGAATCCCAATTTTTGCACAATTAGAACGTTTTAGATATCTATTATGGATTCCAGTTGTCACTATTATTATAATTGATGATAATTAGGCATAAGTCACTATAGGACCTTACAGTAATGGCAAGGTGCAATTGTTTTTTTTTATGTTTACGAAAATACGGCATCCCCGGACTCTTTTTAAACGATACAGATTAATTAGTGTAAATTTATTTTTGTTTGAAAGGTTTCAGTAATTAAATGGATAGAATATGTATTTGTGTAAAATGCGGATTTATTTTGGTCTTTGTTTATTCACCTTTCTGATGACCAACCGTATTATAATATTGTTATGTCCTTTGCTCTGCTCTGCAAAAATAAATAAAAAAAAGAAGTTACAAATTAAAACATTGTGAAAATGCTTATTTTTATACTACTCATTTTCAATATTTTTTTATTTCAACAGTTAGTTTCTTTGGGAAAACCTTGAGGAATCTACTCAATTTATCAGTTGCTAAATTCAGAATTGTATCTACATTTTCAGAAATCTGTATCTTTATGGGATCTCCCATGGGTTTCACCCTGGATTGTAAAACAAATTGGAAGTAGGTTGAAAGTACATTTTTAAGGAAAAATGAGCTACCTCTTTGAAAAATGGCAAAACTGTGGGTAAAAACATAAGTTTTTTGATTTAGGTATGCATGTTCCCAAAAGCTGGGAAGATGGTGACTTTAGCACAGCAAACATTTTGTTGATGCCATATTTAGGAAATAAATCAGATACTTTTTTTGTGGAGTGCATTGACTATTTTTCCATAAAAAATCCAAACTTTACTATATTTTACCTATTTTTTGGATCCCTGCCAGGGAAATCCACAAACTCTGGGCATTTTTAGAATTCTCATGATGTTGGAAAAAAGGACGCAAATTTGGCACGGATACCTTATGTTGGGAAAAAGTTACAGAGACCTATGCATGAACTACTCCAAATAGTTAAAGAAAGCTTACCGTTCTAGAGGGAAAAGGTTTAGCAGCCAAGAGATTAATATATTTTGTATTCTTAAATTGTTTATCATTCAATGTTAGAGCATAAAAAATCAATGAATGTACAAATTGCAATGGATGTAGGGCTTCATTTATGGGGATTTGGCATAGGGCAGCTCCGCAAGTCACATTGATGCACTGCCCTACGTCAAAGTGAAAGGGTAGGAATGCACCGTATTTATCGAATTACTGTCCTTTCCCCCCCATGCTGGTGCCATTGTGCTGTCCGCAGGATTGTTTTTGTGCAGGAAGGGACACCCTCCTGCACAGCAACAATCCTGGGCGGGTCTTTCCTCTTTCCTTGTGTGCTGCAGAATGCGGCACACATAGAAAGAGGAAAAAATGAGGAGAAATAAGGTTATTTCTCTGGGAAGGCGTAAGGTTTTGGCACATCCCCAGGTTTACATGTTTTTGTAAATCTGAGGAAGCGTCAAAATCCACGGGGTTGCATGGGGACACTCACTGCAACGCCCATGGAATGCCTCCCTAACGCAGAGTAAGGCAACGCAGCGATTTGCAGTGCCTTGTCTTACTCCATATCTATGTGGCCATTCAAAGCCACACAAAGTGGCTTTGCATGACCTCATAAATATGATTTTGTGATTTGAGCCACCGGAGTGCCACAAAAAGTGATGCTATGGCGGTTTAAGGGGCTCATAAATATGCCCCTTATCCCTTTGTGGGTATGTGTTTTAATTTAGCATGTCCATCCCAAACCCCTCCTTAAATTTCCCTGAACCCCACCCATTTTGAGTAATTAGCCCCATTTTACCACTACTCCAGCATTCCTTCCACATTTACTACAGAGTGTCTACTTTTGTCACTTTTAAAAATATGCACACCAACAACAGACAATACCAAACACACATTGCTTGCAATTTTCTTTTTATTAACGTGAGGGATACAATTTAAGTTTTGCCACCCTGTTCTTACACGTCATTGGCAAAGAAAAGATACAAATCATCAAAATACATGTGATTGGGATCTGCAAGCCTACATTTATTGTTAATTACAACCCGGAGGCGCTGCTTTCACGCTTTTTTTCAGCTTGGATGCGATGATTGTTTCCAATGATAAAGCTTCTGGTTTTTGGGAAACTAGAAACGAGCACAGAAAATATATTATTCATCTACTGACCCGGATGCAAAACGCGTGCTCCCTTCACAAACAGCAAAACCTGATTTTGGTTCCCTCTTGTAAAGGAGACTTCTTTGAACGTGACTGGCTGTCTGGTTTTGTCTTTCAGCGGGGTAAACAGAGACACAATGTTCGGGTAAACAGGATTAATGCCGCGGATAAAGGGCCCTGTCATCTAGACACAACCCAAAGATGTTAGCAGTGCCCTGGGGCCTTGGATAATTGCTCAAATAGAGACGAAGTGTAATAATTGTAAATAAAGCCTGACAGCCTGTGGAAGAGCATCAATCAACTCTGCTCAGCATTTTAGGTTTTGCAAATCCAATCTTGACTAGCTGAATTATTTTACCAGAAATTTGTACTGATGTGTAGTGGTGAATTATAAGATGGCGGCCATGTTGTCTCAGTGTTCTTTCTCCTTTCACAGGTTGCAAACAAGGTACCAAGTTTGTGCTACAGCAGATTCAAGGCACCTAGCACACTACTGTGTTATACAGGATGTTTACATTAGATGCCCTCAAATGAGCAATTCAGGCGGATTTTGGGTGTTACCAAAAATCTTGTAGGATGTACATCGGCTGCCAACAATTTTGATGTTGTATGGGCCAAAAGAGTTATCTCACTTCTGATTCATGCGCTTTACTGCTCCCATGCCCCCAGCATGAGATTTCTGTGGTTTGTACAAACAGAAAGAAGAGTAGGTGCAGGGCGGATGTAAATATTTTGCTGATTTATGCATAACGTTTTGCTGCCCCCAAATACTGGAGGAGGCAAGATTTGGTACTTGTAGGGCCATGTAGTGCGATCACTCACATTGGCGCCCAAGGTGGCTGTCTATTCTTGCCTTGTCTTATGGCAAGTTATACATTAATAGCAAAGCAATTGTGAACAATAATATTAATATTTCTTACATATCCTAAGATGTGGTAGCACACCATTAATAATATATTACATTTCACAAATAATTGAGGTCCACATTTCATACAAAAAGTTTCCACATAAGGTTTTTTCAAAGCCTCGCTTGTATTTATTGGTATAATTGTGGCCCCAAAGTTTCACACTCAGAAACAAACAAGGTTTTTGGCATGTAACACCAGATACAAACACAGCTACCAGGTATTTCATTCTTGTAACAAACTTGTTCAAGGTTGAGTTGAATATGCATAAAGAAAACACATATAACTTGTCCTGATAGGAACCACAATGTGTACTTAGTTGCGCTCTGTTCATAGGAAACTGTGTGTACACACGTGTGTTACTAGGCTTCAAAAGGGAGGTAAGCTGCAAACCGAAAATCGAATTTCTGAGTAGATAGCATCTTCAGAGATGATGGAGGTAGAGGGGTCCGCCCATAGATAAATAAACACACAACACATGTATATAGTAAAAACAACCTTGATTTGATAAAGCAAAATCTGCTTCCTATACTCTTTAGAAAGGTGGCTACCACAAGGGTGTCTCAAGAACAAATATTAATAATTCTCACCAATTACTTGCCATGGGACTGAATAAAGTCTGTTAAAGTAATGAATTGGGGCAAAAATAAGACGTTACGGCTATGAGAGCATCTTGCTTCTAACAAACAAGGCTTGGGCAGGGGATGATTTGTTATTTTTAATCCATCTAAAATACACACAATTTAACCTGACAGCTTATGTTTTTTACAGAAAGAAAGTTTTGCACTGTTCTGAATGGAGAGGGCTGTTTAGTGTGAACAACATGTACTTTAGGGTGTTGGCATGGTGTGTGATGGCTAATATTCCAAACACTGTACGTATACGGCATGCACTTTGCTTTTATCTGCTCACATATGTACTTTGCCCTCATGAGAAAACAGAAAGATGGAAGGTTTAAGAAAGAACATTCTCCTGTTCATCAAAGGCCTCCGCCTACAGAGGAGGCTCTTTCTGTTCTGTGCCCCGGGTCACATGCGTGAAACAGAAGGACAAGGAAAAGCCGTACGGATTCATATAGAGACATTCATATTCCGTGTTCAAAGGGGCAGAACCCACTCAGTACACTCAAATATATAAAGTGAATTTTTGCATCAAATTTCACACTCAAGCAATATTTTCAGCCAGAACAAATTCTCAGGAGCAAGACCACGGACTCTTTGTCAGTGAAATTACTCTCCCTCCCTCACAGCTCCACCATTAAGTGAGGCCTTTCCCCAAGCCCATGCACTCTCGAGTGTTGGTGTTTGAGGCCCTCCTCCACCCACAGCTTTCACCTGCACCTCATCCCTGGTGGTCCAGTGGAACTCTGTCTCCATTCTCTTGCTCTGCTTTTTCTCTCCTTTTTCACTCGTTTTTCCCCTCACTTCTATCTCCCCCCTCCACTCTCCTTCTGGTTCTTTCCTCCATTTTCTGTCGTTTTCCCCTCATTTCAAGCTCCCCCTCACTCTCCTTCTGTGTCTTTCCTCCGTTTTTCACTCATTTTTTACCCTCATCTCAATCTCCCCCTTTCACTCTCCTGTATCCTCTGTGTCTTTCCTCCACTCTTTCTTGCACTTTTGCTGCCTTATTTGCACTTTTATCTCTCTTTTTGCCTTTTTTCTTTTGCATTTTTCAGCCCGTTTTTCCCCGCCGCTGCTGCCCCTGCTGCCCCTCCCCCCAGCACGACCAGTGCGACCGGCCCAACCCAGCTCCCCTCCCCGCTCCCGCCTCCCAGCTGTCCAGCCCTCCCCGACCCCTACTTAATGGCGGCCACTGTGGCCATGCCGCCGGGGCGCCAAAGGCAAGCTCACCTGCGCCCATCCGCGACCCGACTGCGACCAGCGCCAGGAACCCTGGATCTCTGCACCGCCAACGCTAAGAACCAGCGGCACTCCACGCTCTCAACCCAGGCTGCAACAGCAACTGCAAGCTAGCATCACTAGCCGACACCCACGGACCCTTCAGCTGTCACCGCTGCCGGCACACCTGCAGCACCGCCAAGACCACTGACCCAGCGCAATGCACCCACAACAACACAACCGAACCGAAGACCCTGCAATGATTCCTCCTCAATGTCTGATCCCTCCACAAACACGCCACTGAAATCTGGGGCCTCCTCGACAGCACTACCCCGTACGTAGCATTCTTTAACGAAACCTGGACCAACACCACCTCGGGACCGGACATCGCCATTGCCATTCCCCAAAGATCCAGGAAGGGCCGCCCCACCCGCCCGGGAGGAGGAATCGCCATCGTCCACAAATCCACCCTCTGCCTGAGCACACTCCCTGACCAGCCCACAGACCTAATGGAACACCTTCACTTCAAGATACTGGCCAGCCCTACCTCCACCCTCCGAGGAACCCTCATCTACCAACCCCCTGGAACCCGCAGACTTTTCGCCAACTCCATCACGGACATCATCTCCCCGCATGCCATCGCGTCCACCAACTACACCCTACTGGGAGACCTCAACTTCCACCTCGACAACCAACTGGACCCCAGCACGACATCCCTCCTGGACAACCTCCACAACATTGGACTCCGCCAGATTGTGACGGAACCCATGCACTCAGCAGGACACACCCTCGACCCCCTCTTCACAACAGCCACTCCATCTCCTTCTCTCCATCACCTTCAGCCACACCACCGAACTCCCATGGACTGACCATCGATGAGTCCACTTCGCCTTCAGAACACCCACCATCCACAGACACCAGCACCTGCTCCCATGAAGAAACTTGACCAGAATCACCGACGACCAGCTAACCTCATCACTCAGCAACTCCACCCCAACCTTCGCGGAAAACGACAACACCAACACCGCAGCCCGAACCATGAACAGATGGATCTCCGACAGTGCCAACACCATAGCCCCCTCAAGAAAAACAACAACACTCACGCCAAGAAAGCTAGATGGTTCACCACCGAACTTCGAGAGTCCAGACGCACTTGCCGCCACCGCAAAAAGGCCTGGAGGAACACCAAATCCACAGAAGCCCACAACAACTTCAGAGCCGCTATCAACGCCCACCACCAACTCATCAGAACAACTAGGAAAAAAGCGATTGAAGACAGAATCTCCACTCATGCACACAACAGCAAAGAACTCTTCAACATCATCAAGGAGTTTGCCCAACCCACCAGCGAGTCCACCGACATCCCTCCCTCACAAGACCTCTGCGATAAACTCAGCACATTTTTCCACCACAAAATCTATGACAACTTCGACGAAGATAACCAACACACTGAACCCTCACCAACCCCCCCCCCGCGACACCCTGAAGCCAGCAATCGACAACTGGACAGCCCTCACCACCGAAGACACACTGAAGACGATGAAGTCAATCCACTCCGGGGCCCCCATGGACCCCTGCCCCCACCATATTTTCAACAGCACCACCGACACCATCGAACCCATGCTCTGCCACACCATCAACCGCTCCCTGGCAACCGCCTCATTGGCGGACCCCACCGACCTCAAAAAATACAGATCCATCTCCCTGCTCCCGTTCCCAGCGAAAGTCATCGAGAAAGCCATCAACAGCCAACTCACCACATTCATCGAAGAGCACAACATCCTCGACTCCTCCCAATCCGGTTTCAGAAAAAATCACAGTACGGAAACCGCCCTCCTCGCTGCAACAGACGACATCCTTACCTTACTGGACAAAGGAGAAACAGCAGCCCTCATCCTCCTTGACCTTTCAGCGGTGTTCGACACAGTCTCTCACCGCACCCTAATACGCAGACTCCATGACGCAGAGATCCAAGACAAGGCCCTCCACTGGATCCGCTCCTTCCTCTCCGGCAGAACGCAGTGGGTCAGACTCCCCCCTTTCCTCTCGGACCCTACACCTACCACCTGCAGAGTCCCCCAGGAGTCCTCCCTCAGCCCTACGCTCTTCAACGTCTACATGGCTCCGCTCGCCCCCATCGTCAGAACCTACGGACTCAACATTGTGTCATACGCAGACGACACCCAACTCATCCTCTCCCTATCCAACGAACCCAACACCGCCAGACACAACTTTCGAGAAGGCATGGAAGCCGTCGCCAAATGGATGAAAACCAGCTGCCTACAACTAAACACCAACAAAACGCAAATACTCATCATGGGCCCAAACTCAGATGCCTGGAATGACACCTGGTGGCCCCCCGCCCTCAGAAGCCCGCCCACCCACATGGACCACGCACGCAACCTGGGAATCATCCTGGACTCAGAGCTCAAAATGGACTGCCAGATCAACTCCGTCTCGTCCTCCTGCTTCCACACCCTCCGCCTCCTACGTAAGACCTTCAAATGCATCAACCTCGAATACAGAAAGACCGTCACTCATGCCATGGTCGCCAGCAGGCTCGACTACGGCAACGCACTCTATACCGGAATAAACAAAAACCTCACCGCAAGCTACAGAACATCCAAAACGCCGCCGCAAGGCTGGTCCTCAACCTGACAAGACACTGCCACATCTCCCAGCACCTGCGCACACTCCACTGGCTCCCCATCAAAGCTAGAGTCACCTTCTAGATGCTAACCCACGCTCACAAGGCACTCCACAACACCGGACCAGCATAACTGAATAGCCAACTCAAATTCCACGCACCCCAAAGGACCATACGATCAGCCCAGCTCTCCTACGCCATGGTCTCCCACACCAGAAAGACCAGATCGGGAGGCCGCTCCTTCTCCTTCTGCGCGGTCAGAGCCTGGAACGACCTTCCGCTCCACCTCCGACAGATAACATCGCTCCCCATCTTTGCTAGAAACCTCAAAACCTAGCTCTTCGACAGACACCCTCCTTGATGGACTGGAACCTGCGAACCCCCCTCCCCCCCCCACATCCCCCAGCGCCTTGAGACCCTTAGGGGTGAGTAGTCGTGCTTAATAAACATTTGATTTGATTTGATTCAGTGCTTGGGATTTTTATCATTGTTTCTGTAGGGTTCAATGGTGGGAAGAGCCAAGACTGAAGCAGAAAAAATGTACGCTTCATCTTCCTATTGTAACATCTTGTAGAAATAACTTCTCTTATTACAGACAACACTTTGGGACTGATTTACAAATGGTTGAGATAAATTCATATGTTTTGCAATGGTTATATTTATGCTTACCTGCGATAATAACATAGGTGTTTTTGCTAATTCAAATACATTCTTACTCCATATATTGAGGAATCTATACATTGCATAAAATGTATACATAATAAAACCATTTATGACAATTTCGCTATGCCTAGAAATGCGCAATTTATGAATAAGGTGCATTACACAAGTCATGGATTAGAAAAATATCACACATGATTAACTTTTCAACCAGTAAAATTACAAATCTTTTACACATTTGCCTTTTGTTAATAGAAGATGAATTGGAGTATTTTGCCCTAATCAAGCTACATCCAAGTGTAAATTAGGTGTCAAAACAAAATATGTACTGGAATATCGAGCACATGGCTTCCATCCTCTAAGAAGTCTCCTTTCCTGACCAAACTGGTCTAGTAGGAGAAATCATGACACAAGTCATGGTACTGTCAAAGAGACTCAACTGCTCGCCTGAAGAATAACCTGAAGAGGGACAGAGTACTCTACAGGAAAATATATGCATTTAAGTATAGGTTTACTAGACATGTATATGCAGAAACACAAAGTGTTATTTGCTATTTACAACCATTGCATGGAAGCACGCAGAGGTCACACCTCTCCTAAAAACCTATGCAGACCCGAAAGATCTCAAAAACTATCGACCTATTTCCCTACTCCCCTTTTCAGCCAAAGTCCTGGAAAAAGCTATAAATAACCAATTTTCCAACCATGTGGAAACCAACAAACTCCTGGACCCGTCCCAGTCAGGATTCTGCACTAACCACTGCACAGAAACAGACCTTATTGCAGCCACAAACAACATCAGAGCCCTCATGGACAAGGGAGGGACCTCTGCCCTTATCCTCATTGACCTCGCAGCATCATTCGACACCATGTCCCACTACACCCTCCTACACGGCCTCTACCTGATGCGTATCCAAGAGAAAGCCCTCAAATGGATAGCTTCCTCCCTCACCGGAAGAACCCAGAGGATGCTTCCCACCATACACGTTGGCACCAAAGGACATTGTCTGTGGCATCCCCCAAGGATCATCTTACAGCCCCACTCTCTCCAACACCTACATGGTCCTGCTACCCCCCCGGTCAGATCACACACCATGAACATCATATCCTACACGGACGACACTCAGCTCTTCCTGTCCCTATCCTCAGACCCAACACCAAAACCAATTTTCACATGCATGACCAGAGTTGCCAGCTGGATGCAGAGTCAGTGCCTCAAGCTGAACACTGATAAAACGGAGGTCCTCATCTTTGGAAACACCACCTCCCCCTGGAACGACACCTGGTGGCCAACCGAACTCAGCCCCCTGGCCACACCCACAGACCAAGCTAAAAACCTAGGCATCTTACTAGACAGCAAGCTCTCAATGAGAAAACAGGTAAACACAGTCTCTTCAGCATGCTTCCTTATCCCCCACATGCTGAAGAAAATCTTCAAATGGTTACCCACCGACACCCGAATCACCATCACCCAAGCCCTCATCACCAGCTGCCTGGACTACGCAACACGCTATACGTAGGGATCTCTACCCAACTACTAAAAAGGCTCCAGACCATACAGAATGCAGTAGCAAGGCTCGTCCGTGACCTCCTGAGACAAACCCACATACCACCCCACCTCAAAGCACTGACTCCCCGTTAACAGATGGTGCCAGTTCAAACTCCTCGCCCACACCTACAAAGCCTTAAAAAAACACAGACCCAGCGTACCTCAACCACAGAGTAAACTTCCACCAACCCACCAGACAACTACGTTTCTCGGCCCTCTACCTTGCCCACACTCCTTGCATCCTCAGAGGCAGAAGCGGTGGCCACGCCTTCTCCCAAGTGGCTGCAAAACACTGGAACAACCTCCCGCTGCCACTCCGAACAACCCCTACCCTTCATGAGTTCAGGAAGAAGCTGTAAACTTGGCTATTCAACAGATGGCCCAGAGCAGCGGCACACCCTGTCTCCCGCGCCAGGACACCCTCACAGGTGATAAGTAGCACTCTATAAATCCCGTCTGATTGACTGTTGACTGTGTGAAGGGGCAATGACTCACATGATGCAAAGCCTTGAGTGGATCATGATGCCTCGTCACTCCCTCAAAAAAGGTAATAAATAGTGCATGAGACTCTGGTAGCTGCATGTATGGTTATGCCATGGGTTTTTCATGTGCACTTGTTTTAACAAAAATATATTTAACCAAACCAAGATTCAAGGGGTTAAATGTGTGCAGGAATGTAAATTCACTCTTAAAGAGGCTTCCTGGTGATGAGGAGATCTGTTTTCCTGTGTAAAGTAATTGTTACACTCAATCTGTGAGAGAGTGAATTGTGTTTTCTAATAACAATTTTACTGTAATGTGGTAATGAACTTGATTTTCTTTTGCACTTTTGTAATAAATGTGTCAATGTGTGCTTAAGTGTACAGCTCCTCTAAATAGCATGGTCACAGGCCACATTTATTTTCTCTGACAAGGCATAACTTAATGTAATATGTAACATGGTACTTAGAGCAACTGTACTAAAAAATGCGCATTCACATGTGTGCAGCAGAGTTTTGACCTGCAACCAACCAGGCCCATCGCCCAACCCACCACAGGTGCCCAACCTCCCACAAGTGCTTGGCCCAGGGCCTGGCTTAGCAGACAGCTAAAGCTGTCTCACTAAATGCCAGACCTAAAATGTACATTAATATACACAGACCTATAAACAACGTATATTACAAATATGTCAACATTTTCAGTTGGTAAATCAATAAACATCCTCTCCTAAGAGAGCTTAACAATGATTAGCACTGCGCAAATGTTCTGCTACCAGGGTTTGTCAGAGCTGGTTGCCAACACCAAACCCCTTCCCGACTATGGTAATTCGTGAGATTCTATGCATCAAAACACCTGTCTACTGGCTTTAAGCAGTGCCATAGCAATCCACCCAAAAGAGCCTCTTGTCTTTAACATGTTTGCACAATAAATGAGGCCTACTGCCCTTGCCATAACTTGTCATAATAGATAGTTCAGTTCTACGGCATCTGACAAAACTTTCCCGATGTCCCAATCAGGACTACAGCATTTATCAATGACTTGTCGCAATGTCCACGGCAGGCATACTGTATTCAGCATATGCTTTCCTAAAAGGCCTCCATCTGCCCTACAGCCATAACATTACAAAAATGTGCAAAATGACTGATTGCAAAACAATATACAACCCCTCCTAAGAGGGTCTAAGAAAGATTATCATAGCGCAAATCTTCCATCTCCAGGGTTTGACAGATGGCGTGGCCAACACCGACACCGTTGCTTAGTATCCTAGTATCTGTGGAATCCGTAAGGTTCCATGTAGAAAAATATCGGACTACGGGCTTTAACACAGTGTAATAACAATCCACTCTGATGGGCCTGCTTTTCACAGTAAATATGCCGGGCCTATTGCTGCTGTCGTAACTTTACATAATAAACATATCAGAAATACAGCATGTGACAGAGCTTTTCCCACTTAATCAATTCGGCCTATAAGGGGTCTTTACAAGGATTCTCGTAATAGAAGCCTTCTACCTCCACGTTTTATCATGGAGAGTAACTGACACTGAAACCCGTGCATAGTACGGTAATCTCTGAGATTCCATGAAACAAAATACCTGCCTAGAAGTTTTTTTTTTTAATGGCCTATTTATGTTAACATACGTTCATCACAATAAATAAGTCATGCCTACTGTCTTTGTCATAACTTTTAATAATGAACAGATCGAACAGATGAATGCATCACTTTCTCGCACTCATGCACACACACATACCACACTCACCACACACATTCAATCATTTGAGAAAATCTTTAATCAACGAAAAGTGATCTCTTTGGCGAGTCCCGCACAAGGAGCCCGAACTCCATGGCATACCGCTTATCTATAGTGTGTTATCAAATCCAGGGAAAGTGGTGTTTGAATAGTAAATGATCCCAGCCGTGCAAACACAACAATACATTCAGAACTTTGATAGCTTTTTACTTCACACACACAGACACACAGCATTATTTTAATAGTTTAACCCAAGGCAGAACTGAGAGCTGTTCAAACATTTACCTTGCAAGATAAATTGAGCGAGCACTTTTCTGCTAAGAATGGTCCCTTCTGTTCTTTTTAAGTCTTTAAATACTGAACTGTGTTGGCAAGCTTAGAACGCGCCGCTATAGCTAGGGTGAAGGATTAATGCGAAGCAGAGAGTAAAAGGCCAAAAAGTTGCGAAATGTGCTTAAAATTAAAAGCCAAGTGCAGCCGCCAAGCAGCGTATTGTTCTGCAAAGAAGCCTTGAGGAAGCAATGTGGGTGACAAAGAGAATTATGGGTCCGCAATAACCTTCGGCATAGTATTGTGCCGGTATTGGTAAGAACAGGCTCGCGCAGAAGAGCGGGGTGTGTTGATTAATCATCCAAGCGTCGCGTGACCAGGCCTGGGTGTCCCCAGCAGCCCGTTCACTTTCAACGGCTACTTGTCCAATGGAAAAGGAGAGAAGGAGTGGGAGGGGGCACGGTGACTGTGACGTCACAGGAGAGGCGTGTCTTGAGCTTGGAAAAGGACACCCCCCCCCCCACACAGTTTCTAGCTGGCGCTGTGATCACTCATAATCGAATGCTGAGCTACTTTTAACTTTTATCGTCAAACAGAAAAGATTTGATGTTTGCTTTGGCTGTTAACAGTGATTGAGGCCTTTTGAAAGGGTGTTTATCCCCGCCCCAGCAGTTATGACCCAGAGCCAAAGGCGAGAGGTGGGTGACCTGGCTGGGGAATGCTTTAATAGAATTAACAGAAACACTTGTACATTTACCATAAATAAATTCCACTTTAGACTGCATTTTTACAAATACTTTGGACATTTCAATTAATATCTGACAGTAATCAAACAAGCCACTCACTAATCCTGAATCTCAGAATGATGCTGGCTGTCACTGAGCTGGGAATGGATTCATACTGAACCAATTTAAGTGAGATGTGAGGGCGAATGTAACTTATAATGCAACTCTCTACCGGTCTAATGACATGCACTGACAGGTCTGTGTTGAACTGACAGGTAGACTATGTCTCAACCCTCCAGTGTTTGTGGATTAGAGAACTGAGTCAAGCTGAGATGACTCCCAGAATCACCCTACAAGGTCAAGTGGAGAAGGAAGGATTGAAGCTCATGTCTCCTGTTTCTAACTAGACCAGCTTCGGTACTGTCCATTGTATGATATGAAACTTACCATCACATGCAGGTAGCTTAACGGTAAAATATCAATTTTAGTCTGGATTTGACACTATAGTATTTGTTTTACATTTGTGATGCTCATTCATCACCAATTCAACTAATGTCTCTGTTTGATATCTCCCCATATGGTAACTTATTCTGCTGTTGTTGACATTACCGGGTATGTATGTAATTCTGACTAAGGTGGAAGGTCTTGCTTTTTTGGTAGGTGGTTGAAGAAGTACACAAAGGCCAGCAGTTCACTTCTCAACCAATGAAAATGCAGTATGAAGTGAGCTACTTTCTAATTGGCCCACTCTGGGGTAAACGCCAACCAATAATTACTTGCTGTCCTTGGTGAACACCTCTCTGTTAGCATCAAAAGATGGTGGAAGCCCCGTGACATTAGAGACTCCAATCATCCATGGCTGCTCACTGAGCCATTATTATCCCTACGGATGTGCTGATGGAAATTAAGACAACCTAAAGGTATCACCGCTGGGCAGATGTCTCTTTGAGTGCGTTGAAAAGTCCCTGTAACCTCAGGGTACCTCACCGTTTATAACTTTTTAAAGAGAGGACCAGGCAGGAAGGACCAAGGCCTCAGCCGAACAGGCACTTGTAGGACAGAGCAAGCAGTGAGGGTATAACGTACAATGCTAATCTTCACTCTTTAGTGACTGGAGATGTGGTTAACCCGTCATACTTAGTACATCCTTAGTGACACGCTGAAAGGTTGTCAACATTTTGGACTCACCTGCAGACACACAATGAAGAGCACTCCCCATGGATCCAGCTATCACTAAATCGAATAATTCTGCTAATGACTGCATAGGGGAAACTATACTATGCACACATTTCACAATACATATATGACCAATTTTAATTAAGAAGACAAATTTACATATATTGGCAAGCTTACCAAACAAAGCAGAACACTTTTGCAGCTGCTAAAATGTTTCTTTAATTTGCCTTGGACATCTTCTCTGCATAGCCATTTTACCACAACTCATAGTAAGTCATGAAACAAAGTGGGTCATCTTGACATGTTTTCTGTGCCATTTTCCGTTGTACAGTAAGTATCGCCATCCTAAGATGGAGACCATGTTTGAATACGATGAAGAGGCTGCTATTGTATGTCTGGTGCCTTTTCTGTGTACAGGGTTCCTGCAGCACTATAACCGCCTGTGCTCGACTTGTGTGTCTGTGAGCGAATCTTGCATTGTTCTTGCCTACAGACTCTCTATTTTGAGTCTTGGGGAGGCCCACTCTGCTGTTGCTTGTGCATTGCATATTCTGGTGAGGAAAGCATGCACACATAATGATTTGTTACATCAGCTCTTTTTGCACTTTCTAGGACACACCTACTATTGCAAGACATATTGTGGCTTACCATAAACAAAGAGGGCCTTAGAGCTGGCCAATTGCGTACCATTGGATGACTTTCCCTGTCGCTCTCATTGGCCTGCTTCTAACCCATGTCCTAACTTCTCAGTTTTGTGTTTGCTGATCTCATGGAGTATTGCTTCTTAAACATCTCTTTGATTGGCTGCCAACACCGCTTCCACTACTTGCTTTTCAAGTACTACTTTATCTTTTGTGTTAAGCATTCCATGAGAGTGCATGTGTTTTCGAGCCGTCTCCCTCATCTATGTCTCTTTCCCTGCACTATGTGTTGCTCTGCTACTGCGTTTCCCCACCCCTTCCTCTAGCCCTCACGAGTGTGCTTTTCCCTTTAATTCCCGCACATACACACTGTGTTGATTTCCCCAAACCACTGTGTTGCTTCCGTGTTCCTCTTGCCCTCTCTGTGTTGCTTTTGCGTACCTTCCAGCCCTTCCCTAATTGTTTTCACCTCCCCTTCCGTGCTGCTTTGTTTTTTCCCCACCCTCCGTCATGTCGCTTTCACAATTCCGCCTCCATCCTCACTGTCTTGCTTCACCATTGACACATGGCCTGTTTATAAAAAACACACACTTTGCTTGTTTTATTTTATTTTTAGTTACTAGTCCAACTCTGAGCCGTAACTAGTACCTCCATCATTTTGTAGGCACAGGAATGCATGGTCCATGCACCTAAAAAGATGCAGGTTGACATTTAAAAGGCATTTTAAAAATGTTGTTTTTTTACTTTAGTCATGCTGCACAGCATTCTAGATGCTGAGCCAGTTGGCCACACAGACGAGACCTACTAGCTTTGTCATTCCTAGTTATTTCTATGAACGTACATTAGACATTTAGCACCGGGCAGGGGTGAGAAAATTACAGAACATTAACTACATTCAGAATCAGTCGCAATAGCATAGAAGACCACAAAAAGTTAAGGTATTGTTCAAATGGATTACAACATTGATTCCTAGTTGTTATAAATCTTATTTTATGAATATGTGTGTGTATGGATAATCCGCATTATGGAAATGCTTTAGTTCCCCTATACGAAATTGCTTGATTGAGCCAGACATACAATACCTGTGTAAGGATCAGTGAACTATGAGATCTAGTCTTGATACTATTTAATTCAAACAACATTTATTGTAAATGGTGTGCTCCAAATTTTGTAATTTTTTTTTTTACTGTTGCTGGGTGCTAAGTGAACTGAAAGCCCAGAAAAGTAAATAAAAACGCCAATGATGTCAATGAGCTATGCATAATACATTATCTACAAATGATAGTTCATTTTTAGGATGAGCTTAGCAGCACGCATGCGCTGCTCTGCAAGGCTTCTTGTCGCTACTCTGTGTGGGTCTGACTCCTCCCACACATTTGATTGGCTTTTGCGTGTGTCTTTCAAGAATGAAAACATGCAAATGGCTAAAGGTGGGTGAATGTCCCACCTCTTCTGAAAAGGTTCACTCCCATGCCGTTTTGCCTGCGGGAGGGAGCAGCGGCGCGCAGGGCGCCAGCTGCAGTGCCTCCTTGTCTCCCCTGCACCACTTCCCCTTGTCTCCCTGTGCCCGCCCCAGTCTCATGTCTCGTGTCAGTCTCATAAAAATCATTTAATCTCCCCCCACCTACAAAACAAAATTACTGTGTCCTTGTGTAATGTAATTTTCCTTGCATGAATAATTTGTTGTCATCATGGTCGAAGGTCAGGCTAGCAGCCCCAAACCAGCCAGCCTAGCTCAGGAAACCTGACGGAGGTGTGGCGAAAGCCCTCTTAGCCCAACAGTCTGGTCTGAGGTGAGATACAGTACTAACTTTTCAGCAATGAGCTACCTAGAACTTTCAGTGCGCAAATCCCCCATCTCGTTTTCCGAGCACACACAAGCTCCTGACAAACAAAAGGGAAACTGCGTGCTACATGGCAAAATACTTATAAGGTCTCAAAGGTGAGACTTATTGGCTATGCCAATGCTTCTTTAGTATATGCATGCCAGGCTAGTGTTCTGTCCCTTTTTAAACATTGCAATTGAATTCAATAGTTTAAGTAACAACATAATTAAGGGCTCAAAGGTAAATTTATTTGTATGTATGAAATTAACCTGTGTTACGCCTTTCTGGAATTCACAAAAGGATTCGTGGCAGACATACACCCATGTACATCTGCAGAGATCTCCATCACATCACATTTCAATCCCATTACTGTGGTGAGAAAATGGGCATTCCAAGGTCTGGTTAGTCTTGGAGGTTTGTGGACATCCACAAACAATGACATTTGTGGGCGCTATTAATTAGCCATATTCTGGGAATGTTAGGATTTTTATTGCAGTCAAGGGCTGCTGTAAATCCCTTTCCATGAAGGGAAGGAAAGTGGATCACCCCCCATTTGGGAGTGTGTAGAGGAAAGGGCTTCTTAAAGGGGAAACATATTTTACCCACAGGAAAGAAAGTGAGTTTGCACGAGTGATCCTCTTTCCTCTGTGCAGAAATATCCTTACAGTGCAGAATTATCCTATTTGGGGAACTATGCGCATCAGGAATAGGGTCCTGATGCATCTGTCACATGACTTCCTAGAATCATAACATGAAACTTGCACCTGGCACAGCTTTTCAGGTGAATTTCTGTAAATGTTTTTGAATCCCCCCAAAAATGAATTGGCATGTACTTTTCAGCTTTCTTTGTGGGCCCAACATTTTTTACACTCTTACAAATCATAAAGGACAGCGATTATTTCCACTTCTAGCTGTGTAAACAAACGAAGGATGTTAATGGAAAACAGGCAAAATTAGAAATATGCTTTCCAGATGTAACCTATCAAAATTGAGTTCGAAAAGAATTATCTTGTCTTATACTCTGTCAACGATGTAGATTGCGTTATGTATCCCAGAGAAAATATTGCACATTGAGGAATGTTGTTTACTTTTATAGACAGCCACAACAGGCTCAAATCATCAATGCATGGAAGTTCATTCATTTGAATTATGCTGGGACAACAGAACAGACTGCTTGTTGAAATGGAACAGGTATGTGATAGAGCCAAAGGAAGCCATGTGCCAAATTACTTAATCTTTGCACCATCACAATGCAATTTTACACCAACACTTACACAAACCACGCTGTGAAAAAATGACAGATTACATAAACTTTGCGCCACCACAATGCCATTTTCTACCAACATTTACAAAAACCAAGCTGTGCAAAAATGACATTCACAGAAATTGACTTGTGTCAAAAAGATATTTGCTTTAAGTTAGAGGTGCCAAATTGCACAGATTGGTCATTTGTTCGGCTTCATTCGTTGGGTGGTGTGAATGCAATTTTGGTGTCATCTATCAAGCTTATGAAAAAGCTCAGTACAGCATGAAATACTACACAAAGAATGTTTTTAGATGTTTGTGCATTTACTCAGATGCATTACTGAATATGCCTGCATCATGTTCCACTACTTTGTGCCCCCCTACACATAAACTTTGAAATGGGACAGTAGCAATCAAGTTCCTACGTATGGGATGATCCCATGAAATGTGGGACCAAGGCTCAAGGAGCTGTGCAGTAATTGTCTAACTTTGGCAAGGATGACACTGGACGCTTAGATCTGTAAAGAAAAGTGTCCAGAAACATAAACACGGTAATCTAAACATGGGCGAGGTTCCCTCACATGCACAGTGTGAAGACCGTTCTAGTGATATCATTTCCTCCATCCCTGCAGAATGAATGGGCATTTTGTGTTTCTATGTAGACTGAGACCACCTGTTACAGAGAGGAGAGTAGCCAGGCAGAAACTCATCCACTTCCTAAGCGGGGGAGCCAGAAAGTGGTGGGACGATAGGTTATGACTGCATTTAGCTACATTCTGCAGCTTACATCCCAGGAAGAAATACACCAAATCATGAGAACTGTAAATAAAAACCCACGGTTGGTGATTTTTTTTCTGAAGATGATCCAAAAAAAGCTAAAGAAGATGATGGCATATTAAAAAAAGAACATTAGCAAAGCCAATAGGTCTGGTCTTGGCAAGCCTGCGATTTGTTTTTGAAAATATGCATTAGGCATTAAAACGTGTAATGTCTTAAAGAGTACGCGTTTTGTTGTCTAAAGATGGCATGCATATTTGTGCAAACAAAATGAGCAAAAACAAGCACCGGCAATGCCAATAGGTCTCGCCTACTTGTTCTTGTACTCGTAGGCGAGACCAATTGACTTTGCCAATGTTGGCTTATGAAGGACACCATGCCACCATCAATATCAGACTGAACTACAATATCACGGGCTCTGTCGGGGAATGGTCAATATCTGGTTTCAGCTAGTCTGGATCTGCAAAATACTTTTGGCCACCTGATGCAGTGGTACATGTTTAAGGATTTAGAATGGCATTGGGATAGAGGTTAGATTTACTGAAAATGTTAGTACTGTTAAGCTCAACTAGGATTAATATTTACCAAAGTGGGATTGAATCCAAATACTCCCACCTACAAAGTGGTACAGAGAAAGGATACATGGCACCTTCACTTTTGTTCATAATTTTTTAAAGCTTAAGAAGTCAGGATTAGGGTACTACTTACTAGAATATTTAAGTGTGGTAAAGAAAACACATATGCAGCCTAAAGAATTCCATAATTTTTTCCCCTCCAGTCTCTGGTTGCTCAATTCTAGCCTTGTCAGGTATTGTAGAAGAGTATTCATGCATTTGCGGGCATTCTTGAATATTTATTGATTAGGGACATTTTTATAGTCAAAGTGCAGTATTACAAATCAAAATCCTATCTTAAGCACATTTTTCATAGGGCTGGACAAAATTCTCTCCACAGTGCTGTGGACAGGGGTAAAAGTATAATTGACTTTAGTAAATCACAAAAATCTAGAAGTTGGATATGAAACTTTTCAACTTGAGTAATTATTAGGAAGATCTCATTTTGAAGCAATTGACACTACAGAGAGAGATGTCTTGGGTGAGTGAAACTGGAAAGTTATTTAACAAAGCCCTTCACAAACTTTCCAGACCCATAAGGATCACCAAAAGACTGAAAGTAATGAAATTCACTTGTAAGATACATTGTGACAATTGAAAAAACATTTACAAAAGCCAGATTTTATAGAAGAAAAGTAACTTTTAGAAAATTACAATTTCTCTGCCTGCAGTGCCTCAGTTGCATCTCCTCTCTAGCGTCTCCTAGCCATTAATTAGCCTTGAATGTTTGTGAATAGGTGTGAAATGTCATCCAGGAGCAAACAATAGGCTGACCTGAATGGGGAGAGAGGGCTCCTCTGAACCCCACAGAATATGCAGGGTGTGTGCTGACGGCATCCTTTTTACCACTAAAGTGTTGAATCCTGCTTGACAGGTCTGCTGGATTTACATACAACAGTTAAGGCGCACTTAAAAGAGCAGAGAACAGGATGCCACCACTATTCTTTTGGATCCACTGTCTGGTTGCTGAAGGACTCTCTCTTTGTCCTACCAGAATTATGTGTCTGGGTGTATGGTGGGTACAGTGGCTGCCTCAAACTTTACTTTAATGTTAGGTGTGGGAGGACACTAGGATTACCATAGTCTACTCGCTACACATAGCCCCAGCCTTCTGAGCCCAAGTTTAGTGTGGCACAAGACATTTGCCATCTTGAAAATTGCCAACGTGGGTCGGTGTGCCCCGGGGAACTCTTACCCCATTGGTTAGGGTGTTCCTATGAGTCATTCTCACCCACTAGCTAGTGCCAGGCAGAAATGTGGCATCGCCAAGCACCTAATTCAGAACACTTCCTGGACCTGTGGAATATCGAAAGGGGTTAGGGCATGTTGTCTGTGACCTGAAGGGCTGAACCTGCTCCCTTTTGTACCCAGGAGAAATAAATGGCTCCAAGGGTTATAGGGCTGGCCTCCTGTTCAAGCTTAAGGAATACAACAAGCTGCAAGAGGCCTTTTCCTGGAAGTACCCAGCTGACCAACGGCAACTGGACCTGGACTGGACCCTGCCTGACAACCTGTGAGTCTCTAAAAGCCGCCCCCCCACCCCCCAGGTTTTGGAGGAGGGGAACTTTAGACGTATTCTCCTGTGGTGGATTGTGATTTAAGTGACTAAGGACCTTATTTAGAGTTTGGCGTATGAGTTACTCCGTCGCAAACATGATGCATATCCCAGATTACGAGTGCATTATATCCAATGGCACTTGTAATACAGCAGGCGGGATATCTGTCAAGTTTGTGACGAAGTAACCCATCCGCTGAACTCTAAATTATACGTTAAGTCAGAAACTAAAATCTTTGACCAAAATGAACCTGGTTGGTGTATCCCACCCGCTCTCTATCATGGTTAGCCTCAAAATGCACCTATGTCCCGATCTACATCGCCATTGCCTGAATTTGGTATTTTGTGCTTTTTGGCACTATTTCTGCTTGAAACTATAAAAATTCATATCTTAGGTTCCCCTTATTGGATTTTTGTCATTTTGTTTATTAAATGTTATTATAATTTTTTTATTCAGTTTGGTATTTTTATTGTTTTGCATTTTGACTTTATAACCATTTTGATTTTGCATAAATACTTAAAACATTACCCTACGGTAAGCCTCTCTGCTCTGTGCCATAGTTATTAAAGGGTTCAGGTTAGTTTTGTGATTTTGAAGGTTCACTCTGACAATGGTTGTGAATATTCCTTCAGGTCGGTAGTCACCCGCTCCAAATATTAATCCAGCTTCTTACTGTACAGATGCATAAACACTTTTCTGACAACCAGCTACCAATTCGCTTGTCCCTGCTTTAGATAAACCAGGCTGGTTTGGGGTGATGCTAATTGGAAAGCCTTTATTGATCGCCAATTAAAAAAAACAACAAAAAAAACCAAAAAAACATTACAATCATATCAGTAGTGGTCATGTAAAAAATTTAATTTGAAACAAAAATGCATTATTTAACTATTCATTAGTCAAATAAAAGCTGTAAATTTGCTAGGATATAAAATGCTTGCATCAAAATAATCGTCCAGACTAACCAAATAAAAAACAATATGGCCACTTCAGGAAGCATCCTTAGGCTCAGAGGTCCAATCAAATGGCCACATATTTGCAGAGAAAAACGAAGATCATTGCAAGCTACTAATCGGATTTTATTTTTAACGTCTTTAACCCGATTCACTACCGTTTTTGAGTACCTGAATTGAAATGCCCCGGAGCACACAAAAAAATTAATTTGCTAACAAAAAATTCCATCTCCATTCACGAAGTCAGCATTACTGGAATTTTGTTTTCACAAAATGCATTTGTAAATTCAGGAGCAGGGACAGGAATTTAGGTTTTACTGAGAGCCCAATCTGCAGGTGTAAGCGAGCACCCTCATGCATGGGACCATATGTATTAGAAAGTAAATGCACAGTTATTAACAGCGGTTAAATGTCCACGGCACAATAATGGTACCCGCGTCAGGGCGCACAATGAAAAATGACAACAGTTACTAAAGCCTCACAACACGTTGTCAATAAAGCCATTAACTAACATTATTACCACCAAACTCATATGCCGTAGACAGACATACTGCCCCCATCTTCTGTATGTATACGTGTATGTCGCTTCTTCACACTGTGAACTTACAGTACAGGAAAATAACAGTAGTTAATGGCCGCATACTAAGCCTCCTAGTTTTGCTGGGCTAATACTAGTATATCACAGCAGGGATTAATAACAATTACTATGTTCTTAAGGCAAATTATGGAAGCTAGTACCTCTCTGTTCTGACTTCTACGGCATATGCCTATCTATATAAATGTATGTTCAGCATCATCAATAGCAAAAAATAAGTTAAGTACTCAAAGTTACTGCATCATTGGTAATAGTAATATTCATACCAGTCCTAGTAGGTGCTGTTCCCTACACCCATCCTGTATTTCAAGGGAAGCCTTGTCTGGGCAGGCAGCACCCACAGGCAGCCTCGGTTCCCTGAGGAAGGCTGCGTCAGAGTAGAAGTCAATGCCTGGCAAACAAATCAACAAGGTGGCTGTTTTCTATGAGGTCACTCAGAATAATTTGGTGAAAAATGTGACCTTTATCAAAAATGACTTGGCCCGGGTGAAATTTGCAGTACAATGTCAATTTTACGTAATAGCTGGAATTTCGATTTATATTTGAAAGTACGCTATTACACCATGTGGTGTAATTATATTTGGCACAAGAAAAATGCAAACGACCAAAATGCTCGCGGATTTTGCTCCCAGCACTTGGGTTTTTTGTGCTACATATTTTAGCAAACAATGTGTCCTCGTCTCCAAAATGGATACAAGGGCGCATTTAATGCTCAAATACAGAGTTAAATGCCAGTTTCCCATTCCGCATAATTTTTCCGACATGTCCCACAATTATGCAAAAGCAAATTTCGCACAACCCTAAAAAGTAACTGGCTACAATTCCAAGAACACAAAACGGGCAAAGGCCTTATTAACACTGCAGTAGTTGAAGGCAGACACTTGCATTAACTACAACCAGGGGTGCAGCATGGAAAAGGGGGCAGCTTTAAACATATCGTTTTGCAATTTTAAATGAAAGCGCTTACATATTGCTAGCTTAAACTACAGCATTTACATATCTGCACATTTACAGTCTCAGTGCCCTGCATGAAAACTGAAGTTGCTTGTCTTAATTATGTGGCGCCTGTTACAGACACTCCTAAAATATACTGGACTTAGCCCTTTTTTACTTTCAATAGAAACTTTCTTGGCACAGCGGCGATAAAACAAGTAAAATATCATTAGACAAATATTAGAGTGCGCGCTGTAAGGAATGCAGCTGCCAGAACAGATGGCACCCTGCGCGCTCCCGAGACTCCTAAGCCATGGAAGGGGACATTTAAAGAAAAGGCGGGACATACCCGAGCCTTTGGCCAATTGCGTACTTTCTTGTGGAAACCTTACGCAAATGGCCAATCAAATGTGTGGCACTATAAAAAAAACACGAGCAAAGCTGTGGGAGTTGGAAGTCCTTTTGGAAGCCTTTACAAAAGCCTCGCAGAGCAGCGCAAGCGCGCTGGCTCAGCCGAGACCAAAAAAATGATGCATGATAAAAGTATATTGAAAAAAAAGCACAAAATTAAAGCAGAAATTAATGTAGAGCTTGACGCACCAGTCTGTGGAATGAAGTGGACTACTTTTTAGGCGGAGGTGCACAGGTGCGCAAACAAAATGCTATCACCACAGTGAAGGTCACTCAGTGGTTGAAGTGGGTTGATCCATTACCCAATGCTGTAAGCTAAGGTGGCCAAAAGCAAAATGTGATTGTTACTGAAACAAACCAGCAGAGAAGAGGGTCTTGCAGAAACCACCTGTGTGCATACATGCATTTAGTTATTTTATTTTATTTCTTTTTAAACATGATGCCGGAGAATAGCTAAAATGTCTTTAAGCCAGACCCAAAAAGGGCCCATACGTATTACTTTAAAAGCACACTAAGTATAAATGGACTATTAATGACCGAAAAGAGGAGAGGATTTTCTTAATTCCAAAATATCTTTTAACAAGCTTCTAAAAGCCCATTCAATAAAATAAATACAACCTAAATACTTGAAAAAAGCTTTCCTGGTGAGCAAGCAATGGTAAAGTCCGTTGGTTTAATGTCTCTATAGCGAGTTGTAGGCTATGCTAGAGCTCATTTGAGGACTGGGGAGCAACCACAGACAAATGTATCTGAAAAAATGGATGCTACAAAAAACAAAGCAATCCTTCTGTTGCATCTCTTTTCCGGACGCATTTGTAGAACAAGCTCTCTGGGACTACTAGGCCACTTGCTGAACATAAAATAGTCCATCATGCATTTCCAAGGAGGTGGCAGGACACCCCTAAACAGCCAATACACTGGGAGACTGGAAGTAGTCCAGTGAACTGAGCCAAGATGAGACTGACAATGGTTCAAGTCAATGTTACAGAGTAAGAAAAGCCAATGACTGAAGGAAGATATATGTTTGCCATGACTAGTGCAAGAACCATTCTGCAAGTCCTAAACATCAATGTAGACTTAGAGATCTGTTTAGGTTGCCTGTCAAAATGTAAGCTTCTAACAATATACTCATGCTGTAAAACAAGCAGGGGCATTGGCTGCTAGCCTGTTGGCTTTGTCAATGCTGTTTAGGTCTTGCCTACACAGCGTGCATGCGCTACATAGGAGGGGACCTCTTGGAATCGATTTGCGTTTCCATGCAAAAACGTGCACGCTTTGCATTGCTTTCACTGGCAACGCGTGCACGTTTGGCGATTCCCTTGCGGGAGCGAGCTTTGGCAACATCTGTTTGTAATTAACTTGCAAACAGATGGTGCCCCTGCTCGTTCCCGCAAGGGGAACAGTGTGCCTGTCTGGCAGGTCATGTCAGTTTCCTTTCCTTTCCTTGTGCTGTTTACCTCTGCAAGTGAAAAGGAGCAAAGTCATCTTTAGGCACAAAGAAGGAACACGGACTAATTACGCATTACCCACAAGACTGCAGACACCCCAGTCTCTAAAGAATAAACAAACAACATTACAGATATTACTGTTTGCTGCGGTGCCTTATTTTTCAGTTTCAGGCTGCCAGCGCCTGTTTTTTCACTATAGCCTCTCAATATAACGTACTGTGCAAAATGATGCTCCCCTGATTCGTGTCCGGGTGTTATTTGTTCTCGGGGTGCATGTGAAGCACACGCTCTCCGCACCCTGTAAAAACCCTCAACATCCTGTGGTCCTGGGCAAAATAGTTAATCTCCCCGTGCCTAACAAAATCAATGTTCCATCTGTAACGCCACTGGTGCTCATGTAAAGTGCTCACATACTTTTGGTCGAGTCCGCGCTGTATAAAAATTCCTAAAAAAACATAAATAAACACCAGTGACATTATTACTTATTTGCATCATCCCCAGTGTCATTTGGAAATTTGAATGTAAAATTCACTGGTAAAGTCACACGGAATCAAGCACACGCTCTCCGCACCCTCCCTCTGCATTGGGAGCTCGGAGAGCGAAGCTCGTGCGACTGTGAGAATCACCAAGAGGGCAACCTTTGGGCGCTTTGCTGACTGCACACCAAGCGGGGAAGAACGGGGCAGGTTTGTAACACGGTGCTTCTTACTGCGGATTCCACTGGAAAATGTTTTAATGAGATCTTGTAAAAACACCAGATGCCCAGCACAGCTTCATAGCGTTATAGTTTATACATTACAAAGACCTTGTTTAATATGGTCGTTCAGTTGTACATAATGCTTTCTTGGTCATATATAGGGTAACAAAAATGCTTCTGACACTTCTTTATTATAACTTTTCAGCATGCTACACACTTCTCTACAGCACAGCTTAAAGACATAGGCAAAGTCAATATCTCTGGCTAAACACTTATATGGTCCCAAAGGCGAGACCTATTGGCTATGCCAATGCTTGTTTTGTTTTGTCATGGTTTTGCAAAGATTTATTGTTGGGTAAGCTGCCAGTCCCTCTTCAATCTAAAAAAAAAAACATTGACTAAAAGAAAAAATAATTTTTGGTCTTAAAAAGCACATCTCGCCATAGTAGACTCTGGCACTGAAGGGAATTACTTTGTGTGTTTGATGGCATCCTAGTGAAATGTCAGAATGCCACCACTCACAGCAATGTTAGACAATGGCTAAAGTGGGCTGAGCCACTTCCCATGTTGCATCCTGAGTGCGAGAACGAAAAATGTGTTATGCCGTTAGTCACAGAGAAGTTAGGCAATGTCTAAATTGTGCTGACCCACTGGCATGTGCTGTATGCTGTACTAGGCAGATTTAAAATACGAATGACATAATAACAGACCAACGGATCAAGAGGGCTGGGTAAAAGCCTTATTAGTAAGTATGTTATGCCTTATTAGTAAGTATGTTATGCATATCATTTTAGTAAAATCAAAAGGTATTGACTTGAACCACACCTAAAAACAAGCATCTGTAATGCAATAGGTCTCACAATTGCGAGATTCTGAGCTAAATGGCAATGCCTTTTATTGATGTGTTTAGAAAAACCTGCAATAATAAAAGACTTGCAGGCACATGCATCAAAAGAAAAACCGGTCGCAAACGGCCAGATTCTCAGAATCTGCCCCTTTGCGACCGGTATTTTTGCATTTGGGATGCATCATCTCAAATGCAAAAATTGCAATTTAAGTAATCTCTAAATTGCGATTACTTAAATTGTGATCGCATTGAAGGAATCGCAAATTGTGATTCCTTAAATGCATTGCATTAAAGTAAAAAAATCAGCGATTTCGCTAATAGGGGACACAAATTACCATGAAGCTGAACTTCATGGTAATTTGCAAAAACTTTGAAAACTGCATTTTGGGCATTTTTCAAAGTGTCATGTTAGGGCATGTGTGTGCGCAACATATGTGCACAGATCAATTTCAGGGGTGAAACAGGGTGTCCTTTTGACACCCCTGCACCCTGAAATTGCATGCGCAATTTGCGAGGTCCTATTGGTACTCGCAAATTGCGCATGCAATTTCCCATTCATTCCTATGGGCCTACAGGCCCATAGAAATGAATGGGAAGCCATTCCTTATTTGCGACTCGCAAATCGCAAGTCGCAAATAAGGAATGTGTAGGAATCGCTATTTTTACAGCGATTCCTACATGCATAGGCTTTTGCAAGCCCTTAATTGCGATTCCTTAATTATCGTAGTTAAGGACTTGCAAAATCCAACCTTGATGCATGTGCCTGTTAGACATTTACAATACCAATAGGTCAAGGGCTCTAAAATATGAGACCTATTGCAATTGCAAATGCTTGTTGTTTACAAGCGCCCCATGCTGCGCTGTAACGTTAATAGAGGACACGCACCTTTCTTTAGACGAGCCTTGTCTAAAGAAAGGTCCGCGGCCACTGTTAAAGTGAAAGTTTGTCAAGTTGACAAACAAATGCTTTTTTTTGTAAAAGCGCCCTGTAAAAATGTGCATGGCGAGCTGAATGTTGCGGGAAAGCATGTTGTGCATGCAGTAGGAGAAACTCATTAACGAAAATAGTACTTACACACTAAATAAGGCATACCATGTAACAACCGAAGTAAAAAGGGACAGTCCTCATGGGAGGTTACAAAGACCCAAGCTAATGGCAAATATGGGTAGAGAGTAGGCGGTGCTTCAAGTCCATACTTCAATACAGCATGCCACACAGAGCAGCGCATGCGCTGCCCGGGCTCGACCTAATGAAACCCTGCTATACTTGCTTGAAATGATTACCTACCTTTACTGAGACTAATTAATATTACAATGTGGCCCAGTGGTAGGCACTATAAATAGGACAACAAATATTATGTACCTCAAGGAGCTAGGAAAGTGCTTGAATTCTGAAAAAGCATGTTAGGCAGCAAGAGGTACCTGAGCAGGATTTAATTGCAGTGATGCCGACTGTCCCAGATGAGACTGGAATCTCTATTATGAACTTAATATTGACTTGCCTCACATGTAGCTTCAACCATCACAGGTATCTCTCCGTTTCTTGAATGTGGCTCTCTCGGCTAGTCACAGCCAGTTCAAAAGGGAACCAATGTGTAACACATCACCTGTGAATTCAGTGACATTAAAGGGATACATTATCTGTAGTGCTCTGAGATGTAAGAGTAACTCTCAAAATAAAATCCCACACATAGATCTCCCGAGTGAAAGCTACTTTTTTGTAGATGAGGTGTGTGCATCCTGCGGCTTAAGAGAGTCTAGAAAATTAGAGGCAAGATGGTGGTGACATGGAGCATATGTCACACACCTTTTGATCAAAATGCCTTCATTCAATTTTACCTAAGGGACCATGAACTCAAGAAGTGTAAATAAGATTAGTAGGATAATAATTTGAGTGCCATGATCCAGAGTTAGAGACTGCAGGGTTCAAAGAAGTAAGCAAAGCTCTACATCGAACGGACTCCATATTGTATTAAAACGTATCTGTCATTGGTCTGTCTAGAAACTTTTCTGTCAACATCTGCTCAAATAACAGATTCAACAATGACTTGTTAGGTGCACCTCACTGACATAACCATCGATGCTGGACACAATAGGCACAGGTCATAAGAGGTTCACATCAGCAAGTCCACCATTAACATATTTTAAATGAGAGAAGGGATGGAATCACAAGTGAAAAATCAGATGTGAGTGATTGATAAAAATTTGTTGCAGTTTAAGAATAAATCACCAAAATTCCTGCTGCAAACATTGGACAGAATGAATGAGGTAATTAATTTAGCATGTATAACGTGCTAAACTAAAAAAAAAACAGTTACTACACGGCAAGAAGGCAACAGAACAAGTGGGATTTGGAATCCCTAAAATGCACAACAGGTCTCAATCTGGTGAAAATGGAGGGGATGATCATTCTAGAGAGAATGCGTGCGAACAGAGAAAACATGACCTCCCCACCTTCCAGGTGCTCAATTATCTAGAAGTGGCCAGTAAAAATGATAAACTTGATCAAAGAGAGTGCTTTGAATATATGATCAACAAATTCTGATAAATGGCACAGAACGTCTCATAAAAAACTCAATAAGCAAAACAGCACCTTAAATTGTATCTGCTTGGAGACCAAAAGAAAGTGCATATTCCAGCAAGTCTTGGAGACCTAATCAAATTTCCCAAAATTGTGAACAAAAGACAGGCATCCATATTCTGAACTCCTTGAAGGCTATCAAAGAAGGAGGGAGAAAGACCCAGATAACAGGCATAGGCATAGTTCACCTTAGATATGATGCACTCATTAACAACAAGAACTCTAAGCTACAAGGGAATGAACAGGACAATTTTCTTCAGGAACCTTGTCTGAAAGTTCACTTTCAAGAACATAAACTAAATGAGGCATCAGCAAAGACACAAAGAAAAAGTCATCAGAGGTCTAAGTACATGGTTGACATGCCAGATGATCGGAAAAGGATAGATATACGATACTTCAAATTCAATAAACGGGTGTAGTATAGCTCTACGAATTGAATTACCTCAAGAATTGTGACTCACAGGACCAAATGAATGACTATTTAAAAAGTCTTGCTGGTTAATGTGGAAGGCCAATGGAAGGGTGTCTAAACTTCCAACTGGCTGTCTACATTTGAGCTGAAGTGAGTTTGAGGAATCTCAGCTTCGTTTTCTTTTAATTTTGTTATGCTGGTGATTTGCTATTCTTGCCTTATGCCTTTCATAGTTGAGTCAGACAGTTTTGTTAATGTTATTGTTAATGTTAATGTTAAGAATGGCGTGTAAAGCGCACGTACACTGGGTGGTTTCATGGCGCTGTAGAAAGAAAAAGGGCTCTGATCATTACCTATGGGGACGCCAGTTGTATGCTTGCACAAATAGCCAGGTTTTAAGAGACCTTCTGAACCTCAGAAAGTCAGTGCATGCTCGGATCTCCCGGGGGAAGGAGTTCCACAGTCTAAGGGCGAGAGTTGCAAATCTGCAGCCTCCAAGATGTTTCCGTCTGAAAGTGGGGGTGGAGAGGAGCGAGAGGTGAGCTGAGCGCAAGTTTTGAATGTGAAGTGGATGTTGATGAAAGACAATAGAATTTAGCTTTGGGGGCTCCGATAAGACCAGAGGGCTGATATTTAGGTTGTTCTTGCTGCATGTTGATGCCATATAAAAAACGCTTTTGATCAGTCAGCAAGTAGTGAAATATTAAGCTGTGCAGCATAGTCACATTGCAATGGACCCTGGTCAGATGTTGTAGGCAAGAGAAGAGTCAATGGTAGTCCCTGCTACTAACTTACCAGTCCATTGAGGGGTATTAGTGGGTGAACTTGTTAATGGAAGTAGCAATGGGTTTTTCTCATCACACTTCAAGTCTGGGTTTGAGAAACATGCTTGAGTTAAAGTGGCCTGCTAGGATTGTGAGATTAGTACTAAGGGTGACATATTTAGATAGGATAAGTAGGCAAGCATGGCCAGACGGGTGGCTGATGGAATGTTTGCATTGTGGAAAAGTAGTTCTATTCTGAAACCATTAGCACTCAGGAAATTTGAAGGTACCTGTGAATAGTGGTAGATTGTCAGATTTTTAGGACTTTTGCATTAATGTATATAGACTCGAATGTGCTTGGGGAATAAGTGATAGAGGAGGTTATGGTCTCTGATTGTCTGCAGAAAGAATAGATAGAAATGTTCAAGAGCACAGGTAATAGGGATGACCCGTGAGGAACTTCACTTGAGTCTGTATTTGAATCAGACCACCGGCGTAGCAAGGGAGGGGGAGGCGGTCCGCCCCGGGCGGCACGAGTTTTGGGGGCAGCTCCACCCCCGCTCTTACATGCAAAGGCAGAAGGCAGAATTTAGCCCAGGCCACCTCCCCCCTCCCCCCTCGATCTTCAGCGCGGCCGCTAAGGCAGGGACCGCCACGGGCAGCAGAGTGCCTAGCTACGCCACTGAATCAGACTCGAAAGTGTTTTGCTTATGATATAGGCAATTATAAGGTTTCAGAGACTGCCTTCATATTATAATAACTACAGTAGGATAACTATTTTTTCCTTCTGAGTGATGAAATGTCTTCCAAATTAATTTTTCTAAGAATCTTTTATTCCAGTAGAAGTGAAATCTAGAGAGAGCTTAACTAAGAATGACAGACAACCTCAAAAGAATCGTCACCATTGAAGCTAGCATGGAATAAACAGGCGATGGCAGACCCGAACAGGTTGCACCTTTAAAAAGAAGCAGTAGATCTTTTGGTCTTGTCAATGCTCTTTGCCAGACCAGAAAAGCATCAGCAAAAAGAGAGACAGGCATTGGCAAAGCCAATAGGTACGCCTTGCATTTTAAGTTTTGAAGGAAACTTTTTTTAATAGAACAATGCCTCTTTGAGATGACTTTATATGTGGTGAGTCAATACATTTTTGAGACATAAAATAGTCATACATTGCATGCAAGCCCTGCATAAGAGGGGGAATGGTACACCAAACAGCAATTGACAGGAGGTGAAATGGAAATACTCCTCTGGGTGGAGGCAAATCCCTCTATTCATATATTTTTTTTTTTAAATGAGAACAGAATGCCTTGCAAACAGCTGATCTGTCAATCTAGGTCTAAAATTGGTTAATGCTGAAACAGACATACAAACAGATATTTACTGTTCCAAGATTGTGGAGGCCAATCTTGCACCTATAAAATGTGAACATTTTAAAAAGTGGGCAAAAATGTGCTTTTTAGGTTGCACCTAGGCAGCGTGCATGTGCTGTCTTCGAAACATGCTATATTCACTATGTGGGCTCACAGCCCGCCTCCTGCTTTTGATTTGCTTTTGCAGTGTCATTCAAAATGCCTTGCTTTTAAGTGGCTATTGCTTACCACGTGTCCCACCTTTTTCACAATTGTTAACTCCCAGGGAGTATTGCAGGAGGACTTGTCCACTTCCACTTGTGTCATTTTATTAAGTGTCTTTGGAACTTTTTTTTTTAAGTATAATGGGCACGTCTGTCGGTGCATGTGCAGCAGCGTGCCTTTTATCAGCATGGCGCCTGAAGCTGCTTGCATTTTTTCTTATCCCGTCCTGCATTTCATTTGCTCCGTCCATCATTGGCTGTGCATATGGAAGGGGGGATATGGTTTCGCTGTGCGAGTGTGTCAGACAATTACACCAACTATGTACTGACGGCGTAAGTAAACATGGACCTGTTACTGTTTTTAGTGTAATTTCCATCCACATCCAATGCCTTACATCTCTCTCATATTGGACTTTTGTTTCTAAACTGTTATTGGTTTGCCCTTGGGAGTGCGTATCAGCTTCTCTTCATGTTTGTGGTGGGCATAAGAATCCCGGGAAGCAACTTTGGAGTGAGTCCTTGAGCGGCCGCTTCCGCCTCTAGAAGCTGCCACACACTAATGTCCTCCACCATTGCCACAGCCAGATGCGTGCCCATAAAGTTCTGTGAAGTATCACTTTACGCTGCTTTCTTCGCCTCCGCCACTCTCTGTAATGAAGAAAAGAAAATAGTGGTGGGAAAAGCCGGTGAGCCTGAGGAGGAGGAGGACTGCCCCAGCCTAGCGGCCACAGAGCGCAAAGACTTGGCCAGCATTGACAGGTGGGTCCAGGATTACATAGCTGGCAAGCAGTGGCCTGGCAGTTGTCTTTAGCACTGAACAACCATTGTTCGCTCCTTCCTCTGGGGAGCTGTCCCCGGGGCTCCCTGCACCACCCTGCAGCCTGAGCCGCCTCTAATGGCATCTCTCCCCTGTTTGTCTTGAGACTAGTCCTACCCGAAGAGTGCCCTTTCGGATCATGCCTGTTCCCTTCCTGCCCTCAGGCTGCCACTTCTTTCCATGTCTCCTCCCTCCAAGGCTTCTGACTAACCCTCCTGTCTGTACCTGTTCCCTACGTGCCCATTGACTGCCCCTTCTCTCCATGCTAGCTTCCTTTGTGCCATCAGACTGCTTTTCTGCCCATGTCTGTCCCCATCGTGCTCTGTCCTTTCCAACCATGCCTGCTCCCGTTGTGCCCTCAGTCTGCCACTTCTGTCCATGCCTGTTGCCTACCTCCTCCTAACCATCTTATACTCCCTAACGTCTCCTACTGCCCGCCTGCTTTGCTAACCCAGCCCCTAACACATTCCCTGACAGCCTTCTGATGACCCAGCCTTTTCCTTACTAGCTTGCCCTGGTCTCTTACTGCCCCATCACCTGCCGGCCCCCTGGGTGTCTCTTTCTGTCTGTTCCTGCTCTCAGACTGCAGGGCCTGCCAGGCCCCAGCACTGCCTTGTAATCTGCCTGCTCCGTGTTGGTGCTCTGCCTGCCTGGCCTCTGGCTGTCCCTAACTCTCTTTTGCCTCCCTTGACTGTTCATCACCCCCATGGCTCGTATCCTGCCTTGCCTCTAGTTGCCTCAGCCGCCTCGCCTGCCTGTCCTCTGACTGTCCGTTCGTTCGTACTCTGCTGGTCCGTGACTGCCCCTGCCTGCCCACTGATAGTCCCTGAATGCTCGTTCCTGTCCCCTTCTGCTCCTGCCTATCCACTGCCTGTTATGGAAGCAATGGGGGTGGCAGGGCGACTTCTACGACTACCTCTAGGGGTGCAGGGGAGCAGGCCTTCCACGGCTCTCTTCTGCTGAGTAGAATGGCTTCTTCTTCTCTAGAGCTGGGTAAGTGAATAAATGAGCACGCTCTGGCTTAGCTCTAAGGGTTCAGACACGTAAATGATGTAATCATGCAGCAAACGTCATATAAAAATATGATAAAGTCACTTTAAAATTCAAACAATTACATTTCAGTGACACTCGGACGCATTTCACCTTAGTACAACAGACTATATGACTACACCATTGAAAAGCATCTATTTAAAGTTTTCGTTTATTAACATTTATGTAGCTATATTCGTTTCCCCTTCCCTGACGATGAAAATTTCATTGAAGCACTAAGAGGCAAGTCACTTGTCATTTGCACCCTTCATATGGCCTGGATTCTTATCATGGAGAAACGCTTTTGTACTCTGGCACAGGCGCGCTTCTAGGTACAGGCGGCCTAGGCTGTGTGTTTTGAGCCTACCACCTTTTCTGGTCTCTTGACAGTGTTCTGTCTGTCCTCCGCAGCTGTTACACAGACACTTTACTGTCCTTGCACCGCAATGTAGTCCCCTTCAGTGCCAGGACTGTTAGGCCAATCTCTGCTTTTGTTTAATTTATTTATGTGATGTGTCAAATTTTCGGGTTTTTTTGGCAAACATATGCATGCCGCACAATTTGTGGCCGCCCGCAGGCCAATGAAAGATAACCATAACTGTCCGTCAAATGAGGCTTTGTACCCACTGACAATATCAAAGGCACCGTCGGCGTGTTCCCTCACATCTCCAATGACCAGTTTGTTCTCATACTGACCCTCTCCCTGTGTCGCTCCACTGCGAGCTCACTGACTGCTCTGGGGTATGCCCTCATGCACTGTGGTCCCTACAGGCCGGCAGAACGGTGGCTTAGGCACGCTTGTAGGTACAGACGGGCTAGGCGGTGTGAATATGTCTCTTCACCCTGCATACTATTACCCCGCATGCTGTCCCAACACGGTCGTAACAACGACCGCGTTGTGACAACGCATACCATTACCCCGCAAGTCGTTACAACGACTTGCGGAGGGGGGGGGGGGGGCGCTGGATGTTGGAATAGTAAAATGTACAATTCCAACTCCAGTCTGTGTGGACTGTACGGATGGCTTTGGATTTGAAATCCAACACCTTCTCCCCCCTCCGCACGTCGTTCTAACGACTTGTGGGGTAATGGTATGCGTTGTCACAATGCGGTTGTTATTATGACCGCGTTGTGACAGCATGCTGGGTTACGGATGTGGGGTGAAGGTCGTTCACAGACTGTGTGCTTTGATCCTATCACCTTGTCTGGTCCCTTGACACTGTTCTGTCTGTCCTCGGTACCTGTTACACACACACTTTACTGTCCATGCACTGCAATGTAGTCCACTTCAGTGTCAGGACTGTTAGGCCAATCTCTGTTTTCTTTTAATTTATTTATGCGATGTGTCAATTTGTAGGTTTTTTGGCAACCATATGCATGTAGCCTTAGATGGCAATTATATTTTCTTGTCTGTTATTGTTTAATTGCTATTACATGTTTGTAAAAATTATTAATTAAATAAATATAACATGCAGGTTTGCTAGTGCCAGCTTTTCAATCCCTGGTGGCACAGCACCGAGGATGATCTGCTGTATGGCTAAACACTTAAAGGTCCAAAAGACAAGACCTATTGGCTATGCCAATGCTTGTTACAGAAAGAAGTGGCCTGTAGCAATTTGAGTTTCCAGGTCCTCGACAGACATAAAAAAACATTACAAAACAAATGAGAAAGAATAGAGGAGCAATAGAGAAGCGTACTGGAGTAACTCAACATATCTTAGCGGTGGTGGTGGAGCAGCGAAGGCAGGAGAGCAATGGAGGAGACTGGGGTGAAGAAGAGTGGGCTGGGGAGGATTAGAGGCACAAAACAGAGTGCATAATGGTGTGGATGTGAGAGGGAAGAGAGCAAGAAAACAAATACACTTACGTGGAGTGCTCAAAGAAAAAAATAGTTCCCTGAATGGAAGTTATTGAAGGATACAAACCCGCGAATCAGAAGGATGGTAAAGAAGCTATGTTCTCAGAAGAAACAAACACTATGAAGAGGAAAGCCATAGAATAAAAAGCAAGTAAATGAGAATGACAAAAAAGCAGACTAATAATAAGCAATGGGCTGGCCCCAAGTCTACTGTAAGTACAGATATTGTACCCAATAGGTATTTTGACAACAAACAGCAAAAAATGTGAGCATCAGAAAAAAGATATGACACAATAACTCAGGATATGCAGTGATGTTTGATGCACTTTTGTTAGTGGTGCTCTCTGTACAGCAGAGGTGTCCAACTTTGATCTGGAGCCATGCTAAATTTACAAACCTTGAATCTTACTTGCCATCATTTACACAGTCAGTGCTTATCCTGAACATCTCGCATTAATCCTGACCATAGCCATCAGTGGAAGCCATGCCTGCCTTAAGCAATTTTGTTCTTTGAATCAAAGAATATTATTGTGCATGCATTGGTGTGAAACCGCCCGACAGTCCAATGCATCCAATATCATCATTCCTAAATTGGAGAACATGTGTTAGAAAGACTGAGGGTGCCACTGCGAGATCATGTGTTCTAGCACTTATTCAAGCACTGCTTGATCTTTGTTCAGAGATCTTGCACCAATGAAAGTAAACCCTGTAAAATTTCCCCCAAAGACCAGTGCATGCAACTTCGAACAAGCGTTCTGCATCTTTCACTAAGGCTCTGCACTGAAGGTTGTGTTTCTTGACATTCATGGATTTCGCCAAAGACATTAAAACTTGATTTGCCAGGTTTTCCTATGCTAAAAAACGACTATATTTTATTTGAATATGGAGAGTGTTGTTCTGCCAAAAGGGTGTTTTCTTACAAGGGTTGCAGCTGTCAGTACAAAGTAGTCCTGACAGAAGGCTGGCAGCAGATTTCAGCACCGCCGAGAGCTGATCAGAATGTGCAGCGCATTACTGGGCTTCAGACACAAAGACAAAGAAACCTCTGCAATCCAGACTGCCTCCTCTGGGCTTTGGCTTTCTCCACAGATCCTTGGCTCTGCAAGAGTTGACTGGGTGGAGATTCCTACTTCTGTTTTTGACAGCTGGTTTTAACTCCAGGTAAGTGGAGCCTGGAGCTTTGGACTCAAACACGTATCCTTCGGTTTAACTAATACTGGCGAATGTGGATAGTGACAGCTAAGAAAGAAATTCTACAAATTTGTAAGTCATCCATTGGCTCTTCAATGTATCTTTTCATTCTAAGTATGTGAATTTTACTTTGATATGTTGGAACTTTCAAAGAAACATGAGAACAAAATGTCTTTTTTAATAATCTGTATGTATGATGTATAGCTTTATTCTCTCCTTTTGCAAACTCCTTTTTCACCTCTCATGAAAGAAGTGTGATTGTGAATAGGTCAGAAAACTGGCTAATACAACCTTCATGCAAGTTACCTAAAATGCACAAGAAGGCTCATAGGCAAGTGTGTTTTTATTCATTCTCAATGTGCCTTACAAGTCTCTGTCGTCTTTATTTCATATGTGTCTATTCAATCATTGTGCTTGATTTTACTGCCAATGTTTTTTGTGATTTGTTTTCTCAAAACCAATAAACTTGATTATAAAAAAAAAAAAAGAAAATGCAGGCAGGGGAGGGGGAGGAATAGGGATCACTGATTGGACCATCTGGAGTCACCAGAGAATTGGGAACACCACATCTGATTCCCACTGTTATTTCACATTTCCACCAGACTTTCACCCTAATATTTCATCTGTTTCCACTGGTCGCCCCACCAGCTTGTAGTCCAGATGGGTGCAATGACTCCTGTTACCAGTCCACTTCAGGCCACCGGTAGTGAGGGCCATCAAGTGTTAAACTGTTCGATAACAAAAGGGTGCAGGGTTCTTCTAGCCCCTGGCCATCATAATAGAGCCACCTACATCTTCATAAGGGCACATCAAACTACATTTGGTGCCCTTATCACAGGGAACAGTGAGGTCACCTGCCCATAAATATCTGTTATTTTTGATTGAAAAACCTTCTTATACTTTCACTATGCTACCTAGGAGAACTCAACAGCCAGACACCTGAAACAAACGAATAAGGCTAACTGGGGAGTCTGTTTTCACCTTTGTTGGCAGACAACATTCAGTGCTGCCACAGCTACTGTCAATGTTGGTGGAGTGCCAGAGAACAAGAACTGAAAGGTTCATAGGAGGTCTTGCCATGAAGGGAATTCTCCAGCCCCAAATGATTCAACATTGTGAAATCCTCTGCAGCACAACCTCTACAGGATCTTCTTCTTTTTCTGGAGCTCCTAAGCAAGTTCAAAGAGACAAGTACATTCTCTAAGCTTCTCTTTGGTGCAATCATACTTCGAGCTTGGTCATGGTTGGGGCTCATCAATGCTTAAACTGTGAACAATGAAAAAAGTGCAGGGGCCAAGTTTTTCTTAGAAGCTCACCAGAGGTGCTGCTGAATGCTGGGTTGCTGAATACCAGTGCTGCCTAGTCTGGACTCTAGCTCACGGCACTTTTTCCACCAACCTACACTTTCTATCTCTCAAGTGAAGGTGTGTTTGCATCTCTGCATTCTTCCTTTTGCACTGTTTTCATATTTTTCCTTCTTTTGTCTACCTTTTCTCCCTTTCTATCTCCTGCTCTCAGTCGAGGTCTGATGATGGAAAATAGGCATGGTTACCAAAAATGATTTCTGCTGGTCTTCACCTCAAAACACTGGCACAAATTAAACACTACAAACACCTTGAATGTAGGGTGAAATTACATCTATAGCAAGGCTCAAGAGCAATGCCAATGCCACAGTAAATCATCTTCACTAAAAATATGCACCACTTTTACGTTAAATCTAGTGAAAAAGACAGAATTGACAAAAGCCCACATCTCCCCTTTTAATCTGAACTGAACTGAAACTAAGATTTAAGTAGAACACACTTCTAGACTTCTAGAGTGCCCTAGAGTAGTGTAGACTATCCCATAATCTATACCACACATAAGAACAAGAACTTGAATACAGGTGGATTACTAACTAATTTTAATCATCTGTACCAGAGGGTGGCCTTCCAGCATGGCCGCACTGGCCATTGTAGCATTACCTCAGTGGGCAGCAGGGTAGGGGTCAGCTTTCACAGCAGGATGGGCTGCCATGGCCCAACCATGCCCTCATGTTCCTCATTCTAGATGCAGCCTCCTGCAGTGCAGGCTTACTTGACTATTTTTTGCCAAGGCTAATTTTGGTTTCCAGTCCTTCCCTGACATCCAAAAATCTGAAAATACAAAAAAAGGCCAGTGTTTTAAGATAGATTTTCAGAGCCATGCCTGCAATCTGTAGGATAGCTGATTCTTGAACATATCAGCGCCCAGGAGTATGAGTCGATGTTTTTCCAAAACCAGCTTTTTCAACCATCCAGCAAATTGAGGTTATGGTTTTCCAGATTGATTTTAGAAAATAGGCATGCTCGGTTTTTTAAGCACTGTAAGAAGCTGGCTCTGTATATAGTGGACCAAAACAAGGTACACTGTGTAAATAGTACAGGGAAACCCCAATTGGTTTACAGAGGCACAAATGATATCCCAGTTACTCTCTTGTGTGGTATTGTGGTCGAGCAGTTAAGCATTGCAGAGGGTGGTGCTAATCATTTATTGAAGTACACAAAGGCAATAAATGAGACACACACTCAAGAATAAATCCGAGACCAATTTAGAAAAACAAGTTGTATTTTTATATACATTTTGATATAAGAACTTTGTTACCAAGTAAGTACTTTTTAAAATATCGATTTTAGTAGGTAAGTAAAATGTTCACTTAAATGCGTCTTTAAGCACAATGCTTTCCTATGGGAGAAAAGACATGTATAGCATACAGTCATTTGCGTTTGGTTTCTGGGGTCTCCTTTGGAACTGAGAGTCGTAAGAGGCCAAGGTTCAAGGTAGCACCAGCAGTTACTCGTTACCCGCCCTAGGGTGTCCAGGTGCAGAATTGGTGGTCGGGTTGGTAGCTGTGCGTGCTACACCAGTAGAAGGAAGGGGGGGCCACTTAGAAACAGGCTAGAGAGGGAGACTTGGGAACAAGTCCGGGAGCTCCCAATGGGGGGCTCAGGTCACACAGATCCTGGGGACAAAAGGGCACAGCTGGATGGTCGGTAACCGTGCTGGGATGCTCAGATACAGAGTAGAAAGGTCAGCTGAGCTCTGTGTGTCCTTGAGCCTTGCAGTTGAGGGTGCAAAAATCAGGACAGCTGGGCCACTCTGGAAGTGGATCTCTGCAGTGCTGATGTCCCTTGATGGCTGCCTTGTCTCTGAGTCATTGGAGTCCTAACTGGACTCACATGGTCTCTGCTTGCTGCAAGGGGTCCGGTACCCCAGTTATTGGTCCTCAGCAGATCCGGTTGACTCTGTTGTCCTCTCACTTGGTGGGGGGACAGATCTGACCTTCAGGGGTACAGGGTTCTCTTCCTGGGGGGCTGCTGTGTCAGGCTGGCCTGGGAGCAGCAACTCAGTAGGCCAAACTTTGCATTATGGTGCCTGCGGACTGCAGGGGAGTAGCTCCGCTATTCCCAAGGGAGATTTGCTCGGAATTTGCTAAGTGCTGGCAGCCCATTGGTGTTCTTGACAGGAGTTCAGCTGCAGGATGAGTTGCTGGGTCGCGATTGTCAAGACTTAGTGGGGCAAGCAGGGTTTGGCGCTAACTGTTCACAGCAGTATTCTGTATGGGCTGCTAACCTTAAGGGTGTCTACACCCTCTATAGGACCACTTCCTGTAGGATTTTCGCATAGTCCTGAACCAGAAAGCCTAATTCTGCCAAAACTAAGATAATGGAATTTTAAAAGTCGTGTCCACTTCAGATAGCCTACCCTTGAGGTGGCACATGCCTGAGAGGGGGACTTGCCTTCTGACTTGCTAATTTTCCTCCCTGTACTGGAACAAAATGGGCCCGGGCAGTAGGTGGTACCTCTGCCTGGGGAAGCCGTGGGTCGCATATCAAATGTACCAAAGGCCTTTGAAGCCTCCTGCCTTCTTATGCTGATCACTTAGCCATCCTGCATGGAGGAGGTGACAACACCTCCGGCCAGAGCAGGCACTGTTTCTGCCCTCGGAGAGCGCAAGCTTTTATCTGCAGGGGTTCAGAAACCTGCCTGTGTTGGCAGGCTGGTCTAAACCAGTCAGCCAGCAAACTAGTAGTTGATAGGTTTTTGGCAGGTACCTTTGAGGTACCCTCTGGTTGAATGTATTAATAAGTCTATCACAGGAGTCAGTGTGGATTTATAAATAGAATTTGTTTGATACCAAACATCTCTGTTTCAGTGAAGCCATCATGTAGCTGGGAAACGTGTTTTTACCAGTGTCCAGCATATGTACTCAAAATGGCTTCCCTGTTCACTTGTAATATCTAAGAATCGACTTAGACATCACAGGAGCATACCTACTCATGCAGGTATGTCTAACCATGTAGTATAGTGCACCCTATTTTAGAGCTGTAAGACCTGCTGTAGGGTTGACTTACCTATACTGTATGCACTGGCTGCAGGCATGGCACACAGGGGCTGTTTAAATAAAGCTGGAGAAGATGGGAAAACTCTGGTCGATTTGGACTCTATTGTTCACATACCTATCGGGCTGTGCACCCTGGGTTGGGAAACCTGGCGAGGCTCCAGCATTACCAAGGATAAGTATAACACGCACAGACGGAGGGCGTTCCAGGGTGGCACGCCAACAACTAGCCTTGAGCATAATTGAAGGAACATTAAATGTCGGTGTGCATTCTACTAGAGTCTGTTATGTATTTGTACCTTTTTCCGTCCACATTGTAGTTTGCACCCTTTCTGAAGTAGGAGAGCAACCAGCAATCGGAGATATAATGTTTCAAAACATGAACATGAAAACACATGAGGTTCATACCAGGATCATATTTTAATGTAAAAATGAACACTTGAAAATTGCACTGCAGGTTTTACGTTTTTTAGCTACAGTTTGGTAAAGTAGGTCATGGTGTTTTATAATGTCTGTATTTTGTATGAATTATTGTTTAAATGATTAGCATTTCATTAGGTTATGAATTGTTTCGCAACATTAATTAAGTGTTTTTGTGGGGCTTAGAGCTCTCTTCCTGAAAGAATAAAGTTTGAGTATTTCTTTTCGGTTTTCACGGGTAAAGGGTCATGTGATACGGTCACATGACGAATTTCACATATAGCATACACACGAGTGGTGGTTTGAATGGAGCATGCTCCCAATGCTAGATATGCTGAGTCTTTTACTGGTAAGGATATGTGTTATTTTGTTATTTTTAATTATGTTTATTTTTCATTTTGGGCATTGGGTAAAGTGCCACCTGGGTTATTTCGATGCATGTCACTATGGCATTAAAGAAAGGTTTTTGTTGTGAGTGCAAAGAGGTCAGCACAGTGATTTAAAGGGGGATTTGAATAGCAGTTTCTGCACTTGGGTCGGTGAAATATTCACACAAAGGGTGCACGTCTTTGGAGTACACTGGAGTTTGGTTGAAGTTCAGTATTTCATTTCTTGTTAACATTGGGTACACGCAGTGCTCAAGTGTTGATTCACTTTTATTGTAGGACCCCTGAAGAAGGGCACCTGACTGCCTGAAATGCATTGGGATAAATATCTCCATGTTGAAATATATGGAAATATGCACCTACATGTGTATTTGGAGTAAAGCTGTTATGGCACTCGTCGAAGCTAATTGAAGATTGAAGAAGAGAGATTCAGGATCACTTTGGATGACTGTTTAAATAAAGATGGAGAAGATGGGAAAACTCTGGTTGATTTGGACTCTATTGTTCACATACCTTTCGGGCTGTGCATCCTGGGTTGGGGACCCTGAGGAGGCTCCAGCATTACACAGGGGGTGTGCCATGTCATGTCTTCACTTTTCTCTGCACCATGGCACACAGCCTGCAAGGGCAGTTTGCATGTTGGTGCTAAGAGGTCACTTAGGGAGGCACAATGCATGCTGCAGCCCTTAGGGACCCATCATACTATAGATACCAGGGGTACCATTTACTTGGGACTTACAGGGGGTGCGAAAGGTAAAGCCAATTGGGGAACAATTCTACAGTTTTAGGGAAAGAAATCAAGCACTGGGGACCTGGTTACCATTGCACTTCTGTCAAAATTGCATCAGATACCAGGCAAAAAGTGGGGTGACTGTCAAAATGGGACACTTTCCTGCAACTACTTAAACTCTTGTGGCACGTTTTTTTCAATCCTTGCACAAACCATCACTATTATTAATTGCTGCATCGCCTTCAATTTTCTCCAGGTGAATTTTGGCAGGCGAAACCTGAAAATACCCAGTAAATACTGATACATGTAGAGTTTGCTGTGAAAAGTACCAACATCTGTGTGTTATTCCTCACTTGGATGGAAAACCTCATGTCTGCAGTTATTTATCGGGCCCATAAATACCGATCTCCAGGTGCATCAGTCTTTATCGTAGCCAATAAATAACTCATTCCTCACTGAGCCTCTCATAATGAGAGCACAAAACTATGAGAGAGAGAGAGAGAGAGAGAGAGAGAGAGAGAGAGAGAGAGAGTGTGCGTGTGCGCGCGCGCCACCCCTCTTCTTCGCCACAGTGGTTAGCCCTTAATATGGGATTTGTAAGAGGACATCTCGCGAGAGTTGATCACAGTTCTGCACCGTGCAGAGCATCAGATTACAGGCACACAGACTGGTCCTCTCTTTCCACTGTGGCTGACAGCCAGCGTTTCTTGACTCTGCACTTATAAATGTGCCCACAGGAGACCGTAAATAATGCCGCTTGGTGACATAACTCACTTTGCTGCCACATGAGTGGAATGACCCATAACTTGTGGCTGAACAGGAGTTATGGAGGTAAAAGAAATCTGTAACCACAACATGTTCAGTGTACTCGAGTGACGACCCAGGATTCGGTTGCCATAATCTGCTGCACTTTTTGATGAAAACATGGTCGTGTTCTAAACAAAATGTACACAGAATAGTGGTTTCAAATTAGTTCATCAGGTAATTTTGAAAGGACCCTTCTAGTCAAATTATCTCACAACATTTTTCATGAAACTTGAGAAAATGTACTCCCTTTTCTTTTTTAAAGATCATATCACAAGACAGTTTATTTTATTAGTTTTTTATCTCTTTTATTTTAGACTTATAGCTAAATTGTTGAATGTGTGTGATGCAAATATACTAACAATCGATATAACGAAGTATAAATGTAGCTGAAATTGTATAGAATGACGATGGAAATATACAACCAAATAAATGAAGTCAATCGTATAATTCAGGCTGTCCAACACAAAATGCCCAGCAGCTTCTTTCCTGTCAAAGCTTGGTAGCTAAATCACACTGATGAACTCCAAACAGGGTCGACGGCGTCTATGATTCTTGGCCATTTTTGAGATGTGTTTGTTCTTCTCCAATAATGTTACATTTGAAAGGATCCAGCCTTTGGATAATAATAACATTATTCAAAGCATCAACTTGCAATGACAGAAGGTAGAGTGGGTCCTCCTCAGAGAGAAAGTGTATGCACAGCCTCTGCCATTGCACTGAATCTGGGGTGCACGTCTACAACGTATTATGCATGCAAGTGTTTAGCACATAGTCAAAGAGAAATTTATTGGAAAAGATGCCAGTAAAAGAAGTAAGAACTGCAAAATCACTTTTTGTTCACGTGCAAAGGGTATCTTATTGGGAATAAATTAGGTTTCCAACAGTAATGGAGAATACCCAACCAAGATGTCTGCTGATTCGCGAAACAGTAACACTGGGAGAATGAGCTATCAGGAGCAAAGTAAAGTAGGCAGCAGGCAGTGCAATGAGGCATGAACATGGTGTGTCAATGACAATGCCATGGTGCTTTAGGTGCTGGTGATGTCATTTCCTGTTGCTGCCAGCCAACTTCTAGAGACTTGTACCTGGGTGTGGTACAAATACATGACTTTAACCCAAGCACTAGGACCTTGTGAGTCGCATTGGTCCACAGCTGCTGGAACGCAAGTAGCCTGTTTTCCCACCCACATTACTCTTCTTAATGTGTCTTGTGGTGGCCAATGAATTAAAGGGTGGGTTTAGGACTTCTTTATTTTTGGGGTGCGTTTGTTATTTTACTGTGGCAAGGTAATAGCAGCTGAGTGTGTGGATGTTGGTGTCCACATTGGGATCCTAAAAAATAACAATGGTCTTCCTGTGCTTTTGATGTGCTTGGTACGCTATAAAGCTTAATTTCAGCTGATATTGTCATTGCCTTTGCCCCAGGGATATATACTGTGTATTTTTGTACAGATCTCTAGGCTTTTATTGTAGCACTGTTGCACTTTGCATTGACTCATGGTGCGAGGGGAAGGGTGACAGGTTCTGACCTAATATATAAGCTTATGGCCTTCCCAGAGCTGTCCCCTAGAGATCAGCGAGGCGTTGATCCATTCGATGACCAAGCACCTTCAACCTTCATTATTGGTATGACTTATCAGCTTCAATAATTTGACTAGATATGTCCTTCCAGCTCTGTGTCGTAGGAATTGACAGAAGACAGGATTTGGGGCCAGTTGTACTGTTCTCTGAGTCGCATGGCAGCACTTTTTATCCCTGTATCGGTGATGCAACCTGGGCAATTTTAGGCCTGTGAATAATCCATCAAAGCAAAGGCCACTTGTAAGGATTTGGAGACACCCTCCCTCATTAATATTCATGAGGGAACTTTTCCTCAGTGAATCCTTGGGAATGCCAGTAAATGCGGAGATAGGGACAGGGTGGGGCAGGGGACCGCCAGCTCTGCATTCGAACTGGCACAGCAGTGCTCCAGCAAACATTGTCCTGGCTTAACTGAGCATTCTGAGAGTTCGACCACAGGCTGCGAACAGCGAGCTCCAATACCAGGAGAGCGGGCGCTAGCTCAAGGCGCTAGCACTGCACCATAGAGCTTGTGCTTAAGATAGCGCAATTTCTTTTAAAATGGCCACACATTTCCTTTGTAGGCCACACCACGAGAGGGCCCGTGAAACTACACATTATGTGAACATGACATTTATATGTTCTGCTGCCGTAAGCGCCTCATAGGGATAGTCTCTAGTAAAATCAAACCTAGACAAAAATGACTGAAAATAAAGATATGTTGCTTTCCTTGTTCTCATTTTAAGACATAGCAGTTGTATCACATATGCTTTGCTGTCCTTTTCTTATTTTTATATGTACCTTTTTTTTTTTTTTTAAGTGCTCCAACAAGTTGTCTTTTTCTCTGCTGGTCAAAAAAATGGCGTCTCGTATTTCTTTTGAAAACAAATACTTGTTGAAAGCTTGGACAAAGGAGCGCATGAGAGCGAGGAGCTTTCGGAGGGTCTGATCCCCTATCATTGACATGCTGACAATGTGACCTTTGACAGGCCATTTAACCCCGTCCTTCACGCAGCCCCTTCCGCACAGCTCTGTCTTCACGCCAGTCACTGGGAGGGAGGTCTGGGCAGGATAAAAACCGAAGGGGGGGGGGGGGGGGGGGGAGGGGCATGTTTACCAAAGGAAACAATTACCAGCCATTGCAGTAGCCCATCAACCACCAGCTGTAAGAAAAGCAAACACTGCCCACAGCATGTGAAACGTTTGTAAATGAGATAGATGTCACCCCTCTCTTCGCCATGGTACAATCTGGATGTGCAACTGCTGTAAAGTCGAAGTTCAATGACAGTCAGGGTTGTAACTCAGCACCTTGTTCAAGCAGCAAAACAAAAGGCAATGACAGTGCAAGTCACAACGAATTCTAGCTGGGGGTCTAGATGCGTGTACACTGACTGTGGCACGTGGCAGCACGCGCATACCATGCTGTGGGGTAGCAAAACTCTTCTGCGAGAATCACACAGCACAGGATGACAGCATGTGAAGCGGAAAGCAGAATCATACCAGAGAATGCACCTAGAAATGCCAAAGGGTGCTCATGCCAACCAGAGTTGAATGACCTTTGCTAGGGTAGCACGTGGGCAAAAACAAATGTGGCGCCCTCGCGGCGGCTGGTGAATAAAGTGTGGCAGCAGGGACCCCTTTTGTGTTCACAGGTCAGTCCCCGGCTGATGGTATCAGAGCAGTGATTGGCCTCTGAAGACAAACTTTTCCTCACCTCCCCCATCTCACCGGATTCACTCTCAGCTTAGACAAGATGTTTGTTTCGGGGAGAGGCGTGTTGGTGTGGGAGGGCAGGAGGTGAGAAGCAGGTGGGTGGCATGTTGCAAACATCGCATGTGGCATGTAAGCATGACTTAATGCAGACAGCTTTGTGCTCCTCTCTGAAGCTTGTTGGGTTGGGCCCTGCTCCCCCACACACCAAAAGCCCTTCATTTTACTCACACTTGCTCCTGAAAATGCAATATGGAATTCTGATGCTACAGCTTATGCATATAAACGTGAGCACTAACGCTAACCTTATGCTGCTGAACATGCGAGATAGTGCTAATGCTAAGGCTTATGCTCCTGAACAAGACATATGATGATAACTCCAACCCTTATGCTCTTGTAGATGCCATGGAGGGCTAATGCTTATGCTTCTGAAAATGCATGGTGTTCTTTTAATGCTCAGTATCCTTAAAATGGCAAGGGGTGCTAATGCTACCGGTTGTGCTAGCGAAGATGCCAGGCCGTACTAAAGCTACCTGTCAAGCTTCTGAAGATGCCATGGAGTGCTGATGCTACCCGCTATGCTTCTGAGTTGTCGTGGGGGCTAATTCTACCGGTTGTGCATAGCTAATACTACCGGTCATGCTTCTGAAGATGCCGTGGAGGGCTAATGCTACCCGTCAGGCCTCTGAAGATGCCATGGAGTGCTAATGCTACCCGTCATGCTTCTGAAGATGCCATGGAGGGTTAATGCTATCCGTCATGCTTCTGAAGGTGCCATGGAGTGCTAATGCTACCCGTCATGCTTCTGAAGATGCCATGTCGTGCTAATGCTACCCGTTATGCTTCTGAAGATGCCATGGAAGGCTAATGCAACCCGTTATGATTCTGAAGATGCCATGGAGGGCTAATGCTATCCGTCATGCTTCTGAAGATTCCATGGAGTGCTAATGCTACCCGTCATGCTTCTGAAGATACCATGGAGTGCTGATGCTACCCGTCATGCTTCTGAAGATAGCATGGAGTGCTGATGCTACCCGTCATGCTTCTGAAGATGTCATGGAGTGCTGATGCTACCCGTCATGCTTCTGAAGATGCCATGGAGTGCTGATGCCACCGGTTGTGCTTCTAAAGATGCCATGGAGGGCTAATGCTACCCGTCATGCTTCTGAAGATTCCATGGAGTTCTAATGCTACCCGTCATGCTTCTGAAGATGCCATGTCGTGCTAATGCTACCCGTTATGCTTCTGAAGATGCCATGGAAGGCTAATGCAACCCGTTATGATTCTGAAGATGCCATGGAGGGCTAATGCTATCCGTCATGCTTCTGAAGATTCCATGGAGTGCTAATGCTACCCGTCATGCTTCTGAACATGCCATGTCGTGCTAATGCTACCCGTTATGCTTCTGAAGATGCCATGGAAGGCTAATGCAACCCGTTATGATTCTGAAGATGCTATGGAAGGCTAATGCTACCGGTTATTCTTGTGAATATGCCATGGAGGGCTAATACTAATTGTTATTCTTCTGAAGATGCCATTGAGTGCTGATGCTACCCGTCATGCTTCTGAAGATGCCATGAAGTGCTGATGCTACCCGTCATGCTTCTGAAGATGCCATGGAGTGCTGATGCTACCCGTCATGCTTCTGAAGATAGCATGGAGTGCTGATGCTACCCGTCATGCTTCTGAAGATACCATGGAGTGCTGATGCTACCCGTCATGCTTCTGAAGATGCCATGGAGTGCTGATGCTACCCGTCATGCTTCTGAAGATGCCATGGAGTGCTAATGCTACCCATCATGTTTCTGAAGATGCCATGGAGTGCTGATGCTACCCGTCATGCTTCTGAAGATACCATGGAGTGCTGATGCTACCCGTCATGCTTCTGAAGATAGCATGGAGTGCTGATGCTACCCGTCATGCTTCTGAAGATGTCATGGAGTGCTTATGCTACCCGTCATGCTTCTGAAGATGCCATGGAGTGCTGATGCTACCCGTCATGCTTCTGAAGATGCCATGTCGTGCTAATGCTACCCGTTATGCTTCTGAAGATGCCATGGAAGGCTAATGCAACCCGTTATGATTCTGAAGATGCCATGGAGGGCTAATGCTATCCGTCATGCTTCTGAAGATTCCATGGAGTGCTAATGCTACCCGTCATGCTTCTGAAGATACCATGGAGTGCTGATGCTACCCGTCATGCTTCTGAAGATAGCATGGAGTGCTGATGCTACCCGTCATGCTTCTGAAGATGTCATGGAGTGCTGATGCTACCCGTCATGCTTCTGAAGATGCCATGGAGTGCTGATGCCACCGGTTGTGCTTCTAAAGATGCCATGGAGGGCTAATGCTACCCGTCATGCTTCTGAAGATTCCATGGAGTGCTAATGCTACCCGTCATGCTTCTGAAGATGCCATGTCGTGCTAATGCTACCCGTTATGCTTCTGAAGATGCCATGGAAGGCTAATGCAACCCGTTATGATTCTGAAGATGCCATGGAGGGCTAATGCTATCCGTCATGCTTCTGAAGATTCCATGGAGTGCTAATGCTACCCGTCATGCTTCTGAAGATGCCATGTCGTGCTAATGCTACCCGTTATGCTTCTGAAGATGCCATGGAAGGCCAATGCAACCCGTTATGATTCTGAAGATGCTATGGAAGGCTAATGCTACCGGTTATTCTTGTGAATATGCCATGGAGGGCTAATACTAATTGTTATTCTTCTGAAGATGCCATTGAGTGCTGATGCTACCCGTCATGCTTCTGAAGATGCCATGAAGTGCTGATGCTACCCGTCATGCTTCTGAAGATGCCATGGAGTGCTGATGCTACCCGTCATGCTTCTGAAGATAGCATGGAGTGCTGATGCTACCCGTCATGCTTCTGAAGATACCATGGAGTGCTGATGCTACCCGTCATGCTTCTGAAGATGCCATGGAGTGCTGATGCTACCCGTCATGCTTCTGAAGATGCCATGGAGTGCTAATGCTACCCATCATGTTTCTGAAGATGCCATGGAGTGCTGATGCTACCCGTCATGCTTCTGAAGATACCATGGAGTGCTGATGCTACCCGTCATGCTTCTGAAGATAGCATGGAGTGCTGATGCTACCCGTCATGCTTCTGAAGATGTCATGGAGTGCTGATGCTACCCGTCATGCTTCTGAAGATGCCATGGAGTGCTGATGCTACCCGTCATGCTTCTGAAGATGCCATGGAGTGCTAATGCTACCCATCATGTTTCTGAAGATGCCATGGAGTGCTGATGCTACCCGTCATGCTTCTGAAGATACCATGGAGTGCTGATGCTACCCGTCATGCTTCTAAATATGCCATGGAGGGCTAATGCTACCCGTCATGCTTCTGAATATGCCATGGAGTGCTGATGCTACCGGTTGCGCTTCTAAAGATGCCATGGAGGGCTAACGCCACCCGTCATGCTTCTGAAGATGCCATGGAGTGCTGATGCTACCCGTCATGCTTCTGAAGATGCCATGGGGTGCTAATGCCACTCGTCATGCTTCTGAAGATGCCCTGGCGTGCTGATGCTACTGGTTGTGCTTCTAAAGATGCTACGGAGTGCTAATACTATCTCTTGTACATCTGGAAAGGCCATAGATGCTAATACGTATTCTATATGTTCGTGAAATCATCATAGAGTGCTAATGCTAACCTCTAGTCCTCAGGAAATACCATGGAGTGATAATGCTATCCAGTAGTCTCATGAAAATGCCACGGAGTGCTAATGCCCTTTAAGATGCCAAAAGGACTAATTCTAAAACCTAGTCTCCTGATAATTCCTTGGAGTGGAAATGCCAACTCTTTTTGTCATTATTAACCAGCCCAGGAGCAGTGCAGGAGCCTACCCTGAGGTCCATACAGTGCACCAGAGCTATTGATGGAACATAGAGTACACAGTCCAAATCTGAGCAGCATACAGGACAGAATTCTAGCCTGTGGACCATCCCTAGGAGCGCACAGCATACTATCACATTCCGTGGAATAATCAATGCACCAGCCCATCCCAAGGAATATACAGCTCACTGTCTGTCCGAGGGAACATAACATGCACCAGCCCATTCAAAGTAACACACAGAGCCCTAATCAGTACCAAGGAACAAACCGTGCACCAGTGCTTCCCAAGTTACATATAGGCTACCATCACTTCCCACATACCATACTGTGCACCAGCCCATCCCAAGGAACATACAGTGCACTAGTCTATCCCAAGAAAAAAACTGTGCACCAGCCCATCCCAATTTACATATAGGCTACCATCACTTCCCATATACCAAACTATGTGCTAGCCCATCCCAAGGAACATACAGTGCACTAATCTATCCCAAGGAACAAACCGTGCACCAGCCCACCCCAAGTTACATATAGGCTACCATCACTTCCCATATACCATACTATGTGCTAGCCCTTCCCAAGGAACATACAGTGCACTAGTCTATCCCAAGAAACAAACTGTGCACCAGCCCATCCCAATTTACATATAGGCTACCATCACTTCCCATATACCAAACTATGTGCTAGCCCATCCCAAGGAACATGCAGTGCACTAATCTATCCCAAGGAACAAACCGTGCACCAGCCCACCCCAAGTTACATATAGGCTACCATCACTTCCCATATACCATACTATGTGCTAGCCCTTCCCAAGGAACATACAGTGCACTAGTCTATCCCAAGGAATAAACCGTGCACCAACCCATCCCAGGTTACACATAGGCTACCATCACTTCCCATATACCATACTATGTGCTAGCCTGTTCCAAGGAACATACAGTGCACTAGTCTCTCCCAAGAAACAAACTGTGCACCAGCCCATCCCAAGTTGCATATAGGCTACCATCACATCCCATGAAGCATACAGTGCACTATTTTATCATTCATAAGATACAGTGCAACATTCTATGCTATGCCAAGGAGCAAACAGTGCACAAGTCCATCCCAATATACATACAGGCTACCATCACTTCCCATAAAACTTACTATGCACCAGCCTATCCAGATTAACAAAGAGTGCACAGGTCCATCCCAAGGAACAAACACTGCACCAGCCCATTCCAAGTAACATGGGGTACCATCACATCCTATGAAACATACAATGCACCATTTTATCATGTGTGACATGCAGTGCACCAGTCTATCCCAAGGAACAAATAGGACATTGTCCTATTAATGGGACCCAATCTCACCTTAGTGGACCAAGTCGTGTTACACCTCAATACAATGAAATATGTGTGCTTTACACTAAATAATAAAACACACCCCACTAACCAAGGCTTCTCCAAATGTAAATACTGTTTTCAGTGAAGTGGAAAGACCTCTACTCAGGATATCAGGGGAATAAATATTCTGCTTGAAATGTGCATAGTAAAAAAACAGGTTTGTCACATGCGCAAACCAAAGTACAATCATTGAAATCGGGCCCATTTTAGGTCAGAGTCCGCAATCTGAGCCATGAAATCGTTTGTCACTTTAATGTTATCTAAAAACTACAGCCTGGCAGTTCTTTTTATTGGGGAAAGGCTGCAATAGAACTGTTTGGAAGTTCACCCTCTGATACTAGAGAAACTAGAACTGATAACGATTCGACCAGTAATCCCTATTCGACTAGGACCATATTACTAGAGATGTGGCGTTATAGCAAGTAAGATCTCTGACCCTCGGTCTAGGTCCACTCTCTCCCCGCAGCTCTGCTGTGCCGTCTCTTGCCTCCAGACCCCGACCTCCTCCTAGGGAGGTTTGAGGCTGCTGTCTGCTCCTGCACCTGCTGCCCGCTCCAACTGGGACCAGACTGCCTGCAACCACCTTTCTCAGCCAGTTTTTTCTTCTTAATTTTTCCCTGTTGTGCCACTGTTATTGTGCCCATCTGTGTCTTGCTCTAATTCCACCACCGTTTTTATTCTCTCGCGGAATTTCCCTGCTCCCGCCTCCCAGCCTCTCCTCCCTCCCACCTTCCCTACTTAATAGCGGCAGCTGACGCGTCGAAGGCTCACCAAAGGCAAGACCGCCTGCGTCTGTCTGCGACTCGACCGCGGCCTGCACCATGAACCCTGGACCTCCAACTACCCATCGCTACGACACCACCACCCTCCTTGCACTCAACCCTGGAAGACTTAGAGAATGCCAACAGGCCTCGCCGAACACGACCCACGGCCAGTTCTCCTGCCTCCACTGCCACCAGACCCTCACCACCACCCCGGCCTTCAACACCGCTGACGCCAGCATCAGCCACACCCTAAAATGCATCCTCCTCAATGTACGCTCCGTACACAAACACACCATGGAAATCTGGAACCTACTTGACTCTCTCTCACCTGACATCGCCTTCTTCACAGATACCTGGACCAATGCATCCTTCGCCCCCAACATCAGCACCGCCATCCCAGCCGGATACAAGATCCAGAGGAAAGACCGCCCCAACCACCCAGGAGGGGGCCTCACCATCACCCACAAGAGCACCCTCTGCCTCACCACCTCCAACAAAACCTTCCCCTCTGCCGAACACCTGCACTTCCAGATCCAGACCACCCCCAAAGCCACACTCCGAAGAACCCTCGTCAACAGACACCCCGGCCCCCGAACACCCTTCACCATCACCAACTTCATCGCACCCCACGCCATTGCCTCAACAAACAACCTGAACTTCTACCTCGACAACCCCAGCGACCCCAACTCCAATATCCTTCGTGACAACCTCGCCAGCATCGGACTTAAATAACTCGTCAACACACCGGCCCACAGAGCAGGACACACCCTCGACCCCATCTTTGCAGCAGGAAACAACATCCAATTCAGCCACACAACGCAGCCGACATGGACCGGCCACCACTGCGTACACTTCGCCATCAACAAACCTAAGGCACCCAAACCAGCCCCACGCCCACCACAAAGGCACTGGAGCAAGGTTACCAATGAGCAACTTAACTCCACCCTCACCCGAGACAACCACACCTGGGCACCCGACGCACACGACGCAGCCAGAGAACACCACACCTGGATCTCCGACTGCGCAGACGAGCTCGCCCTGCTACGCAACCCCGACAGACAACGCCCCAGGAAAGCAGCCTTGTTCATCACCGCTCTCCAAGAAGCCAGACTCACCTGCAGACACCTGTAGAAGAACTGGAGAAACACCAAGACAACTGATAACCACACCACCTACAAGGATGCCATGACAGACTTCCACAACCAGATCAGAGCCACCAAGAGGAACTTCATCCACAACAAAATCCTGGCCAACTCCAAGGAACTTTTCAGTGTCATTCAAGAATTCACCAACCCACGCAGCGAAGCCACAGACATCACCTCATCCCAAGACCTCTGTGACAAGCTTGGAACCTATTTCCACCTCAATATCAAAAACATCTACGACAACTTCATCGACCATCCACCAGGTGCCACAGACGGCCCCCCAGAAACACAAGCCAGCCCACCATCTCCAACTGGACACCGATCACGGTCGAAGACACCGCCTCAACCATGAAAAGCATCCACTCGGGGGTCCCCACCGACCCCTGCCCCCCTCACATTTACCACAGAGCCACGGCTGCCATCGCACCCGAGCTACTACGCACCATCAACACCACCTTCAAAACAGGCACCTTCCCAGACAACTGGAAGTGCGCAGAAGTCAGACCTCTGATCAAGAAGCCCACAGCTGACCCCACCGACCTAAAGAACTATCGGCCCGTATCGCTCCTCCCCTTCACAGCCAAAGTTGCAGAGAAAACAGTCAACAGGAAACTGACACGATTCATTGAAGAGAACGCTGTCCTCGACCTGTCCCAATCTGGATTCCAAAGCAACCACAGCACAGAGACCGCTCTATTCGCCGCCACAGATGACATCCACACACTCCTGGACCAAGGCCACTCCGCAGCCCTCATCCTACTCGACCTATCAGCGGCCTTCGACACCGTCTCTCACCGCACACTAGTCTCCAGACTACACAACGCAGGCATATAAGGAACAGCCCTGGACTGGATCTGATCGTTCCTCACCGGAAGAAGCCAAAGGATCAGGCTCCCACCCTTCCTCTCCGACCTCACAAAAATCACCTGCGGAGTCCCACAGGGTTCATCCCTGAGCCCACCCTCTTCAACATCTACATGGACCCCCCTCGCAGCCACAGCCTCAACATCGTATCCTACGCCGACGACACCCAGCTCATCTTTTCCCTCACCAAAGACCCCACCACTGCCAAACTCAACTTCCAGAAAGGAATGCAAGATGTCACAGTCTGGATGACCAACAGCTGCCTGAAGCTCAAGGCCAAGAAGACAGAAGTCCTCGTCCTCTCTACCACCCCTTCTGCATGGGACAGCACTTGGTGGCCGACCGCCCTTGGAAGCCCACCTACCCCCTCCGACCACGCCAAGAACCTCTGCATCGTACTCGACTCATCACTCACCATGAACCGACAGGTCAACGCCGTCACCTGCAGCTGCTTCAACACCCTCTGCATCCTCCGCAAGACCTTCAAGTGGATCCCCCCTGAGTCAAGGAAGACAGTCACCCACGCACTCATCACCAGCAGACTGGACTATGGAAATGCACTCTACGCCGGCATCAACAAGTCCCTACTCCGCAAACTCCAGACAATACAGAACACCGCCGCCAGACTCGTCCTCGGCATCCCCCGACACAAACACATCAGTCAACACCTACGAAGTCTCCACTGGCTCCCCATGGAGAAAAGAGTCACTTTCAAAATCCTCACTCACGCCTACAAATGCCAACACAACAACAGACCCAAATACCTCAATGACAGAATCAACTTCCACATACCCAAAAGAAACCTCCGATCTTCCAACCTCACACTGGCTGAAACCCCGCGCATCCACAGAGCCAGAGCAGGCGGAAGATCCTTCTCTCACATTGCAGCCAAGACCTGAAACGAGCTACTGGCAGACATCAGACTGAACACCTTCAGGAAGACCCTCAAGATCTGACTCTTCGGCTAAACAGATCTGCGGACACCCCCCCCCCCCCAGCACCTTGAGACCTTCATAGGTGAGTAGCGTGCTTACAATTCCCTGAATGATTGATTGATTGATGGCCATAGTTGGGAAACCAGGTTCAAGTCTTAGCTTCAACTTATCATCCAGGGACTCTCAGAAAATCACTTAATCTTCCCGAGCATATATAAAAAAAATGTGACCTTGCGTAATATCACTGGTGTTCGTGTAGCAACACAATACCTCTGGGTCGAGTTTACACTATATATTCTTTTCAAAACTACCAGCGCATAAGGATTATACGTCCTCTCTGAACACGGCTTGCCTGTAGGCTATCCTATCATTAAAGCATTTCACTTTCTAAAAACGTGTGAAATGTCCAGAAGAAATTCCCGCCAAAAATGAGGAACAACATGCATCAAACAGCAGTGAACACTGCTTGCTACATGTTATTTCCCATTCTAGGTACAAAACTCAGAATGCCCTGTTTCAGGCATAGAAATACAGTGCACTAATGGGCATACTGTTCTTTGGCTATTACCAGTCACAGTATTACCGTGCCTCCTGTCAGGGCCGTCTTAACACCATTATATGCCCAGGTAAAGCAGTGCACTATGTCCTGTCTACACAACCACTCACAGAAATAAAAATGTTTAACAGAAAATTAGTGTTAAATTCTGGTCTGCATGGGGCCCCTATGCTCGTGGGACCCCTGGGCAACTGCCCAGCATGCCCATGCGTCAAGCCTGTGGTGGTGGGCCCCTTAAATTATATTCGCACGTGTCTGAAGAGACAGTGGTTCGACAGCAATGATTAATCACCGTTGCTAAGACTAGTGATCTAGTCATAGTTCAGGTTACAGGTGAAGCAGTTAGCCCTTCTAAACATCCATATCAAACAATTTAAATGACACAAAAGTGGGTTACATTTTTTTTTACTAGGTCTTTGTGACAGGGAGAGTCAGTAAACAGCAGGTACAAAAAAATCTTCCTTGGATGTATTATAAACCCAAACATTGCCCAACAGTCCGTCTTTCCTTTCAGCGATTTACTGAATCGTTCTCATGCAGTAAAATGCTTGTGGTTTACCGCTACAATCGCCTATTCCAAACCTGGCCACGGTAGGAGGCAAGCTACAATACCCCAAAGACGAGGCAACAATAACTTTGACGATTTACATTTAAACAAAATATACCTACATAAACAAAACAGATAAACTTCCATATTGTTTAAACAAAATTGCTACCAAGCTAGTGAATGCAAACAAGATATATGTGAACTCTACGATTTTCTGTATAAATTATTCTCGTAAAGAAATCATGAAGAAGCAAGTTTTTAACATTGACTATTTATAGACTTGTAAAAGAAATCTGTATAAGATACCAGGGGTGGCATTACATACAGTAATATTACAGAAGGGGTCGCAGTCACTTGTGCAGCGCATTATATGATACAGATAGCGCCGGTGCACACACAGCACCAGCGATTCTTATCGCCCCAGGCAAATGAGTGAAATACTTTGCCTCCGTGCTGTATTATAGATGTGGGCGCAGAGGTAAAGAGGCTGTCAGGAGGCGCACGGTCAGCAGACCCTCAAGGGCGCCCTTTGCATGGGGGGGGGGGGTAAAAGGTACCAAGGAAGCTAGGTTTTTTCTAGTAGTCCCGAAAAGGTAAAGGAAAATGTCAGAACAATCACCCTAAGTCGGGCGGACAGTCTGAGCGACATAGACTGACGGCCCAATGTCTGTGGGACTTTTGATCTAAGGGTTCCACAGTGGAACCATGGGAGGCTCCGCCCGAGGTAGCATGAGGGCGTGGCCTATTCTAAATAGAGCAGGCGACTGAGAGCTTAGCCGGCATGGTACTCTGCCGCCTATGGGCACGGTATCCTGTCCACCAATCTCTAAATAAGGCCCTATGTCATTAAAGTTATATACCTCAATTTAATATTGCAATTACTCATGTAAAATCCACTTATGTGAAGGGCTCTGTCATCTAATGGGTCCTGCTCACACTATGTAAAACTGCTAATTATTGAATATATGATTGTCCTGAATGCATTTTTTAAATACTTTAACTATAAACATGTGCCTCGTGTGATTTCCCCTGGGAGAGGACAGTGGCTGAAGAAGAAGAATCCAAGCTTTGGACAGCGAGTGGGTGAATGGCAGAGGCGTGAAACGCTTTTATTGTGTGAGCCGTTTGCTGCATGGATCATGAATTTTTCCAGCAGTTTAGAGTTTCACACTGCTCTTATATTTTGGCCGAGAGGTACCCTTACAAGGAAACTGGCAATTTTTTTTTAATAAGTGCTTGTTGGTGCTGAAAAAAGATATGCTATTTTATTGTGCGTTTTTTGCCTATCTACCTCACATTTTATAATAATATAGATGTTGATAATCTTTTTGATTCCATCAACAACTTAAAAATGCACTGAACGTAACCATTGTCCTACAGCGAATGTTGGACCTACGTGTAATATTCATGAGAATTACAAGATAGTCACAAGAGAAAAACTTCACAACTTCTCAGAGCCACAGTGAATAGGAGAACACGTTTAGGATTACAAGGCAGAGAAATAACTGATGTGAATCAATGCGGTCTGCAGCAGTGAAGGGGGTTTATTGATTAACATTTAATTTCTCCTACAGTTAAACGAGCCTATTGAGTTTGGATCAGACCTTTCAACAAAGAGTGGGCCAATGAAAGCCAAACCAAAAAGGGATGTGGCTAGGCACGCGTTCACCAATGTGGGCACAAAATATGCATTAAATAATTTATTCCAGATGTGACTTGTTGTGGGTCAGCCTCTCGGAAATGAGATGTATTTTTCCAGGCAGGCTGTCAGAGTAATGTGTGGGCATGGAGAGGGGTTGCATTTTTAAATGCAGCATAGCCGCTTTCTGGTCATCCAACTCAAAAGAGTGAGATGGTTCTGAGAAGATTCATAGGAGCCTGTAGCATGCATTTTGATAGATTAAGAGTTACCCCAGGTGTAGAGCAGATGTGGAAGGTGGTTCAACAGTCCACATCTCCTTGGATTCTCTGCCTTGCAGAGAGATTTTGCACATGAGGAGCTCAACTTGGGGCATCTTTTCTAAGATTAGACACAATGCAGCTCATCAACCAAAGTTGTTGTGCTGTGTTGCGTCAAAGGGAGAGAGCAGAACAGCGCCATATCTACTAATATATGCCATTGTTTCTCTCCCTCCCTGTGTACTTTTGACTGCCTTGCGCAACACACACGCACGCACCCTTGCACCGTAGTTTGCTTTATTTCTAGCATAGGTTTGTAATGGAAGGGTGGCCTTCCAGGACAAAATACTATGCTTAGATATAGCTTAAAACTTTTCTAACTTTGTAGGTGTGCTGTGCAGTACAGCACACATGCAAAGATGGAATAGTTCGGAAAAAAGAAAACTGTCCTCCAACGTTCCACCCAGTGGCGTAACGTAAGGTGAGGGGGCCCCCCTGCCACGCACACAGTGGGGCCCCCGCTCTGGATTTAATCCGAACTATTGAGCCTGAGTACTGTGCTGAGGGGGCCCCCTTTAGCTCGGGCCCCCCCCCGCACCGCGGGGGATGCGGGAGCCTGTGTTACGCCCCTGGTTCCACCTGCTTCGAGGGGGCATAATTTTGGCGCAAATTCTTTTGTAACAATATTAGCAGACAGGGATTTTTGTAAAAACCCATGGCCCAGGTGCCATCCATGACATAGCCCCTGGATGCAAAGTAGCTCATTGCATATTTTGAGTTCTTTGAGGGCTATTTTCTTTTGTGTTGAAAGGTGAATCCAATTTCGACACTTTGTGCTGGTTTGTGGCACTTGTGATGCAAACCTGGTGCAAAGTGTTCAAAAGCTGTCTCTGGTTTCTCTGTGACATTGCTGTGGGTGTGAATGATCCACAAAGAACCATTACTAGACTGTGTAGTATTGATTAATCAAGTACAACCTACATCCTTATTCGGAACTCAGCAAACAAAATGGGTTCTCCTACTAACTGTTGGTGTCATGAAGCTATTTCACAATCTCCCACCTAACAGACTCTTAACTCGCCTATCTGATTCTCTGCTTTACTTGGTTTTGTTAAGGACACTCTCCAGTTTTTGAACTTCCACTTTTAAAACCTGTTTGTTTAATACTCTTACAGCTTACAGCCGGTCTGCATGATTTTTTGGTTGAACTGGAAATTTTAACTTTTTTTTCTCACGCAAGTGTTGGCACATAGTCCGAATTAATCATTCATCTTACCACTAAATGCATAAGTGTTCCTACATTTCATACCCCATACCTGATATATATCGTTTCAACCTCTTTCTGTCTCTTTTCTGCTGAACAACCCGGTACACATTAATTCATCTTATCCAAATTCTCTATTTTAATTTTAGGGTTATTGTTGCTCTTCCTTGTTTCTACCCAGTTTAGTTGCCCCATCATCCACTTAGATAGATCTACCAAATCATTCTTTCTTACTATCCTATTTTTGTTCCACTGCCTGTCTCTGCCCTGCTCGGGCATGTCCACTTTTTGTCTGTTCTTCTTTCCATCTCAGTCTCTTCAAAGATGCAGACGATATCATCGCTCTTGTCCATCCACACTTCTTCCTTAACTAGGTTCTGCAAAGTTTTTTAAAAGCATCTGTTTCACATTTCTTATTTCAGAATTCTCCTTGTCCTGCCAGGAGCTCCTTTAGTCTTCCATCATCAGAACTCTCTTTTTATGGGCAATATGACACTTGTTAAATATCAAAACAGAGCAATTCAGACTGCCTTAAATCTCTTTTTTTTACATTACTGGCTTATTTTTTTTAACATATTAGTAGTCATTCTGCAAAGCCTACTTAGCCCTTTATTGGATGGTGTTCCTATTTTTTACCTAAAGTTCTGTTTTCATGTTTGTTTTTGTGGTTATCATTACTTAACTACTGTAAAGTTTCTGCTAAATATTGTAAAAAGATCTATGAATGAAAGGCTTTCCTAATGCAGAACACTCTAGCACTATGACTGACATGACTTGTCACATGTCAAAATGTGAAATGTTGTTTTCCAAAACTAAAAGCAGAGTTTTATGTTAGCATTCACAATTTGGTAGAACTAGGTATCTCTCTTTGAATTGGTCTGTTCTTCACCTAAAAATCTTCACCTGAACACCAACAAATTAGCAATGCCTCTCAAAGATGGCCGCCGTTGTGGGTACCGAGTGGATACCTTCTTCCAATACCTGCTTGTTTTCAGTACATGCTTTGCTTGTTCTCTGTATGGTGGCTTCCTTCTGTATAGTTTAGGCGTACTCGCGTACGTGTTGCTTGCTTGAGGCAATCGCCTTACTCACAAGGAAGATATTACCAGGCTTACCTTTTTTCCCAGGTGAATTAAACTGTGTTTGCATCTAAACCTGGTGATTTGCTTTAGGCGACAGCAAAAAGCTGGGCAGGTTAACATCAAATGTTTGAATAAAAACATGGCTTTAGGAACAAGACTAGCTTCCTTAACTTCATTAATGACAGAGGGAATAGACTTTCTATCAATGTGAGATCAGTGCCACAGAAAGACAGGCATCTGTTAGTGGAGGTGTAGTTTATGCCATACTGATTAGAATAAATGAACCCTAAAACATAATGTTATTGTTTAAATAAATCACAACAGTGCAGTTCTATCAAGCAAATAGTGTAGCAGTGTGCTGGAGTTTTCATGCTTTTGAGCCCAGTCGTGAACTATCATTTGGTACAGAATGAGCAGTCAAATCCATATATACTGACACTTCTTTAGTACATATTATACATATTATTTTCTGCTGGTGATTTCAAGGCTAAGAAGTGAACACAACTACTGAGCTAAACCTGTGTATGCTTGGTTATTTTGATCAAACAGAAATGATCTATATTAAACTTCAAATTGAGGCCCTTTGCATATGAGTCTTCACGCAGGCGAAACTGCAGATTGATCAATTCAGTCATTTGGACTATCTTTAAGATGCCAAAACGTTTTATTTATTTTTGATTCAGATTAAGCAATAGCAAAAACAAAACCACACAGCTTCCCACCAAATGTCTGCATGTCATCTTTTGTTATTTTTACAGCCCTAAATGCTTGGGTATGCAAGGACTGTTGGATTCTAGACAAGGGCTGTGCAGTAACAGTGTGGGAAAGGGAATCGAGCTGGGCGGCTACTGCTGCAAGAAGTTGCAATACACCAAATGCAATGCTCTGACTCCCCCTTGACATAACAGATGCAATTGCAAAAGCCATAAATGGTCTTTCAAGGCGGATAACATATCACATTAACAGTAACATTATCAATGAGACAATATAGCATTAGTTATTGGTTGGAGTAGGTGTAGTTATTTATCTGCTTTGCGCTTTTAGGAGTTGTTACTTATTGGTATAAATATTGTGAGGTCATAAGCATTGCATTTCATGGGCATGTCATAGTATGTATGACTGTTGTGTGTTAATTTTTTGGTTTTCACTAATAATAATCAGTTTTGTTTTTTTACATCCGTTAAGGTCTTATAATAAATTGTAACCAATATTTTCACTATAAGGTTTTCTCAGTAAATTTCATTTTTTTTGCTGACATATTCCATTCAACCTTGAGCCCGCATGGGCGGACCTATGCAACGGTGGATTGCAGCAGGCACTGTACCTTCTGAACCTTCCATGTGGAAACTGGGTCCATTTTTTATTTGAAAGTTTGTGCACATTCTTCACATGGTGCAAAAGCTATTAACAAAGCACGAATTGTTTGTTAAATAGAGTCCTTGACCTGACCATTGTTGTGTGCCTGTGTTATGCATGTATTATGGCGGTGAAAAGAAATGTGGCCCAACAATACATGTTACTTAGACCAACTATACTAATGCTCATAAATACACTTTCACACATTTATTACTACAATGCAATGGTCAGTTTCAAGTTTATTACCACAGTACAGCTTATGTAACTTTAGAGAAATTCTTTTTACTGCCACACAGATTTCCTGTGACAATAACTTTAAGTATTGTATTGTATTGTACTGTAGCATTTATATATTGTGCTTAATACCCCTATGTGGGGTACCGAAGCGAATACCTACAAGTGCAGCATGCTACACCATGACGGGTGTGTGATCAGAAAGATGTTGTTTTTTGTTTTGATCCAATGTGGGAAGTGTTCCATGTCATCTGATGACCACCGAGATGTGGTTATCATGCTCTGGAACACAGCGCAAACCATATCTAAGTGTCTATGTGAAATTTATAGATGTATAAAAACGGTCAGCTCGTGTAGATATTTGGGATCTGTAGTGAGTGGACTATATTAAAGTTCTCCAAAATTGTCCGATAATATGTGACAGATCTCTTCACTTACTCTATGCCTGTTCATTTGGTGTTGTTCGGCTGTACAGTGCTGAACAACCCTCCCAGCAGATATGTATTATGTGAATTATAAATTTCAATTTGTTAGTGACCACTGTGTATCATGATTTTAGTATTATTGTGGGCCATAACTCAAATGCATGGAAGTACATAACTATATATTGCCTCGGTGAACGAAGGTCAGCCCTATATTTGGTTACCCGCACAATTAAAGCAGTTTTATGGTTGAGTTGTTTGCAATTTGTGGGTTGTGAGCTGAGCGTTGTACTTGAGGATGCAATTGTTTTCTGGGCTATGTTGCCAGGATGCTGGTGGAGCAGTTATCTAGGAAATAGTTAGGTTTCCAACTGTCGTTTGAGGTGTATATCATCCTGGGTGCTTCTAATACTGGCTGGTAGTGAGTTCCAGAGCTTGGCAGCCTGCTACTGAGAAAGCAGCACCTCCTACAGATTTTTTATGGTAAGATGGTATGATAATAAGTGGTGCAAGCCTGAAGCTCAGAGTTCTTTTTGGTTTGCATTGCTTGAATTTAGCTTGTAGGTATAGTGGTCCTTTTCCTTGGGAGGCTTTGTGGACAATGCAAAGTGGCTTGAACACTGCCCTTCTAGTTATAGGTAGCCAGTGGAGCGATTGCATGGCTGGAATCATGCATCCCCTTGAGAGATGATGGAGAAGAATCCTTGCAGCAGTGTTTTGGATGAGTTGTATTTTGCATATAATGTATGTGGGTGCGCCAATGTATAGGCTGTTGGCATAGTCAAGCGTGGAGATTACAGGTGTGAGGATGGCTTGCAGGCTATTTTGGTATGCAAGCTATGGGAAGATGCAACGTAGTGCTTTCACTGTGTAGAAGGCACTCTTTGCGACGTTGCCAGTATGTGGTATCAAGGATAGGTCTGAATCTATGGTTACTCCTAGGTTGCTAACCTTTCTTGATGTTGTCAGAGGGGCTTCAAGTTCCCTAGGCCATATTGCATTCGGCTTGTAGTTTTGCCATTGTCCGCATGTCATAATTTATGTCTTTGCGGTATTGGGCCTTGGATGGTTATTCATCATCTATGTGATATTATGGACCCCTGAGGCGTACCACAGTGTTGTGTGTGAGGAGGTGATGTGAAAGGGTAGACTACACTTTGTCTGTCTGTGAGAAAAGTAGCTATCCATTTTAAAACATTTTAACAGATTTTGATATCATGAAGTCTTTGTAGTACTGTGTGGTGTGGGACAGTGTCAAATGCAGCTGATAAATCCAGACGTAAATAGGCAGCTACTCGGTTTTTTCCCGATGTGAGTTTTAGGTCATCCTTAATGGATATGATTGCTGAGTCAATGGTCTGAAAGTAAGCCACACTGTTCTGTAAAAATAGAGAGTTGAGACTAAACACTGCTTTCTCGAAAAAAACTTCAGAAGAAAGGTCTGTTTGATATGGGACTGTAGTTTGCTGAATCAGATGGGTCGAGGTTTTCCTTTTTGAGATGACGTCTGATGTAGATGGTTTTGAGCTCAGATGGGAAAGAGCCTAGTTTCAGGGACTTGTTGAGTGGGCATCAGACTACCTCTCCTGCACAGGTTGAATAAAGGATAACCTTGAAGAGTCTAGATGGTACTGGTCCTGATGATGATCATGAGCCTATTATTAATTGTTATTATTTAAATTATTTGTAGAGCGCACTGTGACCAGACTGGAATCCTCGCACTTGAAGCAGCAATTGCTTAAGGGGGGAAAGAAGAGAGACGGCAATACATCACTAGAGGCATCCGTTACTTAGGGAACTACCAGGTCTTCAAGGCCTTTTCTAAATATCAGTAGATCTGTCAGTACTCTTAGTTCAGGCAGCAGCCTGTTCCAATACTAAGCAGGCTTGACTAGATAGATAGATAGATAGATAGATAGATAGATAGATAGATAGATAGATAGATAGATAGATAGATAGATAGATAGATAGATAGATAGATAGATAGATAGATAGATAGATAGATAGATAGATAGATAGATAGATAGATAGATAGATAGATAGATAGATAGATAGATAGATAGATAGATAGATAGATAGATATTTTACACTGTCAGCAATAGTATCAGTATAGATATGGTTGAGTCGGAATTTCCATAGTAAAAGCATTTACTCTGAGCCACCTAAAAGAAAGAGAGGAAAACAGGCATAGAGAAAGTGATTCACAGCTACACACAAAAACAACTGTACTCATCTGCTTGAGAAGCAGCTCTCAAGCAGGAAGAGGGCTAGCGCAAATGAGGCATTATGGGAGACTCAATGACCCACTTGCTGCAACAGGGCAGTTGACCCATGGTTCGCTCCTAAAAATGGCATCCAACAAGGAAAAAAGGTATTTATCACCCTGCATCTCTGCATCTATTCTAAAAAAAAATAGGTGAAAGGCATCAACGTTTCTATTCTTGTGGTATTTTGATGGTTTCAAGTCGAACTATCTGTTTTATTGACTTTCATTCCTTCGTGCCACTCTTATGTTTTTGAAGTGCACTTAAAACTAGTCTCCCTTTTCTAAGTCTAATGTAAGTCAGCATAGATGAATTGTCGCTGTTAACCCTTCTTCCAGTAAATGTCCAGAGTTTAGGGCACTGAGAGTCTTTTTTGGCAGTTTTTATAACATGAACGTGACCGAAGGGCATTACGCCTCTTTACAACAAAACCAGACTACATTATACTTTTTTTCATTTTTAGACAAAGGGAGATTAAATGATTTCTCCAAAACCAAAGGAATTTGATCCGAGGCCAGGAATCATTCCTGATTCCCCATGTTCCAAAGTCGGAAGATTTCTAGCCACTATGCTAAGACCAGTCGCAGTCCATGCAGATAACTGGGGTAGGGGGGGGGGATTTCGAGGGACGATGCAGAGGGAAAATTAAATAAATAATGAATTTTCCCTCTGCATCATCCCTTGAAATCCCCCCTTACCTGCCCCCACCCCCCTCCACCGCTGTTACCTGCACAGACCGTGGCTGGCCTCCACCCCCTCCACCCCCAACATTCATTCTTGACTGTCAAAATGCACAATGAAAATCTACTTGCAATTCGATGCATTGATATCACTTAATGTGATGGATGCACATTTACACTGCTCTCAATCAATGCCGTAATACATAATATTCAATAAGAGTTTACCCAATGCCTACAGCACTAAGTATCATACATCCACTATGTCCCTCTTCTTGCTCCTTGGTGGTTAAGGGCTGAAATTGCTGAAGCGTGGTATTTACTTAGCCATCTCGTCCTTTAAGCCAAAACCCTGGCCCTGTCCTTCATGCCTCTGCGTCTATGTCTTCAGATAGAGCCAACTCCACTCCTGGCAATGAAATAGTTTATAATGAAGGATTCCGTGTTTAATTTGTTTATGAAAGTAAGCCAATACTTGCTATCAAACTGTAAACCATCCAAGACATTCTGTTACTGCAGTGTGTCAGGGTGTCTCGAATGTGATACCTTCGGTGCTAGATTGACCTGAAATCCAAATACTTGGCTTGCTTGATCCAGATAATATGTGTGTAATGTGTAGGAGGATTGCACAAATATGTGTGTGCGCACAGTGTTTGCGTGTGGGTGTGTGTGTGTGTGAAAGGAAATTGAGATAATTCGTTTTTCTGTATTTGTGTGTGAGTGTAAATGCTCAGTGGCTGTCAGCAGGGTGCTTATGTTTGGGAAAACTTATATATGGGACGTTTGAGTGTGTGTGTGTGACAGAGTTCATAGGGCGTGTGCAGAAATATGTATTTTATTGTGTGTGTGCGAATGGAAGTTGGTTAAAGAGAAGGTAAGAATTTGTATGCATTGCTGCTTGTGTTTGTGGGCAGGTAGTGTGTGTGTGTATGTGTGTGTGTGTGAGTGTGTGTGTTATATATGTGGTGTGTGCTTGTGAAGAACCCAGGATTGGATGCGGGTGTGCAATGTATGTTTTTTTTTTGCAAAATTGTGTGTGTATTCTGTATCATTTAGTTTATGTGCCAGCCAATATGAGGTTATTATAAAACATAGATAAGATGCATGTCCCCGTGCAAGTCTGTGTGTATTCGGAATGTATTTGCAATGTATTTGTAGTGTGTCAATGTGTTTGTGATAGAGTGTGTGTGTGTCATATTTGTGTTTATGTGTGTGTGTGTGTGTGTGTGTGTGTGTGTGTGTGTGTGTGTGTGTGTGTGTGTGTGTGCACGTGGGGTCCCATGTTTTCTTTTGTGGGCCCAATTTTACTGTTGTTGTCCCTGATATTACCACAAACATTGCCTGCAGCAAGCACATACATTCATTCCCACATATCTTACAAAACACCTCCACAGGGTGTCTTAACAAGTAAAAAATACCCCACTTTTCAAATGTGGGCCTCTTTCATAGCTATCTGCTTTGCTAATGGGAGCCACTTTTATTCGGGTGCAGACACACACACATACACACACTCATACACACATACAAAGAACAACTGCTGCTATTAAAGATCAGAATCGACTCCACTGCAAAATACACAGAGATCTGAGATAACAGAAGAGCAATGGAAGAATTATCTTATGGTCTGGTGTTCTCACTCATACTGTATGTAAATTGAATCTACCCATTATCTATCTATCTATCTATCTATCTATCTATCTATCTATCTATCTATCTATCTATCTATCTATCGATCTATCTCAATTATTATTATTGCGAAGATGATGATGATGCTATGCTGCTGAAAATAATTCAACGCATACAGAACGCCTCTGCACGACTCGTCCTCGACATCCCTCGCCATCACCACATATCCGCCCACCTGAGAAACCTGCATTGGCTCCCCGTCAGCAAGAGGATCACGTTCAGGCTCCTCACTCACGCACACAAAGCTCTCCACAACAAGGGCCCCGAATACCTCAACAACCGCCTCTCGTTTCACGCCCCCACCCGCCAGCTCCGATCCGCCAGCCTCGCCCTCGCCTCTGTCCCACGGATTCGCAGAACCACCGCCGGTGGAAGATCGTTCTCCCACCTGGCAGCCGTCACCTGGAACTCCCTCCCCGCACACCTGCGAATGACCCAGGACCATCTCACCTTCAGGAAACACCTCAAGACCTGGCTCTTCGAACAGTAGCAGCACCCCCCCACCCCCGTTTCTTCCCTTCCAGCGCCTTGAGACCCCCACGGGTGAGTAGCGCGCTCTATAAATGCTTGATTGATTGAATGCCAGCCTAAAATAACTTCTAGTTTGAAAGAAGTGTACTATTGAATCTACGGTCAAACATTTATCCTATAGCGCATCTGCAACGTTCCTTGATATTTGCACAGTAAGATGTAATCCACCTAAGAAATCCCTGCTTGTTGCAGCGTTGCCCCGTCACCCCTCTCCACCACCAGGTCTCAGGCACACCTTTCCCTCAACTCCCCCCGCCGTCTCAGAGAGATACCTCTCCCCCCGCTTCCCACAGCCGCATCCCTTCAGTACTGCTTATCACTTCTCTGATGCTACACTACAGATGAAAAGAACAGGGACTATATTCACAAGGCGTATTCAATGTGATTTTATATCCCTGTGTGGATGTAACCCCTCGAGTCAGCACTTCAAGTGGCCCAGGTCCCTCTGGGTCTCAGACCCACTAGTAATTCAAAGCAGACACTGAAGCAGGGCCCTGTTTTCATGCCCTTAGCTTTACAGCCAAACACAATGAGCAATCAATGTACGAAAAGCTATGGCCGCTCCTGTTTGTATTTCACGTGCTTTACTTAATCTTGTGCTCCCTCGGAGTGTTTGCTTTCTCCAGGATGTTGTGTTACATTATGTTTTTCCAGGCAGCATATTGCTCTTGTACAGGGCATACTTTGAATTGAGTCGCCTCCAGGTGTTTCTAACGGGGCACGATGGACAGCTATGGGGCTATGACTCAAGGAAGTTCAAGTTTCTCTCAATGCTTGTCAGTGGGTCTAAAGGGTGTACAGAATATGTGACCATCCAATCCTTGGCCTCTCTGCATAGCGCACAGAGCAATGATCATGTATGCCAGGTGCAGTTGTCTATACAAATGTATGTGAAAGGGGTACACAGTTTTTGAAATATTGACAAAGTGAACTCAAAGGGGAATGCAGTGCTTGCAGGTGAGTGTTTGTGTTTGGGGTGGAGACATGAAAGAGATGCAAGGAAGTACATGCAGAAGAGAGACAAGAGTGAGATGACGAGAAAAGAGATGTGGTGTGATATATGCAGATGGAGGATTTCAGAAAGATGTTAAGAGAAATAGGGTGTATGTCTAACACAGGATGCAGAGGAAAGTTGTATGAAAGGAAGAACAGGTGTGACTGAGACACTCTGCACCATACTATCCCATCCACAGATCTTGGTAATGTTTGATTCACAGTCTCATCATTTCAGAATTAAAACCTTTTCAATATTCATTAATTACACCAAAACCATTGATGTTACTCATTTATCTTAAACAGCCATTGGCAAAGCCAATAGTCCTGGCTTATTTTAGGTGTATGTCAGTTGTGTTATATAGCCGAATGCAATAACAGAATGCTCAGAAAGGTGCCAAAATACCAGTTGTGTGGCACTATGCTGGAAGCACACAATGTGAGTTAACACATTTAGGCCAAGGCCTTAATTATAGAGGCCATGCCCCTTTAGCCCGCCCCGCCTCGCCCCACTCTTTTCAAACCCTGCCTCAAAGGCTGTTTCCATTTAGCTATCTTTGTTTTTTATCTCCGCACGTGAAACAAAAAGCATGGCATAGACCCGCTATGCAGCTCCACCGAGAGCAATGTGCTGTTTATTACCACTGCTGAGGGAATGCAGCGGTGTCGGACTGGGACAGAAAATTGACCTGGGCACCACAATAAACATGGACCCCAGTAGTGAATTAAGTAGCTAAAAAGGGACCCACTTTACAAGCTGGGGTAGTTTGGAGCTTGTAAAGACACACTGTATAAGTGTTTTGCAAGGTGTGGAAGCCCCATGGGTTTGAGCTTGCTGCAGGCAATGTTTGTTTTAAGAGCAGGGAAATCAACAGAAACTACTGGCCCAGACCATAAAACAGGCCCCACAAACAGCCAAAACACGGGCCCGCACACTGGCCCGTCAGAGCCGCCCATCGGGGACTGCCTGGCTGCCCTGTAGGCCAGTCCGACCCTAGAGGGCAGAGGTATGCTGCGCCCCCAACCCCCGCAGAATCTGCTTTGTGACATTCATGGCTGCTTCCCACACTCCACAATGACTATCACACACAGTAGGGCTCCGTATTCACTTTATTCTGTCGATGAGTGTTATATGTTATGTCCCCATCTATTGTAAACTAGCGACTCTTTCTTGAATCGTTTTTTCCGGCGGCCTCTCTAGCTGTGGCTAGATTTCAGGGTAATGTGTCATCCCGGGCGAGCTTCCTGCCCCCGTGTTTAAGTTGAAACTGCAAGTGTCAGGTCCCCTTGGAGACGCTTCGTTAAAGTGAAGCCCGGGACACTGGCGGGTTTAATCAACTTTTTTGTTTGGGAGCTGAATGCCTAGTGCCCCTGGGAGGGGCGCGCTGCCCCTCCCCATTGTGTGCCCAGGGAAGCATTGAGGGCACCCCGCTGGCAGGGGAATGCCGAGGGCATCCATTATTAGCTTTCCACTAAATGTTTCTATTGTCCGCCTGGCCTGCCACATAACGTGTGCATTTAAGGTGAACAAAAAGCACACTCATTACATTTTAAGAAGCCACGGCTTGCCGCCCTGCTGACCCGGGGCAGCCACCTCCCTCCGCCTCCTCCCGGAGGCTGGCGGCCTCTCTCCTCCAGTTAGGGGCGCTGCTGATAACAGATGATGGCGTTTGGCTGATAAATGGACAACTGGGGTTGTCCCGTGCCTGTGTGGTGGTGGTAGTGGTGGCGCGGAGCATCGCTCAGGGGGTGGGTGCCCCGTAGCTGTACCACCTCTGTCTGCAAGTCCCGCATTCTTACACACTCTCCCCAAGGACAGAGCAGCCCTCACGATCACCTCAAGTCAACCCTGAAAGGTGGGTGTGAATCAAGGCGGTGGCTGCCAGTAACCAGGCATCCTGACACACTGGCACAAAGAGTTGTACGGTGTGCGTGGAAATGGAACACAAAAACGTGTATAATTTTCAGCCCACAATTATATCCCCACCTTTAAAAAATACCCAAAGTGGCATGCTGAAAAATAACTAAAAAGATGACAACGTATATTGCCAAGAGGAGGGCAAGCGCACCCCTCACAAAAACACACACTTAATGTGGGGTGGACAAACCCACCATCCAACATATACAAACTCTTACCAAAACACGCAGCTCTACACACACATACATGCAAACACTTTCAGCAACTAGCAGACAGTCACACAGGCTGACAAATAGAGACATAGCAAAGAATAGGGAGGAAAACAAACACCATTAGAAAACTAGTGAAACGCAAATAACAAATGTGGAAACAGCAACAAACGGAAGAACACATACACACAACTTTTTCTCACTCTCTCTCTCTCTCTCTCTCAGGCACACCCAGATACACAGGCTAGCGCACATAGGTAGACCCACGGCAATTTCGTTTTTCCCACACACACACGGACAGATGGCCACACACAGGAAAAAAATAAAAAACAGTTACAAAAGTACAATACAGCTCAGAAAATTATTAAAACACTGCCACATGTAGATGCGTAGCAACAAAGAAGGATACACGCATACTCAAAATCAAACACACTAACACATAAAACAAGTCATTCGCACACCAACAAAAACCAATAGATAGGCAGCAGAACTCACGCACCAACGCTATAGCTTGCAAATAAATGCTGACAAATGCAGATATTGCCACAACCACTACAAACACAGACCAAGAGAAACATGGACACCACCATACTTACAGGGAAATGAAAATACGTGTAAAAAAGTTAGAAACACCCACTCACATAGCAACGCGCGAGCACACTTCACACACACATCAACACAATATGCGTAAACTCAGACAGCTCTGCAGCCACAATCGCAAATACCTGCACTTACAAACAAATACTGAGAGCCATACGCTGGTAAACAAAAACAACTTCGCCCCTCCCTCCCAAGTAAACACAAACACCTACACATAAACCCTCCCGTGTAGCGGAGTGGTCACCCGACGCTCGTCTCCATCGCCATGCGCAGGCACACACACACACCTCTAATACATCTCGGAGCCGAGCACCCGAGGCAGCATAACTTAAGCACACAGTGAAGGTAAAAAGCCACGCCAAGTTGCCTCGGCCACTTACCTTCAGCCCCGTGATGTCCATGCCCAGTCCACACCGCCACCATGACCAGCAGGACCCCGGCGTGCCAACCCTGCCTCGAATCCAGCCTCTCCCTGCCCAGGTGCATTCCTCTCAAGCTGCCGCTGATCCGGGGTCGCCAACGATGCATCCGTGATACGACCCAGCGACCCTAAATTCTCCCTCCTTTCTCCAGCGGAGACGTTGTAGCCGAGTAAGTTTCTTTTGCTCTGCCCCTTTGTGTCTTATAGGACTGCTGTTTCATTCCCTGCCCTACAAGTTACTTCTGTGTGTCAGCGCAGACCGGGTGCTGCTTTTTAGCCCTTCTCGGCGAGCTGATGTTCATTTGAGCGCCGGGATCCAACAATCCTTCTCCTTTTCAAAGCACCAGGGGTCGAATCTGGTCTCCCTGCCTCTCCCCCGCTCTCCTTCCCTCGCCCCCTCCTCAGCCTTTGCCCGAAATCTCTAGCCGGAGACCGTGGTACATGTTGCAGTTCTCTCTCCGCGGACGTCACAACAACAGCGCCCTCCTGTGGTACCTTGCGCTCCCACAAAGACACCGACTCGATCTCTGCAACGTAAGTGAAGCCTCCCAGTAACGGGGCTTCTTTTAAAGTTTACATTCCACTCGGACCAAAATAAGGAGAGAAACAATGAAAGAAGCATGGAAAAGAATCTCTTGTGAATTTGTGAAAAATCAAGCGAAAAATCCGAATGATATCGCTTTCCAAAGTTTGAGAGAACCACAAAATGTGGCTCACCTGAAAGTGCAAAAGCCAAAGGAAATGATGGACGGAGTGTTGAACATTGCAAGCACTCACCCCCAGTCAACTGATCTGGGTTTAATCCATCACCGTTCTTTAGCCCACTCTGCCACCCCAGTTCAGACATGGCCATATGCAAATCAGTCTGACCCTGTGCCTCATGGGAACAGTCCAGCCCGAACTGCCAAGCCATGTCTTTCCTGGACCGGAAACAAGCTTCCTAGGACCGGTTTCTGGCATTTCAGCCGTCTTCAGCCAGGCTTATCCACAAGGGACTCACGTCTGAGCATACCCTGCCAACTTATGGCGAACAAAGCAAAAACCAAAGGAAAGGATGGACGGAGTGTTGAACATTGCAAGCACTCACCCCCAGTCAACTGATCTGGGTTTAATCCATCACCGTTCTTTAGCCCACTCTGCCACCCCAGTTCAGACATGGCCATATGCAAACCAGTCTGACCCTGTGCCTCATGGGAACAGTCCAGTCCAAACTGCCAAGCCATGTCTTTCCTGGACCGGAAACAAGCTTCCTAGGACCGGTTTCTGGCATTTCAGCCGTCTTCAGCCAGGCTTGCTTGAATCCAGTGGCAAAGTGAGCAAGGGACTCACGTCTGAGCATACCCTGCCAACTTATGGCGAACAAGGCAAAAAACAAAAGGAAATGATGGACGGAGTGTTGAACACTGCAAGCACTCACCCCCAATCAACTGATCTGTGTTTAATCCATCACCGTTCTTTAGCCCACTCTGCCACCCCAGTTCAGACATGGCCATATGCAAATCAGTCTGACCCTGTGCCTCATGGGAACAGTCCAGCCCGAAATGCCAAGCCATGTCTTTCCTGGACCGGAAACAAGCTTCCTAGGACCGGTTTCTGGCATTTCAGCCGTCTTCAGCCAGGCTTGCTTGAATCTAGTGGCAAAGTGAGCAAGGGACTCACGTCTGAGCATACCCTGCCAACTTATGGCGAACAAAGCAAAAACCAAAGGAAATGATGGACGGAGTGTTGAACATTGCAAGCACTCACCCCCAGTCAACTGATCTGGGTTTAATCCATCACCGCTCTTAAGCCCACTCTGCCACCCCAGTTCAGACATGGCCATATGCAAATCAGTCTGACCCAGTGCCTCATGGGAACAGTCCAGCCCGAACTGCCAAGCCATGTCTTTCCTGGAACGGAAACAAGCTTCCTAGGACCGGTTTCTGGCATTTTAGCCGTCTTCAGCCAGGCTTGCTTGAATCCAGTGGCAAAGTGAGCAAGGGACTCACGTCTGAGCATACCCTGCCAACTTATGGCGAACAAAGCAAAAACCAAAGGAAATGATGGACTGAGTGTTGAACATTGCAAGCACTCACCCCCAGTCAACTGATCTGTGTTTAATCCATCACCGTTCTTTAGCCCACTCTGCCACCCCAGTTCAGACATGGCCATATGCAAATCAGTCTGACCCTGTGACTCATGGGAACAGTCCAGCCCGAACTGCCAAGCCATGTCTTTCCTGGACCGGAAACAAGCTTCCTAGGACCGGTTTCTGGCATTTCAGCCGTCTTCAGCCAGGCTTATCCACAAGGGACTCACGTCTGAGCATACCCTGCCAACTTATGGCGAACAAAGCAAAAACCAAAGGAAAGGATGGACGGAGTGTTGAACATTGCAAGCACTCACCCCCAGTCAACTGATCTGGGTTTAATCCATCACCGTTCTTTAGCCCACTCTGCCACCCCAGTTCAGACATGGCCATATGCAAATCAGTCTGACCCTGTGACTCATGGGAACAGTCCAGCCCGAACTGCCAAGCCATGTCTTTCCTGGACCGGAAACAAGCTTCCCAGGACCGGTTTCTGGCATTTCAGCCGTCTTCAGCCAGGCTTGCTTGAATCCAGTGGCAAAGTGAGCAAGGGACTCACGTCTGAGCAAACCCTGCCAACTTATGGCGAACAAAGCAAAAACCAAAGGAAATGATGGACGGAGTGTTGAACATTGCAAGCACTCACCCCCAGTTAACTGATCTGGGTTTAATCGATCACCGTTCTTTAGCCCACTCTGCCACCCCAGTTCAGACATGGCCATATGCAAATCAGTCTGATCCTGTGCCTCATGGGAACAGTCCAGCCCGAACTGCCAAGCCATGTTTTTTGCTGGACCGGAAACAAGCTTCCTAGGACCGGATTCAGCCAGGCTTGCTAGAATCCAGTGGCAAAGTGAGCAAGGGACTCACGTCTGAGCATACCCTGCCAACTTATGGCGAACGTGCAGCACCATTTCCTTGCCATGAAAGTTAGAAACGACGGGACACTTTGCAGTAAACTGACACGTTTGAAGCCATGGTCACAGCGGCCACGTGCTCACGGCCCAATTCCTTAAAGCCCCCAGCCCCGATTACACTTTTCTATAAATTCTATTTTCGTTTCTTTTTGTTAAGCAGGGTGTGAGGTGTGATGGGTGGAAGTCCATTGCTGAATACTTACAGGGAGAATGCTTTTCTCATGTTCTGTTCACTCAATGCAATGGTCTCAAAATATGCCTCATAATTAGCAGTGCAGTCAACAGAGTGATCTCACACTGAAGTCTCAATAACAGATTTTACAGTAAAAATTGCAAAAACCATGTTACGAGGCAATAAATAAAAACAAGTCACCATTACACAAGTCTGTCACTCAATTGCATGTAATAAATTGCATTGCAGATATTGCATCCACTACAGCGACCTCCCGCTACATTGGTAAGTGCATAAGCAGTGCTTTCAACTCCACTTATACTTACCTTCCAAGGAAGATATGCATAGAGTTAAGAATAGTAACATTTACTTACCATACAATGTAGCGGGAGGTTGATGTAATATAATATTATTGTCATTCAATATTATTCACCTCAACAAGGTTAAATACGGCTATTATTTCCTATCAGTGGGGAGGACAGTGCACAGCATATTCATAGCAATGGGTAAAAGCATAATGCATTACAATGAGAAAAAAAAACAATTTATACAGCATACCAGTTCATGAATTTGTCCATCCAATTTTAACCAAAGCACTATGCACCCACAACCAAATATGCAAAAAGTATAAAATACAGATTAAAATCAGTAAAATAAAACAAAAAACATAAGAACACCAGACTAATTGAAGTTAAAGAAAAGAAACCCACTAGCAGAAGAGATGTTTATGCCTGTACCTGCACATATGCACCAAACACTGGGAGACAGGAAACACAATACATTGACTAGTGTTACTTTTTAAAATCCGAAATGCAGTCCTACAATTCCTAGTCCCCAGGTTACGACAAACTGGTAAAATCCACATAATGATGCTGATATACAGAGCAGGTATTAATTATAAGTGCAAATTAATATGCAGTGTTTGTTTACTAATTATCATTTTCATTTTAGTGGGTTAACATCATGAAAGCTCTGTCACATCACAAGAGCTTCATGAAGAACAGCTAAGAAAGGAGCACTGTCATTTCTTTACATGTTCCTGCATGCAGTAACCACTTCCTGCAAAGAGACTTGTGCACGCATGCAGTGCACATATATGCTGGCCACTAATTCTGGAGGATAACGTTCACAGCATTTGCTGGTGCTGTACCTGTGCTCTGGGGCTGCTGCACTTGTTCTGTGCTTGCTCTGCTGCTGTCTGCACATTGCCTCTTCTGTGGCTGATAACAGGTTCCAGAACTGTTCCCAGTGCATGAGAGTATTTATTTATTTGAAAGTTTTATAGAGCGCAAACAAGTCCCTTGCAGATATCAGAGCGCTTTACAATAGGTGAGGTTAAATTAACCAACAAATAAATGCAGGTAAATCAAGTATACATAACATCTTGTGCAAAGTAAAGCAGTAGGGTACAAAACAGGAAAGACCCGTTGAGTCATGACAATGGCAAATATAATGACGGGGTTGTCTAGCTGGGCCCTTGTCATAATAAGGATTACTTGTGAGGGTACGAATGTTCTCAGAATTTCCTTAGTCTATGCTCTGGTGAATTTTGCCATGAGAATCGATTTTACTTCCTTTTTGAAGGATGCAGTGAAGGAGTTCAATCTGGTTTCTGGGGGTAGTGCATTCCATATCCTGGGTGCCATCCCTGAGAAGGATTGTTTTTCTTGTTGAATCTTTGCGGTTTCAGTAGTAGGTTTTCTGCACTTCTTGTGGATCTTATACCACCAGAGATTGTCAGTTTCTGTGTCAGATAGCTGGGTGCATTGTGATGTATGGCCTTGTGCGTCATGCACGCTATTTTCAGGTGAATTCTGTCTTCAAATGGTAGCCAATTCAGGGATTTTAAGTCTGGGGAGATGTGGAAACTTCTTTTCGAGCCAGTGATGAGTCTCGCTGCAGCATTTATTAAGGCTCTTAGCGGTGCTGTTGTAGCTTTTGGAAGGCCACACAGAGAGACACTTCCATAATCCAGACGAGGGATAACTGGAGCTTGAACTGCCAGCTTGAAGTCATTAATTGTCAGGAAGGGTTTCAACTTCCTCATTGTGTTTATCTGGAAGTTTGCTCCCTTTGTTGCGTTGCTAATGTGTTTCTGCATATTGAGGTTGCAGTCAAGGGTTATACCCAATGATTTCGCTGAGTCCACAATGGTTGGATGGATGTTGAATGCAGTAAGATGTTTGATCCAGTCATGCCTTATGGGGACTTTGGCGGGTGGAGCTATTAGGAGGAATTTGGTTTTTAGAGCGTTCAATTTGAGATGATTCTCTGCCAGTCATGTCTGGGTGTTTCTAAGCATTGTGTTAAGCAATTTAATGTCTTCTAGGGTGTGGATCTTAAGGTATAGTTGAGTATCATGTGCGTACATGTGATATTGCACGTTAGATGCTTGTAGCAATTCGGTGAGTGGTTCCATGAATGGATTAAACAATGTCGGGGATAGAGAGGACCCTTGCGGGACTCCCAATGTAACTGAGACGGGTTTGGACAGGGTGTTGTTGACCTTGAATTTTTGAGTCCGGTTTTGAAGAAAAGAGGTAAACCAGTTTAGCACTGACCCTGATAGACCCATTCTATGTTTCAGAAGATTTATCAAATTCTCGTGTTTGACCGTATCAAAGGCTGAGGAGAGGTCTAGTAGGATGAGTAGGCATGTACCGTTCTGATCAAGGATTTGTAGTGCATCATCAATTAAGTGTGTCATGGCTGATTCCGTGCTGTGACCTGCTCGGAAGCCTGATTGATGTTTGTTAAGAAGGTCAAAGTGATCAATATGTTTTGTCAATTGGTGGTGTACACATTTTTCTAATAGTTTGGCCAAGGTAGGAATATTGGAAATAAGGCGATAGTTGTTTAGGTCCGTAGGGTCAGCTGTGTTTTTTTTAGGATGGGTAATACCTGTCCAACTTTGAGGGTGTCCTGGATGCAACCTTGTTGAAGTGAACTGTTAATGATTTTGGTCCAGAGAGGCAGAAGCAATGGGGTTACGTCTTTAAAGGCGTTTGCGGGGAGAGGATCGGTGAGGTGATTGGCAGGCTTCAGGGCATTGAGAATCTTGCATATAGCTTCTTCAGTGTAAGTATCAAAGGATGACCAAACTGAGTCATTTTTTAGGTCAAACTTTGAAGGGATTTGTTGTGACGCAATTGGCAGTCGTGGGGAGGTTTTCGTATGAGGACCCGAGTGTAAGATCAGGTCATTGAGGAGATCTTTCTTGATGTTGTCAGTCTTCAGATTAAAGAAGGGAGAAAATTCTTCACAATTGGGTTGCGGACGGGCTATGTCTTGTAGCCATTGGGATGCATCCTTATATTGGGTTTTGATTAATTCAAAAGGTTTTTTGGGACGATTTCTTGCTTGGTCTAGTTGGTGGCTGAAGAAGTCTGCTTTAGTGCGCTTGATCTTTCTATAGTATGCATTTCTCTTTTTCCTTAGAATCTTGAGGTGCTTAGTGGATGGGACTGATCTCCAATTGCGTTCGGAAGTTCTAAGAGAACGTCTATCCTCGTTAAGTAGACCATTGTACCAGGGCTTAGAGTCTTTCGTGGACACTCTCTTTAGTTGAAGGGGGGCTACCTCGTTAATTATCGAGGTCATAGAATTGAGGAAGTGGTTGGTGAGATAATGTACTTCGGAAGAACCAACCGGGGCAGAAGTAGGTTGTAGCTGGAAGAAGGTAATGTGTTAGGGTTGAGTTTTTTACAGTCTCTTTGCCATACCTTTGGTTTTGTGGATTGAACCAAATTAAGTTTTACTGTTTCCTTGATAAAGAAGGTGATGATATGATGGTCTGACCAATCACAGGGTTGGATCGACTCCAGCTGGATGGTATCACTTTTGGAGATTATTAAATCCAAGATTGAGCCTTTATTGTGTGTAGGGCTGTTGCAAATTTGGGTGAGGTCTAGGGCACGAGGAAGTTTTTGAGACTATTGACCATTGTATCATTGTGGTCGTTCCAATGGAGATTGAAGTCGCCAAGGAATATTTGGGTGTTTTGCCGCCCGGTGTTCGTTGTGACCATATCCATGAAGTGTTCGGTGAAGATGAGGTTGTCACCAAGTGGATGATAGATGATGTGTAATGAGCATAATGGTTTGACATAGCTGTTGATGTCGAGGCATATGTATTCGCAAGAGTGGAATACAGAGGATAAGGCTCTGTTTACGGCGATGTTGATATGGTGTATACATGCGATACCTCCCCCTGTCTTACCAGTCCTGTCCAATCTGATGATGTCGTAGTTTGGGGGTACTAGAATGTTGATGAGTGGAGTGGAGGATTCCGTTAGCCAGGTTTCTGTTAACATTATCAGGTCCAGGTCATGTGAGATAATGAAGTCAGCTACGTCTGCTGCGTGTCTAGAGGCCGATCTACAATTTAGGAGTGTGCATTTAAGACGGGGTGTGATGAGGAAAGAAGTGGGATCCTGAATGAGTGGGACTCTTCTTAGATTGTTGTCGATGATTCCTCTATTGTTGTGTGTAGAGGACCTGTGAGGGTTGGGGGGGATAGTAGGGATGGCCATGTGGGTGGGAGTTATGGGGTTCGTGAGAGAGGGTTCGTAGGAGCGTAGAAGAGAGAGTAGATCGCTCTCCGAAAACGGATTGATGTTTCGCATTGGGCGGGTTGAAATATTACGGGAGGGAACTGATTTCCAGCTGGGTAGAATACGTTTTGGGGTGAATGTTAGGTGAGTCGGTAGCTCGCTTGATATAGACGTTCTTGAGGACCTTGTGCACCATGGTTGTCTCGAAATCACCTATTTAAAAGCTTGGAGTTCCTCTTTGATTTGTTGAAGTGCGGACATAATCTCATCCAGTCTGGTGTCTGGAGTGGTTATGAATAGGGTTGGTGGCTGCGCTATGAATGTGGATGGCTGCAAAGTGAACTGGTTAGGTGAGTGATCAGGTGCAGGAGTGAGAAAAGTAGGAGGCAATGTTGCGTATGTGAGTGGGGGAGTTGTTGGTGTAGAAGGCTGAGTTGAGGGTGTGGCTGGCTGGTGTGTGGGTGAGGGAGGTGTGATTGGGAGCAGTGTGTGATCTGAGGGTGGCGTGTTATCAAAGTGGTAATGGGGTGTCCTATTATGTGCCAACAGCTGACCTGGGGGGTTGGCTGGAATGGGGGGAGTACGTGTAAGGAGTGTCATTGTGAAGCAAGGATGAGGTAGGGGGAGAGATGATTATGGAAGGGGTGATGTTAGGGGGGAGCTATGGTCGTACACGGAGGGGGTTTAATTTCTATTGGAGGTGCGTATGTTGTCTGAGTTGTGCTGGGTGGAGGTAAAGTGTATGGGGTAAGGTGAAGTGAAATGGGGTGTGTTGGTGGGAGGGGTAGTAAGGGTGGAAGTAGCATATGGAACTGATGCCAGTAGTGGACGGGATGATAGAGGGCGGCTATCAGAGGGGGTTGGAGAAGTGACATCTTGTGTGCTGGAGGTGGGAGTTCCCAGGAGATTGAAACTACGGTCTGATGATTGAATGAGGATTGTTCCTTTATTGTAGATTGTGATGGTTGCTGTCGCTGGGAAGAGCTGGAAGGGGGCAATAGAAATAACTAGACCATGCGCGGATTTCCTAGTGGAAGATATCGTAAATGAAGCTAGGAATGCTTTCTTCCATTGAGCTCTTCGTTTTGTGTGGAAATGATATCAGTGGTTGTGTTCCCGTTGTGTAGTGAGAAATAGGGATCAGCGAAGAGAGTTTCAGGGTGCAGTTTTATAAAATTGTGCTTGAAACGTTTGGCAGATTTTTTTAGAGGTTGGGGGGATAAATTATGTTGTAGGTATGTGTGCCTGTGAGTTCCATGATATGAGCCGTAAAGTTGGTGCGGTGAAAAGGGGCGCAAAAGTGTGTATGGGTGAATGGGACTCAAGAGGGATCCGTGGAATGCGGTGAGAAGAGTTTGGGAAGGTGGTTGGGTACGGGAGGGTGAAAATAACAAGTGCGGCTGTGGCTAAGTTATTATGGGCTGAAGGGGAGACGGGGGGTTGGATCTCAGTTGTCCTGATGGTTGCACCATGGGTGCCAGGTGCTGGGTAGGATGTGGGGTAAAAGAGAAGAAAAGCTACGGGGCATAGAGATATAATAGAATAAAATAAATTGAGGGGAGAATGTAACGAAAGTCTTACCTGAAGTGAGAAGGAGGAGCCGTCCGTAGCCGTAGAAACTATATGCTAAAACATTGTGGTGGTGACAGTCTAAAATGGCCGACTCCTTAGTAGAGGTCTTCCTAAACGGCTATGTAGTCTTCTGTTTGTTTCCATAAACTGTGGGAGAACCAGTGTAGTCCTGTTTCACTGACCATCAAACTGTTGGGGAACTGTGGGAGAGCCCGTGAAGTCCTGTTTCACTGTCCATCAAACTGTTAAGGAATATGGTCCTATCTCAGTTGTGATGCAATTAGAGTCAATAGGAGATGCTGATAAAACACTCTTAGAAGTGACCAGTGGATGGGGGAGGCCCCTTGCCCTTGTTCTATGTGCCATCGCCATTTTGAGATAGTAAAACCCAGAGCCACTGACCTGCTAATGAATATGTGGACATACAAGAAAATGAGGGTAAAAAAATACAAATAATAATAAAGTCAAATGAACAAAGGTACCATTACCTCGACCGCGCTGTCATGGCTGTAGTCGTTTCTAGTATAGTTTAGTTTGCTCGTTTTGCTGGCAACATCAGGCCCCTTTGTTGCATGAGGGTTCTGTTTCCATGGTGTGGTGTACGCTTTTTGAATATTCTTTTAGATTAGGGCTTCCTTCGTAAGAAACACAATGAACGCGCTATCGGCGTTGTTGTGCACTGCTCCTGAGGGGGGCGGGGCTGCCCAGTGACCTCTCTCCGAGGGCCGCCAAGAGCTGGGCGACCCTACCTGGCCCAAGAACTCTCAACCCTCAGGCGATCCGCAAGCGATCCGTAAGCGCGCTGCCGTGGGGGGATCCTGCCCCGTCGGGGACAACCCGCCACCTCGTCAGGGGGCATCAGGGGCGTGCGTCAGCCCCGCTGAAAGAAACCGCACCAGGTCAGCTTGCCGCTGCAGAACAAAGAGGACCAAGAGGATCCGCCACCTCGCCCTGGGGTCTCCTGGGGCCCGCTGCTGCCTTACCCATGAAGTCCTGCAGCTCCGCTCTGTGGCGTCCGAGGGCCCGCTGAGTAACCAGACAAATAACATGAAACCATATCCTATTAAGGTTTGGGGTGCTGTCCCACTTTGAAGAACTTCTTAAAATGGGGCCAAATCATTTATTTATTTGAAGGTTTTTTAAAGTGTGCAATTATCCACTGGGGCATCCAGGTGCTCGAAAACCTGGGTAGTGAACAGCATAGAATCTAATGGCATCAATATGAATGAGTGAATACCCACATTTTAAGTCATTTACTTAAAAATATGTGAATACATGTAAAAATAATGTTAATTGATAAGAAATTCCATGCATGAAAAAGACCGAGGGCCAGATGTACTACCCTATTTTGCATGCACAAACGGGTTTGTGAGCCGTTTGCACTTGCAAAATACAATAGAGCCATGTACAAACCCTATTTAGGGAGTCGCAATTTTTTTGCGACTCGCTAAATAGGATTTGCGACTCGCTATTAGGAAGGGGTGGTCAAAGGGCGTCCCTTCCTAATAGCGACTCGCTACCCTATGTAAGAATGTTTTGCAACCACAATTGCGGTCGCAAAACACTTGCAATTTACCGCCGTTTTCAAGAGGGTGGTAACCCATTCCCCTTTGTGAATGCAGTGGAAAATATTATTTAGGGGCAGGCAATGGTCCCAGGGACCTCTACCTGCCCTTAAAAAATTAAACGAAAACGTTTTTTTTTTCTGTTTTTTAAATGCATCCCGTTTTCCTTTAAGGAAAATGGGTTGCATTTCTAAAAAAAACTGCTTTATTCAAAAACAATCCTAGACATGGAGGTCTGCTGAGCCCAGCAGGCCACCATACCTGGGCTGGCCAGCCATTCCCAATGGGGTTGCAAATTGCGAGTAATTCATGAATATTGATGAGGCATGCAATTTGCGACTCCATTGGGAATCGCAAAGAGTGTCACTGACACTGTTGTACATAGCATTTTGCGACCCACAAATTGCGACCGCAATTGAGTGCAATTTGCAAGTCCCAAAATGCTATGGCCAAGATGCTATATCCTACTTGGAGACTCTCTTATGCCCCATTTGCCAACCCACTACAATATTAAGTGACTCACCTGAACAGACACCCACAACAGAGGCTGCACATAAATTAAAAGACGCAGACTTCTTAGCACCCACCATACAATCATGCATACCTACTCCCTGCTACTGGATAACAGTGAGCCTGGAGTAGTTAGATTACACCTTGCTTATGATTGTGATCTTGCTGGATTTGAAGAGACACATTTGCTGCCAGGTCTCCAGACTATTTCTCACATACTCCAGACTCTAATATGCTCCACTCTCTGTACTACAACTATGTTTGGGGCAACAATAGTCAACTATTTTGAACAAATCAAATTTTATCGAAGGTTGGAGATTCTCAGGAAGCACTGATATTGAGCCTCCAGACTAAGATGATAAACCAAATAGATATGTTGCCTCATTAGAGACTGAAAAAGGGAGAGAAATGAATCACAGGCTCAGACACCAGATATTGAGAAACGTGAATGCCTACTTACTTTGGCTAACAATCAACAGCTTTCAACAGAGGATAATTGGACAGCAGTGGATAATTACACAATATCTTCCTTCACTGCATGCTGCAGAAATTGAAAATATTTTTCTCTAATTTCCTGTCACATAAATAATCATGTTGCAATGTCTATCACAGACGTTGCACAAAATGACCCACAATCTTACCCACTGTCTGACACATATTGCCTCAAGCCTGATCAAAATAGGCAAGGCAGGAAGATTGAAGCAAACAGATATACGGCTCAAATCTCAATGACTCAGCAATCTTATCAAAGTGACAAACACCAAGTTTTCATCAGACAAAGTCTGCTGAGCTCTCTAACCGAACCTCCAACCCATTTTTTTTCTAGTGGGTTCTTGTTTGGCAGAAGATCTTTAACATGAGAAAATTATAGGTCATTGTGGCCAAAGCCAAACATTAATTCTAATCTGCAATTTTTAAAGTATAGTAAACTTCACGTTACCATGGTTCATCAGACAAAGTACATCCCATATATTCTACAAAGCACTTCACATCATTTATGAGGTCCTAAATTCAATTGGGTTGCAGGAGCTAGATTCTGCTGAATATGAAGCTGACAACAGAGAAACTGACACATTTGACATTTCTCCATCTTCCATCTTCCACCGAACATCTGCAGACTCCACTCTCCTTGTGCACCGAAGATTCTAAAGACCATAGCACTAGATTTTCGTTCTCCATATCTACAAAGGGATGTATGACGTTACAACGCATGCTATTACAACGCTTACCTTTACAACGCATTTTTTACAACGCTAGTACTACTACAACGCATTACTTTACAACGAATTCTCTTACAACGCCAAACCTATTTAAATACTGAAAAGAGCTGTTACAACGAAGTATATTACAACGCATACCATTACAACGCGATTTTTTTTTTTTTTAAATTAAAAGTACAATAAAATCTGGCACGGGATGCAGGGAAATTAGGGGTTTTAGGGTGGGGAAGTGTATTAAAACGTGGAGAAGAACTGTACGTAAATCGTCTGAAACGCATTACCAAATTAATACTCGGGTATTAAAATTAATACTCGAGTATTAAAATTAATACTCAAAATTCCCCAAAAAAATCCGTTTTCACACATTACCAAGCTTTTAAAAAATAACGAAACAATAAATAACATAACACACACATTTTTAACATGATTAGATCGCAAAGTAAGTAAACCAACAGAAACATAACACACATACACATAGGCGCCATTTTATCCATCTCACTTGTAAAACTTGTCCTACCACAGTTTCTATGTAAACAATACCAAAAGACATGTTCCAAAATGGATGCCAAAACGGAGCAAATGAATGAAAACAATATTTGTTAAAAAGCATTTTTAAATTATCATTTTCCACAGTAAAACAAAGCATTAAAAAAAACACATCGAACGCACTTTTTAAAAAAATTAATAGTGACACAGAGTAAAACTTATAAATACAAGGGAGACACCATTTTGCACTCAGTTGATTATCAACTAGCAGAGAGAGCAGACGTAATAAGCTGACCCTCTGTCACCTGCGCTGCGACCTCCTCAGAGAGAGCACAGAATTCACTCGTGAAAGCATAACAGCAGAACAACTACTAGTAAGTTATTAATATATTTCTAAACGTTAGTTTTTAGAAAAATATATTTTCATAACCCACAAAAAATATAATTTTAATTAATAATAAAAACTTTACAAATGTAATGTTTCCAATACATTATCAACAAAATTAAACTCAAAATTAAAACAAGTTTTTTATTTTCCACAACCAGAAAATCGGAAGATTTTGACATTCCACAATAGCTGCACCTATTTTGGCATCCTCACCACGTTAACGATTGACAAACTCAATTGTTCAGGTAAATGTTATTTATGTGTAATGGTTTTACTTGTAAAATTTATTTTTAAAAATTTCCTAAAGTCATGTTTGGCAAAGGTGTTTTTTTTTTATTACTCAATCTCACCACATAATAAACGAAAAATTACCATGATGCTGGAGTAACAATTTCTAATAAGACTTCAGTTAGTTACCACATCTGCAAAAGCGTTTCATATTACTAGGGCAAATATTTGTATTCTAAGTCCATGAATGTTCTGCATTTTACTAATTTAGTAATAGTTTCAAAATTACCTGTTATGTTTTAGTTGAAAAATGCATCAAATGTGTAGTATGTTTACTCTCACCAATTGTTACTCATACTCCTTTTTCATATTACAAAAGTGTTTTTTTTTTTTTTTTTTTTTCTAACCAACGTTGACAAAGGAACAATTATTATTTTTTTTTTTTCCACCAGTGAACATCTTTTCCCCCAAAAAATTTCAACCTCCTACAAGCATCAGGTTAAAGGGACGATAACAAAAAAACCACTGGAAAAGGTATGTAACCTTTTCCATTTTTTTAATACTATACATTATTAATCCTTCCTTTTGCAATTATTCCTCCTCTAATGGACCTAATTTGAAAACTAATGGATAGTTTAGAGAAACAATATACTATTTCTACTCTACGAAGGAGCAACATTAGGGATATTTCTGTGTAGTGTAGGGATACATATCTCTATTTCTACTGCAGTAAGGTGCATTGATTAGGACAGTGTCATGTAGTACTAGTTATTTTGTATGTCAGTATAATTTTAAAGATACTCAGTTTCAACATTTGTAACCACCGTTAATTATTTTTTTTTCCTCTTTTTTTTTTCCCAAAGAAAACAACTTTAAATCACAACTAAAATCTTGAGCCAACAAAGGAAATCATCTTCAGCCACCTCATCCAGAAAAGCGAGTTCTACGAAACAAGGTATATATTTTCAGCACGGATTCTTAACCTTAAAAATACTACACTAACTATCGCATTGCTAAAGTTTTCCAAAAAAAATCAATGCAGTTATGATTACATTTCCCCATTTCAGAATTATATTTCATGTCTAAAGGATGGTTTAGCATTACGGAAATTGTTATGTGCTGCAACTTATATCACATGTGCGATTTTTAAAGGAAATTTTTAAAAAACACATTTCTCAACATCGTTCTGTTTCCAAATTTTTTTCTTTTTTCACTTTTCCAGACATTTATTTATCGATTCCACAACAAATCACCTTGTAAGTGTCTACACAAGCCTACACACCAATACCACTGAACAAGAGTCAGCAAGAAAAGCAATTTCGAAAGAAAAAGGTAATTTCAAGCAACATTGTAAGGTGCAGCAGATTTAAAAATGTACCATGCTTTAGAGGTAACAATTAACTATTCAAAATCCAGGAAGGTGCAGCAGTAGAGAAAGTGTTGGATAGTGTAGGGGTATCAATTTACTATTCTAACTCCAGGAAGGTGCATCAGTAGGGAAAGTGTTGGATAGTGTAGGGGTATCAATTTACTATTCTAACTCCAGGAAGGTGAATCAGTAGGGAAAGTGTTGGATAGTGTAGGGGTATCAATTTACTATTCTAACTCCAGGAAGGTGCATCAGTAGGGAAAGTGTTGGATAGTGTAGGGGTATCAATTTACTATTCTAACTCCAGGAAGGTGAATCAGTAGGGAAAGTGTTGGATAGTGTAGGGGTATCAATTTACTATTCTAACTCCAGGAAGGTGAATCAGTAGGGAAAGTGTTGGATAGTGTAGGGGTATCAATTTATTATTCTAACTCCAGGAAGGTGCAGCAGTAGGGAAAGTGTTGGATAGTGTAGGGGTATCAATTTACTATTCAAACTCCAGGAAGGTGCATCAGTAGGGAAAGTGTTGGATAGTGTAGGGGTATCAATTTACTATTCTAACTCCAGGAAGGTGCATCAGTAGGGAAAGTGTTGGATAGTGTAGGGGTATCAATTTACTATTCTAACTCCAGGAAGGTGCATCAGTAGGGAAAATGTTGGATAGTGTAGGGGTATCAATTTACTATTCTAACTCCAGGAAGGTGCAGCAGTAGGGAAAGTGTTGGATAGTGTAGGGGTATCAATTTACTATTCTAACTCCAGGAAGGTGCATCAGTAGGGAAAGTGTTGGATAGTGTAGGGATATCAATTTACTATTCTAACTCCAGGAAGGTGCATCAGTAGGGAAAGTGTTGGATAGTGTAAGGATATCAATTTACTATTCTAACTCCAGGAAGATGCATCAGTAGGGAAAGTGTTGGATAGTGTAGGGGTATCAATTTACTATTCTAACTCCAGGAAGGTGCATCAGTAGGGAAAGTGTTGGATAGTGTAGGGATATCAATTTACTATTCTAACTCCAGGAAGGTGCAGCAGTAGGGAAAGTGTTGGATAGTGTAGGGGTATCAATTTACTATTCTAACTCCAGGAAGATGCATCAGTAGGGAAAGTGTTGGATAGTGTAGGGGTATCAATTTACTATTCTAACTCCAGGAAGGTGCATCAGTAGGGAAAGTGTTGGATAGTGTAGGGGTATCAATTTACTATTCTAACTCCAGGAAGGTGCATCCGTAGGGAAAGTGTTGGATAGTGTAGGGATATCAATTTACTATTCTAACTCCAGGAAGGTGCATCAGTAGGGAAAGTGTTGGATAGTGTAGGGGTATCAATTTACTATTCTAACTCCAGGAAGGTGCATCAGTAGGGAAAGTGTTGGATAGTGTAGGGGTATCAATTTACTATTCTAACTCCAGGAAGGTGCATCAGTAGGGAAAATGTTGGAAAGTGTAGGGGTATCAATTTACTATTCTAACTCCAGGAAGGTGCAGCAGTAGGGAAAGTGTTGGATAGTGTAGGGGTATCAATTTACTATTCTAACTCCAGGAAGGTGCATCAGTAGGGAAAGTGTTGGATAGTGTAGGGGTATCAATTTACTATTCTAACTCCAGGAAGGTGCATCAGTAGGGAAAGTGTTGGATAGTGTAGGGGTATCAATTTACTATTCTAACTCCAGGAAGGTGCATCAGTAGGGAAAGTGTTGGATAGTGTAGGGGTATCAATTTACTATTCTAACTCCAGGAAGGTGCATCAGTAGGGAAAGTGTTGGATAGTGTAGGGGTATCAATTTACTATTCTAACTCCAGGAAGGTGCATCAGTAGTGAAAGTGTTGGATAGTGTAGGGATATCAATTTACTATTCTAACTCCAGGAAGGTGCATCAGTAGGGAAAGTGTTGGATAGTGTAGGGGTATCAATTTACTATTCTAACTCCAGGAAGGTGCATCAGTAGGGAAAGTGTTGGATAGTGTAGGGGTATCAATTTACTATTCTAACTCCAGGAAGGTGCATCAGTAGGGAAAATGTTGGAAAGTGTAGGGGTATCAATTTACTATTCTAACTCCAGGAAGGTGCAGCAGTAGGGAAAGTGTTGGATAGTGTAGGGGTATCAATTTACTATTCTAACTCCAGGAAGGTGCATCACTAGGGAAAGTGTTGGATAGTGTAGGGGTAACAATTTACTATTCTTACTCCATGAATGTGCATCAGTAGGCAAAATAATGGATAGAGTAAAAGTTATGTTGTTTAAAAATCATAAATTATATCATGCTAATTTTTTTAACTTTTCTCATTTTTTCAGATAATGTCTAGCCTTGGAGCAGCCAACTACCTTAAATCCAGGAAGGGCAAAAATTTGTTAAACCATGGTGGATACATATATAGTAAGGAAAGAATAAGTTTAACTAGAAATCATTGGAGGTGCGTGCAATACTACACTACCCATTGCAGTGGCAGAGCGGTTACTGTTGATAATTTGGTTGTGAAAACCACTGAACATAACCACTCTGCCTCTGCAATGGATGTAGAAATCAGAGAGACAATAAATGAGATGAAAGCAATTGCAAGCACCTCCAATGATTCTACAGGATCAATTTTAAGGGAGGTTTCACAGCATGTCCCCAGTCATGTTGCTAGTAACATGCCTATAATACCCAATTTGAGAAGAATTATTCAGAGACAAAAGCAGGCAAGTAATATTCAATTGTCTACACCACATACATTCTCTGACATTAGAATTCCTCATGATCTTTCTATTTCTTTTTCTGATGAACCTTTCCTTCTGCATGACAACGAAAACCCTCAGAAACGTATTCTAATTTTTAGTACCCCACGTAACCTTGCTAAGTTAGAAAGTAGTGAAATTTGGATGATGGATGGGACGTTTAAAAGTACACCCCATCCTTTCACTCAAATTTACACTATACATGCTAAAATTAACAATAGTGTAATTCCCTTAGTGTATAGTTTGCTACCTGATAAGACTTCTGCAACATACACTGAACTTTTATCAGTGATTAAAAGCAAAACATCTGCAAGTCCTCGAAAAATAATTATTGATTTCGAATTGAGCATGATCAATGTGATCACTAAAACGTACACGGATACCCAAATTCAGGGATGTTTCTTCCATTTTTCGCAGGCATTTTGGCGTAAACTACAGAAAACATCCCTAGTTGCAGAATATTCTCGGGATAGCAAACTACAGTTTGAACTTAAAAAATTAACTGCACTTTGTTTTGTTCCTCCCGATAGTGTGGACGAGTACTACACTGCAATTATAGAATCTGTTTATTATACGAGTAACGAGGAAAAATTGGCACCCATTCTAAATTATTTTGAGGACACATGGATTGGACACCTAAGCAGATCGGGTCGCAGGAGGAAGCCACGATTCCATGTGGAGTGGTGGAACTGCTACACGAGTTGTTTAGAGGGAGAGGCCAAAACAAACAATGCCATTGAGGGGTGGCATAACTCCTTCAATCATACAATTGGAAAACCACATCCTAACTTCTACTCATTTTTGGAAACTTTGAAGAAGGAGCAAAGTTTCCAAGAAATGAGAATAGCACAAACACTCGCAGGTAGTCTAAACCCACGAGTAACAGTCAAAACAAGGGAAATGTCTGAGAGACTATTGGCAATTCTGCAACAGTTTTCGTTGTGTGTGGCTATAGACTACCTGGAAAATCTTTCTAACATTCTTTCTTTTTAAAACAATGAATGTACTTACTTTCCTGCTTTGCTTTAAATTATAGTAATTTTTAAAATTCAATTGGCATACAAATTTTTTTTTTCTAACATTTTTTTCAAACAAACAAGTTGGGTTTTTTTTATTATTTAAAACAAATCTTCATTTCCACCAAAATAAACCAATTAGTACAAATTAACTGTTCCATCGAATTTGAACCACTTTTCATTATCGGAACTCCATTTTTCAAATTACCGAAAAAATCCAATTTAAATACCGTCAAAACCAATCACCAAATTTCAAACAGATGTATAATATACAAATGAAACCATATTCCGAAATGCACTTTGCAGCTGAATCATCATTTGTATTTCAATTTTACATTTACAAAATTTACAAGTACGCTCAATTTTTGAACTTAGAAATGAAGATCGACAGTACGTTTTTTACTTCGTAAATAAACAAATCAACTGTCTGAACAGTAACTTTTAATTTTGTAAGAGTTACATACTATTTTTAAATAACTAACTTACTTTAAGCGACCCGACATAGTCATGTATTAATGACATTAATGTGGACATGTTTAACAACATTTAAGACATCTATTAGTTTTCCAGCAACCTCCCCTTATTCTTTCCTTACTATATATGTATCCCTTTTAAATGTTTAATCTATAATATCAACTGAAAACATTTCCTACCTGGACGCAGATCAGCTTCCTGCTGCTTCCTCCTCCGATGCTCTGCAAAATGGCGCATTACGTCGACGCTCACGTCCTTACGTCATCGCGTGCATCTCAATTTATGGCGGACTACTTTTTTAAATTCTACTGTAAATAAATGTTAATATATGTAAATAAAATATATATATTTTGTAATAAAAATCAAACTTACTTTGAAAAATTTATGAAAAATATGCTTATTTTTTTCATGAGTTTTAAAACAAATAAAAATGTGAATTCAAAAATTGTTTACTGTCATTATTTTAAATTAATTTTTTTAAACACCAATATTGTAATTAAATAAATGTAAATTAACTAAATATGTCCCTTACCTTGACTCTATTGTCTTTTCCCTTCAAAACTTTCTCTTACTTCACTTTCTGTACCTTCTTTTCTTGTTCCGCGGGTTGTATATTCTAAGGCTGCCAAAATAAATGAAGGACAAAGACGCTCATAGACTACAATGGAAAAGCGTGGGAATTTATTACAAAAAGTAAGTTATAAATGTTTTTTCTAATTTTAAAATTTTATTAATGATAAATTTGTAAATATATTACTCTTTTAATTTTTATAGTTTTTTTTTTTATTTAAAAAATAAAATTATATTATTTTTATAATAATTAAACCAAAAATACTCTTCCATTACTTTAAAAAAGGGCACTGTCTTTTGGACTTATAAATACTCTAGTCTTTTCATATGTGATAAAAATACTCTAGTATTTTAAATTAGGTACTCACTCATATTTATTTAAATTATAATATTAAATACTCCATTATTTTTTTTTAAAAACACATTCAATTTTGAAAAATACTCAACTCTTAAATTTGGTAATTATTAAGTATCAACTTTTAATATTTTAAAAATCTTTTAATTTTTTAACTATCCAACAAAACATTCCTACTAAACTAAATGGCCAAGTATAAATATTAAAATACTCAAGTATTAATTTAACTGCTATCCAACCAAACATTACTACTAGACAAAATACTCAAGTCTTAATATTTTAATTAACTACTCACTTTTTAAAAATTAATATTGCTTTATTATAAATAATTAAAATACTCAAGTATTAATTTAACTACTATCCATCCAAACATTTCTACTAGACAAAATACTCTAGTATTAATATTTTGAAAAACAAATAACTTTTGTCAAATTACAAATGCTTTTTTAAAAATAATTAAACAAGAGAAATATTTTTTTAAATGGAAACACAAAGAAAAAAAAATGCGTTGTAATAGTATATGCGTTGTAAAAGTACTTACCATATAACATCTTGCGTTGTAAAGCCATGCATTGTAAATGAATGCGTTGTAAAGGCATTTTCACATAATGCGTTGTAAAGGTATATGCGTTGTAACAGTACTTACCATATAATGGCACGCGTTGTAAAAGCATGCGTTGTAAAAGTTTTTGCGTTGTAAAAAATGCGTTGTAATAGCATAGCGTTGTAAAAGTTGCGTTGTAAAGGTGGTTCCCCCTACAAAGTCTTCATTCAGAGTAAGAAGTCTGCACCATCAAGAAAACCAAGTTGAGCAAACAACTAGATATGATACATTAGCGCTAAAAGTTTACAACACTGATGAACTACTAACTTACTTTAATGATGTAAGCAGGGAGAAGTAAATTAAAGTTTCCAACTGGAAATTACAGTGACCCAACATCACATTGTGCTATGCTGTAGGCAAAATATTTGGCATGCAAATGTGAGAACAGGTCTTGACGTGAAAATCTCTGCATAATGGGATCTCCTGAAAGTGTAGAAAAAGGGGTGCAAATGCCCATATGATCTTATGAATAACTGATCTCCTCAAACACAGTGCTCTTGATGGGGATCAGGGTAGCCTAACTCACCAGATACATAATCTTTCGTTAATCAGAGCTACCTATAGTACCACCCAGGCAATCAATCAATCAATCAGGGGAATTATAAACGCACTACTCACACGTGAGGGTCTCAAGGCGCTGGCGGGGGGGATGTTTTAGCAGATCCTGTCAGTCGGAAAGCCAGGTCTTCAGTGCCTTCCTGAAGGTGTTGAGGGAGGGGGCGCTTCTGATGTTGGTGGGGAGCTTGTTCCAGGTCTTAGCCGCGATGTAGGATAAGGATCTTCGCCCTGCTCTGGCTCTGTGGATGCGTGGGGTCTCGGCGAATACGAGGTTGGCAGAACAGACGTCTCTTTTAGGTAAGTGGAGGATGATTCTGTCATTGAGGTATTGGGGTCCAGTGTTGTGTAGGCATTTGTAGGCATGGGTGAGTATCTTGAAGGTTACTCTTTTCTCTACGGAGAGCCAGTGGAGCTTGCACTGGTGTCGGCTTATGTGTTCGCATCGAGGGATACCGAGGAATAGTCTGGCGGTGGGGTTCTGTATTGTCTGGAACTTGCGGAGTAGGTATTTGTTGATGCAGGCTTATAGGGCGTTTCCGTAGTCCAGCCTGCTGGTGATGAGTGCGTGGGTGACTGTCTTCCTTGTCTCGGGGGGATCCATTTGAAGGTCTTACGGAGGATGCGAAGGGTGTTGTAGCAGCTGGAAGCTATGGCCTTGATCTGTCGGTTCATGGAGAGAAAGGAGTCAAGTATGATGCCGAGGTTTTTTGCGTGGTCCGTGGGGTCCGGGGATGCTGAGGGAAGTGGGCCACCAGGTGTTGTTGCATGCTGAAGGGGTGGTTCCGAGGATGAGGACTTCCGCCTTTTCCGAGATGAGTTTCAAGCAGCTGTTTCTCATCCAGCCTGCGGCGTCCTGCATTCCTTCCTGGAAGTTGAGCCTGGTGGTGGTGGAGTCATTGGTGAGGGAGAGAATGAGCTGTGTGTCATCAGCGTAGGAGTCTATTTTGAGGCCGTGTTGTCGGACGATGGCGGCGACGGGGGCCATGTAGATGTTGAAGAGGGTTGTGCTTAGTGATGATCCCTGTGGGACTCGGCAGTTTATTTCCGTGTGTTTTCGGAGAGGAAGGGTGGCAGCCTGATTCTTTGGCTTCTGCCTGAGAGGAACGAGCGGATCCAGTCGAGGGCGGTGTCCTGTATGCCAGAGTTGTATAGTCCGGTCGTGAGGGTGTGGTGGGACACGGTGTCAAAGGCTGCTCTCAGGTCGAGTAGAATAAGGGCTGAGGTGTGGTTTTGGTCGAGGAGGGTGCTGATGTCGTCGGTGTTGGCAAGTAGGGCGTTCTCGGTGCTATAGTTGCTGCGGAATCCGAATTGAGAAGGGTCGAGGATGGCATCCACTCATATCTGGTAATAAACACCATACTATTGTCGTCTTTACACCATGGAGTAGCTCTATGTATTGCTAGGAATCACCATACATTTTCTGCTCAGGAAAGGGTACAACTTTTCTATATTTGTAGACATAGCCTAAGAAACTGAAATACGCCCACAAGAGAAGAGCATCCCAGAATTTACTCGCTTTTGAAACCAGCCACTTTGGTAGATGGCTTCTCACTCAAGATTTATTGAAAAGGCTAATTCCAACACAAGACCATACATAGTTCTAGCCTTGTGAACACTCTTTGGAATTCCTGGTGAGAATTTCAAGTATAAGACCACAACAAATAGAGCAAACCTCTAACAGAAGGATAAATAAATTAGAAAATTCACAAACATAAAAAAAACCAAGAGATACGGTCACACATCCGTACCCAGCAAGAATTCCCTCCAAACAAAGTCTTGATTTCCTCCTAGAAAACAAAGTCATAAACCTCTGCCCCACATTGTCAGAAACCCTTGTACTCAACCAGCCCTAGGGTCTTACTTCAGAGTCATAACCCAAAACCCCATGGCAACCCCCTTAAAAACATAACCCCAATACCAAAAAACACAACAGGATCTGAAAGTAACCTGCAGGCATTCCAAGCTTCCAACAGGAACCGCCAAGGACTCCAAATTGAATGGCAAATTTCAAGGACAAACTGGTTGAAGAAACGCTCAAAAATGGGCCTGGAGCACATGGACAGTCTGTGGCACCCGCTGTGCGGATTCTACTAGCTGCGCCATTTGACATGCACAAGTGCATCTTCCCTAGTGGCATGGTGAGCGACACTTCTCCCTGTCCTTGGACATCCTCGTCACTGCCGACATTGCTTATGGACCCCCATATGTCCCCAGTGCAGTGCATCCTCCACAAGCATTCACCACCATGGACTATGAAACCCCATCTGCAGTGCTTGACAGAGTGCTGCTCAGCCAGATTAATGACACAACCTGTGTGGGAGCAGTAGGAGTGCCAAGAATCTACCTGGGCTGGTCATGAGCCCTGATCCTGACACTTACACTAGACTACATCCTTTGCAAAATTCAAACAGGACATGCAACGTGCTTTCAACTCTCACTGTCCTACATGCACATTCTCCCTAAAGGCTCAGAACCCAAACCAAGGATTGATCACAGATCCATTCCTCCATAACGCTACTGCTCACACTCCTTTGTAAATGGTGCAAGAATGAGATCGCAGAAAATTAATATAGACACAGACAAGCCCTAGAATGCTGTCAACAGCCTCAGATAATGTTACATCTGTGTACTTTTCAAAGCTCTCAACAACCCCCTCCCCACTGTTTGTCCTTGTTGTTCTTGGTATCATACAATGGCGTATTTAACAAATACTATTTGAAACCACATTGGCTTTTGTTATTTCAGTCAATAAATGTATTGTCCTATGTTTCACACTAAAAAAATAAAATGGATAAAAATGAAAAAAAAATCAATGAAAATTGTCCTTGATAAATCTTTCCTTGGTATGCAACGTTTCTTTTCCAAATTTTACTTTCTGCTGCCACATTTTAGACAAATTCTTTTTTTTTGCAGTGAAGGCAATTAAATGAATATCTGCATCCTTTGAAGAATGGATGAGTGTTGCACAGTGTTAAAAAATCCTGGCTCAGGATGCTGGACCACCTGCTAGGGAGTTGATATGGGATGGATGTTGGCACAGGGTGTCCCTGGGTACATAGCAGTGTCCACCATGCATGGATGACCTCGGAGCCCAAGACTATGAGCTATGGTATCTAGCGGAGCAGCTGAAACAGCTGACCAGATGGTCAGATGGGCATGGGTTGGAGGAAGTGGGCCCAGTGGGTAGGAGGGTTCAGAGAGGGTCCCTGATAGCCCAGCTACCAGGACTATCACCACAGGCATTCAGAAACTCAAGGCTGCTCCAGATTGTTGGAAGAGGGCTACCTGTGGGACCGCACACAGCCCACTGTATGCATCGGCCCTACCACAGGTGGGTATTCTTAATGTGCAGGGTGGGATTTTTAAGGCTAGGCACCTAAGGCTGTGGATGCAAGGTGGGCTCCACACGTTAAGCAATGCTATGACTACAGGAAGTTCCAGGAGTTTGAGAGCATATTTACTGAGGCTGGCTTGTCAGTCTCACAATTTCTTGTGTTTGCAGACCTGTGGTGGCCCCTAGGGTTCCTATGGGCAGAGCAGAAAAGAATCCCTTTTGTATCACAAGCTCTCACCATATATACCATATACTGCTTTATGCCGTATGTTAATTTAGAGAAAACAACACCACTCACCTATACACTTTGCTATCTTATCACTGAACACTGTTTTATGTAAAAATGTCTAATTCTTTAAAACATAATCAAATCTTTACCCATCCCAAAGTCATGATTGGCTGGACGCAACCTGAACAGAAAGTTGTGGCTGCCATTTTATTGATCGAGAATGGTTCCCTGGGCTGAAAGGTTCTGTGAAAGCTAACATAAGGGGTCAGGCTGGAGGTGCTCTGACCCCATTTTTGAGAAATGGGAGTATTAGTGACATAAATTATGTGTCCAAAATTGGTTTTATTGAACTAGTGCGATATTCACGATAACGATGCAATCACCAGTGAGGCCCCCCATGTACCGTTGCGGGGACATCGCGAATAGCGCGACGTCATCGTGAATATTGGTGAAAATATATATATTTGTACAAACTCGCCGGTCACTGTCATTCACTCATGTATGCACTCACAAACTCACTCAGACAAATATACAGCCATTCACACACTTATACACTCAGTCATATACTCACTCAGATACGTATGTACCCGCTCACATACCCATTCAGGTACTCATGCACCCACTTACAGGCTCACTCAGAGAGTGATGCACCCATGTACAGACCCACTCAGAGACTCATGCACCTACTTAGAGACCCACTCATAGACTCATGTGTACAGTCTCATACCCACTTAGAGACTTTTCCACCTACTCACAGACCCATGTGGGCACTCATGCACCCACTCACAGACCCACTCAGATACTCATGCACCCACTTACAGACTCACTCACGTATGTACTCCTAGACCCACTGAGAAACTCATACACCCACTCACACACCCATACAGTCACCCCCACACTCAGTCACAGACACTCTCAGAGACTTATGGACTGAGTCACTCACTCCTACACTCACAAACTCACACACCCACTCACAAACTCACTCAGATATACACGTACCCTCTCACTCACCCACTCAAGGCTCATGAATCCACTCGCAGACCCACCAAGACACTCGCCCTCCCAGTCACAGACCCACACAGACACTCATGCACACACCTATTCACTCACCCACTCAGAAACTTATGCTCTCACTCACAGACCCATTGAGACACTCAGATCCCCACTCACAGATCCACTCAGACACTCATACACCCATACAGTCATTCAGACACCCACTCACAGACTAAGGGTGGGCGTAGTTGGTGGAGTACCACTACACGGAATTCTGCGGAATTGAACAAATACTCCGTGAACTCCACTCCACTACTCAGTTCCGTGACATCCCAATTAATAAAACAGGAGCCTCACATACCCTTTGTCAAATAAGAAGTAACTCTATCTTTACATGACAAAATGCATATAGTCATCTCACAAAAGTGGTGGTAGCTATTGAATGTCTGCATTTGTTTTGTCATTTTCGCGACGTATATCATTACAACGCCCGGTGTCACCGCGAACATGGAAAATTGGTTTAAATGATTGTTTTTATACAAACGCCCTACAAAAATACGACTTTAAACAGTGCAGTAATAAACTCCTAATGTGTTAAAATACTGTAAAATGTGTGCATATATATGTTTTATACCTCTTACAAAAGGCACGATCGTCGCAGTTACCGAAGTCATCGCGGCTCTCGGCGTCATTGCGAAAACAGGAAGTAGGGTTCAAACACAGTTTCGAAAAAAGTTACTAGAAATGTATGTGTACAAACATGTTCTTTCAGTTAGTAATGTGTGTACTGTAATAGAATGAGTTTTTAAATGTAGTGGTGGTCGTTGAATGTTTGCATATTTGCAATTTCACGACGTGATCGCAATCATTGACTGATATTAAACCCCAAATGTGGATCATACAATGTAATATGTATAAATATGTGTTATACACTTACCAAAAACACACATTCATCCCTTTGTTTAAAAAAAATGTATTTTTATTAAACACTGCTTCCAATACATCCGGGATAAGGACATACATGTACATTTCTGGGAATTACAAACAAAATATCTCCAATATTGTTAACAAAATATCCTGTGAGTATATGCAGGTTCATTACTCATAAGGACGAGTTCCCTCGCTTATATCAGCAGTACAGTTGTTTTTCTTTGTTCTGTTCCTCTCTAAACAGATAAACCAACATCCCATATAATATAATAACAATAAGCACAACAGGGAATACAGATTCTATTCTTGAATCCAATCCCTACCCCCATCCCTCACTCATCGCGGTTACAGACATCATTGCGACTTCTGACATCGGCACAATCACGCAAAACACCAAGTAAATAGCTTTTAATTGAAAAATTCTACAAAAGTTAAGCCTAAAGAGAATATCAATAAACAACTTATGTCAAAAATTAATTAAAATATGTGTAAGTATGTGTTCCTGAGTTTTAAAAAAACACAAGCACTCCGCGACTACCGACGACGACGTGGTCTACAGAGCCACTGCAATTATATAAAACACCACATTGAAGAGGTTTTTTCACAAAACCATCACACAAACTCAAATATAAACTTTACATTACTAGACAACTAGTGTCTGCCATTAAGTAAAATTTGTCTATATATATATTCAAGACTTCCTCAAAAACATGCGCCTTTTGTGACGTCACAGTGGGTATCACATCGTCACAAATATAAAAAAAATTAAGAAAAACAAACTACACTTATTAATCCACTGAAGAAAATACAAGGCTATAAAAATACACGTTATAGAGCTATTTTAGACAGAAAATACAATTTAAAAACCTTAAAAATTCAATAAAAAAATCATAGGTTACATGTACGCTATATTTGGGAAATAGAATTTTAAAAACCTTAGAAATTCACTGAAAAAACAAAGGTTACAGGGACGTTATAGTTAGGATATAAAATCTAAAAAACATACAAATTTACTGAAAAAACAAAAGGTTATAGGGGCGTTATAGTTAGAAATTAGCATTTAAAAATCCTTAGGAAGTTATTTGAAATGTCATCCGTGATGTCACTGACCATGTCATGAGTGATGTAATATGTGAGGTCATAACCAGTGCATTGCGGGGGCACGAGTTATAATTAGCTCAGGTAACTATACCTGCTGAATTTCCCTGGTTTTGTACAAGTGAAACCTGAGCCTAACTTTAACGTCTCTGTAACCTTTGAGTTTTTTCAGTAAAAGAAAGTAATTTCATGGTCTAAGGGAGGTAAAAGTAATTTTAGGGTTCAGGGATGCGTACTGTTAAAGGAAGGTAATGGTAATTTTAGGGTTATGGGGTAGGTAGTGGTTAAGGGAAGTAATGGTAATTTTAGGGTTCAGGGGCGGGTAGTGGTAAAGGGAGGTAAGGGTAATTTTAGTGTTTAGTGGTGGGTAGTGGTAAAGGGAGGCAAGTGTAATTTTAGGGCATGGGGAGGCCAGTGGTGAAGTGAAGTACAGGACATTTTAGGGTTATGGGGTGGGCAGTGGTAAAGGGAGGTAAGGGCAATTTTAGGGTTTAGGTGCTGGCAGTGGTAGTGTTAAAGGGAGGTTAAGAGTATATTAAAAAACATGAGGGCTTGACTGGTAGCCCCCCAAAAAAGAAAGTTATACTTACGTTACGTATACTCACCATGCAAGGTAAAGGCATCTGTGTGGTAAAGTCTATATGGAAAAGGCATGCATGGTAAAGGAATGCGGTGTAATGTCATTCATTGTTTTCCAAATCGCACATTGAAGATGTGCAGAATGGAAACCCCAAAATCCCATACTAAATTCCATGGTGGAAAACACTATATCCACCTGCATGTTCTAACTTCAGATTACTCCACGTAATGTTGTGAAAATCATGTAAATATTAATTTTTCTCAGATATCCCATAATAGGGTGCCGTGAGGGCTGCCAAAGCAAGTTTGCATTTGACGATTTTGCAGTTTATTTTGAAGTGTAGCCCCACACATGCTATTTCATAGAAAAACCACAGAGAACACGTCTTTTGAATTCTTGTTCCTACAGTGTTTCAATATCTATGTTTATCTCTAGGGTCAAACATATATTAAATGAATGTATGCACAAACCAAGCAGTAAACATTATATGCCCATGTTAACTATATACATGTTCATTATCTGTAAAATCTTTGGGTAATTATCTTTGAGGTAGAGGAACTATACATAAAATATAGCGGATTTTGAAAGTGAAGTGTACGTCAATTAAGAAATGGGGCATCACGTTTTTTGAAGTTGGGAGTGTTTATTTATTCTATCTTCTTGATTTCTTTATCTACATTAAGTGAAGGGATGCTTTGGTGTGCATGTTTCTTTTTCACATATCTTTATTTAAAAATGGACGGAGTACTACTTTATCTAATCCAAAATGCCATTCTGAATAGGCCCCAAAATCGTTATTTATTTATTTATTTCCTGGAGCTTAGCTTTATTAGTTATCCTGAATTCTTCACTTCACTTCACTTCACTTCACTTTACCTAATCCAAAATGCCATTCTGAATAGGCCCCAAAGTCGTTATTTATTTATTTATTTCCTATAGCTTAGCTTTATTAGTTATCCTGAATTCTTCATTATCTACAGTTTAGAATGTATAAACACTAGGCGAAACTTGTTCTAAATAGTTATTTTCTTGTCCACTGAATTTTGGTTGAGATGAGATGCAGGACATTTCATTCAAGTTTTTTTTTATGTTTTAGTACCTTTTGGTGTGGGCATGGATCCTACATTTAGGGCCCACTTACGAGCCTGGCGGTTCTCAGACCCGTCAGACTCGTGATGGGCCGGCGATGGCAGTCTTCTGACTGTCACACTATGACCCTGGTGGTCGTGCTGCCTTGGGACTACAAATGTCGCCAGGGAACCGCCGTTCCCTGGCAGTGGCGTGGCGGTCTTGAGGCAGTAATATGCCTGGTAGGACCGCCCAGTCCCGCCAAGAATATTACAACTTTCTTCACTGTCAATGATTTCATGGACGTCTTTCATTCATGAAAACAGTGGCAGTGAGGGAAGAAAGGGGGCCCTGCAGTTGAGGGGCAGTATTACTTTACTGCAGGGGTCTTTAAACTGTGGGGCAGGCCCCCCTACGGTGGCCTCAAGTGATCCTGGGGGTGGGTACCAGGTTCTGTCCAAAAGAAGCATTATGCTGATAGCAGTGCTTGGTTTTAAGCAGGGAGGAGTGAGCGGCAGTAAGCCACTCTGTAATGGGCCATCACTAACATCTGTTGTCATTTATATCCTGACTGGGCGAAGGTGTCAAACGGGAAGGGGCTCCAAATATTCTTTGAGACCCTTACCCCCATTTCTAATAATCACACTGTGGATACTTTTGCAAGTTAGAAAGGCCTGCCTGACCAGAATAGTATGTATAACAATCATGCATTTGGTTGCTTTTTATAAACGGTAACAGAATTTAACTGCAGTGTTTAAATATATCTAATTTTTAAATATTGTTGAGATATATTTAAACACTGCCAATTTAATAGAATAATTGTGAAAAATCTGAGGGGGCACGGATGGGTTTTATTTTTTCATCGGGTGCGGCCTTAAAAAGTTTGAATACCACTGCTTTTACTGCAATAGTGGGAGAGGGGGAAATAGAAGGTATGAATTTGGTGTTCCTGTACTTAGGCCATGAAAATGTTGGGAGACATGTATATTGAATGCTTCAATTATGTGGTATCACAAGAATAAAGAATTTTGTAACATGCAGGGGATCATTTGCAAAAGTTCTCCTGGATCAGTACTTGTAGCATAGAGCAATGTACCAGCAATTAGTCAATTATCCAGGCGTGTGTGTATGGCAGTGTAACATAGGATTGCACAGTCCCGTCAGTTCAAAATGATGACAGACACAGGGGCATGAAGTGTATTAGGCATATCTGTACTCTGTATTCTTTATGAAGGGGCCCCAGAGCTGATAAAACATGGCTACCTGCCTGATCACAGGGCGACACAATCGAGAGCTCTACCAACCACTCGGCCACATTTGGGACGAGTGACAAAGAATGCACAGCTTAGCAGTGGCTAGTGATGTTGCCAGCCACCAGCGCCTGGAGTATGGTAGTTCCAGGAGGTCAGTCATATTATGTAACATTTCTAAGTGCACTGAGCATGGTATGGATATATCGCTGACAGACAATATAGCATTTCAAACATCGGTCCTATATTGACTCAGATTAAGGAAGCACCACCGACCATGCATTAAGTAACACCCCGGTTGTGTACACTGCCAGCATGTAGAACAGGGAAGCAACCAGGCCCTATAGAGACTCCTGGGAGTTCAGTACCAGTTATACAATACTGTGCAAAATAGGAATGTAGGTTTAGCTTCCCTGTGAAGCTTAGTGTATGTTTCTAGAAGGATGGACCAATCCTCTATGGTATAATCTCAGTTCAAAGCAGGCTGCTAGGACTGCATGGTGTCATGCAAAGTTTCGTTCGAAAAAAGATGTTTCTTCAGGACACTATACAATACAGAGGCCACACCCTTAAAGATGCCCCATGTTGTAATGAATCAGGAAGACTGGTAGTATCCACCAATGCATGTTTGTTGAGGGAAGACCATAAAATAAAAGACAATGGGCAGAGGAATCTGATATTGTAGGTCCCATATTTCTTGACTGCCTTGTGCTCTTCCTCACATGTCTGTTTCATGGTGGAAGGAGTAGTGCATCAAAGTGCTGCACTGATTCTGTCTAGTTGAATTCTTGTTTGCTGTTTCCACAGGATGCAGTATGCTCTCATCGTTGTGCATCCCGGGCCCAGCCTGCATCTCCATCTTGGCAAACACAAGGTATTGAATTCAAATGTTTTCACCAGAAAGGCACCTTCAGATCGATTAACCTGATTGACAGAGGCCAGAACACTTTCCCTTCCAGTTCGTATCATTAATTCTAATGGGAAAGGATGTGGCCTAACAGCTAGAGCGGTCGACCTCGAACCAGGTCAGAGTCTCGGCAGGGACGCTCAACATCCTGTGATTCTGGGCAAATCACTTTATCTCCCATGCCTAACAAAATGAATGTAATCTGTAACGCAACTGGTGCTCATGTAAAGTGCTCTGATACCTTCGGTTGGAGTTCGCGCTATATAAAACTCCCACGAAAAAAAGAAAAAAGGTACCGAAACCAGGGTTAGCAAAGACAGGGCCAGGAGTAGGAAAGGGCAAGCCAGGATACCTGAGGCTATCACTAATTAACATCAACGCCTAGATGGCAAATCCCAATAACTTTGTTATTTTACAGATCAGCAAAACCTATAGATAATGGCCTCCTAAAATATGTTCTTCTATTGTAAGGTAATTCGTTAACATATTTTTCATATATAACATTTACTCTAGAGGTGTGTGTTCACATTCTCCATACTAACATTGCACTGCAATTGTTTCAAACTGAAAATCATCTCACGAGGGCTAACGTGGATTATTGCGAAATGGGAAGGTCGAGAAGGAATCACTGCCAAAACATCGATGTAAAAAATATCGCTGACAAAAATATTGAGGAAAAAATATAGAATGCAAAATTATTGACTCCCTATACTTAAACAGGTAATTACAAAAATATCGAATCATATCGAAGTAATAAATATAGATGTACAAAATATCGATTGAAAATATATATATAAAAAAAAATATATGAAATATATTAAATATTATTTTTAACAAGATAAATTCAAGGCAATCTACATTTTAACTAAATATAACAAATACACTTAATAAAAAAAATAAAAACACACAAAGATAATAATATATACATATACATATATTTACTATAATAATTTATTAACTATTATCTTCACTTAATTTTGAAACTTTTAAATTATATAAAAATAATTGTAAATTAAAAAATGACCATTTTATAATTAATTCAAATATTTAACTATTATTTTTTTTTTCAATGAACACTCGCAATAAAATAAATACAACAGTAGGGGAAATGTTGCATAGCGGAATAATTGAATTTACTATTCCAACTCCAGTCAGTGCAACACTAGGGAAATTGGTGGATAGCGGGGAAGTAAAAATTACTATTCCCACTCCAGTGAGTGCAACAGTAGGGATACTGCTGGATATCAAAGGGGTACAAATTACTATTCCCACTCCAGTGAGTGCAACAGTAGTGAAAGTATTGGATAGCGGAGGGGTACAAATTACTATACCAACTCCAAGAAGTGCAACAGTAGAGAAAGTATTGGATAGCCGAGGGGTAAAATTTACTATTCCCACTTCAGTAAGTGCAACAGTAGGGAAGGTTTTGGATAGCGGAGGGGTAAAAATTACTATTACCACTCCAGTGAGTGCAACAGTAGGGAAAGTGCTCTATAGAGGAGGGGTAAAAATTACTATTCCAACTCCAAAGAGTGCAACAGTAGAGAAAGTATTGGATAGCGGAGGGGTAAAAATTACTATTCCCACAACGGTGAGTGCAACAGTAGTGAAAGTGTTGGATAGCAGAGGGGTAAAAATTACTAATGCCACTCCAGTGAGTGCAACAGTAGGGGAAGTGCTGGATAACAATGGAGTAAAAATTACTATTGCCACTTCAGTGAGTGCAACAGTATAGAAAGTATTGGATAGCGGAGGGGTAAAACTTACTATTCCCACTCCGGTGAGTGCAACAGTAGTGAAAGTGTTGGATAGCGGAAGGGTAAAAATTACTATTCCCACTCCAGTGAGTGCAACAGTAGGGGAAGTGCTGGATAGTAAAGGAGTAAAAATGACTATTCCCACTTCAGTGAGTGCAACAATAGGGAAAGTTTTGGATAGCGGAGGGGTAAAAATTACTATTCCCACTTCAGTGAGTGCAACAGTAGGGAAAGTGCTGGATAGCAGAGGGGTAAACATTACTATTCCCACTCCAATACGTGCGACAGTAGGGAAAGTATTGGATAGCGGAGGGGTAAAAATTACTATTCCCACTTCAGTGAGTGCAACAATAGGGAAAGAGCTGGATAGCAGAGGGGTAAACATTACTATTCCCACTCCAATAAGTGCAACAGTAGTGAAAGTGTTGAATAGCGGAGGGGTAAAAATTACTATTGCCACTCCAGTGAGTGCAACAGTAGGAGAAGTGCTAGATAGCAAAGGAGTAAAAATTACTATTCCCACTCCAGTGAGTGCAACAGTAGAGAAAGTATTGGATAGCGGAGGGGTAAAACTTACTATTCCCACTCCGGTGAGTGCAACAGTAGTGCAAGTGTTGGATAGCGGAAGGGTAAAAGATACTGTTCCCACTCCAGTGAGTGCAACAGTAGAGGAAGTGCTGGATAGCAAAGGAGTAAAAATTACTATTCCCACTTCAGTGAGTGCAACAGTAGGGAAAGCTTTGGATAGCGGAGAGGTAAAAATTACTATTCCCACTCCAATAAGTGCAACAGTAGCGAAAGTTTTAGATATCAGAGGGGTAAAAATTACTATTCCCACTCCAGTGGGTGCAACAGTAGGGAAAGTGCTGGACAGAGGAGGGGTAAAAATTACTATTCCCACTCCAATAAGTGCAACAGTAGGGAAAGTTTTGGATATCAGAGGGGTAAAAATTACTATTCCCACTCCAGTGGGTGCAACAGTAGGGAAAGTGCTGGACAGAGGAGGGGTACAAATTACTATTCCCACTCCAATGAGTGCAATAGTAGGGAAATTCCTGGAGGGTGGAGGGGTAATAATTACTATTCCCACTCCAGTGAGTGCAACAGTAGGGAAACTGTTGGATAGCAAAGGGGTAAAAATTACTATTCTCACTCCAATGAGTGCAACAGTAGTGAAAGTGCTGGAAAGCGGATTGGTAAAGATTACTATTCCCACTCCAATGAGTATAATAGTAGGGAAAGTCCTGGGTTAACATAATTAATAATGATTTTAAACATTTTTATTAATTGAAAAAATAATAAACATTCATTGAATACACATTCTTTAACACTATAATATGCACAACACACACCTAAAATAATTACACAATTAACATAATTAATTGCCAATTAATTAATTAAAATGAACAACTAATTATAAATTCATCAATGAAAAATAAATTACTTCCCACCATTTTCACCTATAAACACCACAACACATACCTAAAATAATTACACAATTAACATGATTATTTGCCAATTAATTAATAAAAATTAATTAACAACTAATTACTAATTCAGCAATTAAAAACTAAATTACTTCCCATCCTTCCCACCATTTTCACCTATAAACACCACAACACACATCTAAAAGCAAATACACAATTAAAATAATTATTTCCCACTTAATTAATTAAAATGTATTAACAACGAATTATTAAAATTAATAAAAAAATAATTTACACATTTAACACCATAACATCTCAATTCAACAAATATTGATAAATACAAATTATTCAAAACATTTACTATAATTAAATTACTTCCCACTCTATTCCCCTATTAACCCACAACCCACTATGGTAATAAAACACAAAATTCAAATAAAAAAAATATTAACAATTAAAAATCATCAGTACATTTTACATAATTAAATTACTTCCCACCCTATTCCCCTATAAACCCACAACCTGCTACGGAACTAAAAACCCAAAAGTCCAACTTTTTTTTAGACTACTAACATTTTAACACATAATAAAAATACAAACAATTCTTATACAAAAAATACATGTTTCACACACATAAAAATATACTAAAATACATAACAATAATAAAAAATCGATATTTTTAACATCTATATTATTGGTAACGATAATAAACATTTCAATATTTTTCAATTCGATATTAATTACCCAAAATCAATATTCTTGACCACGATATTTTTTCTGTCGATACTATTGACCCACGATATTTTTACCACGATATTTTTGCAATTCGATATTTCTTACTCTGCACAGTCGAGAAGGGGCTGGGAGTTTGCAAAGCTGTAATTCATGGGAAGTTAACCACAAATTCCTCACCCTCAGGTTTTTCAGAAATACCAGCCTGGTGATATCTTATATGTTTCCTCTATTTGGCTAAGTAAATTCTCATGGATCTCCTGGAACATGGACATAGGCATTACAACTGACTATTACAACTATCATAACTGTTTTTGTTAGTATAATTCTACTTTTTAAAGTTTATTCAACAGTATTTTGTGAAAATCCAGTGAAATTCCCATAAATCAATGCATCTTTGTACTGCAAATATATTGGACGTACATAAAGTTTATCTGGAGATAGGAAACTATGTTTTGAAAGATTGCGTGAAGACTGTTGCACTAGTATATCAGAGGATTTAAGAATTATTTTCATTCACCACATCTTTCCCAAATGCATTCTCCGAGGTCGTCCAAAGTAGTAGTCCTGATCGATAATTCTTCTCTCCATCTTGGTGCCCCCTCAAACTGCTTCTAGAACCTAGGAACGTTCAGGCAGCACAATTAAATAGTAGTCATGCTCCTTTAACTAATGGCCACAGTTTCCCACTTTTGTTTGGTTATATTGAGCAGTAGAAACGATAATTCCAGAGCCTTGCAGAAAACAGAAACTGGTAACGTTTTTCATGGTTTGTGTAGTGAAGTCACAGGCGGAGCAGGCCACAACATTGTGCATTCTCTTTCGATCATGTTACAGTAAATATCATATTATGATGTTTGTACAACGCATGCTGTTACTACAACGAACAAAAGAACTTCCTTACCAGAAAAGTTTCCATAATGACATTCCACTGATTCTTTGTATGCCACAGTTCTTTCTCAGAATATTTTTAAGTATTTGTTTAGAGGGTGTGGGATGAAAAGAATTGTCATTTAATTAAAAAAGCATTTTATTACCTTTTTCTTTAGATGTGCATATATGTTTTAAGGGGGAAAAAAGGATTGTAAGGTCTGCCTTATTTATTGTATGCACTCTTTCTTCACCCAAAAACCATTACACTTTCTATATCCCTGAAAATAAACATTCTTGAAGGGCTTTAGGGAGGAAGCTTTGCTGCAAATGTAAAAAGTAAAGCAACTGCTCAATGGAACGCACACACCTAGCACTATCCATCTTTCCCCCAAAAAAACACCTTAACTCATGAACCACTTCATATTGAATATATGGTATGATCCATTAATATTTTGTCATTACATTCTCTTTCAAATAGATGATGATGTTCTTGATAATGGACATGGCAATTTCAAGATCATAATTCACAGCCTAGACATCAGAGTTGTATATTTTAGTTTTGTAGTTGCCTGCTACCTCTTTAGTGGACTGGGGTGTCATATGCAAATAGCAAGTTCTACCAGTTTCTATTTCTCTGGCCACTGTTGATTGGGTGAGTGCTGTTATATGAACATCAGCAGAACCTGCCTGCATATGTGTCAGCAGTGTCAACATCTATGAAGGTGACCCATATAGTTTAATTACCCCCTCAACCCCTTTCTGGTACCATTACTTAATGAATGAGGTGTCCCACCATACATCAGGCACCATGGGACCTAGCATAATTAAAGTAAAAGCATAAATAACCTGTCCTCCATCTTCCATCCATATTGTCCATCACATTATCCGGGCAATAAATAGGTAGAGGCACCTTGATTAACTCAGGTGGATTTATAGACTATTGTAAAGTCACGTTGTATCATAGCCGGCGGCTGCACACACGTCTTCTGGTTGAAGGGACGCCTAGCTGAGAAGCCATTTTTTTTACTTTCCCACAACTGCGTTTCAGAGTCCTCAGCCTAAGCATGGGAGTAAGAAAGGATGCGCAGTAGGAGAGGAGTATGATAGCGCTGTGTGCTATCTTTCGGCCATTCTTCAGACTGCCTTGGTGAAAATGCTGCAGGGCTTGAGTGTCTTGAAAGTGAAGAACACGGTTCAGTTACCATTCAACACTGTTTTTTTTTTAAACTCTGTTTATTTAACATAAATAAACCTTGGTCATGTTATACAGTTTCGTATCTCACAGAGTATAATTGCATCAGTTTTCACACGTGTCAGTAAATACTTTCCACCATTCAACACTGTTGAAAATAATGTTACAAATGTGTTTATTGGGATCTTTACAAACACCCTTAGTTGGCGTAGGAGTCTAGTTTCTGGACTGGTGTCATAAATAGAACAGGGTTCAATCTGTTGGTTGCAGGTTTGAAGCTACTGAACCTGCACACCATCAGGCTAAAAAGCAACTGGTGGCAACTTCATTGGGGATTTTTAAACAAATATATTTATTTTATGTTTAACTTTATTGGAATAATCATTTTCAAAAACAAGAGAAAATATAGAGAAAGGAGATATTTAGAGCCTGGTTTACAAAGGTAACTTACACTTTTGAGTAATTTACAAATGAAGTACTTTTCGGTATGGACAGACTTTGAGTGTAACTTTACTACAAGAGTGTAAATTACTTGTCTCCACCCTCAGAATATAGCAATTAGCTTACTTGTGTGGGTGAGTGATGTCCTGCCTTCCTCCCTAATCCCAACCCATTATGGAGTACGTCTGTCCCTTTTAGAAGCCACTCCCCTGTGTTCCATCCACATTTACTGCTAAAAGTGTACTAAAGTGAGCAGAGACTCCACAGTTGAAGCGGAGAACGTAACACACATAAATATAAGTAATTTCTGAGGCTTAAACATGTAGTTTGTGAATAACACTTTGTTAAATTTTGTTTCTTTTCTATAAAATCTGTTTATTGGTTTTCGGTCAAGGAACAGAAGAAGTTAGTGACATACACAAAGTAACAGCATGGTTGGCCCCAATAATAGGTGATACATGAGAATGTATGACATAAGAAAAACAGTTGCACAGTGACATCTAAAGAAGTAATGCATAATAATGAAGCAAGGATGTTGATAGCAATGCAAAGGACCATAAGGATCATGCGGATGCAGGGATTATAAGACTGTGCATACACAGGTTCTAAACGAGTGAAATAGGGAATAACAAAATGAGGACGAATGTATGACTGACTATTAATGGAATGCCACTGCTGTGTCCGCCTGCCGTATACACCCCATGTGGGTACCGCCCACTTTAGTGATTAAATGATGCGTGTGATATATGAGTGAATACCGCTGACTGATTGTGTGAGAAACCATTGACATTGGTGTGCCCCAGTTCTGCTGCGATGAACGGGTACCCTAAGCACTTGACACCTCAGTGGTCGGTTCTCGATCCAGAGACGAACACCCCGAATCCACGCCGCTGTCACCCAATAGGGCCTCCAATATTGCGTCCCAACTGGCCACCAGCGGGAGTCTGCAAAGTCCTCCCTATGCAGGGCGATGCTCTCCATCTTGGCCCATGTTAATAAAGAGCGTCGCCACACCAGGGCGTGTGGGGACTCAGGGGATTTCCGTCTCCTGGTGATCAGTCATTTGGCAGTTGCCAAACCCAGGTCCAGGAAGTGGGATATGACCTTGTGTTTTTTACTTCTGACAAAGAGATGCAGAATGTAGGATTCCCAGCGGAAGGGAACGGCTCGCCCAGTACAGCGGGCAAGGGCGCCGGCCACCACCCTCCAGTATCTGCCAAGGGCAGGATAGTGCCACAACATATGTAGAAGGTAATGGGAGCAGGCCATGTCTGTGCGATTGAAATATCTGTTAATCTTAGCTGGAGTGAGATAAGCTCTGTGCAAAACAAAAAAATTGATCTGGCGGAAGCTCTGATTGCCGGGTAAATGGATGGGACTCTCCAAGGCCCTCGCCCATTCAGAGTCAGTGAAGGGGCATTCCAGGTCTGCCTCCCAGCGCAGCTTTAGAGGATCTAATGAGACTGCAGCATGTTGTCTAATGGAGGCGGCGAAACATCGAATGAGATGCCCACTGGTACCTATCACATGTAAGTACTGAATCGTGAGATGCGTGGAGGGCTCAGTGGTCAAGTCATCCCAGTGAACCACAAGGGCCGTTTTAAGGGAACGGTGTAGCAGGAAGTAGCCCGGGTGTCGCCCCTCCTCTGAGACAAGCGTGGTGTATGGTATAAGCCCCCCTCCCGGAAAAGATCCCCAGTGTCATGGATATCAGCCGCCCCCCAGTTGTGTAGTTTGACTGTCGTTGTGACCTGTGACCCTCTAGGGGTTCCTTGAAGTGGTATGGCAGGGGCAGATGGTATTGTGGAGCAGGTGACAAAGAGGATTCTGTGGTAGCATTTGTGTGCAACTCTAATCACTAGGGAGTCTATGGCCCCGGGCTTCAAACAAGGGTGGAACAGGTGAAGTAGGGAAGAGTGTGGGTGGGGCTGGTTTAGTGTAGCTGTGTCGACAAGGTGACGAGAGGCCAGACACGTGGCAATCGTTAGTAATTGTACAGCAAGATAGTAATGGTCTAAGTTAGGAGCTGCAAGGGTGCCCCGATCCGTGGGTAAGTAAAGCTTCTTAATGAAGACACAATGGCAGGAAGTTCCCCAGATATATTCTCTGATTGTTTTCTCCAATCTAGTAAAGAAAGGAGGGGGATCATAGAGAGGCAGATTAGCAAAGTAATAGAGGAGCCGAGGAAGGATCACCATCTTGGTGAGGGCAATCCTACCCCTGACAGATAGCGTGAAAGTGCCCCAAAAGGTAAGCTGAGCACGAATAGCCGATGTCACGCTGCCCACGTTTCAGTGGAAAAGGTCAGTCTCGCCTCGGTAAATGCAGACGCCCAAGTATCTGAAGGAATCAGTGCACCATGTCATTTGGCTCCCATTGAGGGCGTAGAGAGGGTCCTGGGTGGATTCTGCAAAGGGGTATAAGGAGTACTTTGCCGCGTTGACACGCAGCCCTGATACATTGACAAATGACTTCAGGGTGTGAGCTAGCGAGGGCAAAATAGCGTGTATGTGTGGTTTCCATCGCCTAGAGGTATGCTCACATCAACCTGAGTACGGACGTATTTCGCCAGGTGCTCCATTGCTAGGGAGAGAAGAAAAGGGTCTAGGGGACAGCCCTGCCTAGTCTCACGTCCTACTGCAATGGGAGCGGAAATGTAGGGACCTGTTTTCATACGAACAGTCTGATGTTTATACAGTAGATAGACCATGTCAATGAAAGAGGGCCCAAACCCAAACTTGGCCAGAAAACAAAAGAGGTAATCCCATTCAAGGGAGTCAACGGCCTTCTCAGGGTCTAAAACCAGGCACCCCGAACATGGTCAGTGGTGCGGTGCATATGTTGCAACTCTAAAAAGTGATGAAGATTGAGGGAGGTGCTACAAGCGGGGATAAACCCATTCTGGTCCGTATGGACCAAGGCAGAGGTGAGGGGTGCAAGTCGGTCCGCAAGTATTTTTGCCATGATTTTGTAATCTGCATTTAGAATAGCTAGAGGTCTGTAGGAGCCAATGGCTGCGGAGTTTCTGCCCAGCTTCAACAAAGAGACTAAGCTGGCTGAGCGCAGTGACGCCAGTAGCAGGGAGCTTTCTAGAGCAGAAGTATAGAGGGCATGGAGATGCAGGACCAGTGTGTCAGCGTACGTCTTGTAAAATTCCATAGTGATCCCATCAGGACCCGGCACCTTCCGTTGCTAGTGATGTGAGAGCCTCGTACACCTCGTCAATAGTAATAGGGGACTCAAGCACCCTGTATTGGTCGAGGGAAATTGTGGACAGTTCAATCGGAACCAAGAAGGCACTGATCTGCAAGCGGTCCCCTTGGGTGGTAGACTTATAGAGTGCTGCGTAGTGTCTGGTCATAGTCATGTGCATATGGAGCTGCGTATAGTGTATACTGCCTTGGTTGTCACGTATAGCATGTATTGGCTTGTGGGGGTTCTCCTGACGTAGTAAATGGGCCAACAGTCTACCCGCTCTGTCTGATGCGGAGTGCATGCTCGCTGAGTGAGTCAGGTAGCTGTGGCAGCGCAGTCTTTCCAGGAATCCGTCGTGTTTGCTGCGCAGCCCGTCCAAGCTGGTGTCAGCCTCGGGTTGTGTGACTGAGGCGGTTTCATAACCGGGATGTTTGCGTTCGATGGCTCTGAGGGACGCATTCAGCTGTTTGCAGATATTCCAAGTGAGACCTAGACAGTGCCCACTGATCGTGACCTTGAAGGCCTCCCACACATACACTTTTATGCAGCAGCATCACTAATGGTCCTGATGAAAGCTTTGCCCACGATGGGGCTGTAGGCTGAAACATGTCGACCACTATTTTCCATCTCACCAAAGCGGTTTAAATCTATACTGCTGGTGCACTGTTACTTTTAATCCTAGTAGGGCGTGTATTAGAATAAAGTTTGTGATTTACACTCTCTAACTAGTTTTAATTGCACTTCCAGCACATTTAGCAATTTTTGCGCTGCGTCCCTCCTCACATTTACCACTAACTCATCATTTGTGGATTTAGTAAATTCCACCTAGATTTAGAAACAAAAACATCCCTGAGCTCCTTCCTCGTAGAGCCTATGGTGAGTGAGGGAATTCGTCCTGTAAAGCCCACAGCTTTATACTGAGAGGTCTAGTCATTTGGTTCAGATCTGAGAGGTTGATACACATTTTTGTATATAAGTTTTGTTAAAGCTTGTTCATTGACCCCAAGATTTCATACTGTTTTGTGAGAAGACCACGCTCCAGTCATGTGCATTGCTACCAAGAGTCTCACCATTATCTTTGTCGCTTAATCGGTTCAGGTAACTGTGGCATTCGCCATCCTGGTTATATGCCCTTAGCCCCTTTTTTAGGTTATGGTGGGTTAACTTTCATTGCCCACAGCAATGATCCTTGCGTTTGTGAAGTATATCTGACTCATGTCCATGATTGATGCTTTCAAAAGATGCTGCTAATCCTGGCGCAGGTGTTTTATGCCCTTCCGCTTGGTGTGGTTGCCATACATTTTCTCAGGCTTCTTGATACTGAAAACTGAGTGTGTTAACTCTTGCCCCTTCTTCCCACCTCCATATCCCTGGTTTGCTGCTTTAGGAGAGGAAGTGACATTTTGTCCCAAGTGCACCAGACACATTTATCATAAAGGCATTACAAGCCCTCAGCTGGGTTATGCTCCAACCTCTGATGCTTGCTGCTCTGGCCAGGACTTCACGTGAGTGTAATGAGGTCTAATGGGTGGGCGAAGGCAGTGGTACCAGTGGAAAGGTGGTATGGGAGATGGGCCCGGTTCTGCACCTGTGGTTGGAGTTTCTTTGTTTTAGAACTTAGTGAGTGTGCTTTCAGTAGCAAGATGGAGAGTTGAGTGGTGGACCAATGGGTTGGTTCTGATGTGGCTTGGAGTAGGCAATTTTGAGAAGCGCATCTAGTAGAGTAGGATCTCCAAGCATGGATGGACCTTGCTAAACACTGAGTTAGAAATGGCTGGTTTACCTGTTATGAACTAGAAGCTATTAGTTCTTTAAAAATTATTTAGTCAAATTTCTGTATAGAATGAGTCCATTGAGGTATGCGTTTGTTTACTAACGGGGACACATAAAGGGAGCCTCGTATTAGACAGGGATGGGTGGATACAGCAGTTGTAGCCTGAAGTACAGTTTCTACAGGTCAAAATGTGTGACACACTGCAGCAAGAACTAAACAGACATTTAACATTGTGTTATAATTTGTTATTCCAAGGACCTTTATACCGTAAAGATACATTAGAGGAGCTGAAATGCAATTTGACATGTTAAAGGTTTTGTGTGCCACCGCCCACTACAGGGTGGAGACCTAAATAGGCACTTAACGTAGTGATATATTTTGTTCTTCCAATGGCCTTTATTTACAATTGAAAAAATCGGAGACCTGAAATGCAATTTTCACATGATGAAATATGTCGCATGTCATGACTCGCTACAGGGGGAGACCAAAACAGACATATAACATTTGACGTATATTTTGCTATTCCAAGTGCTTTTAAATGTTACAAAAAATAGGAGTGCTATGTGATCTACTACACACTAAGTAATGACCCCGACGGTGGTTTGAGGTTTTCATAAATATGCTGTTTGATAAAGAGCCAACAGACCGGTCTCTGAGGGAAGAGAACTATAAGGGGCCTACCAGTTGGTCAATGGTCTGTTTAATGGCAGAGATCCCAGAGGAACCTGGGCACAGTAAGAGAAGGGTGAGACTAAACAGAATGCAAGCTTAGCGGGAGCCACGTGTAGAGTGATCATCAGCAGATGCTTGCTGGTCATGTAACATGGGCTTGTTTTTTGTTTGTGATCAGCAGTATGGACTACACTGATGCTTCTGTGCCAATGAGCCCCTTACGCCTCCTTGCTCCGCCCTTACATCACTTTTTTGACGCAACGGTGGCGCAAACAATGCAGCCAATTTACAACGTGGCGCATCTAGGGAGATGAGTCACATTGTAAAGCCCTGCGTCACATTATACTTGCGTCAGGTATAATGTATGCAGGGTGGGCATTCCTACGTAAACGTCCATGTACAACTGATGCAGTGAAATTTACAACATTTCACTGCGTCACTCTACGCCTTCACTGTGTCAAAATCACTTTAATGCGCAACTCCAGCAATGCGTCACTTTTGTGCCAACAGATGCGTCAGTATTTCTGACGCATCTGTTAATTCTTGCGCCATGGAACACTGTATTGTAAATACAGTGCATCCATGGTGGCGCGAGGACATTTGGCACTGCGCAAGGAAACTGACGCATCTATGCAGATTCGTCAGTTCCTTGTAAATCTGCCCCATAGCATTTTACAAACCAACTTATCTTGGAACACTCAATTCCATCTACGGATCTATATGTATTTTTAATCATATTCTATGTTCTCACTGGAGACACCTATTTACTGTCATATTACCACATGCAGACATACACATGCATTCAGATACACACATCCATACTCCTCATAGAAAGAAAGTCATACCATGGCACACACTGCTATTTACACAAATATGGTTTCACAATCACACATATACCCAATTCCCTATGCACAACATTGAGTAAGTAGTTAAGCAGTGGGTAGGTAATTGACCAGACTATACTGTTGAAGTTTTCTACTCACAGTTTAACTCCAGGTCTGCATAACACCCTTGAGGCACCAATTCTTAAACAGTTCTCATAGTCTTTGGTGCGCAATGTTTTGATAAAATCAGTCCAGCCCAAATTATAATGAAAATGAATCTATATTAATTGCCAGATGCATCTTCTATATTTCCTAGCTCTTTCACAAAATTCTCCAGAAATGGCTTCTCAATAACGTGACAACAAATTTGATTGTCAATTTCAGGAAGAGAATGATCGCTATGCAGTATGGAAAAATTATCTCCCGGCCCAAATCTTCAAGAAACTACTTTATATGAAATAAATAAATAAATAAACAAATTCCACATTTGTAAAGCACGAACTTATCACCCCTAAGGGTATCCAGGCGTTGGGGGGCCGTCGGAAGATTAAGTGAACTATTGCCCAGAGTCACATATCATGCTGAGCTGAGCTGCTGCGGCTGCCAGGGTTCGAACCATGAGCCCCACGCTCCAGAGTCAGCCGCTCTGGCGGCTGCGCCACACAGTTAAAGCCCTAACCTTCAAGATGCATGGCACCAACTCTCCCAACCCTATGCAGCAGGCATTTCCAGGATCTGAACTAATTTCTCACTGATCTCAGTTTGACATCTTCACACCAGACAGTCAAGAGAGAATAGAGCCACCTTCTGATCTGTCACCCCTTCAGTCTTAAATTCTCACACTATAACTCCATTTATTAACACCACCTTTATATAACTTCTCCCATTTTCTTCTGGTTGTAATGGCAATATACATCTCTAATCACATCCAATTATGGTTACTATGTTTTATAATGCTAGTTATGATGAAGCAGTCGTGCACTGCTCAAATGTCTTTCGATTGATTGATTGATAGTTTTAACTCTAGTTATTTTGATGGAGACAAGAAAACAGAACTGTAGTCAAAATGAGATTGTCCCATTTTAAACTACCCGATGAAGAATACTTTGTATACATATGTCTGCTTCCAGTGTGCCCATCCTTATACTTATCATATTCCTGAATGTACCCTACACATTATATTATATTTCGCACCTTTACTGTAGAGCACTCTGAGGCTCTCGGGGGCCTGTTCTGGACTAAATAAAATTCCTCAATAAATACGTTCATTAATTAATTTGTTGTGAAATCAAGATTCATCACTCCAGGTAGAATTAATTAAGATTTAATAAACACTACAACAAGAGTTTACTCAGCTCAAGCCAGTCAGCCATCAAAAGACTCTGCTCAGAACGCTAACAATCCAGGGGAACATAGAACACAAATAAACATCCTGAGCCTGAATCACAAAGGGCCTCCGTACTCATGGAGGAGGCTCCACAGTCGTGGGGAGTCCCGCACTTGGGGCGGTATCCATACAATAAGAATTCCAGAGTTACTCACATGTTCTAAGAATCACATTCACTTGCCTTTAGTAGCAAATCCTTTGCATTCTTGTGGACCCCACTAAAAAAATCTTTAACAAATTTAATTGTGTAGTCAACAATCTTCCCCTCCTTAGTAATATTAGTATTCCTGGTACACCTTTTCAGTTATTGTTTTCGGGTGCGGGCACGGTCATTGCAGCAGTAGCTTGCTTCCACTGTATTAGCTTCTACAAAAACCTTGGCCATGGAAGATAATATTACAAAGAATAGACATATCATACCATTCGAGATACATAGTAACTGGAACACAGTCATAATTGACTAGAGAGTGAGAAGTGAACCCTACAGTAAAATGAAAATCCTCAGATGTGATCAGTAGCATGGCTAAGTCTTTGAAATCCCACACACAGTATAACATTGACCAGAGTTTCCTAGGGTAAATGGCTTGCATAAATGCTGAAATGTTTGTGGTCCTCTCCCAAGTGCAGATGATGCTTAGATCCTGATGGCACGGGGAGTCTTGTATCCTAATCTTCATGGATAATCATTAAATAACCCCCGCTACTGGTCGTTAGGACCTTTGTTCATCTACAAAGAGAGTTTAAAAACAGTAATCATTTACATCAATCCTTGGTTTACAACAGCATCATTAGACTTAGGTAATAGTCAATAAAGAGAATTTGTGTGAGTTGAAGTGTTTTATTAACAATTCTAATTGGATTTAATTTGGCTTATTTAGCAAATATTAATCTTCAGTCATCAATATTACAAATTCAAACATTCCATTAGTCGATATTTCAAAACAAGATAAAAATGATATCAGTAACAATTACAAATAATAGAGAGATAATACAACAAGCATGTTCCACAAAGGAATTCCCCTAGTCTAAATTAAGGATTAGAAAGGCAATCTAAGTCAGAGTAAAGGTGTCAATTCTGGAACTCAATAAAGAGTTCTGATGAGAGAATAAAGTGCATAAGCATGAAGCGTTTAAAATTGAGCAAAGGAAAGTTTCATCTGGAAAATATTCTCAGCTATAAATCAGCAGACATCCTTTAAAGGGAAAAATAGGTTAAAAGGAAATCTCTAGTGAAGAGAGAAAAACGTACTTATCTCAGTAACGAATCTAGAGTGCTCTTGCAATCTAGAAGTCAAAGTGCCAGAGAGAATGATTCAACCTACTCTAGGAACACACACTAATATAAAGCCGTGAGAACACAAACTAAAACCTCTAATGCATTCCCCATTCCCAATGTCCAATAGAATTTCAGCAAACCCTGGAGCAGGTAAACTCTGTAGTTTCCCACTTCTTTGAAATAAGTCATTGAAAGCATACTTTGTCCACATCTTGGTTTCAGACAGTTCTTCCCATGAGTCATGCTTCCTGCCATCTCCTCTCCTCCCATTGAGAACCTCACTATCAATTGTCTAATGCATAACAGATAGCTAGTCACTTTCTAAAAGACGCTTCTGGAAAATTGAAACATATACAGTGAAAGAGAAAAACATCTTGAGTAAAACAACAGTTCAATGCGAAAACAGGTCTTTCAATGATAATGAACAAATTGCTGTTAACATGGCATCAGTAATTTAAGCTAACATTATGTACATTATGTTTCTCCATTTGTATGCTTACTACGCCTAAGTGTAACTACTTACTAGAAATTAGCATTTACCATATGTGTATTATTTTTGCGTATGCTTTCTTATTTTCTATTTAAATGCATGTTTATTTGAAAAGGAGGAAATTAGCTTCAGCAGCCTCCCCCCTCTGAAGATCACAATACCCATCACAATTGTATCGCAAATGAATCCCTAAGGAGCATTCTCTCTTTGCCATGTCATCAATTTTGCTTTTCAAAGTTTTCAACTTCCTTTAGCTTCTTGTTTGCTTTATATTTCCTTTCTGCCATTGCTAGGTAAGTGTGCACAAATGTAGCATCTAAAGCTTGTGTATATTCCTGTTCTAATCTAAAATAAACATTTGATGTGAAATCTCAATTATTGAAACATCTTTAAATAAAGCCTTTAAAGTTCTCTCATCCGGTGCATGTACAGTTGATATAGGTGCAGGTGTAGACTTAAGAGTTACTATTTATGGAGTGAAACTCATACCAACTAAAAAAAATATAAATGCCAACATAACAACAGCAATTACTATTCTACACTTAGCCTAGTTAAAGAAACACATGCTTTTCTACAGTCGGACCTTCAGTAGATTATAGCAGCTAGCAGAGTCAATAGTCTGCATTGACGTTTCCTTCTGCAAAATGCGCTTATTTTTTATTATGAACTTGCAGCTATTTCATTCAGTTTATATACAATAATCTTTGTGAGACATCCTTAGCCCAACTGTCTTCTTCTAAATGTGACATCCAGACTCTTCTACTGCCTGCAACCTTGGCCCTATGGAATTCTTCTTAATTATTTCTTTTTTTGTGTGTTAGAGAATACTTGTCATGATCATTTATCACATTCTTTATAGTTCCATTAAACACAGTTCATTATTTCTAGAATCAGATCTTGCGATTTGGATCAACTCGAGATCAATGACCAAGTCTTATTTTGTAGTATTGTTCCAAGAGTTTAAATCAAATTCTGTATTGGTGTGGCATATCACAATGGTTCAAGTGGTTCTGATCTCAGTTCATTGGGATCTTGATCTGTTGCATTAGGCACACTGATGATGGTGTGTGGTATGCATTCAACTAGCACACTAGATTTCAATTGTCTTTTGCCACTCGGCCATTCCGTTCTCAATGGTAGTTTTTCCTTCCTCACACTTGTTCACTCATTAGGATCGCTCCGTGGTTCAGTGGCATTTCAACGACTCCCCTGCTTTCAGTTCTCAAGCCTCCGTTTTAAGGGGATTATTCGACACCACTTCGCGAGATTTCAGAAACTTGAATAGGTGAAGAATTCTGCTGAACGTCATCCCCTCTGGTCCTTCAGAATGTATGGACACAGGAGGTCTCTGACTTGGCTCAAAAATCACCACTTCATCAAGTGGACACTTCACTCTCTTGGTGTGAGAGGCATGTACCCAATTGGGTATTCCGGTGCACTTCACAGCAGTGTTAGTGATTATAATCACCTGGTAGGGTCCTTTCCACATTGGCTCCATGCAATATTTGCAAACATACTTTTTTGAGTAGGACTCAGTTACCAGGGTTAAGGTTGTGACACTACTCCTGCCTTGGAGTGGCAGTGACAGCTCCACCCTGGTGAGCAACAGAACGCACCACATCAGCTAACCCCTTACAATAATTGAGGATCATGTTATATGTGATATTTACAAGTGCATTTACAGGCACAGCAGCCAGTTGCATAGCATGTCCCATGGGTATTTTCTGAGGCAATAATCCTGTCCTTCTGTCAGGAGTGCTTCAGAGACTCATCAAAACTAATGGAAAAGCATCTGGCCATTTCAATGAAGTAAATGTGCAGACTTTGACCAAACGTGATTTCTGTTCTCATTTAGCTGTTCAATTATATCAGAAGCTTCTGGATGATTCTGTTCTACTTGAAGCACCACAAACAGCATTCTAAGGACCTTCTAGTCTCCCCGCCCAGATGAGATGCCAATTCAAGCTCCTGACCCACGCCTACAAAGCCCTCCACAACCAAGGACCACACTACATGAACCGCCGACTGGCCTTCCACCAACCTTCCAGAACCCTTCACTCCTCACACCTCCCCGTCGCTCAGATGCCATGCATCCGCCACAGCGCACTGGAGGACGCTCATTCTCCCACCTCACTGCCAAAGCCTGGAACACCCTTCCTCTCCACCTCTGCACTTCACCATCACTGAACCACTTCCAGAAGGGACTAAAGACCTGGCACTTCGACTGAGAACTGCATCACAGCCCCTGAATACCCCCTCCGGGACGATGAGCCGCACTATACAAATACCAGTTGTTTGATTGATTGATTGAAAGTGGGTCCTGCAACCTGACTCCTGAGAAACCGTAAATCCAAACTTTGGTATTAGTTCACGTAACAGCAGTTTGTCTACAGTGAGACTGTCATTCTCCTTCCCATCAGGAGAAACTACGCACTATAATCAGGAAAAAATCTCATCCCGTTACAAACAGGCATTTCGATAAAATCCAGCTGCATCCTGTTAAAGGGTCCTCCTGAACTTTCTATGTGGCTCAGAATTACATAGATTCTTCACTCTACATTCATATGCTGACATATCACATATATAATGGCAATTCCTCAGATAAAACTCTAAATCAGTTCTGTATGAATAATCTCACCATTCCACCCCTCCCAATGTGTGCAAGGCCATAAAAAGTTTGTGTTATGGAAAATGAGAATCTATTCAACAACTCAGGTCTTTCATCAGCTGAAACCCAAATGTCATTGACATCTTTAACACATCCTGCTCTGATCCATCCTTGCTGCTCTGCCTCTGAAACTTCTTCCTGCAACCTTTTGATTTCTTCCATCTATCAGCTGCTGACAACAGCATTGAAAATGTGGAGTCCTGATCAGATTCAATTCTATATTCTCAGTTAAATGCTCATACCACAATTGCACTATACCGAGCAACTTTATTGGCATATCTGTTTCCAACAGTGATGTAGTAATTTCCGCTTCTGTGAGCTGCTCATCTAATTACTGCAATTTCTTGTGGCATTTGTAATGCGTCTAGCAATCGCATCACATTTTCCCCATTCCGAATCGACGATCCGGATGAAGCCATGAATTCTCTTTGTGACCACAACTGTCCAAAGTTAAGGAACACACCAAAGCCATACTGACCACCTGTGAATACAGTCACTCGCAACTGAGCTGAAAGATAGCAGACTCATGTTAGAGCGATCAACTCAGTCACTTGTGTAGAGGTAACACCTCGAAGGCAGGAGGCCTTCACCACTTCCGGAATTGTACAAACAGGGTAAGCTGCTCTCAAGTTCCCCACATTACATGAGGCCATCAGCAAAAAGACTCATCAAGGCCTGACCTTAATGTCAGGTCTAGGCTTGGTGCATAGATCCATAACATCAAGATAGTCATGCTCAACCTCTTCCACATCAATTTCATTTTCAGGCAATGGTAACAATGTAGCTGGATTAAGAGTCAGACATCATTTTAATACCACATTTTCTGCTGCAAGAATCAGTTGTTCATTTTTGTAAGTCTCCTGTTTGTGGTAAATTGGATTTTAATGCGAGTGAGCAAAATTTCTACAGAGTGAAGGACCATGAGGATGTCCTATCACTAAGCTGTCGCTTCTTTCAATATTTATTAACAAAATATATAGGAAACTTATTCAGACAAAATAGACAAAAGAATAACGAAAAATATATATATATAAAAAAGTGCACTATATTGTGATAGCGACCAAATATAACCCCAACAACAACTCTATTTTTTCTATGTTTTTATTTGTTGTGTATCAATCTATACATTTCTTTATATTTACGCTTAATGTCTCAATTCAACTTTCCCAATGCTCTATGTACAGTCAAATCAAATCAAATTTTATAGTCAATTATTTTCTAAGTTATATGTACAATTGCTCTTTAAATCATTCATTCAATTTGCACATTAATAATTATACCAATATCAATTACAGGTATATTTGTAGCTCGCATAGGAGAGAAAGACAAAAAGTGTATAACGTAAGAAAACTTTCTTGAAGTGAACATGTGTTAAGGGTAATATATCATTGCATATAGGTCGACAAAATACTTTACAATTGATATCAAAATTTAAACAAGGCTCTTTTCCATCACATCAATTACTTTCCAATTGATATCAAAATTTTGAGCATGGCACTATTAAATCACACTACGCGCGTTTCGGCGTTCAGCCTTCCTCAGGTAGCCATGATCCCTTAGCTCCTTCTCAAAATTGATCTCATGTTGGTAGTGCAGAATAATGGGTAAGGCGCGAAAGGTTCCGCGCAACCCGTCTGCTCGTGCACGGGTGGCCAAACTCTACCCCAACGTATCTATAGTTGTGGAGTCTCTAGGAAACTTAGTAGCAATGTAGGTAGATGCAATGCTCACACCTCTTCTATGAAGTGGCTAGGTGCCCAATCTTCTCAAAGAACTACAAATTTCCGCGGGGAGTTAGACACAGCTAATTGGATCATGTCGGTATATCGGTAGTCACCAAACCATATTATGATCCCTCACACGGTTTGAATGTTCTCCAGCTGTGGGATCCTATGCAGCTTATTTTGTAAAACTGCCGCTTCTGATGGGGGGCGCAACAACTTAATCTCCAAAGGTCCCGTCCGTTATCCAACATTAAAGTGTCCGTTCATACCGCTTCCGCAGACGGATATTAACACCAACTGCCACAAACAGTTAAAAGCAACCGGTCAGTCTTTAGGCAACAGGGTCAAGAGTAGTTGAAAAATTTGCCACGCACCTTCCAGAGCCTCCATGTAACTGAGTAAGCACTGAGAGAGCACAGCCCTACTTGTCACGGCAAAACAATGTGAACATTTTACCTGGATGCAAGACAGCTGCCTCAAGCTCAACTCAGACAAAACCAAAGTACTCATCCTGGGAGCCATCGCCTAGGATGACTCCTGGTAGTCCGCTGCACTAGGAACTCCTCCCACCCCTTGGCATCATACTGGACTCCTCGCTCTCAATTAATCGCCAAATCAACGCATTATCCTCATCCTGCTTCCACACCTTATGCCTGCTTTGAAAGACAAATGCAAAAAGAACAACTGAAAGACATTCAGATGGCTCCCCACAGAATCCAGAACGATGGTCACCCACACACTCATCACCAGTAGACTGGACTACGGCAGCACACTGTACGCCAATGTCACCCAGAAACAGCTCAGGAAACTACAGAATATTCAAAATGCCGCAGCCAGACTGGTACTCGACATCCGCCACCGCAGCCACATGACACAACACCTTCAACAATTCCACTGGCTCCCTATCAACAAGAGAATCACCTTCAAGCTCCTCGCACATTCCTACAAGGCTCTCCACAATGCAGGACCAGAATATCTGAACCACCGCCTCGCTTTTCCACACACTTGCCAGACAACTCCACTCCACCGATCTCAGACTGGCCTCCATCGCACGGATCCACAAGACCAGAACCAGAGGAAGATCCTTCTCCTACCTCATCGCCAAGACCTGGAACACCTTGCCCCTCCACATCAGAGTATCCGCTTCGTTGACCCAGTTCAAAAAGGGCCTCAAGACCTAGCTCTTCGACTGAACCTCCAGACACAGATGGATCAGAAGCCCCCCACCGCCAGTGTCTTGAGACCCTCACAAGTGAGTAGCCATGCTTTGCAACCCCTGATTGATTGATTGATTGATTGAACATTTTGCTGTAATCAGGAATTCCCAGTGTCGAGGCATGACAGAGATTTTCTCTCAGCTCAAGGAATGCTTTTAAGCAATCGTTGTCCTATAAAAGAAGATCGGCCACATTCTTGTACATCAGCCTCAGTAACGTTTTGATCAGTAGGGAATTGTTGGGTATCCACTGTCTACAGTAGCCCACTATTCCCAGGAAGATTTTGACCTCTCTGTGTGTTCTGGATGGAGTCCTCTTTAAAGCTGTTGTGATTCTGTCTTGTGACACCTTCCTCAATCCTTTTTCAATGAGATTTACAAAATAAAAAACCTTTTTCTGGCAGTATTGCAATTTGTTTGAGGACACCTTGTGTCGATTCTCAGCTAAATGATTCAAAAGAGCAGTCGTATCCTATTTACATTCTTCTTGTGTTCTTGACGCTACAAGTAGGTCATCAATGTATTGCACAAGAACTGAATTACATGCCATTTGTAATGTCTTAAGATTCTTTTTCAAGATCTAATTAAAGGTGAAAGGGGCTCTCTGTATATTGTTGTGGAAGTCAAAACTCTATCTCTTAATACAAAGGAGAACAATAATTGACTGTCCTCATGCAATGAGTTATAGACAAAGGCCTGGCAGAGACCCAGTAAACCATTTAGCATCACAGGAAATCTGAAATAGTATTGTAGCTGGATTTGGTACCACAGGACAACATGGAAATATGATATTGTTAATTTTTCAAAGATCCTGTACAATTCTATACTTGCCGTTAGGCTTCTGTAAACCCATAATCGGTGAATTGCAAGGACTTCCAACAATTTCTCTCAATATTCCTTGTTTTTAACATCGTCTCAATCACCAGATTGATTTCAACTACTGTTTCAGGTATAATATTGTATGGGACTGTTCATGGAAACACTACATTCTGTTTTATGATATTTCAGACTTGTTTTACACTCTTGATTATGCCGAGGTCTTTTCCTGAAAAATCCCATACTTCTCATTTTACAGTATTTCGTAAATCTGGAGGTAAATCCTCCATCGTTCTTACAGGGTGCAGTTCAATAGCTGTTTCCTGTCTTGCCATTTTAATTTAACATCTTCATCAGTTGTTTGAAACAATTTAACTTGCACGAAAGATCCCTTCCTAATAGATTTACAGGTCTTGAGTCACAGACAATAAGTTGGTGATTTTCCTCAAATGAACCTATTCTTAAAGGAACTTTCTCAAAAATTAGCCACTATCCCACTAGCCATTGTAATACTTTCTGAACCTGATGATGGAGCTGCATATGGTGGTGGGCATGAGTACAAAAAAGCATCTAAAATGTCATCCCCCAAATCACTGTCAGTTTCCCTTGTAGATTCCCCATCTTAATTTCGCTGCTTTTAAGCTGTCCTGTCATTATTGCTAGGTACAGTCTAGCTCCTACACACAAAAAGGAGTAGAGAGTGTAAAAAAGAGGAAAAGTCTTGGTGGAGGCACGTGCACAGTGTGAAAATACTGCCCTTACTCACAGAGTTGTGACATGCTTCATCTTCGGGCTTTGCTACCAGCTGTACCTCCCTCACACCTGTGCACACTGCCTCTTGACTCTCTCCCTCAACTTGCCCCCGGGACTCACCTCGGGGCTGGCTAGAAACTTGTGGGGTGTGGCCCGGAGAGCTCCTGGTGCGTGTGGGGTTTTTGTTTCCCTCCCCCCTGTCTTCGACCGGTTACCATGGGCAAAGTTAGAGCCGCCCGCTCCACTGCCACGCAGATGCATACAGATCAATGCACCACTGGCCCTACTCATGACCCCTTGGGCCCCCTGCAACGGCTGCCTCGGGCCCCCCTTCAAGTGACCTCACTGTCATTCTGCAGGCTCCAGACATCGCAGGTGGCGGTGGAGGTGAGAGTTGGGGAAGTTAATATGGGCATGGCATTGCTGCACCAAGATCTCCACAATGCCTCTGCCCGGATTGTATAGGCAGAGTCTCGGCTATCCACGGTTGAGGACAATATCTCCACTCTTAAATCCCAAGCATCTACACTGCTCTCCCACACATCTGAACACCACATACGCACCGAAGACACAGAAAATCGCTCAAGGCGCAACAATATCCGAGTGGTTGGTGTCCACGAGAATATTGTGGAGGCCGGACGCCAACAGATGGCAGATTTTATGGAAAGCTGGATTAAATCTTGGATACCCTGTGACTGTTTGTCTTCTTGGTTTGCGGTTGAACAGGCCCATCGAGCCCTGGCCCCTCAACCACCTCCCCATGCCCCAACCAGACCTATTATAGCTCACATCCTTAACTGCAGAGATAGGGACGTGATTCTCAGTGAGGCCTGACTGTATTCCGACTTGCTCTGCAAGTCGGAATACAGTCAGGCCTCACTGAGACAGGCCTCATTTACTCTGACCACACCCGTGAGTTGCAACAACGGAGGCGTTCCTATGTGGACATCAAGCAAAAGCTGAGAGCTATGGGGCTGAAATACCGCTTATTATTCCCTGCTAGACTCCCTGTTATTTAAATTAACCAATCACACTTCTTTGACAGCCCAGAGTCCATATGGCAGTGGCTCATGGAGGAACATTTGCTACATAAAGCCCTACCACAATCGACACGCCACCGCGAGGCTACCTCTGACACGGACTCAGTGGTCTGCCCAGGCCAGCAAGGTGGTAAACACGGTCCCGGAGGGGGCACAAGACTGCTTGATCTGCTTCACCTTTGTGTTCCCTGTGAACACGGCCTGCACAGTTGTCTGGTACGGCCTCTGAAGTGGCTGGTGGGGATTTGGAATCTGGCAGGCACCTGGCCTCACCTTCCTTGCCTTTCTCTGCTTCGGCTGCTCCGCTTCTGGAATCTGACTTCTCTCGCAGTCCTGTGATTCGTCTAAGTCCATGGAGTTCACCATCTCTCTTGTTGCCTTGAACTTTCCTTGCAGTTTTGCCACGACCGGCTTTGCATTCCAGTGGCCGATCTCTGCTGCGGGATGGCGGCGTTGCCCTATTGCTCTCTCCTGTCTTGTTGGGGTTCCTCCCTTGCAGTACTCATGACATTGTGTGTATTGTTTTTTCTCATATTCCTTTTTTACAGGGCGACAGATGTTTCTGGAGTAGAAGTATGGGGAGGGGCAGGAGTTGGGAGTGGGGTTTTAGTTATTTAATGTTGAATGATGCAATTGTTGACACTTTTTTCTCCATTTAGGCTTTGGCACGAGCTCTTACCTTCCTTATGTGTATGGTCTTGCAATAGTGATCACTCATCATGCTTCTTTGGTACAATTTCCACTGCCTCATCAAAACCTAGGGGCCCTACTCCTAGGACATCCACTGCTTACTCCTTGGATTACTCTTTATTCCCCACATACATGGCCTTCATGGCTTTGTCCTGGAATGTTAATGGGCTGCTAGACCAAGTGAAGCGGGCAGCGATTTTTACTTTTACCCACCGCTACTTCCCCGAGGTCCTATTGTTACAAGAGACTCATCTCCTAGGAGAACGCTGTTCCTTTGTGGCCCGAAAGGGCTACAATAGAGTTTTCCCTGCAGGGTACACCCGGGGGAGCTCAAGGATGGCTATCCTCCTACACCACTCCTTTCCCTTTGTAGTCTGCTAGGTGACACGTGACCCACAGGTGCGTTTCCTAGCCTTTGAGGGCACATTGGAGGGGCGGATGGTTGTATTTGTTTGTGTCTACATGATGTCTGCCTCCCTACCCACTTGTCTTAAGGACCTTTCACATCTTCTTTCCCATCTCCCACAGTGGCTTACCATAATAGGGGGTGACTTCAATGAGGTACCAAACCCGGGTCAAGATAGTACTGGGTCCCCCAAGGCCCTCGACAGTGAGGCCCGCCAACTCACTGACTGGGCCTCCGGCCATAGGATTGTTCCTGAAATTATTGCCGTCTCTGGTGGCTCCTGGCAGTCCATCCCCGAGATAGCCCAAACTTTCACTCAATATTATCAAACGCTGTACTCCAGGTCAACGGGCAGAGACACAGTCACTTCTAGCTCCTTTCTTGAGTCAATTCCTCTCCCCTGGCTATCGCCCTTGGAGTCCCATTAGTTAGATGAACATTCGATGGCGCAAGAGGACGGGTAGGCAGATTCCAGCCTGGCGTTGGGTATGACTCCGGGCACTGACGGCTTTCCTATGGAGTACTATACCAAGTTTCATGATGCTCTTCTCCCCATCTTTTATCACTTCGCATCCTCCCTTCACATCCTGCGTGAACTACCACCCAATATCACTCTTCAACTGCGAGGTAAAATCTTTGCAGCAATACTGGCCAATCGGTTTAAGCAGGTCCTGCCTCGGCCAATACAGCCGGACCAATTTGACTTTATGCCATACCGGAGCACAAGACACTGTATATGTCAACTCTATGTGGCCCTGGCTCATCGTCATCGACTGCCTCAAGATTTAGCACTGCTACTCATTGATTTGACAAAGGCTTTCGGCACAGTGGACTGTCACTATCTTCAATTGGTGCTGGTGCGTGCTGGTTTCGGGAAGCTCTTTCGGAAAATGGTTTGGGTCCTTTATTACAACCCTATGGTGTGGGTCCGAGTTAATGGGGTCCTCTCTGATACCTTCCATAAAGAGCGAGGTACCAGGCAGGGCTGCCCCCTGTCTCCTCTCCTTTTTTCTCTTGCAATAGAGCCCCTGGTCCAACTCATCCGGACCAACCCCTCAGTATACTGGCTGGACTTGGAGCATGGGGCACGAGGACTGCATTGCCTTAGAAGCTGATGACGTCCTGCTATACCTCGCGAATCCGGCAGTGAGCGGGCCCGCTGTCTTCAGTTGCTTGAGTACTTTAAGAGTGCCTCCGGTCTTCTCTGTGCTGGTTCCCCTGGTGCCGTCCAGAGAATGCTTAGATTGGCAGACGAACATTATGCTCCATTTAGTTTTAAATATTTGGGCATATGGGTTACTTTACACCCAGAACGGACCCAGACCCTTAATCTTCAGCCAGTAGTCTGGAAAATTAAGTCCAACCTCATCAAGTGGCAGGCTCTTTCGCTCAATATATTGGGCCACATTGCCTTATATAAGATGATGATCCTCCCACGGTTCCTATATGTTTTCCAGAACTTGCGACTTCATTTGCCCCGGATGTGGATTCGTGACCTGGATAGTGCCACAGGAACATATATGTGGTGGGGGCCGAAGCCATGGGTGGCTTTTTAATATTGTCAGCGGGGCCCTTACAATGGCGGCCTGGGGATGTCCAACCTTTATCTTAACTATTTGTACTCCCACCTTCTTGTTCTTCATGACTGGTTTAACAGTGTGGTCCAACCCCGCCTATCGCCTGGAACTTTCATTACTGGGTTTCCCACGTCTGCGGGCCATGCTTTATGAATCTCCAGTCCCCCTTTCTCTCCCCCTAGTGACCCGAATGCTGTTTCTGTCATGGAGAGCCACTCTGCGGCATGTGCAATGGGAGCATAGGCTTGAACAGCAAACCTCGCTCTGGCATGACACCTGGCTGAGGGAGGTGCAGCATTTGGCGGTTTTCACTCCAGGGACCTCAAAGGCATCACGCGCTTAGGAGATATATGATTGGTGACCCACATCCGCTCCTTCCGAGATCTTCATCAGACGTACAGTACAACCTTACCTAATTTTATACATATCTCCAACATCAACATGCCCTACACTCTCAAACCATGCTGACAGACGCTCACCCAGAATTCAATCCCTTGGGAGCTAAGCTACTTATGGGAAATATGGGCCATGGAGGGATCTCACAGATCTACTAAATGCTAATTTTTAACTCCCTTAGCTCGTAGGACCATCTTCACACCCACTGTGAGGGCTGGATGGTGTCTGTGGAGGATGAGGATTGGCTGGAAAATTACCACCTGTTCCTGATTACGGCTTATCCAGATCTACTATCTTTACTCAGCGTATCTTTCCCCAGCCTGCCTATATCAGGCCTGTGTCCCACACTGTAGCATTGACCATGTGGATTTCTATCACATGGTATGGACCTGTGGGGTGATACACCGGTACTGGACAAGGGTGGCCTGTGACCTGTCGGACATGCTCGGATAAGAAGTCCCCTTCTCCCCCTTACTGGTTCTCCTCGGGGTATTTGAGGGGTCTGAGAGAGCATTCCTGTGCATAGCTCTCCTGCTAGAGAAATGGGACATCTCTGGGCGCTGAACTTCTTTTAGTTAGCCTACACTGGCGGGGTGGCGGATGAGTGTGGTTTGGTGTGCCCAGCAGGAGCGGTGGTCTTTGAGGCTCGTGGGTGCCCCCAGAAGCACGGGCGGATGTGGGGGAAATGGTTGGGTCAGCTTACGTAATTTGTCATGGATTCATATTGTGGACGTTCTCCCTATGTACCACACCATATTGCTGGAGTGTCTCCACTTTGCATTGACTGTTGTAATCCTGCCTTTTTTGTGTACTACTTGCTATGCGTGCTGTATGTCTCTTGTGGCCATCTTGGGTTGCCAAAACCCAATAAAGTTTGTTCATAACAAAAAATTAAGGATTAGAATGGCAATCTACGCTTGAGTAAAGGTGTCCATTCAGAACTCAATAAAGAGCTCTGATTTGAGAATAAAATGCATAAGCATGAAGCTTTTGCAATTGTGCTAAGGAAATTTTCAGCTTGAAAGTATTTTTAGCTATAAATCAGCAGACATCTTTTAAAAGGAAAAAGAGGTTAAAAAGGAACTCTTCCCCTGAAGAGAGCTAATCCTACAGATCTCAGTAAAAAAACAGCGCTCTTAAAATCCAGAAGTCAGAAAGTGCCAGATAAAATGATTCAGCCTACTCTAGGAGAACACGCTAATATAAATCCGTGAGAACCCAAACGGAAACATCTGTTACATTCCCCATTCCCAATGTCCAATAAAATTGCAGCAAAACCTGGGAGCAGGTAAACTCCCTAGTTTCTCACGTCTGCACAACTGAACACAGAAAAAAGTCCTTGGAAGGATTCTCCGTCCACATCTTGCGGTTCAGACTGTTCTTCCATGAGTCATGCTTCCTGCCATCGCCACTCCTCCCAGAAAGAGCCTTACTATCAGATATCTAATAAATAACAAATACCAAATCATTAGCTAACAGAAGGCTTCTGGAAAATGACGGTATCTGCAGCGAAAGAGAAAAACATCTCATGCACAACAACTGTTCAATGCAAAAAAAGGCCTTTCAATGTTAATGTATATATTGCTGTTAAAATGGCATTAGTAATTTAGGCTAACGTAAGCCAGTACATTATGATACTCCATTTGTATGCTTACAACTCCTAAGTATAATACCTACTACAAATCTGCATTTATCATATATGCATTATTTTGGCATAAGCGTTCTAATTTTCAATTTAATGTGCTTTATTTGCAAAATGAGGAAATTAGCTTCAGCAATCCTCTATCCGAGTGTAAAAAGGCGAATTCGTTTTATCGACATAATCCTGGTGGGGCATTGATCGTTCCTTATAGTGTGCGATCAATGCGTACACTCTAACTGGGCTTGAAGTCTACTAGATCCTCCTGGATTAGGTCATGGCTACCTGCCAAAGCTTCATTGGAGAGTGAGGAGTACACAGGGAGTATATGATAAATCACAACAGACTTTAGAAGTATCCAAGGCCAAGGGAGAACAGTGGTAAATGACAGACCCCACTGTGGATACTGTCCAGTGACCAGCGGATGCTTCAGGGTCCAGAGGAAAAGCCTTCCAACCACACTCAGGTGCACAAGCACGTTGTATACGACCAACAAACAAATCCACCACCTACCCAACAAATGTCTCTGCAACCAGCAAAAACTACCAACCATACTCGATTTCTTCAAACACATCATAGAGCGTTCTCGCACTTATAAGCAAAAGAAGTATAAAATGACCCTCTGTATCTAACCACACCCACTTCAACAACAATTCTCTAATGTCCAAAAAAGTGTCACCATCACAAAGAGAAACATGATATTTACTTTGTTTTACTTTCATCAAATATGTTTTTAATTTACAGTCCTTTTTTTTTAGGTAAAAAAGAGATATACATAAAATTTCTTTTTCAGCACTACGTGTACATCTGCTCCCAATCAACACTTAATCTGCAGTCAATAAAATTATTTTCCATTTCTGTCTCTTACAGTACACTTTAATGCTTCGTCATACCGTGCCAGAACCCAAATAGAGCTTTGAGGGGAACCCGGTATATTGTTACAAATGCAGCTGAAAAAGAAACACATTGTCAAGAGCATACTTTAAGCTAATGGCAGCGAAAAGAAGGAAAAACAGCGCTTTATCCTGAGAACTTTAAAAGGGTACTGGAGTGAGGTGAATGGATTTTGCTCGCCATAATCTAGTGGATTCTTGAAGGATAAGATGCTGAAATAACCCAGCCACGGGACATCTCAGGGGAAGATGATCTCTGTCATAGCATGGCTAACGTTTTATGAAAACTAGATGCTTGTGGTTAAATATCTTGCAAGAAGTACACTCCCCGGTGGAAAGCACTTCTTACAATACATTAGTAAGTAGATGTGCAAGATTTCTGTCTGGGAATAATTTAGTGTACAGTAAAGTGACAGGATGATTTCCCTTAAGTGGGCATGTATTTGTGTGGAGTGGAAGGGAACTGGAAATAGGCAGAGAAAAGGGGGCATCACCTGAAGGGGAGGAGCTTGGTTAGTAAGATGGGAGGGGGGCGGTGGTCTTCAGATTTCCCAACATTCACCCTGGCATATCTTCGTAACATACATTATCTGAGAAGCAGGACACGAGGGGGGCTTTAGGGGCAGTGTAAAGGGAGAGCAGTGTGGATTGATAGTGCTATTAAAAACAAAATATTTTGTAAAATAACCAACAGAGTGAGTGTGTGTGTGTGTGTGTGTGTGTGTGTGTGTGTTTTAGTCTGTGTGTGCATGTAAAAATCCTAAGTGAAATTCGACAGACACCTCACTATACCCGACTGAAAGCATCTGTTCCCAACTATTTATAACATAATACATTTATTATAGGGTTTAACACCCCAAACACACCCCCAGAAGCTACGCCCCTGATCACCTCTGATTTCTTTCACATGAGTGGTATTTGAAAGTAATTTACCATACCTCTGTTTGACTAAAGGACTTCTTGGACACCACATGATGTGAGGGTAAATCAGTGTCGTAAATTGAATGCAATACCTCAAAGGCCCATCTTAAACAATAGAACTAAATGGATAGCTGATTTTTATGTTGTATAGTTTGTGAAGTCAATGGAAATGAAGGCAGGCTATCGCATCATGAAATCCATGCCACATAGAGCCTAATTATAAGTCATGGTGTATCAGGGATACAGGAAGGATCAGCAGATACTGTGTGTCCTGACTGCTCTGTGCATTATGTGCATAAAAGTGATATTTTAACAGCACTGCAATAAAAACTGGTAGTGATATTTAGTTCATGTGCAATTTACTGCATGGAGTAATTATAGCATGTGTTAAACAACATGCAAATTCAACCTTCTAAGTTACAGAAAAACAGCCATTGAAATAAACTCCCCCACCTGAAAGCAGACACAAAACTTTACAAATCCAAATTCTAACACCCAAAACACCCCAAGCATGCAGCAAATGCTCAATGATGAGGTCTGCAACATCTACAGAAGCTGATGAAACAACTATCCACAGTTTTTATGCAAATGACATACAGACCCCATTTGGGTTCACCTCTCTACAGACCCAGATAACCCACGCCACAACAATAATCACACTCAGATAAACACAAGCATATAGGCCTTTGGAATCACTGACATCAAATACCACATCATCATTAATAACTACTACATATAGGGTGAAACTGTAGAGTAACACTACATATCAAAATATTCACTCAATGACTAATGCATTACCTTTTTATTGGTCAACCTATACCTCAAAGCCCAAGTACAGTCAAAAACAGAGCAACAAAAAATGGCACTTAAATATATAGACCTGAAAGGGCAACAACTGAAGCATGACAAGAACAAAACAATCTGGGGGCTAATTTTGAGTTTGGCAGGCAGCGGGTAATCCATCAAGATGGTGGTGGACATTGCCCCCACTATTCCAAGGGACAGCACCCGCCAAATCTAGAGTTGTCTGCCACCCCTGTGGACAACTCTTAACATTGACAGGAACCACCATCACATTGGTTCGTGTCCATTTTGGAATAGTTTGACAGATTGCTCTATCAAATATGATGGCCCTACGTCAAGCTTTTACAAAGTTTTACATTTTTCAAAAAACAAACTCCCAATGGAAGTTTGCCCCCACACCATGGAAGTTCTCTCCCATGGTGTGGGGGTCTTTATTTGTTTTACTGTCCCTCATTGCCAGGTTGAATCATGCAAGATATTGGCTATTTATGATAGGCTTTAACTGGTGGTGAGATACAGCTAAAAACAAAAACACATACTATCATACACTTTACATAGGGCAGGTGGTGTTATGTGTTTATCTCTGTCAGCCCATGCTCTGTCGGGTGCCGGAACAGAATGTCAGCAACAGAGTGGGAGTAGGTTCCATTGTTGATAATCTTAAATTCCATCTGTCTCTAAATGGGGTAGGTGGATCTGGATTTTGGCGGGGGGGACTCGTCGCCATTGCGATGGAATACCTTCTCTGGCAGATGCTAAGTGAGCTCCTCAGTCCATTTTCTTGGAGACTGCTCCCCAGGATGTTAAGGGACTTAGACCAATCTCCTCCTTGCCCTTTGTGTGGGAGGCCTCTGAATAGGTAAATTTGGTGGATGGTGCAGTGGATGGAGTGATACTGTCCAATACTGAATAATGAATCATGATAGACAATAACATGCCATGTCACCCCAGGAGCTGTGCCAGGCCATCCACTGCCAAACCAGTAGACGCATGACCAGTGTCAAGTGTCTCAAGGTCAGTATTGACACAATCAGCGATTCAGAGAGTGGCCATTTGAGTGGGTGAAGCACCTTTATTCCAATCAATGACACTATAGCAACTAGTCCTCATACCTCATGTTCACCAAATTATACTTTAAACTGTCCTTGATTGCAGGGAGGGGAAAAGGGTCATTGTGCCTGTTTTCCTATCAGCAGGAGACTTGCCTGGCCTTCCCTTAAGTTGGTTATGGGCTGACTCAATTTTCATGGAACCATCAGTATTTCTGTAGGCAGCGGTACAGCTCTGGACAAGAGCCACAACAGTTTCTTCATCCATGCACTTCTCTTCCAAGTCCTCAACATGAATAAGCATGACGTCTCCTAGATAAATGTGGGCCATTGTTACCTGATTGAAATCAATGGGCATAACTGAGGGACAGTACAAGTGGGCAGTACCTACACCTGCACTGTCAGTGGAGTGAAGTATCAACCCCTTGTAACTCTTCTGACAATGAATAACATCAAGATCAATACAGAAACTGACAGGGCTCAAATCTACCTACAAATTACAAAATATAATGACATAGATTAGTTCAAGAACATCCTTGCCTCCATTCAGACCTGACGAGTAAACATTCATCCGAACTGACATGCTATCAGAATACAAATTTCACCTCTTCACAAACAACAGCAGATAAACACAGGTGAAGACCAATTATCCAAGATGAAGCAATATGGAATCGTATATGAGTTTGCGACTACACCCAAATAACTTGGCTTCATAAACTGCACCAACTAATTCTTCATCACACACATTTCCAAATGATAACAAGCATTTACAATGCAATGGTCTCGGCATTGGTAAAGTTAGAGCTATTGGCATTGCTCATGACAATGCCGTTTCTTTAAATGTTTTAAAAACAGAAACATAAACAAAAATAATGTCATGAGCAATGCCAATAGCTCTAACTTTACCAATGCCGAGACCATTGCATTGTAAATGCTTGTTTCATCTTACTACCTCCTACAGAATACCGGTCCATCGGTCTGCCTCCCGGATTCTTACCCCATTTCTCCTCATGTGCATGTGATCCCTATTGGACAGTCCAGGTAGAGTGCAGTGCCTCTCTGCTCTGGGACCAGCTTCTTTGATGGTATCATGGTGACAGGGTCTAATATTCACTCCATATTGCACTTTCTTTCTGGCACCACTATGTGAAAGGTGAGGAGCCTTAAGGATGTGAATGCACTGTATCTACACTCTAGTTGTTTTCCTTTTTGCACCCTCTTGTGATCTTCCTATTACTCCATGTTGGTGGCACGTCTCCCAATGTTACCCTTTTTTGATTTTTTTGTATCATGAACGTACCTTCCACCTGTATCACTTTCTCCTCAATGTTTTCTAGTTCATCGCTTCATCCCCATATAGTCTATACATGAATTGTTGTTCTTATGTTCCCCTGTTTGCCTCTCTTGATACTGCGCCCTAAAGAAGGTTAGACTCAATATTGGGGTCACACACCGAAACGCGCATCGGCACTGGAGTTCTTGTGTTTCTTTGCATCCCTCCAAGATTGTTTACATATAACATTTTACGTCTGTCAATAAATCATATATCAAAATGTCGATGTAACTGATGAAAATAAATTGTGTTGACGCCACTACCTAGTGAATCGGGATCCTGCGGCTTTCCAATATTGTTCACTTTGTTGTTGGAGAGCGGATTATTCACTAGATGTTATTATCTTAGTTTGCTCGCTGGATCTGTGTGTCTTTTAGGATATGTGGGAAAGAATGAGTATGCGTTGGTTCGAGTGAATGGTTGTGTGATATTTTACTGGTTGCGCCTGGTTTATTCATTTTCGGTATTTATTTCCTATTATTATGTTTCATTATATTTATTACAATAAACTTGATGCAATTGATTTTCAATATATTTGTTGACTCAGTTTCACCATTCAAACATTTTTCTCTAATGAGTGTTTTCGTGTGGGGGGGGTAAGGCTTCCTTTGTCTGTTCATACATATCAGTGAGGATTAGCACTGCTACAATAAGCTGCTAGGCAGTGGGGTTACTGTTTGCGAGCATTACTGTGCTTTCCCCTGCTTCCCCTCCCTACTTATCGGACTAGGGCCCCCTTCTGTGCGACTGATCTCGTTGGTCTCTAAAAGAACTGTCTGGTAGACACAGTGGACGGACGGACGGACACAGACACAGACACACACAGACACACACACAGACACACACACAGACACAGACACACACTTGCCCAGACACCGCACTACACAAAAAGACACACAAAAAGGAGAATGATTTAAACCAGCTGGAATGTGCCACACGTGATCTGTTTTTAAGGGTTTGAAACTCGGATCGCGCTAAGAGGATAATTCACATTTTCCAGCCGTAGTGAAGAAGGGACGTTTCACCCGTCTCCATAATTCTAAAACGCTGTAAGTCATCGGTAATTGTATCTCGTGTTTTGTGCACGTGCGCTGTAGTTTTGTAAAAGAGTTGCTGGCAGTGGCATGATCTGTGCGAGGGCACACACATTACCTGCCCACCTACCTGTGCAGCGAGAAACACAAACACAAACCGAGCGAGTCCTTAATGTGAAGGGCTGAGCGGGAAGCAGCGCAGGAGAGAGCACTCACGGGGGGTGAGAGATGTATATACATGGGGGGGGGGGCGCACGGCCGCTGAGGCTTGTGAAAAATTAAACTCGGCGCATTCAAACTGGCCTATTTCCACTTCAAAAGGGACGAGCGCTGCGCGCCCCACGCGGCTTCAAACACCGGCGCCCGCCAAGGCTTCCAGGAAGGAGCGAGAGCCGCGGCTCCCGGGCCCCGAGCACGGGCCGCGCCGGCAGCCGCCGCTAATTACACCCGAGGGGGACTACTAACTAGGCGCTAGATCACTGATGGGAGGGGCCGGGGAGGGAGGCTCGCGGCCTCGCGGAGGAGGGCACGGGGAGAGGCACCATCAGGGCGGACTGGCAGGGCCCGAGTGCTCACTGGCAAGGATCTCAGGCAGAGCGGAGAGGGGAATCACAGAGCAGAAATGCCTCGCAGAAAGGCAGCGTCCTTTTCGGATTCGGGGGCGTGTTTTGCTGTTGTCTCCTCCCTGAGACTTCTCGCAAAAAACACGCCCCCCGATCCAAAAAGGACGGGGCCTAATCTGAATGACTGACCTCTTCTCCAATGGCTGGCCAGCATTTACGAGGCCAGCCAATGGAGAACAGGGGAGAAGAGGGGCGGGTTCAAGCCCCTCTTCTCCAAGTCATTAAATCTCCGACTTCCGGTTCTGCCTTTCGGCAGACCGGTAGTCCTCGACCTAAAAAGGGAGGGGAAAAGGATGCCAATTTGCGCTGGGTATCATTTGTGGAAAAGAAAAACGTCTAAGTGCAAAGTGCCCAACACATCAAAAAGGACTCAGCACTACTAGGGTGGGAAAAGTCTCAGTACCTCACGGGTGAAAATACATATACACACACGATAGACTACTACTCCGCCCAGAGGTGTACTTCATTATCACATCTTACTACTGACTGTGTGAAGCGTCATTTAAAATACTTAGGCGTTTGTGTACTCAAATGGATGGAGTACTATTTCACACCTCGAAAATACACTGCATCGTCACACATTCAGTTCTTTATCTCATTGATGCATCATGTGCAGAGTGCAATTTCGGTTCAGTTTTTTTCACTGCTGCAAACTTTTTTCATATTTTAGAGCAGACTTAAAAATGTAAGACTAACTAGTGGCTTTGCCAACTGCTGTGTGGGCCCTGCTCAGCTGCATGAACACAGGTTGCAAACGTCTCCCTGCGTGGAAGCCTTCAGACCAGTGCCAGCCTCAGTGTGCAGACCCTGCCTCCCTCCCTGTGCCTTCTGTGGGATCAGCCCTTCACCTGTCAGCGCCTTTGTGAAGCGAACGAAGGAGCGTGTTCTTCTGCTAGCGAGTCATCATGAGCAGTAGAATAAAGTGTTCCAGCTTTAACTACCTTTGGCTAAAAATAGCCCATCCACATACAGCCCCCAACTCCCCCCCAACTCCCCCCCCTCCCCCTCCCCGCCCCTGTGTGCTGCACCCGGGCGCTCCAGTATCCACCGTTTAGCTCTCAACTACTTCCACGCAGTCTACTGCTTAACACCACGTCACTACCCTGTTTCCGGCTCTTGCACCCCAGCCAATTGACCCCACCCTACCGCCCTGATCATGTCCGCTGCTCCCCATCTATTCTAGCTTCCCTCAAGTCAACCTCGAGTCTACAGCTGTACTCCTGCAGCAATGTATCACTCCCTACTGTCCCCAGCCATTCTGTAACTGCCTAATGTACGATCACAGATTAACGTTCCCACCTTCTCCTGGCCCTATCTACAACTCCCAACTGTACCCACCAAGTCTGAAAATGCCTACTCCGTCTACAGCTCCTTAAAGCTTTCCTACAGTCTTTAGCTCCCAACTGATGCCCAATGTTTTCCTCAGAAGCCCACGACCGGCCCTACGAATTTCAGTTGTGCCAAATACCAAGGTTACATAGTCTTGATTGCATCTCCATTCTCTTCGATCTACTCCCAGACCCAGACTCGTCCTGCCTCTATCTCACTCTTGCTTGTTCCCTTTCTTCCCGTCTTTATCTTCCTCCTCCTTACCCCCTTTGTGTTTTTTCTCTGGCTCTGAGTGAAAGTCTCATGACGAAAAATAAGTGCCAGTCCCAAAAAATGAGTTCCTGTCAGCCCCACCTCAACCCCCAGCTGAAATTAAGCACTGGTTCCCAGACAGTTGATGGCCCAGGCCCAGTCTGCAGCTCCACAAAATTACAATCCTAATGCCGTAAACCAGACTACATTTCTCCTGTCTCCCGACCACATCTATAGCTACTCATTTCCCTGACCAGGTCTGCAGCTCCCTATGCGGACTCTCACTACAGCGTCCGCTCCTCCCTACCAGTTTGCAGCTCCTTACTGGTCTCCTACTCTGTCTACAGCTCCATTTCCCTTCTCCACCAGTCAACCTACGCCTTGACCTAGACTACTACCTGACCCAGTTAGCCGGCAACAACTGCTATTACCCATTCAGCTGCCGACTACCCACCACCTGGTCCCCGACTAGAGCTTTTTGCAGCCCTCATCCATTTTAATGTTCTTATTTTAACCTCCCCTTTCTGCTCACCTCCAGTAACTTTAATTGTTGCCGTCTCGTGACCAGAACCCGCCGTGGATGAGAGAAGATCTGCCTCACATCCGACGCACACAACAATCCCGGGACTCGTGATAACGACGGCTCACTATAGGTAAATCCTCTAGGATAGCCGTCAAGGGATACTGGTATGGAGTTAGTTAAGGACTCATTAAAATGAGGGGAAGCACAATTTTCAGTACAGTCTAGCGTATAGAAACACGCACACAAGGCATTTATCGTGTGTTTTTTCTCCGTGTAAAGCGCCTCCGAGTCTAATGTTCAGCGGGCTACGCAAGAGAACACTTTCTTTCGTTCCTACCGCTAAAGAATCAACACACGGGATTATTCGTCGCGGCCTCGGCGGTACCAGTAAAATGAATATCCCATTAGGATCCGAGAAAACAGGCCGGCGCGCCTTCCCTCAGCAGGCGGGCCAGCGCGTGGGGAACCACTAATGATTAATTGGAGAAACACCCACTGGAGTCAGCCGCGCAGGGACCCCGTGCATGTCGACAGCTTAATTCTTAATTAAGGGTATAAGTGCTCTGCACCCATGCCTAAAGGAGTGATTGGAAACGGCTTGTGCAATAAGGTTAACCTTACAGGCAGACAGAACGAGCATCGCGTGTCGAAGGCTGTTTACGCTCACCTATTTTCGGCATGCTCATGACGCAGTTTGCTTTTCATTTCTCACATGCATGGGGACATTTCCCCGTACCTCCTGAGCTTGTCTGGGTTTAATTTCAATGTTTCTTCCCAGACGACGCGCGCAAGGCTCGTTAAAACGATCTCTACTGTTTAAAGTCACACTGCTCGTCGGAGGACAGCCGGGAAGAGGTGCGTGCGTTCCACTGTGAACATCGGTGACAGCGGTGACCCCGGTGACCCCGTGCCCTCGCGGAGGAGGGCACGGGGAGAGGCACCGTCAGGGCGGACTGGCAGGGCCCGAGTGCTCACTGGCAAGGATCTCAGGCAGAGCGGAGAGGGGAATCACAGAGCAGAAATGCCTCGCAGAAAGGCAGCGTCCTTTTCGGATTCGGGGGCGTGCTTTGCTGTTGTCTCCTCCCTGAGACTTCTCGCAAAAAACACGCCCCCCGATCCGAAAAGGACGGGGCCTAATCTGAATGACTGACCTCTTCTCCAATGGCTGGCCAGCATTTACGAGGCCAGCCAATGGAGAACAGGGGAGAAGAGGGGCGGGTTCACGCCCCTCTTCTCCAAGTCATTAAATCTCCGACTTCCGGTTCTGCCTTTCGGCAGACCGGTAGTCCTCGACCTAAAAACAGCATGGTACCAGCTCACACTATTAAAAAAGGGAAGCCCTTCCTCCCTGAAGCTGACTCCATACCGGCAGACGCTAGATACCCATAACCTGTGTGGGGCCAACTCCCTGTTTATCGGCATGCCTGATTTCACGTTGACTCCACTGAATCACATCCCATACGATGCTATCCATCTCATCACATCAATGAAGAAATATAACTGCAGCATCTTCAGCAAAAAGGACTAGCATTGGCTGCACCCTAGGTCTGCAATCATCTGCATCACTCACTCAGCAATAAGACTTTTCGCCAGCACACCTGGCAGATAAACACTAGGAGCCACACAGTAGTCAGGCCCAAAATCAATAAGTTTAAAATTTCAAACAAAGCTTGTGGCAGAACAGGGCTCTTCAGAGGGCTCCCTCGCAAATGTAAAATGGTCACCTATTACGGATTGTCATTTAGTTACCACTAACCCGTAGGACCTGTGCATTTGTTGGGCAACATAAACTTTGGGTGAGGTGCCTAGACTGATTCCGGGCACCCCCGCAGGATATGTTGGCCTAGAGACCAGCTAGCTCACAGTGCCACCACTAACCCTCCTAACCTCACCAGGGAGCGAATCGTTTCTGGCAACCATAGTGGGACGTTTTCAATATATTTATTATTCTTGTATAGAATACATGTGCTGCGATAATCAGTAAACAGAAGCAATTGAAGGTGATTACAAGCACCAAAAGAGTAAAGTATAGATACAGTTCTACCATAGTGCTAAGACATTGGAGATATGCAGGCATATGAACAAGGCAGTAATCAGGCGTACTCCTACTATTGAAACCCTACTCTAAGTGTATCTAGAGTGTGTGTAGGTGTAGAGCCAATAATCCCCCCAAAGGGATGATCCAACCCCATTACCTAGCGGGAGAGAATGAAGGACCCCATCTTGGTCACAAACTGGACACCCCTCACAAGATTTCTGACTGCTGCGTGGTGAAGTCTCAACATGGAGGCACCCACGGTGTCAGCTGAAGTGCTTCCTCTGCTAATCTATCGGAATGCTCATTATTTATAATAGAAAGTAGCCTTAGAACGACAATTGTACATAGTGCGCATTGAGGCCTTGTACATGATGTTACAGGTATCGTGATAATGTAGTGCTAAGCTAGATGCGTAAACAAAGTAGTTTATGGAAAACAAATCTGACTTTGTCATGCATGCAAATATGTGCAAAGTTTTATGGCAGAAATGTTATCGGGAAAAAGAGGACAATATAAGAAATGAGTATCTTCGCTACATGGGCCTAGTCCGGGCACATAACAGGATTTTGTCTGCCAGAGTGGCAACCTACATCCTCTTGTTATATCTGAACTCACTCAGAAAACATGAATATATGTTCAAATCGTGTGTCCATTACCTGCAATCTCAATCTACACATCTGAGTGAGCATGCACAAATATTTTTGCAGATAATAGCATGTTTTTTAAAGAAATAATACCTTTTGTGTTTCAGGAAAGCCTTTTCTGCCATCTTTGTGGCACAGCCATGGCAAATTGTAAGCACATAGCTAGAAAAACTTTTGAATCGTCTGGTGGACATGTAACTATGTGGGTATGATATATGGATCACCTATTCTTTAGTTGAATTGGGGTGAAATTGAGACCAAAATATTAACAAGAACACCGAGCTAGAACTTTTAAAACTTTAAGTTTACAGGCAATATGAGCTTTAAAACTGTGACATATATAGATATCAGTCTGGAGGTTAGAGGTGGAGCTTTGCAAACATCTTTGCACTGCAGCCATCACCTAACGTGTATTTTCAGTGGGAGGTTGTTGCAGTACTGGTGGTTGGCCATGTGGATCACTGGACTTACTACTGCTTTCTTTTTACTACTAAGTTACTCTCAGGGCCCAATGGTAAACTTAGATGTTTGGTCTAAACTTAGATCAAATATCTAAGTTTACAACTTTGGGAATTCACAAAGGCCATTTACGAGTACTATCTTTATGTCCGTTAAAGATAGTATTTGTAAATGCCCTTTGTGAATTCCCAAAGTCGTAAACTTAGATGTTTGGTCGAAACCTATTTCTCTAAACTATCACTAGGCCTAGTTTCATCCAGATTTGTTGCATGCGGACTGTATCTGTTCTACCCCAGATGTTTAGCAGGCACCACTTGGCAAAGACCTCCATACCTTTCCCGCTCACCACCCCCATACATTCAAACATCGCCGTCCAAAATCTCTTATCACTGGGCATTTACACAGGGTGTGAAAAACGTTCCTGTTTGCCCACATCCGTGCAGACAGTGCCCATCTGTTGTTTTACCCATCTTAACCATAGTCATTCGAGCATAACACTATTGATGGAAGATCTTTAACTGGACCAGTTGAAAACCTGCCCGCACAGCCACCTCCCTGGGGGATGCCATAGCCTCAGTCCATTCATCATCCTCCAGTCCTTCAAGCTCGCGGGCCCATTTCCCCTGCAGATGGAGCAGTTTGTCGAAAAAGGTTGTTCTTGAGTCATAATTTTCAGCATGTAGAATATCACGTGCATGTTCATGCAGGTAGATGGAGATGTGGGCAAATGTTTTCCTTCAGCCCACATGTTCTATGCTAGCTAATAGTGAATTAACAGCAATGGAAATCATTAGCTAATCATTATGCCAATAGATCTCAGAGATTTTATTAAGGTAGTCTATACAGTCATGAGCATAAGATGATAAGTCTATCACATGTGGCCTAAAGAGTGATCAATATGCATTGCGGTTGGCCAAGAAAGACAATAAGTCTGCCTGGTGAATTAGTAAGATTTTTGTATAGTCTAAGGTGCTCCTATTTCAGAAAATCTAACCAGTCATATTTAATAAAATCTTTATCCTTCAATGTATCCAATACTGTGTGAAATTCAGTTACTACCTTGTTGTACATTTTCATTGTTGTGCATTCACAATATTTCACTTTACCCAATTGTTCCCATGTTTCATTTATGTATATTTTTTTACTCTTTGCATCATGTTGCTTTGCTTATCCGATTACTTGATGATGACCTGTTTGTCTGTCCTAAAAGAATTAATGTTATTTAGCTTGTGTTTGTTTTGCTACCCTTTGTTCACAAACTTCGAATTATCATCAAATACGTAGTAACAGTCTCTTGAAAAATACCGGTGGCATTGAATACCATGCTGGGTTTGAATTTATATTTCCTATAAAAACACTATCACTACTATACTCAGTTGTTATGCCCAAGCCCTTTAGTAAATAATTCACATTTGTGTTTATCTCCCCTTCATTGCTTGAATCGTACATTACACTGAAATGTTTTTTGCCAACTATTTCGAAAGGAATCTCAAAGGTTTTTTTTTCGTTTCCCGAACATTTTTGGACACATTTGTGGCACAATATTTTAACAATTTCAATTTCTGGCAACATTTAAAGACATCATTCTGAGTATGGGCATGGGCATAATTATTCTGAGGGCAAGATGTAGTCTCAGATCCAATTTAGTTCACTAAAGCTGTAATACTGTGTTTGGAATGGTAAAAAGCTTTGGTCATTTTACAGCTCGGCATGGATAGCACTGTGCTAATCCTATGGTTTAAGACCTTGCTGTAGAAATGGCAAAACACTTAGGGCCTCATGTAGGTAAATAAATTTTACCGGTTCTAAAATACCGAGCCGTACCGAATCGGTAAATTAGAATCGGTAAGTTATATGTAGGTAAAAATTCGGTAACAGTTACCGATTCGGTAACATTCGGTAATCACGAATCGGAATTCACCGAATCGGTAAATACCGAGGTGGTATTTACCGAATCGGAAAATACCGAGGTGGAAGTTACCGAATCGCAAAATACCGAGGTGGTAGTTACCGATTCGGAAAATACCGATTCGGTATGTACGGAGTCGGTAAAGAAAATCACATGACTTGACGAAACAGCGAATCCAGTGCAACGACAGCCCACCCAACCTGGAACTGGCCACACCCAGGCAGGTGTACTCAATTAGCCGAAGTGGCCACACCCAGGCAGGTGGACATAATTAGCCGACCCTGGAGAGGCTTGGAGTGCAGAGGAGAGGCAGGGAGCAGTTGCATGTGCGAGCGGGTAAACGAACAGCATGTCCAGCCAGAGAACACAGAAAGACGGAGGGGAAAGGAGGAGGAAGCTGAAATTTAGCCCCAAGGAACTCCAGGTGCTGGTGGAGGAGGTCGTGAAGCAGCACCAGAAGCTGTTCGGCAGGCAATCCCTGCAAGTGCCTGAGGTGGAAAAGCGCAACATATGGCTGGCCATCCAGGCGCAGGTCAATGCTGTGGGAGTGACCCACAGGGACATTGAGGTCCTCAAAAAGCGCTGGTATGACCTCCGGATTGTAACCAAGAGGAAGATGGGCGACATCCAGAAGGAGGCCAGCCAGACCGGAGGTGGAACCAACAGGGCACCTGCCCTCACCGAACTGGAGGAGCTGGTGGCGGCCACAATCGAGCAAGAGAGCGTCGTGGGTCTTGGGGACGCCGACAGCTCTGCCAGAGCCGCAACACACCAAGGTAAGACGAAAGCACAGCAATGTATCCCCCCCTACCCCATCCCACATCCCCCAAATGTGAAACGAGAATCACACTGCAGTCCACACGTGTCAGTGCAGACAGGCAATGCATTTCGGGAGATGTAGTCAGGGCAACACTAACCATGACGTAAATGTTACAGGGCAACAAGGCATGTCACGCACACGAGGCACAAGGAGACAGGGGACATGTTGGAATGTGAAATTATTTATTGTGCCGCTTGCAATGCAGCCCTTCGGGGACACTGAGCCAATGTTGTATTTCTGTCCACAGATGTGACATCATGCAGGACAGGGCATGCTGCAGGAGAGACGGCACCACGGCAACATCAAACACCTCCAGCCAGCACAAGTACAGACCGGGGAGCAGGCCCACTGGCAGCCGCACCACCAACACAGCCAGCATCGCCGCACACAGAGCCAGCATCACCTCACCGTGAGCCAGCATCACCACCACCAGAGCCAGCCTCGCCACTCATGTTCGATTCACCGGCCACATCTCCGCTTGCATGCGTGAGACAGAGGAGGCGTCCAGCAGCCAGGCTACGAGCCTTGGACACCTCGTCAGACGACAGCATGGGCCCTGAAGACCGCACCGGGCCCCAGGAAGGGAGCCATGCCACTGTGCCCCACACCTCACAGGCAGCACAGACGGAAACAAGAGGGCGCCGCAGGTCGCGTGTCCAGAGTCCACCAGCACCCACTGACGGCCATGGTGTCTTCTTGGGGCTCGAGGGCCAAATGTTAAAGCAACAGCGCCTGCAATCAAAGGCAGTCATGTCAGTCCAGAGGCACATGCGGGTGATGAAGACAAGCATAGTCAACATGGACACAAACATTGGCGGCATGGCTGCGGGCATTCGGGACATGTCCCAGTCTATCCAGCAGTTGTGCAGCAAATTAGATGCTGACATCGAAGCACGGCGCCGGGAACGCCAGAGAAGGGACACTACCAGCAGGGCACTCAACCGTCTGGCAACTGCCACTTCCCTACTGTGCCGGCGCTCTGTGACGATGCAGGAGGGCCTAACACAGTGCTGCAGCGACCTGTCTCGGGGGATGGTGCAGGTGACAAGTGCACTAGGGGTGCTATTGACGAGTCAGGCGTCGACAACTGCTGCAGGGGATCCTGCGGAGAGCATCGACACCACCAGCAGCATCACACCCCCGTCCCAGAAACACGCAGGAGCAGCAGGCGGCTTGGGGTTGGCTCTAGTGAGGATGCACAGGCCGTGCAATCCACCACTGCAGCGCGTATGCGCAAACATTGATGTCGCCCTGCCTAGCCACTTCACAATGGGTGACGTAACCCTGGACATACTCCTTGTATAGATGATATATTGCCAGATTGGCCTGATCATGTGTTCATGGCGTGGTGCCACATTAAACTACGTCATGACTGCTCACAACTCGCTGTGTCCCCTTACTTACTCAGAAATAGTTGGATGTGATCTCTGCCCGTCTCTCTCTCCCATCGATTGCAGTTGGCACTCTAGCTGCGTTGCCCTCTGGCTGGCCTGACTCATCCTCGTTGTCCTCAAAATATGTTAGTTCCACATCTGTACCTTTTTTCGTGGCAAGGTTGTGCAGCATTGCACAAGTGGCAATGATCTTGCAGCAGGTGATGGGTTTGTACTGGCGTGCGCCTCCGCTCTTGTGCAGGCAGCGGAACCTGCTCTTCAGTAGTCCAAACGTGCGCTCCACCACATTGCGTGTTGTTTTGTGTGCCACGTTGTATCGTCTCTCACTCTGGGTAGCTGGGTGTAGGTAGGGAGTGAGGATGAATGACCGGCATGCATATGCACTGTCGCCTGGATGGGTGAAAGGGAACCATCAGTAACATGCCTCTATACACTATGTTTGCATGTTTCAAGGGGCGTCACTGTTACTTACCTAGCAGGTATCCCTCTCCGAATTCTCCGGCACTCAGTCGTGTGTAAATCCCACTATTCTGGAAGATGTAAGAGTCGTGGGTGCTCCCAGGAAACTTTGCAACAATATCTGTGATGATGTTCCCTGCATCACAGATCACCTGCACGTTGATGGAGTGGGTGGACTTCCTGTTCCTGTAGATGTGCTCTGTATCTGCTGGTGGACAGATTGGGATGTGGGTACCATCAATACAGCCGAGGACATGGGGGAACTGTGCCATGTGATAAAAGTCTGTTTTTGTTTTCTGCAGTGCAGCCTGTGAGTTCGGGAAGCTTATGTAGTGGTGCATTCTCTGCATCATGGCATCCAGGAACTTCCTGAAGAAACGGGACAGGCAACTTTGGGATACCCCACCCACCGCAGCTATCACCACCTGATAACTGCCGGATGCCAACAGATGTAGGCTGCAGAGCACCTGCACATGTGGGGGTATGGCGTGCGCCCTTCTAACTGGCTGGTCCAGGAGTGGGTGTAGGTCCCTGATTAAGTCCATGATGGTTTCGGGGTGTAGCCTGTACCTCTCATGTATCTCTGCATCAGTCAGCTGGAATAGTGTGATGCGCTGTCTGTAGATTTGTTCCTCCCGTCGCCACACCCTCAGTCCTGCTGCCTGTAGACGTAGGCGCCTTGCAATGACGTACATAGCGGCCATGTTGTCCACGCTGTTGAATTTTGGGTTTGCTTTTATCCATTGTTGATGGTTACCACCTGCTTTTAGTCCGTGTTAATTACCGACTCTTAATTACCGATTTTAATGGATTTCTTAATTACCGACTGCTCCTACATGTCATTTTAAATTTTTACCACTTCATATTTACCACTTCATGTTTACCGATTCGTTAATTCTGTATTCGGTAAATATGAATCGGTATTTTAGAATTCGGTAACTATGAATCGGTATTTACCGCCTCATATTTACCGAAAAGTGGTTTTTGGACTCCTACATCTCACTTGTCTGTATACCGGTCGGTAACGGCATATTTACCGAAAATCGGCCGTTACCGACCGGTATTTCGCTACCTACATGAGGCCCTAAGTTCCTTTCTATTTCTGTGAGCACACTTAGAGTGTTGCTGGTGTTGAGAGTGCTCCATACTGGAGCTGCTTTCCTCTGAAACTTGAGAACTACCCAGAGTTTTCTGCTTCTTTTTTTGCATAATGTATGCATCACTCTATGCCTGAAAGGGTTTTGTTTGGACGTATACTGAGTGCTCCCTTGTATCTGGACAAAGCTAAACCTCTCTGAAGAGCTCTAATGAGAGCAAAACACGTGTCAGGGGTTGCTTTTATTCATTTCAGGGTGGCTTGGATGGCATTTTACCAATCTAAAGCTGTAATACTGTGCCTGGAGTGGTAAAAGGCCTTGGTCATTTTACAGCTCGGCATGGATAGCAGCGTGCTAATCCTATGCTTAAAGACTTTGCTATAGAAATGGCAAAAGACTTTGTCCCTTTCTATCTCGGCGTGGATAGCACTTTGATAGAAGAGCAGACATTTGAGGTGAGCAAATTTAGAGTGTCGCTGGTATTGAGTGTGCTCTATACTGGAGCTGCTTTCCACCTAAACCTGTGAACAAGCCAGAGTTCTCTGCTTCTTTTTTTGCATAATGTATTCATCACTCCATGCCTGAAAGGGTTTTGTTTTGACTTAATATATGTTGACTAAAATTCAATAGTATGATTTTGAGACACAAATGTGTGTATTCTCAGGCATAATTTCCAAAATATATTTAAAGCTGATATTTGAGTGATAAATCAGGTGGCACTGGGGAGGCTTATTACTAATATTCTGAACTTGGTACCAGAGGCATTGCCACTGTGGCTGTTATGTATTCGCCATGTAGAGGCATTCCAAATTGATAAACTTTTGTTACACTACAGCTAGCAACCCTGCCAGATGCACTGAGGAGATCACTGCTAGTAATCTTGCCTATTATGTCCAGTAATGTAATCTTGTCTGACATGGTCGCTATTACAACACTAATACTATTAGTAGCTCCGGATGGTTTTCAATAAACATCAGTAGCTCTTATTACTAAAAAGGTTGGAGACCTGTCACTAGAACGACAGACCGCTGTCACCATGGGAACACTAGTAAACAATGGCAAAAATAATTATAGTCTTTGAATGGAATTCAAGAAGAACTATTGGTGGAACCAGCGGCCTTCCATTGAGAGGATTTTAAAAGACATACTGGTGTTGCTGATTGGTCACATTCATGAAGAGTGGTACTATGGAGATGTTATCCAAGAAAGGCTATGATTTCTAACACAAGATGTGCTAACAGAGTAGACTTGTGGAAGGCCACTCCAGGCTAAGCACTTGCTAAGGAGGCAAACTAAGACTGCTACACATATTACATATGCCTGTATAGGTTTGGAGAAATTTCATATTTGATTTCCTTTGCCAATTGACCTTATAAAGTTATGTCTTCATTGTTACTGATAAATTATCCCAATTTTTATTGGTCAAACTAGTGAACTCTACATGTATAATAGCAGTCATTTCAAGACAGGAGTTTCTTTTTCTTTTTTGCCTTGGTGCACCCCAAAAAGTATGTTTCAGAAATCAAAGAAGGAAGCTAGTTGCTGTCACTTAAGAAAGAAAAAAAGAAGACAGCTAAGCCGTGTAAGAATACAGCTCTTTCAGTCTCAGACGGAAAACATCTACAGAGACCACAACATGCCGATTCATCAGGTTAAAAGTGTAACACTTTAAATGATAGACAATAAGAGCGTCCAAATCAACCACCTCTCCTCAATAAGCTGAGCCAAAACATGATGTCAGGCGTTCAGAGCAAAACTTTCCTCAACATCTAAATATACACAACATGAAAATGCCACTTCCTCACTTCTTTTGAGACAGTCATCAGGAACCATCAGGGGTCTATGACCTCTTCTTGAAGAGATGTAACCAGTTAATACAGTATGGGGAGGAGTTTTCTTTAAGCAAACCAACTATGTTGAGATGTGCTATGAATATTACTGATACTGATGGCGGGGAGGTGATGTGAGAGGGTCCCTCCCACCAAAGAGATTGGACACCAGCTTCTGTGACCAACCATGGAAAATAAATAATCTGATCAGTGTCACTCGCAAGAAGACCGCATAGACATAGCCTGAATGGAAACAAACTTCTTCAAAACTAAAAGAAAATATATGAAGTTGATATTTGCAATGAAGATTGCATTCTAATCTAGCCTCCTGTGCTATTAATAAAAAGCAATCCATAAGAGCTTTCTAAAATCCATTGCCCATGGACCTTTGAGGATTTCTATGGACTCTTCAGGAGCTAATAAAGTGGCCTATGTTAGGAGAAGACAAAAGCCAATCGATAATTTCAAATACGATCTGCCATTTTTTATTTAACAGCTTTATGTAGCTCTCCTACACCACCTAAGGTGTTTAGGCGCTTTACTTAGAACATTTTGAAAATAAATTAAATACACTAAGCAGCAGTATCATTGGGAAAACACAGTACACGCAAGATTACTTACTGCCTCGTTTAGAACTTTGCAAATGGGGTAACCTGTTACAAAAGTAACAGATATCCCATCCACATTATTACAAGTATTGTGGATGCAATGCACTTGTAATAAGACAGACAGGATATCAGTCACATTTGTGACAGAGTAACGCGTCAGCCAAACTCTAGATAGACCCTTAGGGGCATATTCACAACAGAATGGTGAAGTGTGGCGTGAAGCAAAATTTGATAACGCCACACTTTGCCGTTTTGAAAACGCAGGGATGTTCTGTATTCACAATAATGCAGTGCACCCCTACGTTTCCCCTAGGGCTGGTACTAAATCAAGCTGCCTAGTGCCAAAGCAGGCGCCTGCATTGGGGAGAATGATTGTGTATGTGCAGGAAGGTGTCCATTCCTGCAAAAATCCAGAATGTCGATTTGAAACTTCTATGTGTGCTGCACAAAGCACACATAGAAGTTGCAAATCGCCATTTGATTAATGATTGTTTATGTGCAGGAGGGGGCACCTTCCTGCAAATCATTCATGGGGACTTGCTGTTTTCACGTGTGCTGCACAATGCAGCACACATTGGAACAGCAAAAAGGAGGAGAAAATAACAATGTCTTCTAATTTCGCCATGTTAAGACCAGATTTTTCCTGGTCTTAATTTTGGTGCTGCCTACTTTTTACGCCACCTTTGTACATAAGGGGCAGCGTCCAAATCAATATTTGCCGTGGCGGAACGCCCACCGCAACACCCATTGACCACCCCTTCCACGCTTGTATCGTGAAAGGGGGCCTTATTTTCAAGGCGGTATTAAGCTACTTTAAGTGGCTTCACACTGCCTTGTAAATAAGGCAAAGGATTTATCGCCACAGGAACGTCACTAAAAGTAGGGGCTTGTAAATATGTCCCTTAGTCTTTCAGATCTTCATCTCTTAGATTCAGAGCTGTACAAAATGGCCCATGGGTGCTGAACATCCATTTATAACATATTATGTATGCTGGTGCTGGCAATAAATAACTCATGCAATTGAAATACAATTAAATAATATTCAGAAAGGAAATATTGAGAAATTATTATAGTTGCTCTTGCAGGTTGGTCTCCCAAAATGTTTGGGGGACAATTACAGTAGGGAAAGTCCTTGTGACTGGTTTATGATAGTCTAGTGAGTTATTTCAACCAGTTTGCTGCCATTCTATAACTCCGCTGCCGTGCTCAATTGCTGTTATTGATACACCTTTATTAACTGGCAAAACCCACTAAAGTGGATAAATGCAAATTTACATAAAGAACTGAAGAGCAGCCAGAAATCCCTGGGATTCATCACAAGAAGCAATGCTGCCCGTGCACAGTTCTCTTCCAGTATCGAGTGTCAGAGATCACAAACCAACGAGTGCTATTTTTTGAGGATGCTATCTGACACCGTGCTACCCTACTTCTATGAAAGTGACAGAAGAACCCAGAGTATTGAGTGGTTCTGTGGCTGAGCTCCCCACCACCAATGCTTTTTTTTTTATTTCTGGGGCTTGAAATAAATAATAAATAGATACAGGGGCCAGATGTACGACCCCACCAATTTACAAGTTGTAAAATGCATCATTTTGCAACTCACAATTTGCGACTCACAAATAGGAATGTAAAACAGTGTCTCAGACACTGTTTACAATACCTACTGGGGTCACAAATTGCCTGCCTCATTAATAGTCATGAGGCAGGTGCAATTTGCGTCCCCATTAGGAATGGCTACCACTCCTAGGGATGGTGGCCTTCTGGGGTCAGCATACCACCATGTCTGCGACTGCTTTTTAAATAAAGCAGTTGCTTTTTTAATTCAGCCCGTTTTCCTTGAAGGAAAACGGGTTGCATTTAATAAAGAAAAATGAAACGTTACTGTTCAATTTTTGAAGAGTAGGCAGTGGGCCCACTTGTATGCTCTTAAAAAATATTTTCAATGCCAGCCACAAAGGGGAAGGAGTCCCCTGGGGACCCATTCCCGTTAGTGAGTGGGTTACCACCCATTTGAAATGCGTGGTAAACTGCAAGAGTGCGGCCGGCAAACAATCTTACATTGAAGTGCGAGTCGCTATTAGGAAGTGACGCCTCTGGCACGCTCCTTCCTAATAGCGAGTCGCAAACCCTATTTTGTGAGCTGGTAATAGGTTACCGACTCGCAAAATAAGGTTTGTAAATATGGCAGACCTATTTTGCGGTCGCAAATGACCTGATTACCCGTTTGCGAGCGCAATAAAGGTCGTACATCTGGTCCCTAGTGATCTAAGAGATTGAGGTTTGAGGTTAGCTATTAAATACAGCTTTGAAACCAGCCAATGTTTATGAACTTTTAGATGGAGCGGTGTAATTTGGATTTCTGTGGACGGAGAGGGCTAGGGTTGTGGAGCTGGAGAGATGAGTGGGACACACCTAGGACCAGGAAGCTGCAGAAAATATAAATGTCAGCTCGACTGTGCAGGCGGTCTTGAACTGAAGAACTAAGGATGAAGAGGCTGATTCATAAAGTGACACGTTGATTAATTTATTGATTGAGAATTGCAGACAAATTAGAACTTTTTGTTTAAGCCAATCCTACATTTTCGGCTAAAACTGCCGAATGGTGTATTAACTTTGGGAGTATAGTTACCAATTAAGGAAGACATTAGAATATTTTAAAACTGCACCAAATAGTCATTCTCTCTTAATTGAGCTGCACGTACATTTCTTATCTTGATAATTTTCTTGTCACTGACACTTCTTCAATCCTCTTGATCTCCGAAATGTCTTTTTTTATTCTGGTTTTCTTTTTACACACTAACCTAATTTTCATCGATGGTTATTTTCTACGCTTGTCACTAATTTTGTTTTGAGTTCCAGCCGAATGCAGTGTGTCTGATTTGTTGAAAAACGCAGACGAGGTCGCCAGGCAGACCTGCTCTTTTCTTTGCACGTAGCTGGCGAGTTCTGTTCCCCACAGTGCTTTGCAGCCCGCGAGCCCTCATCTGCTGTGGGATGCAGCGTCCTGCAGAGCCTCTAAGGCCGGCCTGTCTGGAATTCATTAGGCGCCTCTCTCCGGATTGGCAGAGGGGAAAAGTGCAAATAAGAAGGGTCACCATCTGAAATGCGAGATCAGCCAACATCTTGTGAAGTTTATGGGAATGAAAGGCAACCCAATACTCTTCAAAAGGGGAGATTTAAAGTTGCATCATGTGAAAGCATTTGCGAGAGTTTAATCACGGAGTTTAGGATATAATAAGGAGCATTACCATTTATCAACCTGGATAATCTGAAATTGATTTCCCTTCTCTGAAATGCAGTCTGTCATATGACGAAGGTCCCTTCATCTCAACACTGTACTGGAGAGACACCAGAGATGTGCCCTTATGGTTTTTTTTTATTTCCATTGTTATCTAGCTCTTGCAATCAATCAGATCCTGTTCCTCTTCCGCTTACTGTTTGGTGGTTTACCAGATACACAGGAAAACCCATACGGTGGTGTCTGGAACATAACAGTCTCTTTCCTCCCAGGCCTTGTCATAAGACATTATTTTTAAACTGGATGATTGTGTTGTGGTAATTCAGCGGCGGCTCCCCCGGTAAGGCGGAGGAGGGTCACCCCATTGCTTTTCAGCAGTGCGAAAAAGGAAAAATAAAATTCTAATAACGTGATGTTATTATCATTTTATTTTTCCCTGCTTAGGCAGTTTTGCGGGGCAGGGCTGCTCACAGGGCAGGGGAGGAGTGTTTGGGGCACTTTCTAAGTGCACATGACGGTTTGGCCGGCCGTCTTAGGCCAGTCAAACAGTCATGCACACTTTGCATGTTCTACACCAGGCTGTATTTCAGCCTGGTGGAGCACATGAACTTGGTCATAGTCCCCATCTAGCACCGAAACATGGCACTCAGACCAATCACAACGCGGCTGCCATGGTGACAGTAGAGTCATGATTGGCTCAGGGGAGCCTGTGTGTTTCCTGCTTCCGTTCCAGGACTCGTCAGGAAAAGAAGCGGACGAGAGACACATCAGTGATGGGGTAAGTGTATTTTTTCCTTGTGCCCCGCCACCCCCGATCTGTGGCAGCCGCCACTGGTGGTAATTGCAGTTTTAGGTACAGAGGCATAATAAAGATTTGATCAGCAGGAGATAAAAGTAGTTCCTGCAATCGTTACTTGTCTACTTTATTTCTACATTGAAAGGATGTGCAGAGCTAGCTTTAGGTTCAGTGTTCACACTGCAAACAAAAAAGAAGCTACACCAGCAGGACAATTATTTGATCCATGCTACAGACTTGTGTGTCCCAGGAGACCAGGACACACCTTTAACTCTGCACATTCTTGCATTAGCAGCATCAGCGGCTCTTCTGCTATGGTGGAGGAGCATCGCCCCCTCTCCCAGCTTCAAAATGAGAAAGTGTTTTTCTTACATTGAATGAGTCTTGAGGGCTGGGCGATCACGGATGCAGTCATGCGGGGGAGTGGTGGGCACTGCTGTCAGTGAGCATGACGGTTTGGCTGGCCGTATCAGGCCGGACAAACCGTCATGCGCAATGAAGCTGTCTCCAACCCGGCTGCATTGCTGGGTTGAAGATAGCAGGCACAGGCTCCCAGTGTCCCTGGGAGCGCAAATCGAGGGCACTCAGGCCAATCCTAATGCTGCTCTCATGCATGAGAGCAGTGCCAGGATTGGCCATAGGGGATTCTGGGAGCCCGTGCTTCAGCGAGGACTCAGAGGAGAGGAGCGGCGTTTCGCCAGGCAGCGATACAGCAGTTAAATTCTTTCTATATACCTCAACTTCTCGGTCGACCATGATCATCAGGAGAAAGTAGCTGATTTTAGCCAACCTCCCCAAATGTTGCTAATGTTCTGGAAAAATTCAAGCCATGCTCTCTAGAACAGGTTCAGGATATGCTGGTTCATGCAGAATACGGAGCTCCTGCGGATCATGTGCCCCCCAGGATTACTTCCTGCATAGTGCAATCCATCGCGCCAACATTAATGACTCTTCATAAATTATCATTAGCCTCTGCCAAACTCCAGACAGAATGGAAGTCCACCTAATGTTTCTTATTTTTAAAAAACCTGCTGCCAACCCAGAAATCCTTTCCAACTAGCGTCCAATTTCCCTGTTTCACCATGCTAGGAAAAGCGCTTGAAAGCCACATAAATAGACAATCAAGTTTCAATGCACAGCATGGTGACCGCACTAGTGACAGTCACTAATACCATCAGACTGTCACTAGGTGCAGGTACACCAGTTATGTTGGTATTATTAGATCTATTTGTGGCTTTCGAGATGGTCTCTCTTCTACCTTAATCCGCAGACTGCACAACGCAGGAATAAATGGCAGTGCGCTACAGTGCCTCAGGAACTTCCTTAATAATCAAACCCAAACCATCTTTTTAGACCCCTTTAAATTTCATACCTTGCCAGTCAATAAAGGGGTTCCTCCCTCAGCCCAATGTTGTTCCGTATCTATGTAGCCCCCTGGCACATATCATAAGATCATGCGGCTTTGAGACCGTATCATACCCAAACGACACCCAACTTCTGTGGGCAAGATCTGGAACCAGTTTAGTCTCTGTTTCCTAGCTAAATGAGAGAAATTGCTGATTGGATGACCAATAACTGCCTCACGCTTAACAGTGTGAAAACATAGATAGGACTATTTGGCAAAGCGCAGGAGCTCTGGTCGGTGGACAAGTGGCCCGTGGAATGTGGCCCTGCCCCAATTATTAAACAAGTTGTAAAAAACCTGGGTATCAAGCTTGACCAAACCCTTTCTATGAAAGATCAGGTTAGCACTACCTGTGGTACATGCTTTAACACTATGCGTCTCCTAAAAAAAGTATTTCCATGGCTTCCTTCGACTTCTAGAAAGACTTTGCTTGTGGCAGCCAATGACACCCTGCTGTCCAAATTGAAGATAGTGCAGATTACAGCAGCATGTTTGATCTGCAACCTCCCCTCTCAGTCTTCTTCCACAGCGTAGTAATAAAGCAGGCGGCCAATAACGTGAAAGGAAAATGTATTCTTACTATTGAGCTACATGGTTGTAGAGGACACACATACAGGAGCTCCTCCACTGTAAAACTGTCAATAATCAAACAACAACATTCCAAACTCCTCTTTACATCATAAGGACATCATATGGAACATTCAACAGTAAAAGTCCATGAAGACCTTACACATAAAATACTACATATCATCCCTTCTTCAACAAAAACAACATCAACAACACATACAAGTGTACTCTTCCTCACATAAAACACAATAAAACACAAACAATCAAAAAAATAAAAAACAACAACATTCCAAACTCTCCTTTACTTCATAAAGCTGTAAGATGGAACATTCACCCCATAAAATTCTACTAATCTGGGACATTCAACATTAAAGATCTATGTAAAAAACCTACTAGCAGCTATTATAATTCTTGAACTTTTTCTCCTAACCTCACTCTGTGGTGTCACAGAGTTACTAAGAGAATTATTGGGTTCTGACTGTAAACCCCAGAATCCACTTTGTATAAATGAGTACGGCGAGGCCTGCCTTCAACTTGAACAGTATTGCCACAGATCCTTTCCACTCTAACAGGGTCACCAAACTTGCTTTTACCAATTTGTATATGGACAGAAGACTTATTGCCTAATTACGAGTTTGGCAGTATTGTAGCGGCCTCCATGCCAGCTCCCCACTGCCACACCGCCAAACCCGTCTGCTAACCGTCTGCCGGACTACGCGTTGCAATCTTGGCGGGTGGTCCTGCTTTGGTGGTCCCACGGCGGTGCCTTTCAAAGGTTTGAATGTGAACCTTAGAAAGGCACTGCAATGGGAGCGCCAAAGCACGCATTCCTGCATGGCATGGACTTTGAGGTCCATGCCATGCAGGAACAGGCGGTACATACAGACAGCAGGGCACTCCATGTGCCCCCCTGCACGCACCCCCAGGTCCATCGGACCGCCAAACTCATAGTTAGCCCCTAAATGCAAACCATGTCAATGACATTAAATGTGACTAACTTGACACTTTTTGAAAAATTATACCAGACCTTCTATTTCCTTTACCAAGGTCATACATTTTTGCACATCAGATTCACCCTTAAGCCATTTAGCCATCCACGCATGTCTGAAACTGGTATTGGCTTTCCTGCCCGTCAGTAATTCAAAAGTAGACCCCTATGTGGTTGAATGTGGTGTTGCTCTGTAAAACCATAACATGCTGTGCACGGCTTTTGCCACTTCATGGTTAGCACCTTTGGCCCACATAATGTACTCCCACACCACACGGTTCATTCTCTTGACAAGACAATTAGTCTGTGGGTGGTACAAGGAGCTTCTAAGATGTTTGACAACACATGATTCAAGAAAAACCTGCAGATCACAACTAGTAAATTGTGTATCATTATCAGAAACCAGGAACACAGGAACACCCCCATAAAGATTTCCCTAAGAAACTCCAGATTGACGCTTGCAGTTGGCTCTCTAACCATCTTAAGCTAAGGCCACTTAGACCTATAAGCCACGAAAACAATAATGTATTTAGTACCCCCTGCTAGAGAATTATAAGGACCCATAATATCAATAGCAATCTTGATCCATGGCTTGAGTGACACTCAATAGGTATGAGGGGTGGTGTAGTTACCTTGGGACTCATATCAGCAGACTTGCAGACACAACAGTTTTCAATATTTTTCTCAAATTCAGTGTCCATTCTTGGCCACCAAAAAGATTCACAAATGTGATGTTTTATGAGAGACGATCCAAGATGTCCCTCATGGATTTTCCTGATAATACTCTTCGTTAAAGAATGGGAAGGAACCAACTTGTCTGACTGTAAAGGTAACCATCTTCAACAGAATTCTCATCTCCCACCTTACAATATGATTGCAACAATGGAGAAAAGATATTTTCTCTGAGCCATCCACCTTAAACAAATTTGATCACTTGTTGACGAATCTGATCACCCTTGATAGCTGCTATCCATTCTTCTTCAGAACATACTTCCAAATTCTTGTATTTCTAGAGACGCCATTAAAGAATCCTCAAAGTCTTTCTCAATTAGATCTGATAACTTCACATCACTGTCATCATCACCTTTGTACAGAAAACAAGAAAGAAAATCAGCTCTGCAGTTCCTACCTCCTGAAATGTGAACTTCATCACATTGGTATTGCAGAAACTTTGTGGAGAGCCTCAAAATTCTAGGAGTACACCATTTGTTTGCTCCACCACCCAGAACACTGATCAACAGCTTGTGATAATTTTGTAGCACAAATGTCTTCCCCCACACATAAGGTCAGAACTTTTCAATTGCCCACCAACAAGCCAAGAACTGTCTTTCAATCATAGGGGGATATTCTCAAGAACGTGTGATAACCATGGCAAAATTAGCTTAACGCAACTCTTCACATTGCAGTCTATCGCAAGAAAATAACTCAGTGTTAACATGGTATTCTCAACACGGCGGTACCGCGTCAAATGAACGCGCTAAAATCAACGCAACGCTGCAAAAACGCGAAACACGAACGCGAAAATAGTAGCGATGACGCCAATCGCGATACAAAAATCAGCGAAAACCAGCCGCAGGCCTGCAATTCTCATGCGTCATGCTGGAAAATGCACTATAAAAGCAGAACAAGAAAAACACACCAAAAACAAGATAAACTGCGTAGCAACATGGATGCACCCGGACCTAGTGCCCAGGTCAATGCGAACCCCACAAGCCCCACAGACCACCAGCAAGGAACCTCGGGCTCGGGGAATGTCAAGGAGAAGACGAAGACTGTGTACAGTCCACATGACAACTGTTTCGTCGTCACGGAGGTGACAGAACACTAACGACAACTGTCCATCACCTCCGCTGTGTCATTGACATCACAGATGGAAAAATTGCATCCCATTGTTAATGTAGTCGGAGTGTCGAGGAGGCCAAGATGCGCTGGAATGATGTGAAAAGCCAAACCAAGCAGAAACCAGCTGCCAACAGGAAGGCAGCAACGGCGAATGGAGGTGGGAGTCCTGCACCACACGAGGAGCTGGAGCAAATGGCGGCCACAGTCATCAGTGTGGAGACGGTGCAAGGAGTCGGGAGTTCGGACACAGCTCGACATGACCTGACACAACATCAACAGGGTGAGTAACGAACAGGGACTGGGGGAGCGGGGGTGACGGGCACAATGGCACACATGCACAACGACGTGTAGCACACCGCACACCCACAATGACCCTGGGTCATGACCCTGATCCCCGTGGCACACTGCAACACACATACAAACATCAAGTAGGCCCCCGTCCACCATGTGCCCAAAGGGGTCCCCCCACACATCACCAATTCCACAACATACACATGCACCCGTGCAAAACACAGCAAAGATGCGTATTTGTGAGCCACACTGACAATGCAAGTGACACTACATGTACATGACGAGCAGCATGGCTGGAGTACAATCACCATGACATTGTGCACGCCACGAGACTGAGGTGGCTGAGTGTGGACCACATCCGGAAAGGATCAGGTCACACTCTGACACATCCACGTGCACCTACAACCCATGTCGTCAAAAACACATATGCAGACAAACAATGCACAAGAGTGCAAAAACCATCCAAGAGCATAAATGACCCAAGTCATCAACATCACAGCACCCTAAAAGCACAAAAGTCAAAGGCACACCGCCTCCAAGGGATAAGGGGCAGCAAAATCACAGCTGCAGGGGCGACTCTCTCACAATGCAGCACACACACACATAGCAATAACAGCACATCCACATGGACGATAATGTGGTACACAGTGCAACACTTACTCTGCAGAACAGAGGACACACCAGGGTCCGCTTGTGCGTAGAAAAGGGACAATCACATCTGACATAGCAGGAAACTGTGAGATGAAAATGTACGTGTACAGCCTCACCTACGTCATGTAGTCCAAATCTCCACTGTCCTGCATCAAATTGTCCACTCCTCCCAAACAATCACAATGTACATTGCCATGCAGTCTGTATGTAAACTTGAACAATGCGTCAACATACATGCCAACACAATGTCAACAAGTGTCTCCCATTCACATTGCAGAGGGACAAGCAACACCTTCAGCAGAGCAGAACAGACAACTCTACAGTGATGCTCAAGAGGACCTCCACACTTCCAACACCGACGCCCTACAACAGTACATGAACATCTTAGGCAATCGACCTCCAGGAGCAAGGCAGCCCAGCTGCATTGAGGATACCCCAGCCCCTGCAGAGACCACACAGCTGGACGCACCCACCACCATGGCTGGCTCCCAGCAGCCCACCGAAGCACACATCGCATTCCAAGGCCAGGTGTCAGACTGCCAGAAGGGGGTGGCGGAAAAGGTGCGGGTGGGATTCTACCTCATGGAAGCCAAACTAGATCACATACATGGGTGTCTAAGTCCCATCAGGGACCACCTACACTCCCCAATGGAGACACACACTGCGACAGAGACACATGGCTTTGCACATTTCCAGCATTGAATCACACCCAGAGCCACAGGATAATCATCTACCCCCCCACACTGAACTGGCGTACGCCGGCCCAGTTCACTCCTCTCACGTATTGAGTGGGGGATGACAAAGCTACATGTGCAAGGTCTCAACCGCTGCCTGCGGTGACATGGCTGTGTCCGCTGTAGACGGCACAATGTTATGTTGTAGGGCCCGGGCCCTAATGCATACATCATGAGCACACGGACACACTCAGATAGTTCGTTGAACTGGCTACGGGGACGTGCGCTCGACACCTTTTATTGCCAGGGTCACATGTACAGTGACGCCCGTGCTGGATGTGTGTGGGGTGAGTGTAAGCCAGCCCTCATGGAGTCATTGGTGCTGACAACAACTTGAACAGGGATCACAATTAAAGCAGAAACAGAAACACCAGCATAACAGAAACAACTGTGAAGCATCATGGTGGTAGCCGGAGAAGTACAGTGTTCACCCAATATGCAACCACAATGGTCCATGAGGTGTGGTGCACTGAGTCAGTGGCACCTGAAGAACTGAGCAGAGTATCAAGCTGATGATGTCACCCACGACAGGTGTGAGCAAATCTGCTAGTCTGGCAGTAAGACACCTCCGAATCTGGCACCTGTTGTTTGGAGTTGGTCCTGGCAGTGGTGGAGTGTGCATCCTGCGGTGATGCGACGTCCGGGCAGGTCAGGACTCGATTTGATGTGTGAGCCCAGGTGGACCGCAGTTGAGGCCGGAGGCAGCGGACAGAGCAGGGCCACAGACACATGGCGTTGATGTGCCCCAGGCCATCGACACAGAGGCCATCCAATATTCATTTAGAAAGGGTCCATGATTTGAGCTGAACAGAGTTAGTGGCCCTGGATGCACTGCGGCCGGCACAGGCTCACCGCCACGGGACGATGACTTGCAGTGCAGTGAGATAGGAGCACGCAAGCTAAGCGGGTCCTCGTCGATGTCCAAGGTGAGTGTAGCAGAGGTTTGCGGGGGACAGTGGAAGGTGTCCTCAGGGCATGATGCAGAGGGCAGAAGCCGGCCGGAAGCGGCAAATGGTGGAGTATAATGCTACAGCCTCATTTTTGCCACAAAGTCAGTATCACCGGCATGATGATGAAGACAACCCCCAGTCCATAGACTCATTCACCACCAAAGTTCAACCAGAAAGTGTCCATGGATGTTGGGGAACAGACTTAGTGGCACCGGAGCTGAAAGGGGATGCAGTCTGCGATGAGGCCAGTACAATGATATAACCTCTGCCCTAAATAAATCAAGGCTCAGCTCCAAATGCTTGACCTACTGGACCACAGTGTAGGCCGGAGGCAGCGGTCAGCATGGGCCCACAGCCACGTGTCGTTGGCTTGCAATGCACAGAGTTGGTGGCACCAGAGCAGGTGTTGGTAGTGTTCGATCACCTCTGTAATGAGGATCCTTTTTTACTCCGGTCTGCACCACATCTTCCTCTTACTCCTCTCCTTGCATGCAATGATATGCACTCTGCCATACACAAATCAAGACTCAGTTCCAACTGTGTGACCTACTCGACCGCAGTGTAGGCCGAAGGCAGTAGTCAGCAAGGGACCACAGACAGGTGTCGTTCGGAAGCTAGGCACGGAGTTGGTGGCACCACATCGAAGGGAGTACAGTGACATAAAATCTACCATAAAGTGTGTACTCTGCCATTGCATAATCCAGACTTAGTTCCACATGTGTGACCTACTTGACAGCTGTGTAGGTTGGAGGCAGCGGTCAGCGCGGGCCATCGGCTGTTCAGCAAGTTCCTCCTGGAACTCTGACACACGACGTTGAAATGGCATGTGGGGATGACTTGGGGTTGACGGCGGTAGAGGCAACAGAGCTGAGGGGGTGTTTAGCCAGCGACGATGCCGTGTCCTGCATGGTACGGACTGAACTGGATTGGTGTGAGGCCTGCTGGACCGCAGTGTAGGCCGAAGGCGTGGTCATCAAGGGCCCACAGACACGTGTGGTTGGGATGCCATGCATAGACTTTGTGTCACCATATCGAAGGGAGTATAGTGACATAAGATCACCCATGAAGTGTGTACTCTGCCATTGCATAATCAAGACTCAGTTCCAAATGTGTGACCTACTTGACCGTAGTGTAGGCCGGAGGCAGCGGTAGAGTACGTCAACGAGAAAGGAGTAAAGTGGGCCTGTGTCGCGGAGGCAGTGATGTTCTGAGGATGCTGCCAACTTAACCCTGGGCATAGGACTACGCTATGCTCGCGGAGCGTGCGTAGTTTGCGCTACTACGCACTACGCAAATTTCACATATCTCAGTGCAAAAACGCATAGTGTAGCGGGCATTTTTTGTTTGCTCGCTGTCCTCAACGTCAAGTTGGCGACCGCGAGCGAGCAAAATCAACATCCCGGCAAGAATTTTTCCTCATTCGCGATCAGCAACATCAAGTTGCCGATTGCGAGCATGGAAAATAAACCTCCCAGCGAGATTCTCAACGCGGGGAGATCAGGTTTCTCATTGCGAGTGGTCGCGTATGCTCGCAACCGCTCACAATGAGAAACTACCAGCCCGCGTTGAGAATGCTGCCGCTCGAGTATGAATCTACTCGAGCGGCAGAAAACGACCGCTTGCACTGTGCAAGATGCCGTTCGCAATCATTGCACAGTGCGGACAAGCATCCGGCACTGTGCAATCAGTGCGAACAGCATTCTCCCTACCGCACTACGCAATTCTCATAGCTACACGTAGCTTGCGTAGTGCGAAGTGCACTTCGCGTAGCTACGCATAGGGCTACTACGCAAACTACGCCCAGGGTTACTGCCAAGGTCGCGGCCCTCGGGCTTGGAACATGCGCCGGCACGTGGTGGGCCCTCTTTGACACACGCCGGTGTCGGCAGGTGAGGCCTGGCTGTGCAGGGGCGGGCATGACTGGTTTGGGGACCAGCAGCCCGGGGTGCAGCAGGTGCACAGGATGGCAGGCCACACGGCTCACGGCGATGGCATCGGTCTCGTGGCGGGGTGGGAGGTGCCGCCCTGGCAGACACGCTGGGCATTCCGGAAGAGAACCACGCCCAGAGCTACGTGCTTTTTATTCACACCCCTACGCTGGCCTGGCGTACACCGGGCCAGCCCACTCCGCACACGCTTACAGGGGGGGACGTCACAAGCTACATTTCTGCGATCTTCCCCATTGGCTGGGGTGACATAGCTGCGTTCACTGTCCACTACACCCCAAACACCAGCAGTGCACGTAGACATGAATATGTCCGTGGTCTGCATACTGGAGTCTGTCCAGCACATCTCTGCCACACTTGGCATTGTGTACATTCTCATTGATGGGTCACTTGCCTCCTTCGCACATGCCTGGTTACCACCTCTTCACACATTCCGCTATTGTGGGGCTGAGGTGCCATGCCGTTGATGGCTCATGTTCATGGCTAACCAAGGTTAACACAGTAAGTTGTGCTGTCGTGGGTGGGCATGTTGTTTGGCATGTTGTATGTGATTTGGTGACGTGTGCATTCCCAGAGTTGTGAGTTGCATGATTGTGTAGTTGAGCTGTGTGGTGTGTTCATTTGGTACTTTCCAACGAGCATCGCATTCCCATAGGTGTCATCCTGAAAGCGCTGGGTGATGTTGGACTGTCGGAAGATGAGAGAATCATGCACACTGCCTGGGTAGTTGGATACGACATTGGTGAAGTCCACTATTGCCTGCACATTGATGAGATGCGTGTGCTTTCTGTTGTGGTAATTGTGTGCAGTGTCGGCAGGGGGCACAAGTAGGACATGTGTGCAGTCGATTGCCCACAACAAGTGCGGGAATCCAGCTGTGGCGTATAGTCTATACTTGGTCTCCAGCTGTTCCTGCGCTTTGTGGGGGAAGTATAGGTACTGTGGTACCAAGCTGATGATGGCATCCAGGGCAGGTGTGAGGAACTTGGATGGGGCTGGCTGTGAGACTCCTCCGAATCTGGCGAATTTTGGTTGGGAGATACAGGAGGCCAACAGGTGCAGCACAGCCAGCAGCTTTGTCTGAGGTGGGATGTTGGTTGTCCACTGTGTTGGTACCGTCAGCATGTGGGCAATGATGGTCAGGATACGGAGGATGGTTGTCCTTTTGAGCCTGTAGGGGGCATTGACATTGTCTGCTGTTAGGTCTGTGAGTTTGGTGCATTTCCTGAGGGTCCGCTGTCATTGTCTGCGCTGCCTCTGTGGTGGTCCGAGGGGGGTGGCGATGGGGGACCGGGGGGTTGGGGTGGAGGTCCTGGGGGTGGTGGCGGTGGGTGTTGTTGCCCTCTCGGGGCTCCGGGATGCATGATCGTTGGCTCCATGGCATCTGTTGTTCTTCATGTGTGGCTCTGGGCTGTGCTCCCTTTGATGGTGCAGGTTGTCTTCCTACTTTACACCAGGTCAGAGCAGGTGTTAATTTCCTGCTGCTAACGCACCTTATCACCTGTTTTGTGATCTTATCGGCGATCTGGCTGGTGGTTGAGAATGTTGAGGTGGGGTATTGTCACAGCTTTTTGCTCGGGAACACCTACTCTGCATCTCATTGCCGGAGTCATCTGTGGCGATGTTCTTAGCGGATGCTATCGCAGGTAAACTGGTGGTATTGGCTGTTAACGATTTGGGAAAAAGGGGGTGGTGATGGACAGAGTTTCTGAATGATGCAGAATACTCTTACCAAGTCAAGAGATCATGGTTTTAATCCATCACCGTTTTTTAGCTCACTGCACCATCCCAGCTCAGAACCTGGCTACATGCAAATTAGTCTGTACCTGTCCCAGTGCATGATGGGAACAGGGCAAACCAAACTACCAAGCCAATTCTTATACTGGGAAGGAAACAAGCTTCCGGGGACCGGTTTCTGGCATCACAGCCTTCGTCGGCCCGGCTTGCCTGAATCCTGATGGTGCTATGAGCAAGGGACTCACGTCTGAGCATACCCTCCCACACTGAGTGTGGTTAAAAACGATTCGGGAAAAAGGGGGTGGTGATGGACAGAGTTTCTGAATGATGCAGAATACTCTTACCAAGTCAAGAGATCATGTTTTTAATCCATCACCGTTTTTTAGCTCACTGCACCATCCCAGCTCAGAACCTGGCTACATGCAAATTAGTCTGTACCTGTCCCAGTGCATGATGGGAAGAGGGCAAACCAAACTACCAAGCCAATTCTTATACTGGGAAGGAAACAAGCTTCCGGGGACCGGTTTCTGGCATCACAGCCTTCGTCGGCCCGGCTTGCCTGAATCCTGATGGTGCAATGAGCAAGGGACTCACGTCTGAGCATACCCTCCCACACTGAGTGTGGTTAAAAACGATTTGGGAAAAAGGGGGTGGTGATGGACAGAGTTTCTGAATGATGCAGAATACTCTTACCAAGTCAAGAGATCATGGTTTTAATCCATCACCGTTTTTTAGCTCACTGCACCATCCCAGCTCAGAACCTGGCTACATGCAAATTAGTCTGTACCTGTCCCAGTGCATGATGGGAACAGGGCAAACCAAACTACCAAGCCAATTCTTATACTGGGAAGGAAACAAGCTTCCGGGGACCGGTTTCTGGCATCACAGCCTTCGTCGGCCCGGCTTGCCTGAATCCTGATGGTGCAATGAGCAAGGGACTCACGTCTGAGCATACCCTCCCACACTGAGTGTGGTTAAAAACGATTTGGGAAAAAGGGGGTGGTGATGGACAGAGTTTCTGAATGATGCAGAATACTCTTACCAAGTCAAGAGATCATGGTTTTAATCCATCACCGTTTTTTAGCTCACTGCACCATCCCAGCTCAGAACCTGGCTACATGCAAATTAGTCTGTACCTGTCCCAGTGCATGATGGGAACAGGGCAAACCAAACTACCAAGCCAATTCTTATACTGGGAAGGAAACAAGCTTCCGGGGACGGGTTTCTGGCATCACAGCCTTCGTCGGCCCGGCTTGCCTGAATCCTGATGGTGCAATGAGCAAGGGACTCACGTCTGAGCATACCCTCCCACACTGAGTGTGGTTAAAAACGATTTGGGAAAAAGGGGGTGGTGATGGACAGAGTTTCTGAATGATGCAGAATACTCTTACCAAGTCAAGAGATCATGGTTTTAATCCATCACCGTTTTTTAGCTCACTGCACCATCCCAGCTCAGAACCTGGCTACATGCAAATTAGTCTGTACCTGTCCCAGTGCATGATGGGAACAGGGCAAACCAAACTACCAAGCCAATTCTTATACTGGGAAGGAAACAAGCTTCCGGGGACCGGTTTCTGGCATCACAGCCTTCGTCGGCCCGGCTTGCCTGAATCCTGATGGTGCAATGAGCAAGGGACTCACGTCTGAGCATACCCTCCCACACTGAGTGTGGTTAAAAACGATTTGGGAAAAAGGGGGTGGTGATGGACAGAGTTTCTGAATGATGCAGAATACTCTTACCAAGTCAAGAGATCATGGTTTGAATCCATCACCGTTTTTTAGCTCACTGCACCATCCCAGCTCAGAACCTGGCTACATGCAAATTAGTCTGTACCTGTCCCAGTGCATGATGGGAAGAGGGCAAACCAAACTACCAAGCCAATTCTTATACTGGGAAGGAAACAAGCTTCCGGGGACCGGTTTCTGGCATCACAGCCTTCGTCGGCCCGGCTTGCCTGAATCCTGATGGTGCAATGAGCAAGGGACTCACGTCTGAGCATACCCTCCCACACTGAGCGATAATTGCCGGAGTCATCTGTGGCGATGTTCTTAGCGGATGCTATCGCAGGTAAACTGGTGGTATAGGCTGTTAACACCAGCTTGTGAATGGGGCGATAAATTTATTCTGACTTTGGCTGTGATAAAGTGCTGTTAACTCGGCGAAAGATCCTTGAGAATATGCCCCATAGAGTATTGCAGTTCTGCTTCCCTCAACACTCTGGATGTGAAAGCTACAGTGTTTTCATAATCCCCTTCTTTCTGAGTAAGCATAGCCCCCAACCAGACTGGCATCAACTGTGATATAACATGGTAAACGCAGTTCAAAAGGTGAGGGCTTTGCTCTGAATCGACAAAGACTTAGTCTGATCAAATGCCAACGTACAGTCATCTGACCAAACAAATTTAGATCCTTTTTTAAGTAAATTGCTGATAGCTTTCACTCTGGTAGCAAAATTTGGAATAAATTGAGAGTAGAATTCACACAAACCCAGAAAAGCCTTGACTTCTGTTTTGTCAGTGGGATGCGGAGCACCCATAATTGATTAAATGAATTCAGGTCTGGGTTAAATACCGTCTCTAGATACTATGGGCCATATTATCCAGAACGGCGATAACATTAATGCCGCTTTAGCGGCAGGAAACTGCTGCTAAAGCGGCAATGAAGGGCTTGATAATATGCCCTAAAGAATTCCAATAGATGCCCAGGTTTGTGGTCCTTCACACCAGAACCTGGGCTTCTATTGGAATTCTCTAGGGCATATTATCAAGCCCCTTATTGCCGCTTTAGCGGCAGTTTCCTGCCGCTAAAGCGGCGATAATGTTATCGCCGTTCTTGATAATATGGCCCAATGTGTTCTGAATATTTTACTTCACTGCTTAAAAATTTACACTTTTCCTTTTTCAGAACAACTCTGTGTTCTTCAAAAATTTCCAAAAGGTTTTGTAGAATGGCATTGTGAGCATTAACTTCTTCTGCGAATATCAACACATCATCCTGGAACACTAGAACACCTTTCACATCTTTGAGCAAGTTGTACATTACTCTCTGCAAAACTGAGGCCGCAGAGGCCCGTCCACTGGGCATGGAATACTATTGAAAAGTGCCTTTAGGTGAAATAAGTGCAGTCAAGTGTTTCGAGTCAGAATGAAGTTCCACTTGATGGTATGCAGAGACCAGATCAAGTCTAGAGAAAACAGTAGTACCCTTTGAACTTGTGAATAAATCATTGATTTTCGTTAGGGATGTGAATCCACCAATCCCTCCTAATTTAAATATCTATGGTCCACACACACACACACACACACACACACACATAGATGTCCACACCTCTTGTGTGCCACCACCAAAAGAGACAGCCATAGAGTGGATTCTGCTGGGCAATGATACCCCTCTCACACAGACTCCTTTGTTCCCTTTCCAGATCTTCTCTTACACTAAATGGACCCCCTCTAAGTTTGTGTTTAACGGGGATCTCCACTTCCTTTATCTTAATCCTGTGTTTAAAACCCTGAATTTTGCCTAACTCATCACTAAAAACAGTGGGAAGTCTTTTATTCCATTCTTGAGCCACATGATCATAATCAACCACCAGAATTTGTTCTTTGGCATCCGGCTTCAAAATCATACCAAAAAGCCCTGAATGAAAACATCCAAGGATATTTAGACCCTTAACAGCCACATAAACTTTCCCACTGATCTGTCTCCCTTTAAATTCCAAAATATCCTCAAAAAATCCCATCAGCTCAATTCAGTGTCCTTCATGTGAAACCTCGGAATGGTCAGGAGATATCAAAGGTCTATTTCCCCATGTTTCAGTAATTAGTCGGTGAGTGATCATAGTGGTTCTAACACTGGAATCAACTAACAGCCTCAAGTCTTTATCAGCAACCCGAATATCAGCAATGGGATCTACACATAATGAAGAATCACCCACTTTGAGTCGATCATCTTGAAAAGTGTGATCATGATGTTCGGAAATTGGCTGTTCATCCACAACCACAAGTACTCCATATCCTCCTACTTACACATCAGATTCAACTTCAGACTCAATCACTCATACAACATGCTCCCTGCTGTTTTTCTTTTTTAAACATACTTTTGCAAAATGACCACTTTTCTTGCAGTAGTTACATATTACATTAGCTGCAGGACACTTTTCTCTTTTTCCATGTGAAGCATTTCCACAGCGGAACCATACATTGGAATTACTTGAAAAAGAGTTTTCCCCTTTTTCAAGTTTGAGTGAGCTTGTATTTCTATTGTGTATAACATTTTGCTGTGATTTCCCTGCACTAATAATATTTATGAGTCCAAGAGGTTTGTCATCTAACTCTTCAACAGATATCTGCAAAATCTCAATACTTTTCACTTCCTTGATAGATTCATCCCTTGTGGGATTACCCACAGCTAGCAACTTTTGATGAATCTGTTCAAACTGATCTCTAATAAGTTGGTCCGTGAATTTCTCAAACTGGCATTCAGATATCAATCTCCTCAAAATAGAAATATATGTGTCAATAGCTTCATCAGCGTTAGTTTTCTACTAAAGAATTTGTGTCATAATACCATCAGGTTGGGTCGCTTGTCAAAGCTGGTTTTGAGTTTTTCTACCTCTTCAAGGTATTTATCTAAATTTTCTCCATCCTCCGGCTGTAAACCAGGTAAATGTTTGAATAAAGATCTGCCTTCAAAACCCAGGGAGTGGAGGAGTACTCACTTTTTCCTTTCAGCTCCAAATCTTGCAGCTCCTTTGGCTGCTAAGTGTCAAAGGCATCAAACCAAATTTCCCACCTAACCAGGGGTTCTCCTGGTCCTAGTGATTCTAAAAATGATTGAGAAGGTGTGACTGCCTGCATGGTGCACATAAAGTACAGTTAATGGGCAGGAGAAAAAATGTGTCTCCTTAGCACTTATTAGTCACTACCCGAAACAAATACATATTAACCTTAACTTGAGATTCACTGTAACACTCTAATTCCTCAGCATAGAAGAAACATACATGTATATATATACATATATTCATATTAAGTGGATTTCAAGCTCTCCCATTTGCAATAAAGCTATACCTCTGAAAAATGACCATTTACATCAAGAAATAGCAGTTATAAATGCAGGTAGATGTGTCACTATTGAAAAACCTTATAGTTCCATGTGACAAAAGCTGTGCACACCGTCATACAGATATCTGGAGTGGAACCATATAATGAACACTAAAAGTAAATCAAAACAAACAAGGTGTGCGCATCACTGGTGTCTCTTCCTTAACATTAAGTGGACACATTTTGGTTGTTGGGTGTGTGCATCACCGCTATTGTGACTTACATGAAATGCAGAATCTTACTGTCGTTGAGGTGTGCGCATCACCAATGTTACAAATATAGTGTGCACATTTCTCTTGTGTGTGTGTCATCAAGGTGTGTACATCACCTATGTATTTTACTCACTGCTGACAAAGTGTGTGCATCACCGATGTGCACCAATAAAAGTAAGAGCATGCACTTTTCCACTGCATGGACATCAAGGCGTACACATCACCGACATATTTATAAGTCCTAAAGTGTGCATGTTTTCTTCTTAGTTGTTGAGTGTGCGCATCACTGAAAAAGATCAGCACAAATTCGTCAAAGATGGTGCTCCGTTCCATCAGTCCATCCACAGGGACCATAATCGAGTAACCTGTTCACCCTCGGAAACATAAGCGGAAACATTTTTCCTCAGCAGCAATTCAAAGAGACTGGCCAGGCACAAGTTAAAAAGCGCACTACACTGGCATGACCGGAACAGCCCAACAGTTAAACTCGGCAGCCCAGATGAGAAGCACAACGGAATCCAAACAGGAAAACAGGATGAAAATAACTCTCACCAGAGTGACGATTCAACTCCCATCACCTCTTTCTCTACAAATTAGACCTTTCTCTGTAGTCGCCAGGAACCAGAAAGCAGCAGTGACGAAAAGGAGGAAGAAAGACTCTTGCACACAAAGGTACCTCGTGTAGCTCAATTTGTCACCATCAATTTTGTAGTACTAAAGCAGGAGGACACAAACATGAAAGGTACATTTATTACTACTATTGAGCTACACGGTTGTAGAGGACACTCATACATGAGTTCCTCCACTGTAGGACCAACTGTCAATAATTAAACAACAATATTCCAAACCCTCCTTTACATCATAAAGCTGTCATATGGAACATTAAACAGTAAAGTTCCATGAAAACCTCACACATAGAATACTACACACACCTACCTTAAAAGCCTCACATTGAGACTTGTTGGCTAAGGGCAGGGTGAAGTCCTTTGAGGAGCTGCAGAAGGAGTATGAGCTGGGGAGCACTGAGTTTTTCCGCTATGCCCAGGTGCGTCACGCCTTGCGGTCAGTCTTCGTAGAGAGTGAGAAGGTGCCTGCGTCCTCTCCGTTGGAGGACCGAATTCTGGATGGCCATATGCCGGAGAGCGCAATCTCTCTCATCTATAAGAAACTCATTAATGTCCGGGCCGACCTTCTTCGGGGGTTGCGGGATCAATGGACTAGGGATGGCCTCGAACTGGATGACGAAGATTGGCAATATGCAGTTTCTTCTCCTAGGGAGGTTGCGATTCCTTCGCGTCTGCGGCTAGTTCAGCTCAAAATACTCCATCGAGTCTACGTGACAGGCCCTAGGTTGGTCCGCATGGGCTTCTCTGAGGAGGGTTTATGTAAGCGAGGCTGTGGCATGGTGGGTACCTTCTTACATATCATCTGGGAATGCGGCGTGATCGTGGAGTTTTGGAGGCGAGTCTATGCAGTGATGGGGGAGGTGACGGGCATTGTCATGCAGCCGGAGGCGCGGTGTTGTCTCTTGACCGTCTGGGGTCCTACCGATCTTGATGACGCACAGACTCAGTGGGTGACCCTGGGGAACATGGTGGCTAAGCGGGACATCGTGCGCCTGTGGGGCTCGGCTGGGCCTCCTGCGCTGGCAGCGTGGAAGGAAAATATGGATTGGAGCATGCTCAGGGAAAAGACAGTGTATTGTGCTAGAGGGCGCCCTCGGAAATGGCATGCAGTATGGGAGCGATGAAACCACTACAGGGGGGACATATGTCTTCCCCCTGATCCGGACCCGCCTGAGGAGCAATTTTCCCCTTGACATTCTTTCCGGCTATGTATTTATTGTTGATGACTGATCGCCTTTTATGAGTCTCTGCTTTCCCCCTCCCTCCTTTCATTATAGCTTTGTTTCTGGTGGACGAAATGGGACTAGCTCCCCCTGATGGGCACCCATCATGTGCATTCGGAATTTATCGCCTTGCTAGTGTTTGGTTTGTGTTTGTGTTTATTTAAAACTGAACCTTTTCTGATTCTCCTTTCAGTACAGTGCGAACGCTTTTCTGTGTTGCTCAACTTAAGCTGCCGAACCTCCGGGTTGTCGGCTGAATAGCTGTGTTCTGGACTTATTGAATAAAGATTTTAAAAAAAAAAAAAAGCCTCACATTGGTTGGCCATCTGTAAATGTGTCATCTTCAAGCTTTGCTGCTTGACCCATAAAGCTCCTAGGCACTCACTAACCACCTATCTTGATTCAAGACTTCTCCACTACCACCCCACTAGATTACTCAGGTTCACTAACAAGGCACCTCTAAGGATCCTGTGCATTCACATTGCCAGATTTGGGGGTCGATCCTTTTCTTACCTCGCTCCACTTCACTGGAACAAACTTGCCCTGTATATTCGCACCTTTCCTGATCACCCCAAGTTTAAAAAACTGCTAAAAACCTGTTTGTTCTAATTCCATTGTGCTGCTATTGAGTAGCAAGCACTAAAATACTCCTTCGGGAGTGAATCTCCACACTATATAAGTGCCTTAACATGACATTAAAATGTTATAGCATACATATACCTCACCTACATCCAATAGGCCAGTGAGGGGAGGGGGGGGGTTTGTGAGGGAAGTCAGCTCAGGAAAGAACTAGTGGGGGAGGAAGGGGAAAAAAGAGGAGCGGGTCTGGGGTGTAAAGGAGAGAAGGGTGTGATGAGGACAACATGCAAATAACTGTGATGTAGACGTGATTGTGATATGAGTACGATGTAGTCTCCTCCCGAGGTTGCAATTGTTTCCTTGCAGTCACGCAGAAGAAGGGGGACTCAGATGCTATGAGTCAAAGGATCCACAGGAAGCAGGGGCAGGTAAGTTCTCTGAAGACCTACGCTAGAAAACTCACGCAAGGTGCCCATGTTTTGTCAAACTGCAGCAGAGTGGACTCAAGAGTGCAGAGGGTAGGTCTGGATATTGGGTAGGCCCAGTAGAATGTAACTTGGGAAGAGAGTGAGTTCTGTGTCAAAGGTTTCATTAATGTCATGAAGCACCTCATCCCAATAGTGGTGTTGCTTGGAACAGCGAAATAGAAGAGCGCCAGCATCTTTCTGTTGCCCCTTGTCTCCATGCTGCCAATCTAGCCGGGTGTAAGATCAATAATGGGTGGTTTGCGCATAGTTTCCTGCGCCACGAGGAGCAAACAGAGAAGTGGGTTCTGCGAAGGATTTCAGCCCATTCTTTAGGAATGAAAGTGCGTTCGAGCTTGTCTTTCCACATGGTCTGAGCTGGAGATTTGGATAGGATGCGCGGTTTTGACAAAAAGCCATTGATTTCCATGAGTAGTGGTTTGTCACTATCTCGTGTGATCCTCCATTTTTCGAATAGTGTCAATTTACGACTAGCATGAGGGTGAACCTGAGGTCAGGTAACCCAGTGTTGGAAGACTTGTACTGCCATTCTTCCTAAGATGGAAAGTCATAGGAATTTTGTTGTTTGACAAAGGTCTGGAGACTAGTGTGGTCCAACCTATCACCCAATCTCGTGCAGCCTGCCTCCTGCCAGGCCTGATAGTCTTTTCTAGCATGAGCCAGGGGGAATTCAGGGTTGCCAATAAGTGCCAATAAGTTGCTTGAATGGAGACACAGGTGAGAAGAGTTCCCTCCTGATAACACTGTATCCCAGGTTGCCACGGTGGCCCAGACTACAGGGAAGATGTAAACGCCAGGCGGTCTGTGTTTCCTAGGGAGCCAGGTTGTCTTTCAGATGTGGATACCAGCCACAGCTTTGTCCAGAAAGCACCAATGCTTCTTCGTAAGGGTTCTGGCCCATTCAATCATGTAGTGAATTTGGGCAGAGAAGTATTAATTGGTTAGGTTCGGGATCCCGAGGCCACCATCCGCGATTGTCGCATATGCTCTTTTCCTTGCCAACCGCTATGAAGCTCTCAATAAGTTGCTGGAGTGTATGCTCAGTGTGGGAGGTGGGTTGGAGAGGAATGGTCTGCATGATGTAGTGGATTTGGGGCAGCAATGTCATTTTCACCACAGCTATCCTACCCCATCAGGAAAGGCCTCCAGATCTCCAGACCTGCAGTTCCAAGCTCGCCATGTGCAGCAACTCTGCACAAATACGCTCCACCGTCTTGTTTAGGGAGGGACAAATTTTAGGCCCGAGGTTTAGCACCCAGTGTGTAGACCAGGAGAAGGGATGGGAGAGTTCCACTTGTGCCCTGGGATTTTTGCTGATTAACTTTGAAACCGAAGACTCGTCCAAAGCTGTCGGTTCTTAAAGGTGTGCTGGAATGGAAGTATGGGGATCTGTGAGAGTCACCATAACGTCACCAGTTTATGAGGCTGGCCCCCCATCCAGATGCCAACAATTTGACAGCTAACCCTGACGCGCTCTACCCTTGGCTCCATATACATGGCAAAAAGGAGCAGGGATATGGGGCAACCATGCCGCGTTTCTTATTCAGTACTTTTTAATTACTATGAGAGTGCACTTGCAGAGTAGAGTTATTAAATACTGTAGATTTCCCGAGGTTTATGGTCATCTCCAGTAAGGATAAGCAGATAAACGGGGGAGACAAAACGTGACTGTATTACTTATGTATAAGTATGTTTTATTTTTTATTCTCACTTTTAGTACTATTTATCTAGAAATTCTACTGTGAGACAAACCTTTTTGAATCAATAAAGATATTATGGTCAAAAAAAATTTGTAGATGATTTTCTGGTACTCCACCTTATGGGGACACCTCTTTCTACACCCATCAGGGAATTGCCAAATAAAATATTGTGATTGCTTTACTGGCCATCTACCAACATTTCAAGGAGAATAAAATTAGCAACTATCTTCCTTTTGTTTCTTGGTGGACCACTGCATTGATAGCCTCTTTCTATTTGTACCTAGACACTGAGTACCTAGTGATAATAAACCTTTTGGTGATTTCTAGAGAATGGAAACGGATTTCCCTTTAATAGGGCTATCAATACCCCAACAATATCAATCCCATTGAGGTTCAAGGCAAATTGACTATTGCGTCTCTCTCTTTGCAATCTATGTGCTCTTTAGTAGTTATCCCCCTACCTTTTTTGCAGAAAAATATTTTTTATTAAAGATTTTTCAAAATATTTAACTTTTCTCTCTAATGCACAAAGCAGGTGTCTTATAAAAAATTATGAATCATAAGCCCTTTTGCAACCCACTGAGAATAGTTGAGAATCCAGGGATGGAGGTCCATGAGATACAGCAGATGCATCCTGCCTTCGCTTTCCTGAATGTTGATATTTTTATAAAAAGCTGGCCCTTCCACGACTACAGCCTGAACTACTGGACAGAATTACGCCAACTTTGGCAGGAAGGTACATGGGGTTACACAGATCACGCTTTCACTTATTTGGTGTAAATCCGTTCAGTAGTTGTTGAGAAATTTAAGGAAATGCAAATTAGGATATCTGCAATTACGGCTAATTCGCGAATAATAGCAAGCTTGTGCAGAGAACTGCAGAGCTCTGATTGGCTGCCAACACTTCAACCAGGGAGTGTTGGCGGCCAGCCGAGTCCCCCCAAAAAAACATTAAAAAAAAGGAAAAGGGGGCAGTATAGGAATACCCTGACCCCCAAACCTTGAGCTTAAGGTCCCAGAAGTACCCAGGCTGGGTAGAAAAGTATTTTAAAAAAACATTGCAGGGATGGGTCAGGCCTCAGGGGCATGCTGAGCTTATTCAATTAAGGGAGGGGGCACATGTGGCCCCCCTCCATAGGCATTGTTATGCAGTGGTAACCATAACTTCCCAGGGGCTTTTGTTTAATTAAATGCATTGGGGCCACGCAGACCCACGACGGCCTGGGGACCATCACCTCCCTGGAGCTTTAAATAAAATGGATGGGGTAGCGCCTGGACCACCCCCCAGCCCCAGGGACATCACCTCCCCAGGACCAAATACAAGAAAGGAAGGGGGCCATGTGGCCATGGTGACCGCCACCAGGGCCGGTTCCTGCTATGTTCAGGGGTTCCCACCCCCGGGACATAGCTGTTTTGTTTTGCTTGGCAGGAGCTGACAGCTCCTGTCAAGCAAACGCAAACACTTCAGTTCCAGCGGGCGGGAGCTGTCAAAGTGCTTCTGCCCATTGCATTTCCAGCGGCTCCATGCGTGCAGGAGCAATACCAGCTCCCGCAGGAGGCTCATAGCCCTCCCGGACCACGGGGGCCTTGAGGCTTCTCCCGCGGTCCCAGGGAAGTTACAGAAGGGGCAGCAGGATGCAGAACAAAGCAGAAAGAGGCAAGATAAAGGTGAAAAACAAGCAGAAAAAAGGCAGAATAAAGGTCAGCAATGAGCAGAAAGAGGCAACATAAAGATGAGAAAAGATCAGAACGAGGCAGAATAAAGGTCACAAAGGCCCTTCCCCCCAACTTCACCATCTTAAGGAGGGATAGAACTGGAGGCAGAGGTGGTGGGGTGGCCTTAGTTGTTGACAGGTCCCTTGTCTGCACCTCTTATCCTGTAGATAATATCGCTGGTTGTGAAGCTCTGGGCTTTACTCTCCAGCTGTCGGCTTCACATACCTGCACAGGAATTTTGATCTATAGACCTCCAGGGCCTCTAGGCTCGTTTTTCGAGGATTTACAGGTGGCACTGTCAGTACCCTGTGTGCGCTCGGCACACTGTGTACTACTGGGCGACTTAAATCTGCACATGGACTCGACAACTGACGCCGATGCATCTAAATTACGGGACATTACCGAGATGCTCGGACTGACCTCTTTCATCGATAGTCCAACGCACGTGAAAGGACATAAGTTGGATTTAATCTTTTCCACTGTGCCAATTAAGGTGTCCTCCCCTTTGCCGGTTCTATGGTCCGACCATTATTTAATTAATTTCGTGTTGTTAGCTGAGCACCAGACGAGTCAAAGAGCTCATAAGGACGGGTCTCGTCAAGCTAGAGCCTTTCACCTGGTGTCAGCTGATATGCTCGCTGACGCACTCCATGCACATCCTTGCATTACGACTGGGAACTTAGAAGTCGACCTACCGCTAGTCCAGGACTGGCTTCGGACAAGATTCGAGGAGCTTGCCCCTCGGAAACCGGTCAGGACAGCCCCCTGCCAGGATTCCGCTCCTTGGTTCACCGCTACTCTGCGAAAAGCGCGCCAGGACTGCAAAAGATCTGAAAGGCTCTGGCGGCGCAGATATGCGCCTGAGGAGAAACTGAAGTACAGGGGTGCGATAAAATCCTATCACAGACAGATTGCCGAAGCTAAAAAGATCTACTTCGAGCATAGAATAGACCAGGCTGATAACACGAGCCGGGAACTATTCCGAATTGTGAAGGAATTCGTAGAGCCGGTGGCGGCCGCTAGGGTTCACTCCCATACTGAGGAGTGGATCAAGCAGCTTGCTGACTTCTTTGTGGACAAGATCCGTAGGATTCAGGACTCTTTCGATCGGGTGGGGTCCCTGAAAGTGGCTGCAGCTGTGGAAAGTGATCTGAAGGTCCTTCCATCCGCTGCAGCCGAGCTGGCGCCCACTCTTTCGACGTTCCCCCCGCTATCCTGCGAGTCCTCTCTGGAGCTGCTTTCCCGGTTGAAATCTGGATCCCCCTTGGATGCGTGTCCGGCTAAATGCCTGAGCTCGGTGGCACCAGCTATTAACAACTTGCTGAACCCCTTGCTCAACATGTCTCTGAGTTCTGGAGTGGTCCCTAAAGAATGGAAGCATGCTCTTATTCTCCCGCTCATTAAGAAACCTCTGCTCGACCCTTTACAGTGGGCCAACTATAGACCAATCTCCCTCCTCCCTGCTCTGGCGAAGGTGGCGGAGAAACATGTTCAGCATACTCTTACCACCTTTATAGAGAATAACAAACTGCTGCATGACTCCCAATCTGGTTTCCGTGCCAATTACAGTACGGAGACAGCTCTTGTGGAGGTGACCGACGCCATCAGGGAAACGCTTGATCTTGGGGGAAAGGCTATGTTGGTCTTGCTGGACCTGTCGGCGGCATTCGACACCGTCCCACATGCCGGCCTCCTCCTAAGACTCAGGGAGGTAGGTCTGCGGGGGACGGTGTTGGACTGGTTTCAATCCTTCTTAACCGACCGTCGGCAGGTGATCTGGGCTCCTCCGTTCTCCGCGGAAATGCCTTTGCTAGAGGTGGGGGTGCCTCAAGGATCCATCCTGAGCCCCACCATATTTAACATTTATGTGGCCCCTTTGGCGAAGGTCGCTGAGGCATTTGGAGCCCGGGTCATCTCATACGCTGATGACACCCAGCTCCTGTTTACCTGCAGGAAGGGAGAGGTTTTTAATGGCGACAGAATCAGAGACTGCCTGAGTGCTGTTTTTGCATGGTTTCAGCACCAGAACCTGAAATGTAACTCGGATAAGTCCGAGTTGCTCTTTTTTGGCTGCGCTGAGGACCCTGGCTGGAAATCGTGGTGGCCTTCCGACATGTTCCCCCCTGAGAAACCATCTGCCCAAGTAAAAAATCTGGGTGTGGTATTTGACGACAGTCTTTCTTTTCGTCCCCACATCACGGGCCTGGCGGGGAAATGTTTCGGTATCTTGAAGATGGTGAGGAAATTTCTCCCACTGCTTTCCCTTCAATATCGCAAGAACATCGTGCAAGCACTTGTGGGCTCGCGTTTAGACTACGCTAACGCACTTTTCTCTGGTCTGCCTAAATATCTGGTATCCAGATTGCAAGTTGTCCAAAACTCGGCGGCCAGAGCCATCTTTGGCCTTCCACGGAGAGCCAGTGCCTCTCTACTGCGCGGTAGGCTGCATTGGCTGTCTATCCCTAGCAGAATTAGTTTCAAGGTCCTCACGTTGGCGTTTAAAGCCCTCCACTGCATTGGCCCAGCTTACCTCAGGAAGCGGATTGCTCTCTACGTTCCCCGGAGGAGTTTGAGATCTGCTGACCTGGCTAAAGTGAAGGGACCAGTGATCAAACGCGTGCGGATGGGAGGCCGGTCTTTCCAGTTTATGGCGGCCAGTTTGTGGAATGAGCTCCCTCTGTCACTCCGCAAGGCTAACAATCTTCTGGCCTTTAGAAAGGAGCTCAAGACGCTCCTCTTCTCCGCCTAACCAGTGGGCCTACAGTGTTTCTGCCGCTGGGTTTTTCTTGGTTGTGTTCAGGACTCTCTGCCAAAGCGCCGGGACACCCGTTCTGGGTAGCCGTGCGCTCAAGAAATATAGTTCTAACATAACATAACATAACAGATGCAAGATAAAGGTGAGAAACAAGCATAAAGAGGCATAATATAGGTCAGAAATGAGCAGAAAGAGGCAAAATGAAGGTCAGCTGTGAGCAGAAAGAGGAAGAATAAAGGTCAGAAGGGAGCAGAAAGAGCAAAATAAAGATGATAAATTAGCCGAAAAGGGCAAACTAAAGGTCAGCAATGAGCAGAAACAGGCAAGATAAAGGTGAGGAACGAGCAGAAAGAGTAAAAGTTGAGGTCAGAAATGAGCAGAAAGAGGGAGAATAGAGGTCAGAAATGAGCAGGAAGAGGTAAAATGGAGGTCAGAAATTAGCAGAAAGAGGCTGAATAAAGGTCAGAAATGAGCAGAAAGAGGCAAAATAGAGGTGAGAAGCAAGCAGCAAGAGGCAGAATAAAGGTGCGAAACAAGCAGAAAGAGGCAAAGTAGAGGTCAGAAACGAGCAGAAAGAGGCAGAATAGAGGTCAGAAACTAAAAGAAAGAGGCAAAATACTGGTCAGAAACGAGCAGCAAGAAGCAGAATAAAGGGCTGAAACTAGCAGAAAGAGACAAAATAAAGGTCAGAAAGAGGCAGACTGTAGGTCAGAAATCAGTAGAAGGAGGCACAATAAAGGTCAGCAACAAGCAGAATGAGGCAGAATAAAGGTCAGATGGGAGCATAAAGAGGCAAAATAAAGTGAAAAAGAGAATAAATATGAGAAACAAGCAGAAAGTAGCAGAATAAAGGTCAGAAACAAGCAGGAAGAGACAAAATAGAGGTCAGAAACGAGCAGTAAGAGGCAGAATATAGGTCAGAAATGAGCAGAAAGAGGCAAAATGAAGGTCAGCTACGAGCAGAAAGAGGCAGAATAAAGGTCAGAAGGGAGCAGAAAGAGGCGAAATAAAGATGAGAAATGAGCAGGAAGAGGCAAAATAAAGGTCAGCAAGAAGCAGAAACAGGCAAGATGAAGGTAAGAAATGAGCAGAAAGACACAGAATAAAGGTCAGAAGGGAACAGAAAGAGGCAAAATCAGTAGAAAGAGGCACAATAAAGGTTAGCAACAAGCAGAATGAGGCAGAATAAAGGTCAGATGGGAGCATAAAGACGCAAAATAAAGTGAGAAAGAGACAGAATAAAGATGAGAAACAAACAGAAACAGGCACAATAAAGGTCAGAAACGAGCAAAAAGAGGCAGAATAAAGTTCAGAAGGGGGCAGAAAGAGGATAAATGAAGGTGAGCAGCGATCAGAAAGAGGCAAAATAAAGATGAGAAATGAGCAGAAAAAGGCAAAATAAGGGTCAGCAATGAGCAGAAACAAGCAAAATAAAGGTGAGAAACGAGCAGAAAGAGTAAAAGTTGAGGTCAGAAATGAGCAGAAAGAGGGAGAATAGAGGTCAGAAATGAGCAGAAAGAGGCAGAATAGAGGTCAGAAATTAGCAGAAAGAGGCTGAATAAAGGTCAGAAATGAGCAGAAAGAGGCAAAATAGAAGTGAGAAGCAAGCGACAAGAGGATGAATAAAGGTGCAAAACGAGCCAAAAGAGGCAAATTAGAGGTCAGAAACAAGCAGAAAGAGAGAGAATAGAGGTCAGAAATGAGCAGTAAGAGGCAGAATAGAGGTCATAAACTAAAAGAAAGAGGCAAAATACTGGTCAGAAACGAGCAGCAAGAAGCAGATTAAAGGTCTGAAACTAGCAGAAAGAGACAAAAAAAAGGTCAGAAACGAGCAGAAGACAAAAAAAGGTCAGAAACGAGCAGAAAGAGGCAGACTGTAGGTCAGAAATCAGGAGAAAGAGGCACAATAAAGGTCAGCAACAAGCAGAATGAGGCTGAATAAAGGTCAGATGGGAGCATAAAGAAGCAAAATAAAGTGAGAAAGAGACAGAATAAAGATGAGAAACAAGCGGAAAGAGGCAGAATAAAGGTTAGAAACAAGCAGAAAGAGTCAAAATGAAGGTCAGCTACAAGCAGAAAGAGGCAGAATAAAGGTCAGAAGGGAGCAGAAAGAGGCAAAATAAAGATGAGAAATGAGCAGGAAGAGGCAAAATAAAGGTCAGCAAGAAGCAGAAACAGGCAAAATGAAGGTAAGAAATGAGCAGAAAGACACAGAATAAAGGTCAGAAGGGAACAGAAAGAGGCAGAATGAAGGTCAGAAATTTGCACAAAGGGGCAAAATAAAGGTCAGAAATGAGCAGAATGAGGCAAAATAAAGGTCATGAGTTAGCAGAAAGAGCCAAAATAACGGTAGAATAAGAAAGAGGCAGAATAGAGGTTGGAAACCAGCAGCAAGAGGCAAAATAGAGGTCAGAAACGGCCAGTAAGAGGCAGAATAAAGGTCAGAAGCGAGCAGTAAGTAGCAAAATAATGGGCAGAAGAAGCAGAAGGTGGCAATATAGAGGGCAGAAGCAAGCAGAGAAGATGCAAATGAGCAGAAAACGATTAGAGGAGGCACAAAACCGGAGCCAGCAGAGGGTAGCAGAATGCAGGCCAGCTGGACAAGGGGGAGCTGGCATGATTAGCTGATCCCCTGTACCCACCTACTGTTTTTTACCATGCACCCACTGACTGATCCACTCATACACTTACATACTGACTCACAGACCCACTCACACACTCACGCACCCACTCACAGACCCACTCAGAGACTCACGGACCACTGATAGACACACTCAGACACTCATGCACCCACTCACAGATCCGTTCAAGCACTCATTCAACCACTCACAGACCCACTGAGAAACACACACACATATTCACAGAACCACTCAGAGACTCACACACACTGATGTACCCACTCACTGACACACTCCGAGACTCACTCACCCACTCAGAGATCCACTCAGACACTCATGCACCCACTGGCAGACCCACTTAGAGACTCTTGAATTTTCTCACAGACCTATTCAGACACTCACACACCCACTCACAGACCCACTCAGACACTCGTACACCCAGTCACAGTCCCACTCAGAGTCTTACACCAATTCACAGACCCACTCAGAGACTCATGCACCCACTCACACACCCACACATACACTTATGCACCTACTCACAGATCCACTCATATGCTCATGCATCTACTCACAGATCCACTCAGAGACTCGCACACCCACTGACACCTACTCTGACACTCACTCACCCACTCACAGACCTACTCAGAGACTCATACACCTACTCACAGGCCCACTCAAACTCTCACTCACTGAATCAGAGGTTCATCCATACACTCACAGACTTTCAAAGAAACTCATGCACTGACTCACAGATCCAGTCAGAGGCTCGCACACTGACTCACATCCATTCAGACACTCATGCAGCCACTCACAGATCCACTCAGACACTCATGAATCCACGCACAGACCCACTCAGACACTCACACAACCTCTCACAGACCTGCTCAGACACTCACACACCCACTCACAGATCCACACAGGCACTCCTATACCCACTTACACAGCCATGTACACACCCATGTGATCACTCACACACTCACTCACAGACCCATACAGCCACTCACACACCCACAAGCTCACTCACACACCCACTCAGAGACCTATACAATCACTCACAAACACATTCACCTACCTACACAGCATCTCACACCCACTGTCAAAGGTTACAGGTTACAGTTAGGAAATAAAATGTAAAAGAATGTAGAAATTCACTGAAAAAAACAAAGGTTGCAGGGACGTTAAAGTTAGGAACTTTAATTTTTTTTAACTTAGAAATTCACTGAAACAACTAAAGATTACAGAGATGTTATAGTTAGGCTCAGATTTCACTCGTACAAAACTAATGAAATTCAGCAGTTATAGTTACCTGAGCTAACTATAACTTACGCCCCCACAATGCACTGCTTATGAACTCACATATTACATCACTCATGTGATTAGAGTCACATTTGATTAACTTGTATATGGGTCAGTTCATCCCTTTACTTACCTAAAAATTATCAACATTATGGCTAAACTTACATTCTTTTCACTTACCTGTGTAGCTAAGCAGGAGAACCCAGGAGTTTAAGGCGTACCCTGCACCGCCAGGTCCAAAAGGTTCTGGTTCTTCAACCACACACGGTTACGTTTTCACCTTTTATTTGGACAGGACAGCGGGACAACTTCATCATCCTCTCAGCTTCAGTGCAATGTCCAAACGCGTTAGTGTACTCGGCCAAACCTAACACCAGCTTTGCAAATAGGGGCAGAAGGTTAAATTTGACACGAAGCTTGCAGAAAAAGCAAAAAAAGACTTCGACCGTCGTGCTGCCTGAGTGAGGGCAACACAAGATGGCGGCAGAGCACAAAATGGTGGGTTGATACGATCATAATCGAAAATCGAAGTTCCTCAGACCCTCCTTTTGCCAGAACTCAGGCAAGATACTCAGGCTCATATTAATCTGAGTCAATGTCGATGGCCATAAGGTCATCGAGCTGTTGCTGCAGCATCATTCTGATATTCTCTTTTCTTTGTGACGTGGGTTTAGGGATGCACATAGTGGCACAGAGGTCGCAGATGGCGGGACCACAGTGCATACAAAGGCAATAAGAGAATATGATGGCTAAAATTGCTCCAAGAAACGTCAATATTTTCCAACCCCATTTGGACAGCAGTCCCCAAAACCACTCCAATAATGACCAATCTCCTTCATCCTGATGAATCGACTCAGAGATCATGTGTAACTTAGAGATAGCTTGGTATTCTGTTGGAGCGTCATTTGGTATAAAAATAAAGCAACTTGACCCGATCAATTTGCATACTCCACCACGATCTGCAAGAACAAAGTCTAAGGCAACTCGGTTTTTTAAAGTCATGAGACGATCTGCCTGTAGTTCTGCCGTGATATTACTTAAGGCTCCTACAGTGATGTCTATGGTGGTTTCTACGACACGAACCAATTGCCTTATATTTCTGCTGTTGGCCATTGGACCCCAAAAAGGAAGAAATCCTTTGAGGAAATCTCCTCCCTCTTGTCCTGCTGTGTCCTTCGAATCAATAATCCCTCTGCCATATCTGTTTCGATGATGGTTTGCAGAAGCGGTGTATGTAGGGGGAAGAAGGAAAGCTATATAGCAGGTACCAGAAAAACCCGTAGGCAACCACGTATAAGCCCTATTATAACAAATGAAATATGTGCCTTGAGACGGCACTAGAGGAGGCGAGTTTTGAGAGGAGTAGACATATGTGTGGGAACAGCTATTTCTCTGTATAGTGTCAGCAGACTGACCATTTATCTGTAAACAGAAATTGCCCTGATGTGGTGTAGTCCAAATCGGTGAAGACTTTCCTTTTTTAACTTTATCACTAAGGCTAGTGACATATTGGGTGACGTTCCAGTTAGTGTACGCCTTTCTTTCGTCAATGGAGATCTTACTATTTTCCATGATTTTAGCCCTAGCTACCATTCCCTTTATCAACGAACTATGACTAAAATCCGGATCACTAACACGTGAACTAACGGATCGTCTGAATTTGCTTTGATAGGCATTGGAGAAGATGACAAAATAAGCCCAAGCAGAACCTTCATAGGAAAACGGAAGGACTAAATACGGCATTCCTTTTTCTACGGTATGTGGCATGAGTCCACACACCCAACAGTCAGTTGTATTGATCACTAATTGATGTTGATGTAACAACTGGACAAAGGAATTGTTGTAATATTCAGTTCTTCTAATGAGTTCATGTTGAGGAAGGGTATGAAAGAGATGTGGAGAGACAGTAGAAGAAGACGAAGAGGTAGAAGGAGAGACAACTTTTTGCTGCAGGGTAATAGCAATCCAATTTATACATGCCAAAATAATACATAATAATATAATAATACATAAAGCACTACCACAACGACTATACATTTCTTTGCAATAACTCTTTTTATCTTTATCTTCTCTTTTGCCTAATGTAGTCTCCATCTTTCTAAGTGGATGCTCACGGCAATCTTCCTCAATCACTTAGTCACGATTGTCTGCCGTCCTATGACACTGCAAGTCCTGCAGGCCTATTGCCACTACTCAGGTCGCAACTAAGACTCCTACCGTGACCTTGCAACCGGGACAGAATACAACATAGGAGAGAGAAATCTTAAGAGTTCTTTGGTCTAGGTCTCAAATTATAATGTTCTTTTCCAGGTGTGGTTTGGTCTTGGAACAATGTTCGTGGATTGGTCGTATTCAAGCAACGATGTGATGGTATTGCTTCTTGAAGAATGTCGTCGTCCTCTTTCTCAGACAATGTTCCATTCAGGTGTGCATCACTTAAAGGTACAAATCGTGGAACTTTTTCACTTTCTGAGTCACCAACACCTCTACGAACCCACTGATCGAAGGGTAGAGGCAAAGGCACTTTCTTACAATGCACACCGTGAATCCAATTTTTCTTTCCTTCGACTTTGACTGCTGTTCTCGTGGTTAAAAGTACTAAGCGAGGCTCCTTCCACCTGGGCTCCAAATGTTTCGTCCTTTGGAAATTCTTGGTGCAGACCCAATCACCTGGTCGGATGGAATGACCTGGGTCTGTGGAAGCCTCCGGTAAAGCACTCTGAACCTGTTGATGGAGAACACGCAATTTAGTCGTAAGGTCATGCAAGTAGTCAATTAACATTGGATATGGTAAGTCTGAGTATTTCTTAGGGCGAGGGACTCCCCATACGTTATCCGGGCGTCCAAAAACCACTTCGTAAGGGCTAAGTCCCAAACAAGAGTGTACTGCAGTTCTGGTGGACAGAAGAGCCAGAGGCAAAGCATCGGGCCAATTGAGTCCTGTACTAGCCTGAACTTTTGCTAGTTTTAACTTTAAGGTTCCGTTGTATCAGTCTACTAAACCCGCTGACTGTGTATGATTTGCCGCATGGAACTTTTGCTTGATACCAAGACCTGCACAAACTTTTTGCATGACTTGGCCCACAAATTCGCTCCCATTGTCACTCCAGACAATGCGCGTCAAACCAAACCTGGGGAAAAATTCTTTTAATAAAATTTTAGCTGTGGATGAGGCTGTGTTGTCTTTTAGAGGGTATGCCTCTATCCATCTTGAAAAGGCGCATACTACCACCAGAACATATTTGAGGTTGTTGCATCGCTCCATATGAATGTAGTCGATCTGCAACACCTCAAATGGATATGTCGAAAGAGCAAAGTGACCCGCTGGAGTTGGGGTTCCCTTTCCCGGGTTGTACATCAAACAAATAATACAATGTTTCACTACATTGTCTGCGCATTTCGGGATCTCTTCATTTTGCCACACTGGAGCTAGAAGCTTGCATATACCTTTTGCGCTTAAGTGGGCTGGACCATGTGCCATAGTGACCACTGGGAGCACATATGCATTTGGTAACAGCCAACGTTGGTGCTCGGACAATTCCACCCAACAACCCATCTCATCCAACATTCCTGTACTTTCTTTCCACTTGCTCAACTCTTTCTCTGTAGCCTCTTTCTGAATCACTCTTACACTTTCCACTGTATCCTCATACATTCCTCTCTCTCTAACCCAATTTGCAGGACCCGCCACATACATTCGACTTGTTGCATCTCTCGCTGTCTTTTTCGCTACTTCATCTAAAAATGCATTTCCTCGACCAACATCATTTGTAATCTTTTTGTGCGCACTACACTTTACAATTGCTATTTGGGCAGGTAAAGAAAGTGACTCAAGAAGATCAGTCACTAATTGACCATGTTGTATTTTAGCGCCATGAGAAGTAAGGAAACCCCTTTCCTTCCAAAGACGCCCAAAATTAAACGCTACACCGAAGGCATACTGACTGTCGGTATACACGTTTACTCTCTTTCCTTTTGACAAGACACATGCTCTCATTAAAGCTATCAATTCTGCTGCTTGAGCTGAATTGTGTCTGATACGTGCAGTTTCCACAACTGTATGCAAAGTAGTTACAGCATAGGCTGAAACTGTATCTCCATTAGGCATTTTAAAACAAGAACCATCTACCCATAGAGTTCCATCCGGTTTCTCTAGCGGTGTGTCTTTCAAATCAATTCTTCCTTTTGTTTCTTCCTCAGTACGAAAGAAACAATCATGTTGCTCCTCAACACTTTTCTTATCTGGAAGAGGCAACAGAGTAGCTGGATTTAGGGTATTACATTGTTTGATGTGTACGTGACTAGACAAAAGTGTCAGCTCGTATCCAGTTACACGAGCACTCGTAAGATGCTGCGTTTTCGTTCTGTTTAGTAAGGTATCCACTGCATGTGGTACCATGACAATAAGTGTGTTATCTAACACTATTCCAGCAGACTGTCGAATAGAAATTGCTGCTGCTGCTGTTGCTTTGAGACAACTAGGCAATGCTTTAGCTACTGGGTCTAATGTAGCCGAAAAATATGCACATGGTCGTTGTTTGTCTCCAAATCGCTGCGTTAAAACTGACAACGCACACGCTTCTTTTTCATAAACATAGAGCGTGAAGGGCTTACTGTAATCGGGAGTACCCAATACAGGAGCGGAACATAGAGCAGTACGTATGTCAGTAAAACTCCGCTGACATTCGTCAGTCCATGGAAGGGGCTGAGGCGTATCTTTCAAAGTGAGTGCCAACAAGGGATTGGCCAATAGAGAGAAGTTAGGGATCCACTGCCTACAATAAGAAGTAATACCCAGAAAGGCACGTACCTCCCTTTGTGTGGACGGCACAGACATTTGCGTAATCGCCTGAATTCGTTCTGGGGTTAATCATCGTCCCTCCTTTGATAGGAGATGACCCAAATAGGTAACCTCTCTACGAACGTATTGTAGTTTGGAGGGTGAAACCTTATGATTCAGATTAAACAGATGGCGTAACAATGCAACAGTCACATCTTTACAAATATCTTCTGAATCAGCAGCAATCAACAAGTCATCCATATATTGGAGAAGAGCAGCACCCAACAGCAAATGAAAAGCATCAAGATGACATTTTAAGGTTTGACTGTAAATAGAGGGACTTTCACAATAGCCCTGAGGTGCGCGCTTAAACCGGAAGCTTCGGCCTCCAAGAGAGAAGCCAAAAATATCCCTACTCTCTTCTGCAATGGGAACACTAAAGAAGGCATTCTTTAGATCGATAACAGAAAACCAGGTCGCTGTAGAAGGTATCATCGTCAACAAAGCAGTGATATCTGATACTACGGGAAATAGCGGCACAACAATTTTGTTTACCTCCCGGAGATCAATCACGAAACGATATACAGGTGACTGAGAAGGATCAGTGCGTTTAAGAACAGGAAGAATAGGACTGTTGCATATGTTACCTCTCGTTTCCTCAACCACACCCTTCTGAATCAAATCATGAATGATTTCCAGAAGCGCTTTTTCACCTTTAGTAGAAATTCTATACTGCGGGATGCGTGGTAATTCAACATTGGGCTTGAGAGTGACAACATAAGGTGGAATTTCAAGACATCCCACATCGTTCGGACCAGTGGCCCAAAGCGTTGCTGGAAGAGAAAGCAATTCAGGTGGAAACTGATCTTTGGACAAATACATTGGAGAAGTCAATTTCTGTCCTAAAGTAAGATGTACACCAGAAGGAGAACAATATATCGTAGCATGCATTCTTTTCAATAGGTCCAAACCCAACAGATTCTCACCGCAACCATTCGTCAAGAGAAGTGGAGCTTCCAAATCATAAGGGCCAATTGAAATAGGCAAAGGGCAAGAAACTGGGTTACAAACAGGGGCTCCAGAAAATCCTACAGATACATTTGTTAAGCCAGACAAAGGTGCCCCAGGGAGTTTAGAATGAATGATAGAACTTCTCATCGCCCCAGTATCTAGAAGAAATGGCTCTAAAACACCCATTGTAGTGACGTTAACATAAGGTCCATTCTGATCTACTGGAATCGACACAACTCCCTTACTTTGTCCATGGCTGTCCTAGTTAGCATGAAGACTTTCATTTCCGTTTTCAATATAATGATCTTCATTGTAGTACTGAGTAGACCTAACATTTTGCTGATCAAAGTAGTTCATGGAATTGGGAGAAGGAAGGGAACGTTGTTCTTGAGTTGACATACCTCGACCTCTACCTCTGTTTGCTGACTGAAGGCCAGCACGACCTCGTGGAGCAGATGATGCTCCATTGCGTTGCAATAAAACCGGACAACTATTCTTAAAATGACCTTCCTCTCTACAATAGGCACATTGATTAGGTCCTAACAAAGGTCGCGGAATGTATGGCTCAGGTTTTTGATACAACCTCTGAAACTGCAGAGGCTGTTGAAACTGAGGCTGAACATAGCGAGGAGGATAAGCTTGTTGCAAGAGAACCTTTGTTTTTAGTTCTTTCGTCTTTTTCTCTTGCTTTTCTTTTTCTTCTTTATCTCTGTTTTCATAATATTGTGCAGTAGCCAATATCTGGGCAGAAGAAGAAACAGCCCATGAACTTTCAGAGTCTTTCAATTTGTGTGACAACTCGGGAAGCAAATTGAACACAAATTTGTCCACAAATAATCGCTGACCACCCTCTGTAGCCATATCTTGACCACTGTGATCAATAAATGTCTCCTCGAAACGAGTGAAGAAATCAGAGACACTCTCGTCTTTATTCTGTTTGCATGCTGCTAATTTATCCCAGTTAACTCTCAATGCAGGCATCATCGTTTTCATTAATGTAATAATCCTGCCAGGGAGTTCCGAAATCAAAGCGTCAGGCTTTGCACCACCCACTTGGTCTCTATCTGTGGCAGTTATAACATCCCAAGTAGCACCTAATTCCTGTGCGTGATTCTCCTTACGAATCTTAGCCCATATTGTCTGTGGGACTGCATTTCCCATTAACATATCGATATCAGCTAGGTTCATGATGCAAGCATCAACTGTCTGTGATAATTCTTTATAATAACCTGCAGGGTTCTTACGAGGATCCAGTAGAGTCTGTTTAAGAGCCAAAACTTCAGATCGTTTCCATGGAACATGTACCCATATACGTTGGAAATGAACAGGAATAGCTGGATCATTACCTGCTGCTGCATCCTCTTCCTTCCATACCGGAGGAACCTCTCTCATGGGATAATTTTTCAGTGTCAATCTAACTGACGGATCAGAATCAAGGAAAGCCTGAGAGGACAATAAGGATCTATAAGAAATAAGTGTCCTTACAGCTTTCTCAACCTTAGAACCCACAACAAGTGCTTTATCAAAATCCGCCTGAACATCTAACAGATCTTGTGGGATCGGACTCGAATTCACATCTTCCCATTCTTTAATGAGAGTATCGCACATTATATTGAAGACATATCTTTGTGTAGGCGCATTCCATTGTGAGAAAGTAGACATGATATCAAGTACACTGTATTGGGGACCCTTTTTGATCCATATACGTGCGAGAGAGTCCAACCTTTCTCGTTCTTCAAAATCTGGGAACTGACTGCGAGATTGTCTTCGAGCAAAAGCCGGAGACACATTTAAAGCTTCAAGGAAAGGAGATAAAATACCAGTGACGGCATCTGTGAGACGCTTACGCACAGACGGAGAATTAGACATAAGAATAGGGGAAAACTATTAGGCGAATCAGTGGAAGGAGAACCGATCTTTGCAGGAGGAGCAGAAGACAAAGGAGATCGAAGATCAGTAGATGAGGGCAAAGAAGTTGAAGTTAAAGGCAAAACTGGCAGAGGCGGAAATACTGGAGGAGGCAAATGCGGAAGAGCCGGAACAGGCGGAGGTACCGCTGGCAGCTGAACAGGCTATAACAACTGGGGTGCATTAGTACCTTGTACATAGGGTGGAGGCAACCTCAATAAATGGGACATTAAGGGATCTTCTTCTAAATCTTTCTTGTTATCGGAAGGGGAAACAGGCAACACCGGATAGCATTTATCTATCGCCATACGACGCTGTCTCTCTAAAATTTCAGTCGCATTAATAATTTCATCATCTTTGAATTGTTGGGCAGCCTGTATAATTGTCATACCCTGTGCTTTCCTATCTCGTTTTGCTTGCTTAATTTCTCTCTGTTTGGCTTCCTTACGCCAAAGGCGGAAAGAGTCAAACATTGCCGGCCGGGCTTTCCTTTTGAATAGAACTGCTTCCAAATTATCTAGCACATCAGAATCGAAACTACCATTTTCTGGCCATTTTAAAACACCATCTTTCTTTGTGTATCGGGTCCATGCCTCATTAAAGGCAATGGGGCCAACACCATGTTTCGAATAGAGCTCATAGGTGAGAGTTCCAACCGAAGGAATCGGACAAGAGTCCTCAAGTCGGGAATCCCTATTACAACCAAAGCAACAAAGTTTTCCAAACTTAGTCAGACCAGGCATCTCGTGATTTTACCTGACTGTTCACAAACTTCAAGGGCGTAAAACTCAGTTTACGCAGCACAAATGCACTTACCCTCGGCTTCAGCTATTGCAATAGTCGAATCTAAGGACCACAAAGAAACAAAGGACAAAAATTGTGGGCGCGACCCACGAAAATACTTAACTAAGGACGTCTTCTTACACCAACAGAGGCCCGTCTATCATCTCGCCTTACCATACATCATCAAAGGAAGGGCCAAGGCAGGGCGGCAGTCAGGGCAGCAGTCGTTAGTAGCCGTCAGGAAGGAGGAACCGCGCTGCAAAAGACCTTCAGACCACTTTCGCGTATAGGGGTCGCTTGATGTGGCTCGCGATTCCTCCAGAATTTTCTTGCGGGGTTCCTCACGACCTTCGGGCAGAACCGGTACCACTGAAGCCGCCCACGTTGCGCGCCAGTTGAAGAAACAGAACCTTTTGGACCTGGCGGCACCGCGTACGCTTTAATCTCCTGGGTTCTCCTGCTTAGCTACACAGCGACACGGGGACACTCTGTCGGCGTAAAAGATCAGATTTATTAGCTGCAGCTAGTACAGTTGTCCCAGAAGTACACAAGGTAGGTTCTCAGGAGACTGCCACTTCACTCTGTGGCGCACAATCTTTTATAGCATATATGAAAAAATATACATTAACCTAATACCCACCCAGAATACATAAGTGTCAGATGACTCGAAGAAACCTCTCCTCCAACTATGTTTGTCACCCCTCCCTCAAACTAATTCATTAACGGATTTGTAACTAACTTGCAGGTGGCGAGATACGGTTGTGTGTGTTGGAGGACAGTTGTGAAACGAGAGAATGCTAGCAGAGGACAGTGAAGGCCAGACGATAAGAGAAGAATAGAGTGAACCAACAGATAGTTGAGACGGGGATTAGGAAAACCAGACAGGGATTAGTGTACTCGGCCAAACCTAACACCAGCTTTGCAAATAGAGGCAGAAGGTTAATTTTGACACGAAGCTTGCAGAAAAAGCAGAAAAAGACTTCGACCGTTGTGCTGCCTGAGTGAGGGCAACACAAGATGGCGGCGGAGCACAAAATGGTGGGTCGATACGATCATAATCGAAAATCGAAGTTCCTCATGGCCCCTCATTTGCTGAGCAGCTTCATTTGGATATATAGCGGTCCGCTCTGACCCCGAGGCAGCCCCGCTGCAGATGAGCAGGTCCTTCACGCCATGAACAGCGAGCGTCATAGGAACGGCACGACCATGTGGGCAGGGTCAATATGAGCGGGGCTCCAGACTTACCTTCTCAAGCACCCCACTAGAGGATTGAAGAAATGAGGGGCGTCACGGCAATTCACTATGAATTTTAACTTTGCTGAGACTTCGTAGACCAGCATTCAGTGGTGATGCACGCCCACCAGGGCGGGACTTAAATTGAACCCCGTGAGTACGGCGTCTTAATCATGCTGCGGTTCCCCTCTGAAGAACATCATTGACAAAGGGCTCCACAAGCCCGAAACGCGTTTGGACATTGCACTGAAGCTGAGAGGATGATGAAGTTGTCCCGCTGTCCTGTCCAAATAAAAGGTGAAAACGTGACCGTGTGTGGTGCCTCATTTGCTGAGCAGCTTCATTTGGATATATAGCGATCCGCTCTGACCGCGAGGCAGCCCCGCTGTGGATGAGCAGCTCCTACACGCCATGAACAGCGAGCAACATAGGAACGGCACGACCATGTGGGCAGGGTCAATATGAGCGGAGCTCCAGACTTACCTTCTCAAGCACCCCACTAGAGGATTGAAGAAATGAGGGGCGTCACGGCAATTCACTATGAATTTTAACTTTGCCGAGACTTCGTAGACCAGCATGCAGTGGTGATGCACGCCCACCAGGGCGGGACTTAAATTGAACACCGTGAGTACGGCGTCTTAATCATGCTGCGGTTCCCCTCTGAAGAGCATCATTGACAAAGGGCTCCACAAGCCCGAAACGCGTTTGGACATTGCACTGAAGCTGAGAGGATGATGAAGTTGTCCCGCTGTCCTGTCCAAATAAAAGGTGAAAACGTGACCGTGTGTGGCGCCTCATTTGCTGAGCAGCTTCATTTGGATATATAGCGGTCCGCTCTGACCGCAAGGCAGCCCCGCTGCGGATGAGCAGCTCCTTCACGCCATGAACAGCGAGCGTCATAGGAACGGCACAACCATGTGGGCAGGGTCAATATGAGCGGGGCTCCAGACTTACCTTTTCAAGCACCCCACTAGAGGATTGAAGAAATGAGGGGCGTCACAGCAATTCACTATGAATTTAACTTTGCCGAGACTTCGTAGACCAGCATGCAGTGGTGATGCACGCCCACCAGGGCGGGACTTAAATTGAACACCGTGAGTATGGCGTCTTAATCATGCTGCGGTTCCCCTCTGAAGAGCATCATTGACAAAGGGCTCCACAAGCCCGAAATGCGTTTGGACATTGCACTGAAGCTGAGAGGATGATGAAGTTGTCCCGCTGTCCTGTCCAAATAAAAGGTGAAACCGTGACCGTGTGTGGCGCCTCATGTGCTGAGCAGCTTCATTTGGATATATATAAATATATATATATATGTTTCATTTATTTCTTTGCATGATATTTGGTATTTCTTCAATTTTTCTTTTTAATATTTAGGTAGTTTAGATATTTTTTACTGAAATATTTTTAGAGAGAATGCTTGTGTTATTATGTTTCATGTGTAGGTGCCAATATTTGTGTACAGAATAGCTTTTTTAACAATGTTTTTTATGTCAATATTATTTCTCTCAATATTATGTCACAGAAGCATTTAATGGATTATTTATCTTTCCCATGTTTATCTTTGGAAATGCTATAATCAGTGACGTGTGTTATGATATTCAGATAACTCACTAGCTTTATTCATTATTTTAACACATAGTTTCTTTCTTTCTTGTCCCAGTCATTACTCCTTTGAAGTGGAATTGGTGTTGTTGACAGCAAGCAAGGAAGAGATCATCAAAGTAATGAACGTATTCCCCACCAGCTGTATGGCTATAAAGCAGGAGTCCACCAAGTCATCATCCTTACCACAATTCCAGTAATTGGTGTTGTTGACAGACACCATAATATAATACCAAAGCTACAAATTGTACATGAAATTGCCTTACTTAAAATCAGGAATATCCCCACCAGCTGTATGGCTATAAAGCAGGAGTCCACCAAGTCATCATCATTTGGACAGACTCAATCCCTAGAAGGGGTCAAAGTCAGCACACAGACTGAGGTGAGATCATCAAAGTAATGAAAGTAATAGCTAAGTATTCTCAGCACTATCTGTTCATTCTCTTTCTAATTCTAGTCCCTACGTGTTTGAGAGTATGGCTAAGCAGAATACCTTCACCATAAACCCAAATTAATAAATCAATCTGCATAGCATGAACATCCATTTCACTGAAATATCTGGAAGTGAAGTTCCACGGTACACCTGCAACACTGAAGAGAGTACCCTGGTACTGAACTCTAGTGTCCTTTTCTCTCCAACCTCAAGACTATGAAGTGACACAAAGGTTAAGGGAGTTGTCCATGTTGGGGCCCAGAAAATATAAGAGAGGGAGGCAGCTCAGTAAACACCTATTCCATAGTTGACTGTCCTTGTAAATTTCCTGGAAGTGGCTGATCAGCACCGGCATAGGCCAAGGTCATTGTTTTAATCTACCTGCATAGAATGTAGGAGGGTGACAGCAAGCCATATTGGCTTCTCCAAACTTAACAAAAATGCTTGCCACAATTCCAGTAACTGAGGACCATCAACTGTATCTCTCCACAATTTTTCTGGAACCCAGAGGCTGTAACGCAAATTCTATCTTTGATGCTGGATCTGGAAAAATCAAAGGCAGAGTGATCTCCTGTACCCTCTGAAACAGCAAGATGACCTTTGCTAGAATAATAGGCTACAACTGAAGAACCAGTCTACGAAGAAAGATTCCTAAATGTGTTATCTTGCTACAAAATACTCCTTGTTTCCCACACCTTAGCACAGAAACAATGGCCACCAAAAGTAAATGGTTCACTGCAAGAATATGAGCGAGGTCTTAGTGAAAGGATCGCATGAAGATTCCAGTAAGACAATATAAGTGGCACACCCCAGGCTGAAGTCAGAGGCCTCACCATGAGGGTTGTTACATGTAACTCACATGAGGATTCTCTCAAAAGGCTTAGATGGCTTCCTCTGAAATTGTGAAATTGCTATCATCAAACCCATATCAAATTCATCCTGTAAGTGTTGGATCACCAATCTCGACTTAGATTCTCAATAGTGTAGCACTAATGCCAGGTACCAGGACAGAAAAAAACACATTCATGGCAACAAGAGCTGCTGGTGGACACCTCATAGGAAACCTAGAGAGATTAAGTCAAATTCATCAACAAGCCTAGATACTACTGCCTTTTCTTCTCAATATCCAATTCAAGATCCTTCCCCAATGGAAAGAGGTGTTTCACAATAGTGAGCTTTTTATTGGTGCAGGAAATGACTGGAAAACGCACTCTGGAGCTACAATCAATTGTGAAAGGGTTGGGAACAAATCAATAGGCGACCTGTAGGAGACCACAACTATACCAGTACTGTTTCTCTGCAAAATGAGCTTAGAGTCTGGGAAGCGGGGGCTAGATGTAAGACATACAAGAAATGGTAAACCAATGGGACAGCAGACAAAATATGTGCCAGAACCCTCATGTCAAAACGGGAAATAATAAAATAAGCATAACTTTTTACTCACCTGAAAATGGATCTACCTGACAACATCATTACCTCCTAAAGATTGTAGAGAAGCGAACTATGTCCTTGGAGGGATAAACTACCCGACTCAGACTGTCTTCACATGTATTGCTCAACGTCAGAATGGGAATAGATGAAAGTGCAGGGCTAACTAGGATTCAGGATTTGGACAGTCAGAGCAACTAGGAACCCACAGTCAATTCCGCTGCCTATTTAGGTATGATCTGGTCCCAGTGTTGACTGTTCTTATCACAGTACACTCTGGACTCTACTGTCTCCAACTCCTTACCATTTTAGAAGCTGTGATGTTCAGAGGGAACTCAGTACCTATGTGTTACGGGACCCAAGGCTCTAGAACCCATAGCTTTTGGTGACTGCTATATAAACAAAAAGCTTTAAGAGGCAGAGAGACATACCTCCAGTGAGGTATGGGGGGAGAAATCCCACCTTGATGCTTATCTCTCCTTTGACACTTGAATTACATCCTAATGCTTTTGGTAAATCAGTCTCTAATGTTATAATTAGTGTCAGACCTGAGGATTCAGTTGCGGGCCAGCTATGAAATTAGACCAATGCAAAAGCCAAGCAGGAAGACAAAACAAAGTCCATGAACATGAAACTGCAGGCTAGAGATGACAAAAGATTACAAAAGATGTGCTTGGTGTCTCTACTGATACTCATTACATCTTCCTGTACCAATAAACATTTATGGGCCTAGGCCCAGTCTTTCTGCAATAAAGTAGCCAACCAAAATCTCAAGTGAGTCTGTGGAAGGTTGAGGATAATGCCATGATTCAATGATAGTTAACACACTCCTACCGTGACTACCTCTGCCTCAGCAAAGCATGGATAACCAATAGCCGAAGTGTGCCAGAAGACAAATGTCTCTGTTGTGAGGTACATCTACTCCTGGAGGTAAAATTTTCATGAAACCTTTACAGAAGACTTACACCTAAAGAGTACTCAAAACTGCCTGTGCTTTCCCAGGACATAGAATCACAGGACATATGACAACTCAGTCTAACTGGAATGTGGAGGTATGTCGACCTCAATAATTCTTCTAGATAAAACAAACGGAGAATTCAGCCAAAGGTCTCCATCACAAAATGGATAGAACTGAAAACGTGGTTCATCACTATGTGGTGGAAAGCTAGCCAGAGGTGGACAAAGAAGACAGTTGAATATTTCCTTCTCCTCAGTTTTGTCTTAAGGACCAGGATAATGGCCTCCTTCCTCCATCTGTGCTCGTCTCTTACTGGTAGGTGATAACAATAGGATAAAGTCGCAATCACTGAACAGTCCAATCTGATGGGCTCAGTGACCCAAGAATTTGGCATAGTCTCTACACAGATGTGAAAATCTCCACCTACATCCATCGGGTCCAGGAACAGGAGGGCAACATAGTCAGGGCTGCTTCTAGAGTTTGGTTTCACATGTAATGCTCCATTTTGTAGTGCCATTACCAAAGGCCAGGAAACATCCCCTGTTGGAAGGTGAGATATTCCTCAATAGCATCCTTCCTGGTTGATGCCATTGATCTCCCATTAAAATTTCGATCATGTTTTCCATTTTTAGGATTACTTCAGGTCCACGCCTAACATTGCCTTCATAACCCTTGTAGCTAAAGCAGTCGCCATAAAACAATATAAGCTCCACATCTGACACAAAATAATCTATGTGCCTGGATCTTGACGTATGCATCAGCCATGGGCTCCCTGTTAGTGCTGTTGACTATGTGCCACTGCCGGATATTACATGGAAGTGGAAATATTGGCTATCTCTCTGCAAACCATAGTGCTTTGGCCCGGGCTTATTACCAAGTCCTTTCACACGCACTCCTAGTCACGACCAGAGATGAAATTGCTGTGGCCCCTATTCCTTGGAAGAAAAAACCTCCTCACAGATGACAAACCGATCTACTCTGTAGGTGCTGAACACTGAGAGCCCTGATGTTATCTTTGCTGAGCTCTGTCCTGCCAGCGTCTGGTGAGCATGCCTCGCATAACACAGGCAGCTTATTGGAGGCCTTCATAGGGAGATACTTCCTATATCAGCCCTTCCAATACAGAGACGAGGCCTAGTTTGAGGGGGAGTTAATATCCTGGAGTTGTGTAGCTCTAGCCAGAAGATGCCACCTGGAACGGAGGTCCACCATCAAAAACAAACACAACTCTTAGGGCAGCGGCTCTGGCTAAGGCGTTGGCTTCTATTCTAACATGTTAAGAAAATGGATGTGAAATACTGTGAATGTTTTGAATGAAGTAGGTGCTTGTGATACTGGGTGTCTTCTCCTTTATCAATTATTTGCTTATAGGATGTTATTTCTTGAGAACCCTTATTAGATGCCCTCAGTGTAAATGGTAGAGTTAGGTTCTCCTAGAAAGGGGAAACAACCTGAGTACATCAAATAAGAATGTTAGTTGAATCCTCTAGTGGAGTTTAGATAGAGGTCCCACTCTCACACGAACATGAGATGGACCATGTTCCTCGCCTGATTTAAAAGCTCTCTGCGACTCTGGGAGAGACATGAAATGGAACACATTACCATGTAATACTGGCCATCCTCAAGACGAACTCACAAAGGCAAGTCAGTGGGCGCCACATGTACTAAAATATTCCCAAAACACTTTGGCTTTCCTTGCTAGGGCAGTCGAAATTCAATTGAGTGGTAAAAATGGGGAACACTTTAAGTTTACCGAAAAGTGTTCTATTTCCAATGGTTTGGGCCAGTCACATGTTTACTGCATTATTCCTTTATAATTCTCCCACATTTACCACCAGCAAAAGGCTTGCAGTAATCAAGATGAAACCGGGTGAAAGCGTTATTGCCACACGTTATTCCCCGTGTTTTCTACTGAGACCTAAATCCTGCCCAGCAGTAATTACCACTGTAGGCCACTCACATGGGACTGATTGCCCACTGACCAATGGGAGCCTTAGTTGTGCATTTCCTTTCTCTACAGGAGTATGGCACACCTCCACCGTCCCCAACACACACAGTGGTAGTATACTAAGGGCTGCTGTTTTTACAGAATAATATAAAATGTGTTTCAAATAATGAGCTTGGCCGTCACCAGTCAATCAGCCGATATTAACTGAAAAACAAAAGCAGGTGGAAAAACGTATTACACAGCTGTTGCTCATTTCACCTTGAATATGTCACGTCCATATTGTCGATGCTTCACAAAAATGAGGGAATCAACGAAATGGCGAAGGTCAGAGTTGAAAGACTGGCAGCATAGACAATTTAGCAAAAATGTCAAAATAGAACAAGTGATCGAAGTCTTAAAACGAATTTTTGTTATTAAAAGTGCTATTTCTGAAGCCAATATAATGCCATTAATGACCTTGAGCCCTTAGGAACAATAACACAGTCAAACATTATTATCCTCTTGATTGCAAAGGAAACAGAGTCAGTCCAGTGCAGAGAATTTGTTCTGAGCAAACTCACACATGCAGGCACTGGGTGAACATGTCACTACAGCCACGAACTCACAGCTGCTTTCTTCTAATGATCCAACCAAAGCATGCAACCTGCTGGTTTGTGCTTGTTTTCATTGTCATTTTAATCAGATGCGGGGCTCTTCCAGATGTGCAGTGCGTCTAGTTAGTTTCAGCCTTAGCCTTGGATATCGCGCAGCGCAGCAAGTCAGCTTGCTGCACTGTGCAGTTGGGAAAAGGCAGGAATGTGCCACCCTCAACAACACACAGCGCATTCCTGCCCTTTCTTGGCACTAGTGCACAAGGGGCAGTGGTGTAACGAAACTTGAGGGGTCCCCCCTGCAAAGAATATGGAGGGGGCTCCCCACGCTCCAGATTCAGTCAGGAGCTCTCAGGTCAGGAGCCTGCTGCGCATGCACCGGTGGCGGCTGGTGGATTCTAATAGTGGTGAAACGAAAAGTTGAGATTCAATTTGAAGGAGCAAGTGAGTACAGCAAGCACACCAAAGCGCAAGAGGAGTGTTCGGGGTTGGCCTTCCCAAGTGGGCCCTTTAACCACTCAAATTTCAGCTTTAAATAAATGCAGTCATTTGTCTCCAAAACATCAGCTTGTCCGTTTATAAAAGCAGACACGTTTTGCTATTAAATACTAGCTTTGCATTCTTGAAAAATAATTTGAATTCCTTAAATCAAGAAGGTATCTTTTTGTGAAAAAGTTCAATTATTGTCATGAACCACTGCAACACATGGATAGATTCTGCCTTGAATATCTATGTGTCATGGTTGCATGTCATATGCGCCAATCTTATGCCAAGAATTACCACCATTATGCCGAAGCTAGCATGAGGGCTGTTCACCACCACACAATCAGACAGGAATTACCACTATAATGCCAGGGCCTGCATTTTACCCGGTTAGGGCACCATTATACCATGGGTGAGCACATTGGGCCGATATGTACCACCATTATGGCAGGACCAACATTATGTCATGCTATTTTATTTATTAAGTACACAATCATGGAACATTGCTGGTGTTGAAATGGGGTAGCTCTGTAGAATCTCACTAGTGGCCGTGACAAGCTCCCCTCTTTACCTAGTGATAGTTTTTTCTACACAAAGGCATGTCGCAGGCACTATGGAAAAGAGAGAACAAGATATGAACGGCTTCCTTGTTTGTCTCCAACAGTCCACCCACTCTTGTCACAGCCCTTCCCACAGTACACAAGGACACCCATATGTCACCTGTACCCTTCTACAGTTCAAATGCATATCAACCATCCTGTAATGGTTACTTATTTAGGAAAGTATGGGAAGAAATTTTAGAGAATAAAAACTAGCTTGACCTTTGTGCGTGATGCGGGGTCTGAAATTGGCTATGGGGCATTGGCGTACAGTTCTCTGCAGGACAGCTGAGGGTCACGACTTCAGAGCCCACTGTGTTTACTCCCTGCCCTGTGTTCATTCATGGTCTATGTCGTGCAACCTTATTTACGCCCTGTAGTATTTGATTGTCTCTTATTCATCACTGTCCACCTACTGTATTTACACCCTGTAGTATTTCATTGTCTCTCATACACAACTGCCCACCCGCTGTATTTACACCCTGTAGTGTTTCAATGTCTCTCATACAACACTGTCCACCCACTGTATTTACACTCTTTCATATTTCAATGATTTCTTCATGTCTTTCTTCTCTCAGCCTCCATTAGCCATCTTGGAACAATAAAGTCATAATAAACTACAGCAAAAGAAACATACTTTGGTACAGCCAATAGTTATGCAACCAATATCAGACCTATTGGCTTTGCCAATGCTTATTAGATATGACATCTTACATGGATTCTCCCCTTCCGACCCACAATGTCCTTCCCTTCTTATGTGTGTCCTACTCTCTCCCATATGACTCTAGTGATAGTTTGCTACACTCCAGTCCCATTTATTTCCCTGAATATATCTCTATTATTTTTGGCATTTCATTGCTGTTCTGGGGGCTCATTCTATGCTTCATTAGAGTTTAAGTACCAATTTATAACATGCTCCTAATTGGATTCTTCAATAAAAAATATTACCAATGTGACTAACAAGAAATAGAATTCATAGGAAAACAAACATAAAATAAAAGGTGCACAGCATGGGCGGAAACTGAATACCTAAATTGTATCTAAAAAAAGAAAATGAAGGTTCTGTGTTGTGGAACCTGGGAATGACTTTCCCCAACTCTGTAGTACTCCGGAGGCCCCTAAAATGTTTTCCAGTTAAGCTGGAGTCAGTGGCATAGCACGAACCTCACGTGCCCTCATTTAAGGAGGTGAAAATGCCCCCCTGGCTCCTGGTTGGGTAGTGAAAGACAGCTATAGTCAGTGTGCCCCTCCCATTCCTAGGCCCAATGCCACAGCACATTCTGCACCATTGGTATGTACGTCCATGGCCAGAGTCTAAAAGTAAATAAAGGGCCAATGATAAAGCGAGTCAATAATACTAGGCAGGTGCCTAGGGTGCCAGCACCAGACAGTGCCAAATTGACACCAAAAACATCAAATATTACCAATTTATTCCAAGGAGGGAGCAAAAAAATAAAAAATAGAAGTTTGCTAAAGGCTCCAGATAGTTTTGCACTTGGTCTCAAATGTCACTCAAAAATGTGTAACAATCACAGACATGTTCTCCCTTCCTTTGCAACTGGGAAGACCACTGATACAAATGAAATGTGGCATAACAGCCAGAGATGCTGGCTTTGGAACTGGGGATCATGCTCGAGTCTCAGCGTTGGTTCAACATCCTGTGATTCTGGGCAAATCACTTAATATCCCTGTGCTTAAAAAATAAGTGTGGCCTTGTGTAATGTAACTGGTGCTCATGTAAAATGCTCCAATACCTTAGGGGCGAGCTTGCACTATAGAACTATTAAAAAAAGTACTCTGTCATTTTCTACACCTACATCCATTTTCAAACATTCTTGAGCCATTTTTTTTTATCTCTTCTGTGGAGACCTGGGAACGTTTCCATGTTCACCATCAGCATCAAGGACACTGCAGGCCACTGAGGAAACACTGCCATCCAGGGAGACGCTCCAACTGAAACAAAAGCGAGGCCAATTGCATTTCCAATGCTTGCTTACCTTCCAATGTGTCCCAGCAGTCTCCTGTTCCTGGAGCTGCAAACCTTCTCCTGTCAGCTCTGTGTTCCCTCCTCCCCTCTCAGAGGCTGTGCCTTGTGGGGAATGCTCTCTCTGGGGCCCCCACCCCCACCCCCATCCTTTTTCCGGCCTCTGACTGAAGAGAAACAATGTAACTTGTACCTTGTTTCTCTTCAGCCCTGGGTCAGCGCAGGAGCTCAGAGCAGGCTGCAGACTGCACCTGCTTCCTAGAGCAAGCCTTTCTGTCACAGCTCTTTACCGAAGAGCTGAGGGGGCCCCCTTCACCTACCAAAGACTGGGGGCCCCCCCGCACCGCGGGGGCTGCGGGGGTGTTTGTTACGCCCCTGACAAGGGGTTGTCTAGCGCCAATGCAGGCACCCTTGTACCTGTACCATGGTGCAAGGGTGTGAGCGTTGTAAGCAGGATTGTTTTTGTGCAGGAAAGAACACCTTCCTACACAAAAACTATCCTGTGAGGCTCTTTCCTCTTTCTATTAGCACAAATAAAAAGAGGGAGTAACGAGGAGAAATAAAGATATTTCTCCATGTACCCCTCAGCTAGGGAGGCATAGCCTTTTGATGCATTCCCAGGTATACCACTCATGGTAAATCTGGGAATGTGCCAAAGTCCATGGGTGGATGCCAGGTGCAGAGCAACGCAACACAGCAATTTGTGTTGCATTGCGTTACCTTGGATTTATCAAGGCATTCAGGGCCCTCAACATGGCCTTGCGTGGCTTGATAAATCCTACTTAGGTTTTGCGTTGCACTTGCACCCCCTTGTGTGGCACAAGAGTGACGCAAAACTTATATAAATATGCTCTTTGTTATTCTGTTTAGGAACGTCATTTGATAATGTGATGCTACCATTAGAAATGTCAACCAATAGGAAGCTTTTGCTATGCTCACATCAACTTTTGTCAAATTATTCTGATTCTCTATAGTCAAACATTGTTATGTCCTTAAAACTAAGCGCCTCCATTTAAATAAGTTTATTTGCAGGTGCCAGACAGGCCTTTTATTCCACCGGGCATTTCCTGTTGGGCTGGAGCGCTTAGATGCTGGTTTAGAGAGATAGGGTAGCTCCTGGTGCCCCTGTCACTTCCCGGCTCCCCAAAGTTAATTGCAGCAGACACTGGGAGGCTTCCAGAGAAAGAGGAGAGATGGGCAAGGCAGAGAGAAAGTGGTCAGTGAGGGAGGAGAGTAGAGACAGAGAATGGATGACAGGAAAGAGAGAGATTGTGCGAGAAGACGAAGGAGGGTACTGCTTTGGGCATTTTTGCCAGGACTGCTTTTAGTTCCCCAGTCCAGCCTTGGTCAACCTGGAATTGTAGTGTGGAGTTCAACCATAATGTGTGCTCATAGGTTGATGCACCAGCTTGTAAATTATGCAGATCCTTCAAAGAGAAAGCTATTATGTAGATGCCGCAAAAGGAAAACATATTAATACTGCATGTGACATCTGTTATGCAAGAGATAACCCACGCCGATGGCAGTATTATGCTTGTGGCACATAACTTATGTAATAGTCAACACTGTTTACATGTTTGTGCTAGAGAGTAAATGCTGACTATAAGTTAAATATTAACACATGAATAACAAACACAGTATTGTGCATCAGCCCATCACCAGTGTGTGTCATTTGTCACTAAGCTGCTACATCGACAAACCTACTTGAGGGCTTAAAAGCTGAAAGCAAAGACCTTAGTATAACATGCTAGCTCTGAACAACGGTGTTGTCCTCACGTGTGTAATAAATCCTGGATATTATTAACAATAATGATAAGTGAGTTGCACCAGAGTTTGAGAAATGATGCAATAATTTGATGGTGGGAAAGGATCAATCATTTTTGTGTTTAAGAGCCATTCACATGTTGCTTTCACCTACCACAATATACAATATTTGGCACTGGGTCAGCACATTTTATCCTTTGAATGTCTTGGACTGTGAGGGGTGGCATTTCACCTGATTCCATACACACACTCACCAGAGAAAGAGTGCATTTTCAAATTATTAATTTCTTTGGAAACATAAATCTGACACCTTTAGACAGCAACATTCATACTTTTTCTTTTAAATTTTTTGGATTTCTATTGCATGATCATGCATACAAATGTAAAAAAACAAAAATCACTCTTTCCAAGGTAAGACCAATTGGCTTTGCCAATGCTTGTTTATCTTATAATCATTTTAAGCACATCTATTGTAGATACATATCAGGAAGTGGAACATTCTCTTAGAACATGGAGATTTCCACAATTTAAACCCACCAAGAGTTAATTTAATCAATAGGCTCACAAATGACCCTCTTTGATCCTATTTTGATTTATTCCTCTTCTTGGCACTAGGCCTAGCCTCACAAGTACCATTAAGATCAATGTGGTCACCCTGTCTGCCTCCGAAACTGGGTGTATAGATACAAAGTTTCAAGTGGTTCTGTTGGGTAAGCACCATGGGGTACTTGTTCAGAACCAAAACATTTCTTCAAAATCACTATTGAATTGTACTAAACATTCATGAATGTACCACACCTACAAGAAATTTACAAAAATATAAATTAATTAATTAATTTGCTTTGATTTTCTATTCTTCGCATCAATTTTGCAAAGAATTTATACAGGAAATAATAAGGGCTGACTTACAAAAAAACACAATAACAAATACTCAGACAATTCAGTGGGTGACTGTGGTGACATGTGAAATGAATGACCTTGCAAATTCAGACAACAAACAAGACAATAACATAAATTCTCTGTCCTTACCTGGTCTTTCACTCTAGCTTGCACTATTTTCGAAATAAATTGCTATAGTGAGCCTGGACATGAGATGGTTACACGTCGCCGTTTTGACCCTGTGGGTATATGTGTTTGTGGATACATCAAATATGGTCTTCTTGAGGACAAAAGATGACTAGCGACATCACGTGGAAGCCTGGCCAGTGCAAGTCAGGCGCACGTTGCTGTAACTTGCACTGGCCAGGCTTCCACATGATATAATCACGTGGTAACACGCAACTCACAGAACCACTTGTAGCTTTGTATCAGCCTCACAAGTAGGCACACGACCTTGGACTCCCCCGGTTTTACTGTTTTTCAGAAGTATCTAGGTTGATAGGTTTCCCGAGGTGGTGTCGGAGTCAATTGTCACAGTTATTACTATTGCTTTTTTGGGCCTTTTTTGTTGCGGGCACTAGGCACAGCCACACAAGTTGTGTACCATTTTTATTGGGAGATGAGTGGGAATACTAGGTGGTAATACATTTGTGGATCTCCACAGATTCTGGAAATTTTTCTCACAGAAATGTGACAAAAATTATATATATTTTTAGCAAACGTTTGAGACTTGCAAGGGATGCTGGGTAAGAAAACACTACAAGAGCCACGCAAGTCACAGCCACCATGGACTCCCCAGGGTGTTTCAGAAAGGTCTGGGTTTGGTAGGAATCCCTTCGTGCTGAAAGAAGAAGGGCCCAAAATCTATAGCTATTCTAGTTTTAAAAAGGGTTGGTTTTAAGTGGAATAATTTGATATGCCCATGTTGCATTTTGGGCCTTTCCTATTGTAGGTGCTAGGCCCACCCACACAAGTGAGGTAACACTGTTCACCCTCACAAGTGGGGTACCATTTTTAATGAGAAATGTGTGGAAATGCTGGGCGGTAGATAAGTGGTGGATCCCTGGAGATTCTGGAACTTTTCTTCACAGAAATATGTGGAAAATGTGTGTTATTAGCCTAAGTTTGGTTTGCAAGGGCGTCTCGGTAAGAAAACCTTGAGAGATCCATGCAAGTCACAACACTCTGTAAATCTCCAGGTGTCTAGTTTTCTGAAACTTCTGGGTTTGTAAGTTTCATTGGGCATTGGCTGGCCTAGGGCTCAAATTCTGCAGATTGGTTTTGAGTGGAAAAACTTGATGTGTCCATGTTGTGATTTGGGCCCTTTCCTGGGGTGGCCACTCAGACAAATGGGATAACATTTTTACCGGGAGACATGTGGGAATGTTGGTCTGCTAGAACATTTGCTGATCCCTACAGATTCTCAAAATTTCCCTTACTGAAATATGAGGAATATGTGTAATTTTGTATTGCAGGCACTATGCCCAGCCACAAAAGTGAGGTTCCATTTTTATCAGGGAGACATGTGATAGCATAGAATCTGAGAGTATTTGTTATAAATAATTTGACTTCTTTGCATTTGCGACTTCCAAATGTAAGCCAGTGAGCAAGAAAGAAAACATTTTGCAAAATGCCCTCTGAATCACAATAGTGTGGCTAACCAAAATGCTACAGGTATAAAAATAACCCATCTTCCCAAACTCTAACTTGTGTACATTTCATAAATACATAAGTTTCCGTCATACCCATTTTCTTTCTTTACATATTTTCCATATGAATTAGTATATAGTCGGTACACAATGAAAAATCATTGTAAAGTTCAGCTCACCTTTTTAAACATGGTAAAATTGGCATGCACCTAATTGGCAAATTGAATTAACTTATAAGTCCCTAGTACATCCATCTCCAACCGGAAGCTCATGACCTACTGGTAGCTCTCCAGCTCCCTGTAAGTAGCTGTCTGTGTGCAGACCAGCCTACTACATTAGAAGCTGTGGTTAATTGAAATATTATATTTATACTAAAATTGAAAAGCATGTAATCGAGACGAAAATGTGTGTATTTTCAGATCTCATGAAAGATGTTTGGAGAGAAATGGCAGAATTTCATAAATATATTTAAAGCTGATATTGCATGATAAATCATGCAGTGTTGAGGAGCCTTTTTACAAATATTACTAAGGTGCCAGGTGCATTGCAGCTATGGCTGTTATGTATTACCCACAAAGAGGCATTTCACAATGACAAAGCATTTTGCCATTACTTTTAGCAACCATGATAGTTGGACTGATGTGATTATTGCTGGTAATCTTGCATATGGTGGCCACTAAAGTGTCACAATAACAATATAAGTAGTTTGCGATGATTTTCATTGAACATATGAACATCTTATTACAGAACCGGTAGGAGACCCATATCCTAGTATAGGGTGCTACCTGTACCCAGGGCCTGCAAATTAAAAGCTAGTAGTGGGCTGCAGCACCCATTGTATTGCCAACTAATGGCCTGATTCACAAATGAAAACTTTACGATTGTTTGCTGTTCACAAAGGGATTTACCAGTAGTATATTTATGATTGTGGAGTCTCCGCACATAAAACGACCTATCTTTTTATGTGCTGAAACTCCACACTTGTAAAGATACTACTGGTAAATCCCTTTGTGAATACCAAACAATCGTAAACTTACACAAAAGTGCAAGTTTACCTTTGTGAATCAGGCCCTATAGAATTTCACTGTAAAGCATGTCTCCAGGCTGGCCACTGCAGCCTGAGTGTTCAGTTTTAAACTGCCAGGCTTAAACCTTCCTTTTTAATACTTATAAGTCACCCCTAGGGTAGGTCTTAAAAGCCTGTGGCGAGGCTGGCTGTCCTATAGGTTAACTCTGGTTTACACTACTATATTTAATAAGTGCTCAATTCAGTTTGGGAATAGCTTTTCTGCCAGTGTTCATCTGTCACCTGACCCATGATGGCTCTTATATGGGAAGATGTATATTGCTCCCAGACATTGGACAAAGGGCTGTGGGTGTAGGGAGAGGGTCGCCCCCCTTGACAGGATGGTTTTGGGTCTTTACCCCTTCCTTAACTTCAAAGGATACCTAGCCCGACACCAGCAGATGAAATACACACCGAGGCCTGCCTCCCTTTTGTCTCTTTATTCAGGCTGGCTCCGACCCCATTGGAGGGGAGGAACTGACCAAAATTGGTTTAGCAAGTGATCAGAGGGCAAAGGGTTGCATTCCACAAACAGGCATAAATGTGACCCCATGGACCTCTCCTCAGAACCAGAACTGAGCGAAATTTGCGAAGCTGCCTTTTGCAAAATTCCGCAAAACGGGAAGAATCACCGCGAACACGCGAAATTTCGCATGCTCGCGGAAATTTCGGGGGCAGGGCTTCTTTGCGAGTTCACATACCTCTTGATAGCATCAGAGACGCTGTACCGGAAGAGAATTCAGTGAGATTTGCAAACTTATTTCCCTTTCATGATATTACAAGTATGGGCAATATGTATTTTAATCTGCAACTCTTTATTTGTTTCATTTATAATGCTTGAGTATTCTACATACTTTTGAATCAGTTTATATTGGTATCGTACAATGTAAAGGATTAAATAACCATATTTATCACACGCAAAGCTGTGCCCCAATTATATGAACAGGCCTTTTGGCTTGCATTAAACGGTGTCACTTTCTAATGTGGAATCGTTTTGTTTTTTTATGGAAAACCTCCAACCCTCCCTCCCCGAGCTACTTTGGAATTCCACCAAGCTGCGCACATTAGAATTGCTGGCGCAGCCTGGTCTGCAAGCCCTCTCAAAGGACAGCGAAAACAAGCATCAAATGAGAAAATGTTAATAATTCATCTCACTTCTCGCCGAACCCGGTAGGTTCCTAAAACGCATATGCCCCGCTGTCATATCGGCGGGAAAATGTATAGTTTGCTGCGACTTTTCATCTCCATAAAACCGGTTTAAAAATACATTGGGGCAGATTTATAACGGACTTGCGCCACTTTTACGCCGCCGTTGCGTCACTTTTGTGACGCAGCGGCGGCGTAAACCCTGCGCCATGTTGCGCCCCATTTACAATGGGACGCATCTAGGGAGATGCGTCACGTTGTAAAGCTTGCGCCACATGTGGGCGTACCTGCACAGGGGGGGGCGTTCCGGCGCAGGAACGCCTCCGAAAAGTGGCTGAGTGAAATCTACAAGATTTCACCCAGTCACTTTTCCGGCCATGCTGCGTCAAAACCATGCGCCTGCTTGAAGCAGGCGTAAGGATTGACGCAGCATTGTAAAAATAGGGCACCCTTGAGCCTTTCTGGAGCTGCGTCGCGCTTGCGACGCAACTCCAGCAATGCGCCAACCTTCCGCCATCTGATGCGTCACGCATCTGTTTATCCTTGCGCAAGGGTAAACTTTCGTGACGCATCTTTTCTGGCGCATCCCTGCTGCCCCAATGTTTCTGGAGCCCCACGGAGCTGGCAGCACAAGGATGACCTAAGCGGCAAGGTGTTGTGATATTTGTAACAATGCCATGCTGGAGCTCGCTGAAGCTCGTTATACACCGTGTTGAAAGAGGATAATGAACACACAGCCAGCATGATTACAACAACCGTAAGGTCTACACAAACTCGGGTGCATCAAACAACAGACAGTCACCGGAGCCATTTTGGGTCGGGTTCACCCTGGGCTGGTTTAATACTGTACAGATTTCTGTTTATTTCTATGTGGCGCCTCCATGGATTCTTTTGTGATGTGGTGGTAAGAAAGGGCTGAGAAGGAGGACAGAGCTTACTGTTACCCGGCCACAATGTGGATGGCATTTCTTTGCAATCCTGTTCTGAAGAGACAAAGGGCAGAGGAAACCTGCTTGAGATTAAGCCTGGGCAGAATTTCATTTAGGATGGCGTAGTCAATGTACGTTTGGTAATTCTGCTTCCTGTTGAGGTTTAATGCTTTCTGTTGAGGTTTAATTTTTGTGACAGGAGCACCGTGCCAGAATGAATCCTGCCCTGCATATTTATCCAGGAAGATGCCACCGTTTTGTGCAATACCTCTACTCAACTGGAGTACTACTGCCCTCATGCCCCCCCCCCCAAATTCCGTTCCTCCGCGGATCGCGGAAGTTTTGACATTTTTGCGTTCCGTGCGGAACGCAAAAATGCCAAAATTTCGCAAGTTCGGCGAGCGGAACGGAATTTGCCGCCCACCCCTACTCAGAACACACTTTGATCTGTGAAGAATCAGAACAAGGACTGACCTGCTAGTTGAATGACCCGAAGGAAGTCTGGACCTACCTGCTTTGAACAGAAAATGCTAGAAATTACCTCAAGAGTCAGTTGGCTGCCGTTCTGTTTGAGCTACAGGGGGACACAAAGCTTTCAGAGGCCTATCTGCCTGCAACTGTCTAGCTGACCAGTTGCAACTGGACCTGCCATGGACCCTGCTTGCTAGCTTCTGTTGGAGTGAGTCCTAACCCCGAGTAGTGCCCCCCTGGTCCTGGACCCTTGGCTGGTGTTAGAGTACACTCCTCCTGTCCCCCCATTGGTCAGCCTCAACTTGCCAGTTTGCCGCAATGAGGAAGCTCTGACTTGCAGAAAAGTTTCTAAGGACAACTGTAGAGGCCTTCACCGGGACCAATGCCAAAGAGCATCCGATTGACGTCTAAGCCTTCATGGGCATGGACTTTGGACTTTACCCGCTCTGATCGTTCCTGCTTTTGTCGATAACCGTACTGGGATCTTGCTCTTCAGCAGCTCTTCATCAATGAGCCCCGCTTCAGATTGAGCTTGCTACTTGCCCTGCAGATGACTCATCGATGGAGAAAGAATTAATTAAACCCTCAGTGAGAAGGTTTGTCACACTGAGCCTGGGCCAGCAGATGCAACCATATTTATCATATGTAAACAAAGCTTACCATCTCTTTGTCCTGACGAGATTTCGATTGAATATGGTTCCCTGGTTACTGGCTTTTCCTAAAGGCTATTTTAAACCTGACTCATTAAAACCCTGTCCTTGTGACAACTAGGGGTGGGCGGAATTTGCGAAATCCACTTTCGCAAATTATCGCGAAAATGTTAAAAATTATCGCAAACACGCGGAAATATCGCGAAGATACGGCAGTTTTTTCCCCGCATGTTCGCGAGATTTTCTGCATGGTTGCGGCTCACCAACTTACCCATGCGGTTGCTCGCGGGCGCGGCCATTCTGTTTTCAGTTGTCTCGTGGTGCATGATCGCGAGAAGAAAGACGCGATCGCGCGACGCATGACGTCACTGCGGGCGCGAACTGTCGCGAGACAGCGCAAATGGCTAAAAACAATACAACATCTCATGGAGAACGCGACCGGATCAAGAAAACTTGTCTGCGAACGCAAGGATTCAGGTAAGGCGATCGCGTGTGCGCGAGAATGTATTATTTTACAGCGCGAGCAAGAACCAAATTATCGCAAAGCTGCGGAATGCGGAAATTTTGACATTTTTGCGCTTTCTGCGGAACGCGAAAATGTCAAATTATCGCAATTTCCGCGAACGGAACGAAATTTTAGCCCAGGCCTACCTAGTGACAACTTCTCTGAGCAAGCCACTCTCCATTTAATGTTTTTCTGCGATTATTACAATTCCCCACGCAGGAAGTTCATCCTCCCTCTGCTCAGAGACTGCAATTTTGTTCAAGTAAGGCCGGCCCTGATTCATTTACAAATGCTAGCCACACCTATAGTCTGTGCCGGGGTGGCAAGTTTTTTAATTGGGGTCATTAGACACAGGAATAGGCTGCTGTCGAGTTAGCCTTTGTGGATATTGTGGCAGCGTAAATATGTTTATTCTCTAAATAATGCAATATAATTTTTACGAGTCAATATATTTGCTTTCTGTATGCTGCTTTATTATTAATATTATTTTTCTTTTTTAACTCGCTGCCATTATGGAAAGTGAATGTAGGGCTATTTTACCATGTAATGTTGTAATTTTTTATTCTTACTACCAGGATGAATTGTGTTATGATGGGCTGGCTTTCTATTTACGTATACTACTCCTATGAATTTTATGATGATATTCATTTTAAATTAAATGATTCCTTTCTTTTTATGATGGCCTGTATTTTAACTGGTTGTCATTTTAAAGAGGTGCGTCGTTTATGAATTTCGTGTTGATATGAGTTTTAGATAGACCGTCCCATCCAATTTTTGCACATACCTGTTCATAACTGTTAAAAAGGCGGAACATCGATTGCTTTGTTTAAATTATTAATGATTTTAAAGACTATTGAGACATGGTATTTTTATAGGTTTCCATGCTGTCTTATAGAATGTTTTGCGGTGTACTTTTATGGCTTTAACCAGCCGAATAAAGTTGATTTTGACTTGACTTGACTCATCGATGACCATTGATTTTCCCAAAAATGTCAAAGTTAGAAGATAAGCTTTCCACTGGGAAGAACCTGTTCCCTGTATCCAACCAGCGATCCATCACGGTCTGCTTTAACTTTTGACTTTGACCTGATCTAGTGCAACCAGATACCTGGTTCTACGTATTGGATTTTTGTTGTTTTGGTTTCATTTTATTTATTAAAATATTCTCTATTTTCTAAATTGGTTTGGGATTTTGTTTGTGTTGTGTTTTCACTTTATTACTGTTTGAGTACTGCCACTTGTAGTGCAGTCTTACACAGCCATTTCAACCTGCAAAACAAACCTTTTGCCAGGCCCAAATCTTCTGTTTTAATATGAATAAGGAACACCCAAGATAGGCCCTAAAGTGTCATAGTGCAAGGTGCATTGTATTTAATGAGTAGGATATGTGTACTTAAGTTTTACATGCCCAGCAATGAAAAACTCCTAAAGTCTTTGTTCACTGTTGTAAGGCCTATCACTCCCATTAGCTAAACATAGGATTACCTTATTACACATAATAAGTGCTAACTTTACATTGGGAGCAGATAGAGATATGCTGTTTACACTCAAAAAAATTGGTAATTTAAAATCCTCTTTCATGTTGACGTCGGACTTTAACATACAGTTTTGAAAATGCCACTTTTAGAAAGTTGGCAATTCCTTGTCCTAATCAACTTCGCCTTTCTGCCAATGTCCTGGGTGATGAGACCGTGAAAGGCCCAGCTGTTGGGTTTTGTGTATTACTTCCAGGCAGTGAGACAAAGTAGCCTTACGTAAGGACAGGATGCCTGAAGAGAGACTATACCCAGCCCCATTTACACTTCAAAGGGCTTTGCCTCCTGCACACACAAAGGAACATGACACCAGACCTGCCCTGCCTTTTGTCACTCTTGACAGCGTGGAGTCTTGAAAAGGTAAGGGGGAAGAACTTTCCAGAACCAAATATGGGGATAGGGCAGGGAGACTCCCCCACACACAGGCTGGCACTGGGTATCCATATTGGAACTCCAGAGCCACTCATCAGAACCCACCTTGGCATGCGGTAGATTCAGAATAAGACTGCCCGGCTGCCAGAGGCCTGATCTGCTGTCTGAAGAAGGAGGACCGGACCTGCTTGCCATGCTCCCAGGCTACCAAGTGTGGCTCCAAGGCTCAGTTGGCTGACGTCTTGTGTGAGCTACAGGGCGCAACACATTTCAGAGGCCTCCCTGCAACTGCCCAGCTTCAATGGGACCTGCCTGGACATGCTTGAGCCTCCTGCTGGCACATGCTCCTCATGACAATGAGTGAGCCTGTTCATGCTAAAACTCTGCTGCCCACTATGACCGGCAACGAGAAGCTGCTCTTCACGCTGACAGCAACCGTCCACAATAACCTCCAATGTGAGACCCGCACCTCGCCCTACAGCAATGACAGTCCGCAATGACCACTAACACGAAGCTCCAGCAACAATCAGATCTTTGCGGTACAGCAACAACCATCTGATACGCTCAACATACTCTTCGGGCCTCCTTGAACACAAACGGAACTCTACGTGCTAGGCTTAAGAAGGTAACTGTTCAGCAGGATTAACTTGGTCCATGTATCCGGCCCACACTTCATAGAAGTCAGCCTGAACTAGTGACTTTCCTCAGGTGAAGCGCAACCAGTTGACTGCAAGTGGTACTTTGTGCTTTCAGGTGCTATTTTCAACAAAAACTTTAAAATTCAATATTTTCAGTCCTACCAATTAGATTTCTGTTGTTCTGGTAACCAGTGGCGTAGCTAGGGGGTGCAGAACGTGGGGGAAGGGCAGTCCGAGGATATTGATACATGTAATAATATGACATTTGTACACCTCTAACAAAAAGTAATCTGTAAATATGTAACAATAATCAATTTGTAAATAGCTAGCAACAGCCAGTCTGTGAACACGCAACAACAGTCAGCCTGTGACCATACACATCAAGCAGACTCCTGGGTAAGGGGAATTTAAAACATTTGAAACGAAAAGCAAAGGCCACCAAATCCAAGGGGCTATGTTTAATGAAAAGCATATGGACACGACTAGTTATGAATGACATCACTCTAACACCACGCACAGACCTTATTATTCACCATGGAAACTTCTCGAATGTCAGCCAGATTTCAATAGCAGGTGTACAGAAAGCCTCGCAGAACGGCGGACATTTTAGGCTGCGTTTTGGGCATGTGATAAATGGAAACAGGTTGAGAACAAGCCATTCTAAATGACCTAATTCGGCATAAGGGACGGTAATAACCCTTCTTAACCAAAAAGAGCTTTCCTAGCTGTAATCCCGCTGTCTATTAACGGCGACTGTACCTGTCAGAAGCTGTCTCTCCTTCAGATGGCAGCCGCCTCTTATAATGGGCGTAGATCATCCTGCCAGGGCCGCACCTGGCAGGAAGACCCCAAAGAGGCCAGGGGTTAAGACTCAGCAGTTTGTCAGCATCTCCCTGACACCACGGCAGTCAATAAACCACACACTTACATAGTAAATGAAATATACCTAAAAAATGATTAGGAAAGCTCCAGATCTAGAAAAGAAAAACATACAGGTCTCCAAGACGTGATGTAATTGTCAGCTAGCATCAGCGGTGTAAGGAAACCTTGGTGGGGGGGCCTCCTACATGGGATGGTGAGGGGCCCCTGGCAATACCCATACACTCTAGCTGACAAGCTTAGTGGGTGCCCCTTTTATGCATAGCAGTCTGGGGCTCCCCCGCACCGCAGGGACTGCAGGAGTGTCCATTTTGCCCCTATTCGAAACCCTGTGGATTTGAAGCACCCACTACTAGTCATCTATAATCTGTGTTTTAATTAATCATTAAGCAGCATCAACAATCCTGGTCATGGTAAGGAACCAACAAGCCCCAAATGAACCTGTTCACAACACCCTGGTAGCTTGCACAAAGCAGCCAGGCTTAAATTAGAGGCAAAGTGTAAAGTATTTGTATAACACGTCAAACAGCAATGAAGTTAAACACAACACACAAAGGATCCCACACCAAGTAAAAAAAAATAATACTTTATTTAATAAATAAAACAAGACCAAAATGACAAAATGTTTTGAGTAAAAATAGGGCCAACTGTGGATGTCTGGTCGCACTGGACCAAGACAACGTCACAAGTTCAGGCCGACCACAATAGAGTGTGGACTGGCTACAGGGACCCAGTTAGGGCTGCTGAACCTTAGTTCCTGGTTTGTGGAACATAGTGAGGATCTGTGTCGAAGATGCACTCTGCAGCCGAAATGATGCATTGATTCCCAAATGCAGTGAGGCTACGGTAAGAGGACCTGTGTCACTGTTGAGGATCCCTTTGACAGGCTTGCGATGCAAAGTCTGGTGTGGCAGATGCGGCACGCTATGTTTAATGAAAAACATATGGACTGCTGATGAGGATTGCGCAGCAGAGGAGATGTGTCAGTTCTGCTGGGTCCACAGAGGCTGGCAAAGCACCTCAAGCCCACTTCCAAAGGTCCAGGACTAGGCTGGCACCACTTGGCAGGGTATACCCACAGATGGTGGAGTCCAGGTGCAGGTCTAAGGTTGTTGGAAGCCTGTTATGTCCCCGAGGCTTCAGATCAGAAGGCCAGCCAACTAGCCCTTGGAGTCATTCTGGGTTCAAGAGATGCAGGTCCAGTCATTCTCACCCAGGCAAGAGGGCAGCAGGTCAAAGCAGCAGTCCAGCAGAGTGGCAGTCCTGCAGCAGTACAGCATTCTTTCTTCATAGCAGAGTATCCACAGGTCCAGAAGTGTATTGAAGTGGTGGTGTTTGAGGTCCAATATTTATACTATACTATATTTATACTTAGTTAATAAAAAGGTGGAGAAATGTGGGACTGGACATCCACTTAGCTATGCCTTTTGTCTGGGGGCTAGCTTCTTACACCAGCTCTTGCATTTTGACATCTGGATGGACTCGGGAGCATTTTGATTCTTGACCTCGGGACTCTGGTTGGATCATCCACCTACAACCTCATTTTTAAGTACTCCGCTATCACATGATTCTCAGCCAAGAGAGGAGAAAAGCATTGGCAATGCCAATAGGTCTGGCTCATGATTGCACTGTCAAGCTAAACCTAAAAAGCCAGGTATGTTAATGACTGCCTCCTCCCATCTGTGCTGCTGCCGGAGGAAAAAACAACATAAATATCCAGTTATCTAGGACATTTTAATAGCATTGCAATGGTCATGTGCCCCCGACAGTCCAAGCTCAGTCAGCAGGAATAAATAAATAAAATGATCACAGCTGTGTGAAGGGCAAGCCTTTTTTGTGGAAGCACACAACTTCTGGCGACAGCTTCACTTTCAAGCCAGACAATACAAGCTTATAGTCATCGCTGCTAGTAAAGTTGTGTAGTATTTTTTTTTTCATTTGTACATTGCTGTACTATGCTATACTATGCTAATTAGAATATTTTTGGCATTTTTATATTGTCTCTGTCCACTCATTCTGAGACTGTCAATTGGCTGCTTCTCCTTGCAGTTCTGGCTATGCAGGTGGCCTCTCATATGTACAACATCTTAAATAACTTTGTAAAGAATTACACATGCGCTCCCTCTTTACTGTACACTTTAATGTTACCAAGTATGCTCACTAAGAAGGCAGTCATACAAAATAAAATACATTTGATCACATTCATGTGTCCAAGCTGCCTTCATTGGTTTGAGAGGACAACACGTGTATCCTGATAGTTGGACCTGGCATCCTTGGCATGATGTTCCCTTAGCCTTATGCCTGCAGACCTCCTGGACCAGTGCTAAGGTGTTGCGCTCTCTCCTTAAAACATGGTAGAATTGACGTATACTTAATTGGATATATGTACTTTACTTGGAAGTCCCTAGTAAAGTGGTGCTACATGTACCCAGGGATTTTAAATTAAATGCTACTACTGAACCTTTGGCACTGATTGTGCAACCCACTTGAGTAACTATTTAGACACGTCTCAGGCCTGCCATTGCAGCCTGTGTGTGCAGTTTTAAACTGCCATTTCGACATGGCAAAATAAATATTTTGCCAGACCCAAACATTCCTTTTTAATACATATAAGTCACCCTTAAGGTAGGCCCTGGACAGGCCAGAGGGCAGGGTGCAGTGTATTTAAGATGCTGGGCATGTACTTTATAGTTTTAAATGTCCTGGTAGGGAAAAACTCAAATTTGTTTTCAATACTGCAAGGCTGACCTCTCCCATAGGGTAATAATGGAATTATAGTATTACATTTAATAAACTGTAGCTTCCTAATGGGAACAGGTGACCAGTTCATGTTTGGTGTCTTGGGAATTGTAATGAAAACTCTTCTCTTATGGCAAGGTCGGATTTTAAAAAGGCCACTTTTAGACAGCCATAAAATAGAGGGCTTAGGTGTGCCTGGGTGGGCCACACTGGCAGCATGGGAGAGCGGAGCTTTGCACAGCCCTACCTACACATGAATATGCTGTGCCCTGCTTCCACATGAGCTGCATACCCCCTGTAGTTAGTCTGGAGCCAGGGGAAGCAGGAAACCTGTACACTTCAAAGGAAAACCTTTAAAAGTTTTTCCCACTTCAAATGAGGCACATGGTATAAAAATTGGCCCTCAAACACCATTTCTTCAGTATACTTCTGGACATGTGGAGACTCTGCCAGGAAGGAGTACAGCTGTGCTGCTGAAATAACTGCCTCTCTGCGGGTCTGCTGCCCTGGTGGTCTACTGCTTTGCTGGATTGCTGCCCCACTGCCCTTCTGCCTGAGTCAGAGGGACTAGATCTGCACCTGAACCTGGAACTCCAAGAGTGATGCCAAGGCTAGTATGCTGGCCACCTGTTTAGACCCACTGGGACATAAAAGGATCGCAACCAACTGAATTAGCACCCAGATTCCGACGGAGCAAGATCCTGACCTCCAATAGGTGTGTCTCAGGTCCTGCACCCTTTGTGTGGCCTCAGAGAAGCTACATTGAAGTTTGTGGGCTTTTTCTCAACTACGAAAGGGCCCGGTGGCATCAAAACATTGTCGCACCGACATCCCACCAAGACAAAGTTCCATCAAGACGACTTTTCACGCTACAGCATCGACTGCTCACAGGGAGTGCCACCGCAACTCTTCGGCTGACCGGCACACGATGTCAAACAGATCTTCATGCAACAGCGATGACCGTCTGGACGGTTTGCTGCCCCCTCGCGGCCCCCTCCACCACGAAGGAGACTCTTTGGGCTGGACTAAGAAGGTAACTTTTCAGCAGGCATAGCCTGGTCTCAGTGTCTGATCCGTGCTCAATCATGGTGTGTAGGAAAGTTTCCCTTTTTGCATGGTTACACCCTAACCTTTTGCCTGATACCTGATGCTAACTTGACAGAGTGTGTGCTGGGACCCTGCTAACCAGGCCTCAACACCTGTATTCTTTCCCAAACCTGTAACATTGCTCCCACAATTGGGACACCTCTGGCCCACATATAAGCCTCTTGTAAAAGATACTAGTGGTACCAAGGGCCTTGTGACCAGAGAGGTTCCCTTAGGGCTGCAGCATGTATTGTGCCACCCAAAAGGACCCCACACCCACACACATACACCCGGACATTGCAGGCTATGTGTTGTGGTGTGACTAAACTAAAAGAGTCAACATGGCACACCAACCTGGGTGCCATGCCTACACACCACGGCCTGTGGTATAGGTAACTGACCCCTCTGGCACTATACCACAGGTGAGGGCATAGCTGCATGAGCAGTATGCCCCTACAGTGACTGAGTCCATTGTTGGACACTGTAAGGGCAGTGAAGTCATTTTGAGTAAATGGGTTGGGAGTTTGTCAACACTTACTCCACAACTCCATGATGGCTTTACAGAATAATAAACCCACACTGATGCCAGTGTTAGATTTATGATAAAATGCACTCAGAGGGCATCTTAAGAGATGCCCCAATAAAAACGACCAACTTCTAGTGCCAGCCAGCAATAGAAAGGTTTATGACCTCATGGGGTGAGAGCCTTTGTGCTCTCGGAGATCAGAAAAAAGCCTGCTCTGGGTGGAGGTGCTCCATACCTCCCCCTTGTAGGAACAGCAACACGTGGCGGTGAGCATCAAAGGCTCCCACCTTGTGTCATCCTGATTTGTGCAGCTCCAACTAGTGGAGATGCCCATCCCTCTGTCGTTGTCCCCCTTTTTGGCGGCAGGGCAGGCTGGAAAATTAGCCAGCAGAGTAGGAGTGTCTACCTGGGCTTGCCACACTCTTAGAGTGGCCAGGAGCTGCGGTGAACCCCTATCTTCAAAATTATCCATCTTGGCTTGGAGACTTAGGACCAATAGAGATAAGGATGTTCCCCTCTCAACAAAGGTAGGGGGCACCTAAAGGTTGTAGTCACCATAGGGGACAGTTGTGATTGGCTAGATAGCAACAAGCAGCAATTTTAGCTTTTTGATTCTATTTCCACTTAAATCTTTAAAATTGTATATCCACGGTTCCATTGATTGGGTTTTTGTCATTTTGGTCTTGATTTATTTATTAACTTGTGCTCTATTTTTCTAAATTGATGTGGGATTTGTCTTGTGTTGTGTTTTTACTTTATTACTTTTTTAAGTGCTCATAAATTCTTTAAACATTGCCTCTAAATTAAGCCTGACTGCTCTGTGCCAAGTTACTTGAGGGTTGAGCACAAGTTTATTGGGGATTTACTTATGCCTCACACTGACAAAGGATTGTTGGATGCTGCTTGAGTAGGGTTGTTCCCCTGCCCCCTCAACCAGAATCCCAATTTTTCATAAGATGAGACTGCCAAAGCACTGTCTCTGGAGGTAGATTACTTGATCCAAATGTTAGTGCCTTTTGAGTCTTTGACACAGGAAGTCAGCAGGGAAGATTGCATTGTGAGCCAAGCCATCTCATTATTGCACTTGTTGCATAATGAATGAATTCATTAATTTATTGCTGCAGGACCATTTGCATAAGGTAGAAGAATTAAATACCAATGTCAATGAAGAAACAGCTGATTTGGTCAACAGCTTAATCCTTTGCCTGAAAAAAAATATCACGTTGCAAATAGATATTGTCCTCTCTGAAGAGTGTTTTCGTGCTGCTATGTTGAATCCATAATATGAAAACAAGCCACCTACTTTTATTCCTGTTTCAGCATTTGATGTGTTTTGAGTTTATAGGAACTAAATAAAAATAAAAAAACAATGAACTGGAGGATGAAAGATTACAACTTCACTTGCAAAGAAAAATTGTAGCTCTGTCTTTACAACCTCTGGAGAGCACGTTGGTGACTCTGAGTCAAGAAGCATGTCGGAACTGCAGCAGCACCCACCAGTGGTACAACAATCACCTTTCCAAGACACACATGCTACTAAATCAAAAACGAACACAGTATGATTTCATCCAACATCCGTGATGGGTTGGGTTAGGTAGTTTGAGGACTTAAATCAAGCATGCAAGTACAGGAAACTAAGGAACTGTAAATGTTTGGATGACCAAACAGAATTCTACTTGGATCAAGAGTCATTGATCTGTGGTCATAAAAAAAGGAACAGTGGTAAGGTCTTAGCACACTGGCAATAAAGTGTCTAACATATCCTGTAACCAGGGTATCCTCTGAGTTGGTGTTCAGTGCACCTGGTGCAATTGTCATGATCAGAAGCACCAATCTCTCTTCGCAAATTATGGAGACAATGACAATGATCAAAATTAATAAATATTACATCCCCAAAAATTATAATATATATAATAGACACAACAGTGGAGTAGAGTGATTCCTTAGACATCTCAAATGTGGGAAGTGATCGTCATCCAGAAGCAGTCCCTGAATATGAAGATGAATGTTACATTCTGGACTAAAAATGAACACCAATAACACAACAGAAATGACTGCTTAAAAAAAAGAATATAAAAAATACATGTTTATATTTGGTGTGCCAAGAAATGTAATTAAACTTAAGTGGGCCAGTATGCAAGGCACAGGCCAATAATCAAGGAAGACAGAGCCATCAGTGGTGAGATGTCAAACAAAGAAAACTAATTTAATTTGGGGTCACCTATTTACGTTTCGGTGTGCAACGGTTTCTAAATCTGTATTGACGCCTCAATTTCGTGAAAGAAGAAGAGGTCTCCTATGCCTAGCCTTTCATTCCCATGCCCAGCTGTCTTTTTTTAAACCATATTTATTGGAGTTTTAGCAAGATAATACTTACTTACTTAAATAACTTTATTTCGGTCAAAAACCATAAAAGCACAGAATAACAATAATACAATATACAATTTCAGTGCAAACAAGCAAAGACTGCCGCCAGTTACATAAAAAATAGTGCAAATTTTGGTTGACCAGAAACATAATCATTAATTAATTGTAAAGATTCATTACGAAAGAGTTACACAGATATGAATGCTATCAGAATTTCTTTGTAATATACATAGGTGATAGGACGCCAAGGACCACATAAGTCTAAGGATATTGCAAGATGGACTATGCAGAGAGTCCATCATTTATAGCACATGCCCTTGCTATATCTACAATGTAAAAGGAGCCTCATTTAGCTAGTTCATCTCATGTCAAAAAGACATTATATTCAACGTGTAAATCTTAAGAACAAAAAATGTTTCGAAATTAAAAAATGTCATGAAATAGGATAAAAACAGTCAAAGAGTTAAAACCTAAATCAAAATTAGAAATTTACACAGTATACACAGAAATTCACATGTCACTTTACGAGGCCCCTGCGTAGATACCACATCGAATTTAAAAATCGGGAAACAGCAAAAACTATTGGGGGATGGGTATCATATTTTAGTATCCTAAAGGCCTCTAAATGTAGCTTAAACCCAAGATTGCGACATATTGGTATTATCCAGCGTTTGCGTGGGAGGGTGTATGCCGGGCAAAAGAATAATACATGTGTTTCTGACTCTTCCCTATGGGTACATGCAGGACAGGTCCTCTTATTCCCTAGTGCCCATTTGCTAGTAAGGGCATTTAGAGGGAGGTTCCCCACTCTAAATTGCATGTAGAGTTTCCTGGCCTCCAAAGGATAAATCAAGTCCAGGAACTCTTCTTTCCTATATTCAGCCTTAATTAGCAAAAACTCGGCAGTCATCGAGCCCCCGATGGCACTTCCCTGGATAGCCAGCAAGTTAGCCTGTCTATAGAGGAGCACTAGGTCTTGTCTAGATATTGATCTGCATGATATTTCTGGGGTTAGCCAGAGATCCAGCCTACCTAGCCTGGCCAAGAGATCCCTAATATACAACAACCACGGGATCTTTTTTGATGTTTTAATAGTAATAAGGATCTCCCTCAGCTCGTCTCTGTAGGCGGAAAGTTCTGGGGTCACCCACACCCTGCGCCAAAATGTAATGGCCCTCAGGGCAATTTCTTCATTTATAGGCAGCAAGGCCAGGTCCATACAAAGGGGAACTAAGGGGGTACTGGGTGGAAGACCTACAATCTGTCTCATAAAGTTGTTCTCTATTTTTTCAAAATTGGCAGCAGACATATGTCCCCACATTTCAGCCCCATATAAAGCGGCTCCTCTTGCCTGGGCTTTGTATATTTCTAGTGCAGGTGCCACTGACCTATATGTGGTTGACCTATGGAATTTCATTATCCCACCTACCGTCTGTGTTAATTTGAGTCTGGCCTTGACCATTTGGGGTTCCCATGTAAAATCTTCTGATAAGGTAATACCCAAGTAGTCAAATGTCCTCACCCTTTCCAGGGGTATACCATCAAGAGAGGGACTTAGTCGAGTAATTTTTGGGGGGTTGAAGATCATATATTTTGTCTTGGTTAAATTGATCTCCAAACCCCGCTTAATACAAAACTCGGCGAAACCATCCAAAATACGTTGGCTGCCGGATGGAGTTTAAGACAGCAGCAGGGTGTCATCCGCAAACATCAGTGCGGGAATCTTCCCCAAACCCAATTTCAGGGCGTCATTATCCTTGGTGTTGTTAAGATGGTCGATGAGCCCATTGATATAAAGACAAAATAGGGTTGGGGCAAGAACACATCCCTGACGTACCCCCTTTTTAACAGGGAAGCGCGGAGATAATTTCCCATGTTTCCCACTTTTTACTTGCGCGTAGGTCCCTGTGTGTAACCTCACCAGGACTTTAAGGAGATAGGGCGGAATCCCTAGGTCATTTAAAACTTCCCAGAGTTTCCCCCTGGGAACCAAGTCAAAAGCCGACTTCAGGTCGACAAAAATAAGATAGAGGCTGCCACCCTCCATCTTAGCTGTTTTCCAAAACAACAACTGTAGCCTGAATATCTGGTCCACAGTTGAGGTACTTGATCTGAAGCCGGCTTGGAGGGGCTCAGGATTCCTTCCTCCTCTATCCAGCTTTGGATACGATCGAGAAGGACCCTGCCCATCAGTTTTTGTGAGATATCAATAAGACTGATGGGCCTATAGTTTGACGGTAAGAGTGGGCAGCCTTTTTTGTGAATGGGAACAATCTCGGCCCCACACCAGGAATCTGGTGGGGCCATACCCCTCATGATGGCATTAAATAAAGCACATAAATAGGGAGTCCAAATTGTTGGTTCCATATGAAAAAGCTCTCCTGGAAGTTTATCTAAGCCGGGGGCTTTATTAAGGGGTAATCTGCTAATAGCATTCCAAACTTCAGTCAGAGTAATATCGCACAATCCTTCTGAGTAAGGGTCATGCAAAGAATCCAAAAAAGCTATATTGGCGCCCACCAGTTCCTCCCCGGCATAGAGGGACTCAAAATGCCTCTCCCAGGCTTCTGGCGGTATATTGGGCTCCCGGGCCGATTGTCCTTCCTTGTTTCCCACACTGTCCTTCATGGCAATCTTAAGTGCCTCCCACTTCTCAGTTTCCCAATTTTTCTTTTCCCTTTTTAGGGTCCCTTTGTATGTTGCCCGGAGACATTTAATTCGTATTTTATCCTTAGCCTTGACTGCAGCTATTAGGTCCTTCATTGCTTTGCGGCAGGTGGCATTAAACCAGGAGTTGGTGTCATATTTAGCTCCTGTGCGTGTTGCAGTTGGGTAGACTATCTCGATCAGCCTAGCAGCTAACTGCTCGTGGATCTCAGCTGCCCTCTTCTGAGTCCCATACCAGACCTCCATCTGGCCTAGTTTCCCCATTTCCTCTATCAAAGGTATCGCCAACTCATATACTTTAGCCAACTTTGTTGGCTATTGTTGTATGTGGCACCACCTGACCCTTCGTCTGTTGTTTGAGAGCAACAGTTGGTTATCCCCCACGCTAGGCGGAGAGGGATAGAAATGCCCATGCTCTCTGGGTTCAAGGACAGTACCAGAGCATTGTGATCACTGTCCTGTCTCTCAAGTACCTGAAAGTCAAGAACCTTGTCCGAGGATTTAGTTTCCACTAATATATAATCAATCAAGGATGATTGGCCTTCCCTATTGAATGTATGCTGGGCCGGTTGGTCAGATTTTGTTCTTCCATTGCAGGCCCTGAGGGAGTGTGCCAGAGTCAAAGAGTGGAGTTGGATGGCGAGTGGTGTCCAGATTTTTATAGGGCTAATTTGAGGAACGGGTATAGACCAGTAACGGTCTTCTTCTGAGGGCTCACCTAAATTCAAATCAGTGAGTGGCTCAAACTGGCAGTTGAAGTCACCCCCTACAATCAACATCGTATCTGGGTCTAGAGTTGATAGAAGACATCCCAGATTGTCTAAAACCACAGATTCCTGTCTATAACTTACAGGTCTGGAATATATGTTAATGAGAGCTAGTTTGAGCTTAGTGGGAAATGTCAACAAAACACATAAAATATCATTCGTTGACAAAGTTAGTAACTCAGCTTGCGTCCCAATATGCGTGCCCAACCATATAATTAGGCTGCCCGACGGTCTACCCCTTCCACTGGAGGTGGCCAGAATGTTAAACAATGCAAATCCCATCCTATGATATTCCTCCGTGGCCCAAGTCTCCTGAAAGAAGCAGATGTCATGATTATCTATAAAACCTCCCCAGTCTGAGCAGGATAATTTGTTTTTAACACCTGCTAGATTCCAAGATAAAATCTTCAGAAAACCCCCTACTTTACTGGACAGTTCCTGCACTGTAATTATGGGGGAGCATAGAGCTCCAAAAGGATTATTACCCATCTGGCTAACATCCTGGGTCTTTATCCGGAGATCTGAAAATGGAACTATCAGATCAATTGCTTGCTGTGTCCCCAAGCACAATGGGTTGGCCTTTGATAGTCCTTCCTTCCCCAAACCATATGCTCCGATGTTCCTAGTTGTGTTTTGAGTCCGGCCCCTACAATCTTCTCCACTAAAACCTTGGCTGGATTATCTTTAGACAGGCCCCCCTGCCTTAATGGTAAGATGGTATAGGCAGTCTCATTTTCCCCATAACAGAACCTATATTAGATTTTGCGGTGATTGAGTTATTATCTGTGGATGAGTGGTGGTTTCTAAACCTACACCCACCACCCCCATAGACTATTGCATGTAAATTACGCACACAATCCCCATTACCGTTTGTGGGAGTTTGTCAATCTACCAAATCAAGGGGGCTGTATCTATTACTTACAGGGATATTGAAGCATGGTGTAGCAGTATCGCTATCCCAGCCACCTTGCTGTGATTCTCCTGGGTGGGCCCTTAGTTCCCATTTCTTATGTATCAAACTCATCCTCTCTTCAAAGGTGCCCTGTGGGTAGAAATAGCTAAGTGGTAATGTCTGGATTTTTTTACTTGTCGACAGAGTAGACCATCCTAGGATATGCTGGACCGTTCGCCTGTCCCTAAAGTTAATCAGAATACAATCCCCCTGTATATCTTTCTGCCGCTGACCTACCCAGCTAACCCTACGTTCGTGGATAATTTCACTGTGCACCCAGGGTGGAAGGGGTCTGTTGTTGTTTAACCAATGTGATACTTTATTGCTTAGTTCTATGTATGTCTCCACCCGACTGGTCTGTAGACTAGGTACTCCAGCTAATACCTCCACATACGAAGAGGAGGCTGGTGGTAGATCTATGCATGGAAGACAGGATTCAGTTAAATGGAGCAAATCTCCACATCTTTTTTTGCCACCCTCATTTGGGTGCCTATAATCCTTCTCCCAATTGGGTATACCCACAGGACATTTAGGAGGGCCCTTTTCTTTATTCGCATCTTCACCATTTGGGGAGTCCCTGGCTCCCATTAGAGGAGCAGATGGTCCAGACCTGTCGGAAAGAGGGTGGGGAATGATAGATGGATTAGCCGAAATAGTCATTGCTTTAGTAGGCTGCTCAGGTACTACCCTTTGGTCCATATCTTTAGCACACTGGACCCCTTGGAGACTGGATGGTAGTTTAGTGCCCCAGGAATCTACTAGTGATAATAGTGAATTAATTTTACTCATCACTTTGTCTAAACTATTTGAAATTGCTAGGTCTATATAAGCTTTGAGATCGTTTACCATCTCTATTGCCCAATCAGGGGAATTCCTTCCATCCTTATTGCTTAAGTCAGATGTGCAATCATTGGTGGAACTCCCAGATGATACGACCGGGATTCTGCATGAACATTTTTTGCCTGTGTCAGTTTTGCTTTTCTTTTGACTCTTTTTGATCTTATGTATATTATTTTTGATATCTCCCCCTGATCTCCGCCTTGCTTTGATGATATCGCTGCTTTGCCCTGTGTTGCCGTTACATGGGAATTGTATATGTCATCTAGTTGTTGGATTTCCCTAGATGTACCTGTTTCCTGGGCTACCGAAAGAGAGGGTAATATTGGCGTTATCGATCGGCGTCTCTCTGTTCGTGAGATTTCGTTAGTTACTGCACCAATGGCCTGCTGCAGCATTTTATCTATGGCAGTGTGTTTTTCCATTGGGGTGCGATGTTGCATTTTCTGTCTAGTACTAATTCTATGGGGTGGAGGAGTATGTTTTCCCATATCCTAGTTTGCAAGGGGAGCACCTGCTTACTCCCACTGGGACGGGAATTGATGTACTAGCTTGGCACAACTTAGAGCTCTATCGAAGTAAAACCAATGGGAATACCGAACAACCTCGAAAGTGGGGGCCCCCTGGGAATTAATAGTCAATCGGTCGCAGTTCCAGGGACGTGTCGATCCAGGGTGCTCACCGCAATGCCTTACTTGTGAAATCCAAGAGTGCAAAATTAGAAAATAGGCCCAGCCCGGCCTCCTCCGGCCTGTGACCGGCAAGGACGGGCCCGCCCTTGGCCCGGGCGCGGCCTGTGCGCGTCCCGCGCTGTGGAGAAGGCAGCAGCGCTTTTGAGAGCAAGTTAGGCTCCTCCCCCACACCTAAGGCCGTCGGACTGGACTGCAAGTCACCCTGGGACTTGGAGTCCCACCAGGGTCTGATGAGGCTCTGCAATGATGGAGATTACGGCACTGGATGAGGATCGAGATGACACACCCTGGGACAGAGTTCCCACCAGGGTATTTGCTGTAGCCACAGGCTGACCCCCGCAGAAAAAATAACAACTTCAGGGTAATACTCCAGAGGATATGCAAGGGTAAAAAAGTATTGCACAAACATAAGGGGCATAAAAGGCCCTTAATACCCCTTGATGCCTAGAGGCCACCTGTTCTTATAGGCGTGGAGCGTAGAATATCCTGAGAGCTGTCTATCTTGAAAAATTATACCAAAAAACTGTCCTACCAGTTTGCAGGTTACAGGCGGTTTTGTTGATTTGTTGGTCTGTAATTTCCCCAAGTTTTCTGCGGCACCATATCGCTGTATCACCACTGTATCTCTGCGGTCCTCGGCACCCAACGGTATCCAAAGGTGTCTAATGGCGTCTAATAGCGTCTTAATGGCAGTCTCTTTAGCGTCAATATCGGGCTTTGCTCATTTCCTCATACCGTGCGTCTGCCGCTTTGCCTCCATACATCGCTTGCTCAGTTACACACCAAGCACTCATACCGCCAGAATTAGCCAGAATTAGCGGTAGCAGGCATACGGCAGACAATGCAGAGGCAGCGCAACAGAGCCACCAGCTGCCGGTTTCGCGGAGACTCGGATCCGCGGCGACCATTGCAAGACGTCTCCCTTCGTGGGCGGGGCAGTGGTGAATCAGCAATCACAGCATCTGGTGCTGAGTAGTTTGCACCAATGGTTCACGTAATATAACATCGAGACCCATAGGGTCTATTCCGCGTGTATGAACATAAAGAAATACTTATTTCAATAACACAACACAACAACTGCTTCAACTTTTTTCAAGATCATGCATAGCTGTTAGCACAGATGACTATATTAAGGCTGTGTATTTCGCTACACAGTCCACCCCAAGGATTCCAAGTGACTCATCCAAACAAAACAGGATGCTTCAGAGAAAACCCCTTCTACGAAGGGGGGTTGCATACAAGTTGAGTAGGTGTTGGGTGGGAGCGAGGTGAGGAAAGGGAGAGATTGAGTCTCTTTTGTACAAAGAACTGCAGGCTTGTGTGGCATGTGTCAATCAGTCTGATGGGATGGGTATATCCTGTAGTTCCTCGAGGGCAGTCAGCAAGTTGACCCAATCTGATGCCATGGGCCTCTTTCTTAGTCCCCGGACCTTCTCTAGCTGTAGCGCCACAGCCTCAGCTTTGCCCCAAATCAGCTTTGCCACTCACCAACGGGCCACCCCCAGCAGCGCCACAGCCTACCAATACATAGCTATTTGTCTATGCACTAGCAAGTGTGCCAGATGAATGAATCCGATAATGATCGCCTAGATTTCCTGCGCCTGTCTAGGCCTAGTATGCAGCTGATCATGCTGTAGAGGTCAGTTCAGCCTCTTGTGAGGGTCAGTGCATTTGTAACTTCCGTCCAGAGGCCGTGGGCCTTCGGGCGGATCCAAAACATGTGGGGCATGTCTGCCCCCAGCGTCTGGCATCGTAGACTGTCCAACAAGGCTGTTAGATAGATTTTGTCTGCCGACTGGGCTGCCAAACCAGAACCGTGAGTAAAAACCATGCAGGCCTTGAAATTCGACCCGCACATTTCTATGCTGGTCATTACCAATAATTGAACTTACTTTGTAACAATGTCTCTAGGTAGCACGCGTACTAAGTAGCACTTCTGCGTCACCCGATGACACGGCTAAACACAGAACTTTAGGTAAGCTTGCTGCTCTGGACCCCCTATTAGGTCTATGCACTACGAGCCATGAGGCATGAAATTTGTTGTCCACTACGGTGTTTAGGGGCGCACTATATAAGGTGATACTTAAACACAGCTGAATGTCTGCTATAACCTCCCCATTGACCAACATGCTTGGAAGGAGATGGGGGCATTTATATGAATTTATATGTTTATATGTCAGTGTCTATCTGTTTATTGTGCCTATACCAAAGGGCTGCATGGCACAAAGATATCTACCACAGATAAATTATAGGGTTGCCATACAAATAACCACGACGCACTCGACACGATCTCAATCTGTCCAAGGGGGCAACAAAAACTAGCATGAGATGCGGCACGTGAGCCGCGTACATCACTTTGATACAGTTTTACAGGGCTGGGCTCTGTATTATTATTAGGAACTTGTGATCAGTCTTAACAGCCACACAACGTGGCTAGACCAAAGCCAACTATACAGATGGTAACACTGATATCAGCATTGATATATGTTTTAGAACATCCTTTAGGTCTCCCGCATGAGGCAGATGTGGGTACAAGCCAAAGATCTCAGACTCAAGACCAACAAGGAACCACACTTAGCCCACAAGAACCCTGTGGGCCACAGATAATGTTTGTATCTCTCAGTTCTGAGTTCCCTGAACGACCAATTTCTGGGCCAACCTAGGCACCTGGAAATTCTGTTTTTATTTATGTATGTTACTTGTATATAACTTTATTTATAATGTTACTTTCTCACCATAGATAATTCTATGCACCAATGGTCACCATAGATAATTCTATGCACCAATGGGGTATAATATGATGGGAGAACACTCCGACCAGGGGAGTGCACTGTTAGATCCTATAACAATCTCTTATACGTATTGAAATATTACGACCATTGTGTTCTCTCCTTCTCCCTACAGGTCGTTGGGATCAATGTGATACACACACAGTAGGTAGCATGATTTGCCACTGCCAGTGTGGGGTTGTGTCTCCACTATAATTGTTTTTTGTCCTGATGAAACGCCCTGGAACCTTAGGACCATAATAGGCATGAAACATGCCGACAATTTCATTTTGTTGAGGCGTGTCCATCACTAGGTCCCCATCTCCAGACAGGAAGTGCAGTACCCTCTCGTGTCTCCACACCTGACTAACTACCTGGTTTCCTATTAAACCCAAGGTAGCCACAACCTTTAATTAGGTTTTTCTATTCCTGGAAGGGTATTCTTATTAATAAAGTAGTGGATTAGGAAATCCCCTTACCAGTTTTAACCTCACGCACAACACCCTGCTTTAGAAAGCCCCCCTCACTTGCATTCATCCGTACAGCAACCTTGCAAAAGATCTCTGGAAAAGCGACCCTTCGTGGGACCCGTTGGGCATTGCAGCACCGGCCCAACAAGGAGCAACGTCTGATGATGAAGCATGACATCCTCTAGGGGATGTGTGAGGGCAACATGAACAGTCTTGCTGACTCTCCACTACCGTCAAACCCAGCATATGCACACTCTACAACTGTGAGCCTCTGTGCCCGTCTCACTCTCCAAACTCACTCAGGAACTCTAGCCCTTTGATTATCTTTTCATATAGATTTTGTGGACCCTGGCTGGAGTAAGGTATGTCTTATGCAGTATATTAAGTTGGATGTATTGGAAGTGTGCATTCTGGGATACTTTGCATGGGTATTGCACTATTCTATCCCATTCCTTTGACATGTGTGCACAACCAATGTCTCCCTCACAGGTCCCTTTGAAAGTGGCCAGGGGATCCTGTAGTGTGTGAGCGTGCACTTTGCTCAGCCAGGTAACCAAACAGCCAACTTCATCCAGCATGTGCATGGCACTTATCATGTGTGGGGCTTGGGTTCCAAGTCCACTACACCCCACACTCTGGCTATTTCACCCATCAATCTGCAAAAGCTGAGGCAATGGCCTTCCGGGAGGCCTGCTGTGTCCATCTGCTTGTCAAAAGGGATAATGGTCCCGTCCCAAAAAATGTCCCCACCAGTGAATGGGTTACACTGTCTCCCACTGCTCCACACCCTCTCAGCCAAACTGTTCCCGAAAATCTCGAAAGGAATGCAATCAGACTTCCGGAGCATATTGGGGCATGTCCAGCATGAGGCGCAGGGCTCTGGTAAAACTGCTATGGGCCACCCGTATTAGGCGGTTTGTGGACAATGGTGGTGCCATGCCAGGGAATAAATATTGCTTGTACTATCTGCCAAGCCCTCTAGCCCGGGGCGTGCCCCAGCTACTCTGTGTGTCTCCCCTCCAGCCAGCGGACAGACCACAGCAACTGTGCTGCCAAATAGTACTGTTCAAAGTTTGGGGCACCAAGGCACTCCCTCACTCCATTGGGAGCTGTAATTTAGAAAGCTCCACCCACCATCTACCCTTGTTCCAAAGTAAGCCACCCAGGATGCCATGCAACGTACGGAATGTGATGTGGGGAAAAATCACTGGCAAATTGATGAAGTAATATAAAAGACGCTGGAGCATTACCATTTTAAAGAGCGCCACCCTGCACTGATAGGAGAAGGGAGCACGAGAAGGCAATTTGGTGTCAGAGGGATGCAATTGCTCTCGTGAGGTCCCCATCTACGGGATCTTGAGGTGCACGGTACACATTGATGCCTAAATATCGAAATGTGCGGGGCTCCTAGCACACCACGTGCAAGCCCACCATAACGTGCTGTGGGGAGCAATCAGGGTTTAGCGGGATCAGGCAGGTTTTTTTCCAGTTTAAGTCCAGCCCAAGGCAGTTCTAAAGCAGTCGTAAATGAGAATGTCATCAGCATATAGGAAGACTGCATGTGTCATGTCTCCCAGTGGAATGCCCAGGTGTGACCCAACTGCCTCAGTTCCATTGCCAGGGTCAGAAATAGCATAGAGAGAGGGAATTCTTGGTGTGTGCCTCTGCTGAGTGTAAAGGGGCCCGATATACACTGTCCTATCTTCACTCTGGCATTTGGGTCTGCATAGAGAAGTTTGATGAGCTGCAGTAGTCTGCCCATTGTGCCCATCGCCTCCAGGGTCACGAGCATAAACCTCAGTCTAAAGTGCTGAATGATTTTTCTAGATCCAAGATCACACAAGCTGCAAAGAGTCAGTGGCTCGGAGCCTCTTCCAACATCCGAAGTAGTCTACAAATGCTGAGCATCGTGGATCTGTTTGGGATAAATCACATCTGATTCTGATGTACCAGATTGGGTAAGTGCTCCTGGAGTCTCCCGGCTATGTCCTTACTCAGTATCTTATAGTCGCTGCCTAGCATTGACAGCAACCTATAAGAAGTTCTCAATGAGACTGGGCCCCAGTTTTGGGAGCGAGACAAGGAGCGGCTCACGGAGGGTCGGAGGGAGGCTGCCCATCATTAGCACAGTTTTGTACACTTCTAGAACCTTAGGGGCTAGGGTGGCCTCATACGTCTTATAAAACCCAATTGGTAGCCCATCTAATCCCAGGGTTTTGCATGTGGGAGAGGCTCAGATAATGCCTGGAGTTCCTATTCCATTAGGGGGGCATTGAGAGTCTCAGGGTATTCCAACTCCACTGCAGTCAACTGGACCAGCCCTATGAAGTCTCAAATCTGTTCCTGATGGTTTACTGGGGGTGTTATAGAGTGCACGGTAGTAGGAGCAGAATGTCTCATGTATGTCTTACTGACTAGTAGCTAGCGTTCTCTGGTTGCTACGGATAGCTGTAATCGTAGGGTAGCTGTTGCAGTCCTAAGGAGTCATGCTAATAAATTACCTGCCTTATCTCCTTCAGCATGCATTCTAACTTCATATGCTTCATAATCAAGGCATTGCAGTGATTCTAGTAGGTGCGTGTGTCTTTCCCTCTGCTCTAGCAGCGCAGCCCACTTATCTGGGCCCCCGTGCCTCTCTTTCTAGGATACCCAGGGCATCTTCTACCTGTGTTAGCTTCCAGTAGATCCATATGAGTGTTGCCCTTGCGTTCCCAGAATAGGTGGTACTGTAGCATTTTTTACGCCAGCTGTCCTCCCCCTTAGCAACGTGTGTCTCCTGGTGGTACACTATTCATCCCCCCTTATGTTTCACATACTGATGCCACTGACATTTCTTTTACACACTCTTCCCATCCCTCAGACTTTCCAGGTTAGAAACTATTCCCAAGCCATGTCGTGTGCGCAGTCCGGACAATAGGAGGTGTGCAGGGGGTTAATGGTTGCAGCAGCGCGGGGTTGTGGCGCAAGGGCAGGCTATGTGCATAGTAGCAGTGTAGCATGGTATGAAGTACAATAAGTCAATGAACAATTCTCTCAGCTTCGATATACAGTGCGGTAGAGTAACATCTAACTGCCCAAACAAAGAACATGGTACCCCATTGGAGGGGACTTCCGGGCATTCCAATATGATGCAAAACAGAGTGCTGTAAAAAATCAGGGAAAAGAGGAAGGTGGGGTGAAGGGGGGCTCGGGGTACAGCACCAATCCAAGGCGCAAGTAGGTAAGGTGTTAGGAGGGTCTAGACTCAACTTCCAACGGTGTCCCATCCATATCCATTGTAGGGTGAGAAGACTTCACTGCCCACATGCTGGTGGCAACTGTGAGCGCCTGGTACTCCTCCTCTCGGGCTTGTGCCAGGGATGGTGCACCAAGCAATGTAATCCCAATGCTTCCTTGGTGGTGACTGCATCTCCCACACCCTGCAGTGGTTCATCTCCTTCGCGTGTCCATTGTTCCATCCACAGGCATTTCATATCGGCGCTGTTCTACCCAGTCCTAGGCATTGACAGGACCTGTAAAGAAATAAAAATGAGTACCATTGAGTTGGGTAACAATAAACATCTGTTATTCAGCGCCAAGGTGCCTACAAGTGAACGTGCGCTTTACAAATACACATGTTAGGTTATGTTTGCTATCCTTTTCAGATTGGCCGGGAATACCAGCAAGTAAACCAGGCTGACTGAGCGCAGTTTCTGCTTCACTCCTAGGAATGAGGGCCCGAAGCGCTCCAAAGTGAACTCCGGGGAGTATGTCCGTGTTATTGAACGTGAGGGGTCCAGCTCCTCGAGCTTCCTTTAGGATGGTTTCCTTGTGGGGAAGGGTGGGTGCCTGGTGTGCTCCTCTCCACCAGGGGCAGGGCAGCAGGCCAGTGGGTGGCACTTTTGTGGAAAGCCAGTTTTCGAAGAAGGTCTGGGCCCTCCATGCCCTCTGGGAATCCTACAATGAGGATATCCATCACTTTATTTCGGTTAAAATGTACAACCATAAAAGTACAATACAAAACATTATTGATACAATATCAGAAATTGACTGTGTTAGGCCTAGGTTGTCAAATGTCTAGTGCTTGCACAATATAGCAGATGAATCATTCAGGTAAAAACACAATTCATAGTACATATTCACTCTGGCAAAGACAGTCGCCAAGTTCACAGCCGCAGTGCATATGGGTGTGATGTTCTAAAAAATAATGATTGTGGATATAAAAAAACAATGACAGTGATCTTAAAATAGCAATCCCAGTTGACACGATACTATGATCTTATACTCATTTAAGACGGTGCAAGGGCCTAAAGTGACACAGTGAACTTGTATGACCATAAAGTGCATAAATAAAAAAGGAAAATACTATCACTTTTGGAGAATAATATACACACATTTTGTGACCCTATTAAAACCCATTCAAAAGTATCTATTCTGAAGGATAACTTACAGCAACAACAGTAGAACAAAGGTGAATCAAGACCAACCCTGGGGATCCAGCAAGAAAGGGCAAAACAGCATGCGTTATATTCTTTTTCATGTAGCTGTAAGATAGCTATTGAACATAGATGAATCAAGACCAACCCTAGAGATCCAGCAACAGAGGCCTAAACAGCATGCATTATGTTCTCTCTCATATTGCCTTAAGCCAGCTGGCCAAATTGTTACAAGAAGCTTATTTGATCTGATTCTCCATGCCCACATCAGAAATCTAGAGACTGCACACACAATCTGCTCCTTGGTGTCACACCCAAGTATCCTGGCAGCTTACCAATAATGTACCATCCCCATTATCTTACACTAATGCGTATATTACTTCAGCAGGATCCTCCTTCCGCATCCTCTGCCCTGTTCTTGAGGGCCTGTAATCTGGCCGTCAGGTCCCAGACCCCCCTCCAGGTCCGTCGTAGCCAACTGTAGAGTTTGTGTGACTGAGGCTGCAAACTTCTGCTGATCGTCGCACATCAGGCTTAATTCTACTGCCACTGCGTTCTCGTGGCCAACTAGGTCCTGCCTGGTGTCAGCTATGGCAGCCACAACCCCATCGAGTTTTGCAACTGCAAGCTCCAAGGGAATGACCACCTGCGGCATGTAGTCCAGTTCTGCTTGTGGCATCCTCCCCCTATGTCCAGGCACCCTAGGAGGCAAGCTCCCCCAGCACCTCGGTGCCCCATATGCTGTGTGGATCTGCCCAGCAGGGGCCAGGCTCAATTCTGGGGTCAACGGCCAAAGGGTCAACCAGTCTAGGCTGCAGCAAGGTGGTCATCCAGCAGTGGGAGGCATTAGTAAGTTGTAGCCCAGACTCTGTGAGACCTGGGGGCCACCCAGCAAAAAGCCACTGGGACCCACCACACCCCCCAAGCTGTTGCTCTAATGACCCCTGTCATCTTTGTGGCCATGAGCAGTCCTGCTGGGGGTGTGCGGCATGGAGGGGTGCCAGCAGGAACAGATTGCTCCCCTGTGGGCAATGCTGTGAGGGGGGCCTCCTCTGCTCTCTGGTGTTACTTCCTCTCGGGAGGGTGGCAGTCAGTGGGGGTGGAGGGAGCAAGTATCCAGGAAGGTGGGGGAATCAGCAGGGAAATTCGCTGCCTCTGTGGGGGCTACTCCGGGCCGGGTCTTACATGGTCGAGGGCTCTCCCTCTGGGGCCTACCTCTATTCATAGGGCCCACTTGCTCCCTGCTGAGACATGTAGCCATCACAGCTAGCCAAATCCAGTCATTGGAGTGGGGCACCACATTACTCTTCCATAAAGCGTGTCACCCCCTCGACTCAGCCGCAGGCGTCGATGCTCACTGGAGCAGTTCTGGGGCTTTCCGGCTCCTGGGCTCAGGGTCTCCACCTGCACAGCTGACGTGGGCCTCGTCCTCCACCCACCAGCGCACTGGCAGGCCTCGTAGCTCATACTTGGTCAATTCACTCACCCGTGCCGTCTCCATGACAAAACTATTTTTTTTTTTTTAAATGAGAAATTACAACTTTTATGTGTGCTGCACAAAGCAGGAAACATAGAAGTTACAACTCGCCACTTAAGATTGTTTATGTGCTGGAAGAGGCACCTTCCTGCACATAAACAATCATTCCCACAACACAGACACCCTTGCACCATGGTGCAAGGGTGCCTGCTTTGGCGCTAGGCAGCTCTAATTAGAGCCAGCGCAGGGGGAAACTCGGGGCTCCACTGTATTGTTGTAAATATGTGCAGCCCTGCGTTTCAAAAGTGGTGGAGCGCAGCTTTAAGCTGAGAAGGTTAACGCCATGCTCCGACACTTTTCTTGTAAATATAACCCTTTCTGGTTGGTAAGGAAACCAGGACCTTCACAAATTACACCCTCACAAATTGGCTGTCTTTAGGACTAGCTAGTCCACTACAATGACAGTGCAAACATGACTGCAGGCCTACCATTGTAGCATAGTGGTTACATTTTTAGATTGGAAATTTGACCCAAACCTTCCTTTTAAATATTAATAAGTCATGCCTAAGTAGGCCTTATAAGCCCTAAGGCAGGGGGCCTTGTATTTAAAAATAGGACTTGTAGAAATTCAATATGCACATGTACTTACAACAAAAATGCCACCAAAACCTGCTTTCACTGCAGAAAGGCTGTCTGTTCCATGTGAAAACATTGGATTACCTTATTAGATTTAATGTTACTTTCAATCAGAAACCATTTAGAAATAGAATGTAAAGACTCTTTTTAATAGTTATTAAAAACCCAATGTAATGGTAAAATCAGATTTTGTATAAATATTAAGGATAGGGTACGTTTTAGAAATTTACCTTTCTCCTGCTTAAAGTCCCTGAAGGCCCATTTATATGCACTTTAACTATTTACCCAGAAGTTGAATGGTCCCTTGGGTGTGGGGAGATGCAGTTGACCCCTTGACAGGATGGCCTGAAGGTAGGCCCAGGAGCGTTATTAACTTCAATGAGGCTTATCCTGTCATAGGCAGATGTAGCTGACACCTGGGCCTGCCCCTTCTTTTCTCCCTCTAGTCAGGTGCCCATCAAGCCCAGTAGAGGGGAGCTGCCCCAGAACTGATTTAGAGTAACCAAGGAGGAGGAGACTGCTTATTATCATGATCAAACCTATGGGTGGTGAAGAAGGATTCTGTCATGATATATTTATGTAGAATAGTGCAATGTGGTACTGTTTACTGGAAAGCAAACAGGAACTGCTGAAAAAGTGGGCAGGATAACACATGGGAACTTTTTGCCTATTGGTCAGGGAGGGCCGGAGTCTCCACCATCCAAAAGCTGGTTCAAGGCATAAATGTGGCACCCCTGGATACCTTCTTGAGAACACCAGTGCATCTGTGAAAGATTGAAGAAGGACTGCACCTGCTATTGAGACTTGTGAGGTGACCTGAAAGATTAGACCTGTTCCTACTTATACAGGACAAAGCAATAGACTCCTTTGATCAATTGGTTGACATCCTTTTAAGCTACAAGCACACAACAAGCACAAGAAGCCCCTTTTTATGAAGAGCCAAGCTGACCAGTTCCAACTAGAGTGGCCCTAGACTCTGCTGGCAGCTTCTGCTGAAATGAGTCTTGACCTTCAAGTTTATGAAATTCTGGAACCCTAGGTTGTGTCAAAGTGTACTCCTCCTAACATCCTGAATAACCTGGGGCCTAGAAACTCTTTGGCTCTAAAGATCTTCAGAGGACCAGGACAAACCTGTAAATGAATCCAATGAAGCTGTGTTGCAGGAGGGCCACAGATTCACATTGTTCCCGCGTTCTGAGCTTTTCAGGAGCAACACATCTATTTAATTTGGATGTCACAGAGAGGGTATGCAGCCTCATGAAGCCCTGTTATTCTACAGCTTGAAGCTTTGCCCCATTGTTGGAATCCAAGCTCCAAAAAAGTGACTATGTTGAACAAGGAAATCTTCACGGGGCAAATGCACCAAACGCTTCCAGCCAGCAAGGGACCTTTCTTGGAAGCAAATTTTGAATTTCTCCCTCTCAGATATTTCCAGCCAAAAAGTCAACAGCTTCATCGGGAGCTCGTCTGATGGCTGTCTGGTCTAATGGAGCCCCTCTCAGCCTCAACCTGTTGTTGTTCTCCGCTGAGGATTTTTGCCTTCCATTTCTGAAATTGTCAGATGTAAGACTCCCAACCAGAACACACCTGGTTTCTGTATCCAACCCCTACTCCATGGCATTGGCCTTAAATCACACTTATGTGAAGTGTGATCAAATGGCAGTTGTTGGTGCTTAAAGCTTTTTTTTCCCTAATTTTATTTAAAACTTTGAAAATGTGTATCTCCTGTTCTCCTTATTGGATTTTTGTTATTTTGGTGTGGTTGTGTTCATTAAATTATTCTATATATTTATACATTGGTGTGGGATTTTTATTGTTCTGTGTTTTTGACTTTTTAACTTCTAAATGCTTTACACATTTTCTTATGTTAATTATGTCTGCCCTGTGTGATAGCTACAAGGGGCTGTGCTCAGGTTTAAATTACTGAAACCTTTACTGGACATAACAATAGTGCCATTATTGCTCGTGATGGGCTACCAACCCCCTCAATTAATAATTAACTTTATCTCACCTGCCTTTTCACAATTTCTGCTATTTGTTTTTTTTTTTTAGCAATTTGTTGTTTCATATAGTGCATACAAGATCTGGGGTCATCAGAGCAATTAACGGAGCTTAGTTTTGGAGCATAGTAGACAGTAAGAGATAAATATAACTTTAGGCAATGTGGGTTATAGTTAATAAAACAAGGTGCTGCTGAAATGACAAGGTAATTACAGGAAGTTCAGCGGCATAGCCTCATCAGAGTAGAAGCAATCAGGAGAGATGCTAGAACCATAAGGTTAAACAGAAGGTCAGGCAGCATTTTTGGTTAGTTTAGTAGAGATCTAACAGCTTGTGAGTGTTTAGGTTCCTCCTTTTCTGCAGGAGGTCTGTGCAGATATTTGGTGGGATAGAAGTCCGTTCTCTGGGAGCAGTCCCTAAAAAGAACTATTCTATTATATTCTGTGCAGCATTTATAAAGTGTATAGCTACCCAAGGGCATCCCAGTGCTATTTGTGCAACATAGCCTACATCAGAGTGTTCTACAGGGGTTTGTTTGCACATAACCAAGTTGTTAGACTGGGAGGAAGTTCTATGTTGTTTATGTCTTGGTGGTTCAATGAGTAAAGTGTCTATGATCTTATTAGAGAGTGCCTCCAGATCAGACTCGGTTTTGTGCCAGATATTTTGATGTTCCATGGCGTAGGGCTTTGTGGATATACAAACAATTTTATAGAGGCTTCCAACTTTGGTTGGGAGCCAGTTTAGCGAGAACAGCACTGATGTGGTGTTATAAAATCACCTGGTTTCCGAAACCAGACATTCTGTACAATTAACAGTGTCTTTCAGAGGTCAAAGTGGATTTTGGGAAGACCTGTAAGTAGCTTCTTTCTGCAGTTCAATCTGGAGATGACTAGATGTTGAACTTTGTTTTTAAAGTCTGATTCCATAATGAAACATGTGATAGTTTTTAAGAAGTTTGAGCTTGTAATGGGTAGCCCTTGCTGGTTAAGGTCCTTGTTGGGAATGATTCGAAGTAATATTGTCCAGTCAATGACTTTTGGGGTGCAGTTTAAGGTGTTGGGAAAATCCAACCCTAATTGTACCAGGGACAGGCTGTGTGTCAGGGAGATAAAAAGAAATTCTGTCTTCAGCATGTTTAGTTGTAGGTGGTTGAGGCATAGACAGGATTGTATGTCCTTTGAGGATTGGTCCAGGCAGAGTATGTTGTCCAGTGAGGACCTGTAGGAGTCTTTGGATTGCTTGAGAATCATGGTTAGAGGTTTAATTAGAGGTTGAAAAGAGCGGGAAGAGTATGGATCCTTGTGGAACATGGGTTATGATGGAGGGTGTAGAGAGCAAGTGGTTCATCTTGATTAATTGGGAATGGTTGTGGAGGCAGGAGTGTTGATTATTCACGTTCTTCCTTTGAGCGTATACAGCAGTGGTTGACCTTATCAAATGCTACTGGCAGGTCAAGTAGTGTCAGAAAGCAAGAATTTCCTTTGTCAAAGAGAAGAAAAGTGTCATGAACAATTTGTAGCTTGGCTGCTTCAGTACTACAGCCCAGTCTAAAGCCTAATTGAAGGCTGTCAAGTAAGTCATGGTTCTGGATGATTTCTTCAGTTGGATGGAGATACAGCTTTTACAGGACTTTTGCCAGAAAGGTGATAGAGCATGATGATTTAAGATGGTTTGCTTGATCAATTCCTGATCATTGGGTGTGATACTAATACCTACTTAAGAAACATGACTGAGTGTCCTGTGAAATACGTGAAAGTTTAAAACTGCATCGTAAAAGCATGCAGAAGTGTCACAAACTGGTTTGAGGCTAAGTCATTCATGACAGTGAGAGAAAACTAATAATGTGCTATGACAATAATATGAAAAGTAATCATGCAGTTTGTAATTTTTTAGCAAAAATGATTATGGAAATGCTTAAGTAAAATGATTTTTGCTTATAGTTCTCTTTGACTAATAAATCTAAGGGAAAGCGCTTACTCGTTTATTAATGAACCATAATCATATTAAGCTTATAAGTATAATGATAGTGTTCTTATATTATTTCTTATGCATCTTTATTTCTCTAGAATGTTTTCAATATTAGCGTGTTTATTCATTAGAAAAATTCATGATTTAGTGGTCTTTCATAGTAGTCCTCAAAAATGTATTTTGTCCTTCATTATTTCCTTCGATTAAGCTAGAAAAATGCTGAAATGCTGCTAGATTGTACTGAAATTACGAGTATTATTGCTGAAGTTTCTTTCCCACAGTTTGAATAATGGACATCTTCTCTGTTAATGTTACCATGTGTTTGTCCTCACTTATTGATTAATTATTGATATTGTATGATTATTGTTATTAGATTGGCACTTCTTTATTACAAGTCCTCATGAAGAAGTGGCTATCCATCTCTAGTTATCTGATTCCCTATTAGCTCATACAAAGATCTATCGGAGGGCCTTATGGTTGTGTTTATTTGTAGAGTTTTTATGGGCCAAACTCTGTGTTATTGAGAATTTTGTAGCTGTGAATAGATGAAAATCATCAGTGTGCCCCAATCCAATAAGTTGCCTTCCTCCCCACTGGTGGTCCGAATGAGGAAGGCACGAAGCTCGGCAATCTAGAAATCACTGATGTGTGGGCGGTTGCATTTAATTGGATAAATTGGAAGAGTTGATATACATGAGTCACATTTTGAGACCACCCTTGAGGTCGATTCTCATGACCAGTGGGGGACACTGTTGTTATCAGGAAAACAGTTGGTGCCAATACTAATCATTCCAAATTATTGAATAGGGTCACGCTGATGATATTCATCTTTGATGAGGGCACATATGAAAACTTTTTTGGTCAAGCTCCATCCGGGCTCAGAGGAGTACATCCATTTTCTCTCATTCACTTATTTGAGCTACTAGGGCTGTCATAGGCTGCTTTGTCCTGAGGAAGATCCTATCTGATGTATCTACATACACACATATCCACAGAGTCAAAAAGGTCGACACAAAACAGTCTCATGTCCAGGGTCACTTTAGCTAGGAATTAACAAGACAGTGCATGTTATAGTGAAAGACCAGGGAAGGACAGAGAATCCATGTTATTGTCTTTTTTTGTGTTTGAATCTGAAACGTCACTTATTTCACTTCTTGTCACTTCAGTCACATATTGAATTGTCTCTGTATTGTTATTGTGCCTTTATGGGTTATGTCTGACAGCCCTTATTTATTGACTATAAATATTATGCGAAAGATAGCTAATCAATTTAAAGATATAAAAAAATTCATGTATTTTGGTAAATGGTTGTAGGTGTGGTGCATTCAGGATTGTTTACTATGATGAACGTAATTTTGAAGAAATGTTTTGGTTCTAAATAAGCACCTCACCATGCTTACCCAACGGAACCACTTGTAGCTTTACATATCGATACCCAGGTTCCGAGGGAGACATGGTGACCCCATTGATCTTAATGGCCCACTGGTGATAAGGCACAAGTTGTTAGGTCCTTCGGGATTGGCATTAGGTATTTCCAGCCATGGAGTGATCTGTCCCATCTCCTGGCAGTCAGGAACCTCACTGAGTTTGAGGAAGTGTTGATTAAATGGGTCCAGTATTCGGTGATGTGAGGTTTGGTTGATTTGATTAGGAAGGATGGGATCGGGTCAGCAGAGTGTGAGGCTGGTTTCGTTGAGCGGGCATGTGAAAGAGCGTAAGTGAGAGAAAGTAAGAGAGAGAGAGAGATAGAGATAGAGACAGGGGGAGGTGGATGAGTGTAATGCAGAAAGAAGGATATGGGCAGGTTTAGTTACTGAGGTATGTGGACACTGCTCCAACATGGTGCTGTACTCCTGTGAGAGCGAAGAAGAGGAATCACAATACAGATTTAAATACGAAACACTGTAAGGTGGAAACTGGAATGGTATTATATGATGTAGATACTGTATGGCAAAATTGACAATGCCACGTCAATATGTATTAGCACGCTGAGATATTTGCGTGACAAGTACATTTTATACATGCCCTGACATATGATGGCAGCACAGTGGCAAAAACTGGTGTCAAATATGATGGTATTTAAGTTTCTAGTATATGCATTTTGCTAGTCTATTGACTGATCCAGGAGCAGTGATGAGCATATTGCCCTCACCTGTACATTTTGATAGAAATTTTTCCCAGTGTATCAAGTAGGTTCATATATACTTACATGTAAATCGGAGTTTTATATTGGGCACAAGATGTTATCCAAGTCGCATGACCGATTTGCTATTTAGGAGAAATTGTGTTTCGGAGTACCATGTCAGAACCTTAAGTATTGGAATATGTCATCAGTTGTTCTTTGGAACTGTATCTAAATTAAAATCTTTTAGTGACTATACTAGATTATTGCATTGTAAAATGCCCATTTGGAGTTAATTTTTCCAAACTTTGCTTTGGTGAAAACCCCTAAAGACCCTTGATGAAAGGCTCACATTTTTCATTTCTCTGCTTGGTGCAATGCAGGCGTGGCATACATTTTTTTTTAATTCAGATGGTTTTGATCCAGCATTTTCTGAGCCCACTTGCTTACCATTGGTCCTCCGGTGGACCTTTTTCTCCAGCTGCGAGGTGATGGGAGTTAGCATTAACAGTTAATCGGATTTCAATTACCAATGCAACCCATTTGGCTACACAGTGAAGACCAGGAATCAGTAGCCAAGTTACAAAGGTTTAATATAAATTAATAATCTCATTCAAATTAATAACCTTAAGCACCATGCTATAAAGATGCAAAATTATAACAGGAATGCCTAGACGCCAAGGCAAATTACTATCAGACAGTCAAGCAGTTCTGTAACTGCTATGCAGAATAACAACATCAAAATATGATGCTCAGAGAATAATCAAAGGTTCTCCCTCCTACACATTAGTTTTTTATTTAAAAAAAAAAAATTAAAATTGATTTTACATAACAGTGAGCCAGACATCGTAGAGCGATATATGTACATATAGGTATATGGCATAGTTTCACATGTTTACAACCAATTTAGGATAATACACATAGTTAGTATCGGGCATCCATGAGAGTCCCTGTATGACATCACATAGTGGTCTGAAATCATTAAAATGAACCCCTAACGGCAAGCCAATACAGATAATTCTCAGCAGTCTCGCCTACACCAAGAGTCCAGCCAAACATAGCATAATTAGTCAAATCCGTCAGGATCCAATATAGTTATATCATCCTAACAAAAACTTTGACCCAACCTTCCCTCCCCTACCCGCATGCTCGGCAATAAGTAACTAACAGTAGCATTTGTGCATTTTCCATATCTGAAGTGGTGTATGTCTCGGTTTTAAAGTTTGTTGTAAGTGAACTGTACAGTTCTGCTAACTTACACAATATAGCCCACAGTTTTTGCGAGGCGTCCACGTGTCCTGTAGTCGTGGATCAGGCCCCCATACGATAGACAGATTACGCCTCAGTAGGGCAAAATATCTATTGCAGCATATTCCTCCATCATTGTGTTCCAACTCAACGAGATCTGTGTTTTCCTTAGGCCTCTGTATTCCTCTCTCTTTAGTTCAGCCCCCTCCGCCTTACCCCACCTCAACATTTCCGTATGCCAGTCCTGCATTTCCATTGTGTGGTTATGGCTCTTTTGGCTAGAAGAAGCGCAAGATTAGAAAATCGGGAGGCAGGGTTGCCCTTCTTTTCACGGGGCCCTAGTCCCAGTATGCAGTATTCCAAGGTGTCATTCTGGCGCACCGGGGCTATTTCTGTCAAAAGTTTGCATACCGTCGCCCAGTAGTGTCCCATTCGAGGGCAATCCCACACCATGTGTATCAACCCCGCATTGGGTGCGTGGCAGCGCGGACAGGCATCATCTGCCCTCGGAAACGTAGCGCTCAGTCTGCGTGGAGTTAATTAAGCTCCGTGTAGCAACATCAATTGAATAAATTTAGGATTACGAGACACCTTCTTGGGGTACGCCAATGTAGTGTCCCATTCCTTGTCTGTAAATGCCTGGCCTACATCACCATCCCACTTGTCGCGCAGCGGGCGTAATGAGATCGCCTTCTCAGTTCGAATCCCGTGAGTTTGCCATTTTGTCACTCGTGCCCCATTCCCCGTTAGGTATTGCATGGTAAGTAGTGTTTTCGTGGATGGTTCAGTGTCCTCGGGCGACCATGTAATGCATATATATCTGGATATATGTGCGTGTAAGAGGAACAACGTAGCGGAGGCACCATGTACACACACAAACGTTTCATGTGTCATTAATACACCCTTCGAAAAAAACTCTCCTATCATGGTGATACTCGCTTCAGTCCATTCTTGTAGAGCACGGTTAGTGATCAGACCGGAACATGTAGGGATACCCAGAAGTGGAATAGTGGGGGCATACGGTGCCGTCTGTCCAGTGTATCTAACGGCACTCTGCCAGTAAGTAATGGCTAACTTCAATAATTGGGGTGTCGACGTCAATAGGGGTGCGTGAGGTAGTAAGAGCCTGTGGATGACCCCCCTTGTCCCTGTCCCGTGGCGTCATATCCAACTCATGCAAATTACGTCCTGCAAGCCAATATGCTAGCCATTGCAATTGGCTGGCATAGCATTAAGCACGCAAATCTGGCACTCCCATCCCCCCTTGTTTTGTGGTGAGTTGTAATTTCGCTAGGTTAATACGTCTGCGCCCTGTACCCCATATTAGGCCTGTCACCAGAGAGTTAATACTTTAAAGATCTTCGAGGGGACAAGTATCGGTAAGTTGTTAAAATAATAAAGTAGCCGCGGCAGCAGCACCATTTTCGTGATGGCTACTCTGCCCGCCACCGACAGGGGCAATGAGACCCAGAATTGAATTTGAGATTTGAGAGCGACGATCGCTCGTGCCAGGTTGCCATCCAAGAGTTCTGTGGCATTGCGATAAATTTGTATTCCGAGATATTTAAAAGTATCTGGCGCTATGTGGAAGGTCCAAGGACCGAACGTAAAATGACCGCTCCTCGCAGAGCTATCAAAGAAAAATGGCAGCATTAATAGCCAGGCCAGAAAGATCTTGGAATGACTCGAAGATGAAGGGCATTGGGTGTGGATCTACGTCCATGTCTTTGATATAAAGAATGAGATCATCTGCGTATACTGAGACAGTGTGAGATGCATGACCCTCGTTATTCCCTTGCAGGTTGCGAAAGCACGGAGTCTGTGTAGAAGCGGCTCCAGTGCCAGAATAAACAACACCGGCGACAAGGGGCAGCCTTGCCTGGTTCCCCGAGCCACAGTATATTGCCCTGAAATATGCTGACCCGTGCACGCCCGCGCGGTGGGGTTCGTGTATAGTAAGCGCACCCATGATATATATTCCTCAGGGATACCAAATCGTGCGAGGGCATAAAACATATAGTCCCAACGTAAGGAGTCAAATGCCTGCCTCAAATCAAGCAATATGCAACCTTCCCTAGTTCCCTGTCTAATGTGCCCAGCATGACCTGGTGTAGGCATCTGATGTTAAGTGCCGTGTTCCTACCAGGTACAAACCCATATTGATCGGTGTGTATTAGCGGGGGAATAAACTGACCAAGTCGAGTGGCCAACAACTTACTCAGGATTTTATAGTCCGTATTGAGGAGTGATAAGGGTCTGTAGCTTGAAATGAGCAAAGCATCCCTTCTGGGTTTTAATAAAGAAACCACTAATGTAGTAGCGGGAAGCCCACCCTTTTCCAATGACTCGTGATATATGCATTGCAAACGAGGAGTTAGCAAGTCGGCATGCACCACGTAAAATTCAACTAGCAGGCCATCATTCCCTGGGGTTTTATTACGTGGTAAAGCTTTAATCGCCTGCCGGATTTCCGCCCCTGTTATTGGTCTCATTAAGTCATCACGCTATTGCTGTGTGAGTTGGGGGAAGCATAATCCGTCGAAGAAGGGTTCGAATTCAGTGTCAGTAAGTCCAGGTAACGAACCGTATAGGTGCTCATAGTAGTCCCTAAACGCGGTATTGATGTCTAATTGCGTGTTCACCACTACATCCATACTGTTCTGAATTTCTAATATGGGTGCGGGCAAGGGGGCGTTTCGAACTAACCGTGCTAGTAACGGCCCTGACCTGTCAGCTTGTGTGTGCTGTTTCTGTGTGTATAGCTGGTAATCAACAACACGCAGCTCCTCAAGGAGTTCTGCGTATTGAATGTTAGCCTCCCGGAGTTGTGTCAATTGTTCATTTGTCCCTGTAGCCCCCCCTTCAGAGCGGCTAAGCTACCCTCTATCTCCATAAGTCGTTCTATGAGAGCGAGTCAAACTCCTGTCTTAGTGCTAATTGCCACTCCACTGATGACCGTTTTAAAGGCATCCCACTCCACCTGGCGAGAGCTAGCAGACCCCGCATTCTCCGAAAAATAATGAGCAATCGCATCCGAAAGGGCATTGCGGAAGACCTGATCCTCCAGCAACGCAGGTTGTAGTTTCCAAGTCGGTATCAGAGTTGGAACCTTGCCCCACTGCAGAGTTAATTCCACCGGGTTATGGTCTGATAGGGTTTTCCCCATATGGAGCACCGAAGTAATGGACCCCATCAGGGCGCCGGAACATAGGAACCAATCTATCCGAGTATGTAGTCTATGTGGAGGTGAATAACAGGAGTATTCCCTGTCTCCCTCCTACACATTAGTAATCAATCACAACATGAGGGGTTCACTGAAATCCATGAATCATCATGTTGCAGACTGCAACAATTCCTTTTGTCCTACACTGGACATGGGAACGACATATCTCTCCCAAATACACTTATTTGCAACATTTGGACAATAATGAATTCAGTTAGCGCTCTGTCACTCTGTGTACTTTTCGTCAAGGTCTTTTTCTCAGGCCACAGCTCCTCTATCTCTAGTACAATAAGGTATCTATTCTTAACTAACAATGCATGTGAATACCTGCAGGAAATGTTGAGTTAGCAGAAAATGGAAATCAACTTTATGCAGCATGGTGAAATGCAGGCCTACTCATGTTAAGTTTAGCATTAACTTCAGTGGTGCACGTTTAATATACGTGTGCACATTTAAACACAAATGGGTGACCTGCAGCTGGAGATGAATATCAATATTTCATGATAAGCCTTTATAATTCCAATTTAGTGAAAAATACCTTATCAGCTTGCCTCCTAGATGACTACTGTGCAATCCACTCTGATCGATTGAGATGATATGCTTCTTTGAGTTGGTGTTAGAAGATCTCTGCATCTTTAGCCCTTTCATCAGCCAGTACTAAAATGGAGGGTGTACTGAGAACTGGCTTCTGTTCTTCTACATTTCTGGACAATGTATCCAGTTTCCCATGGTATATTAATAGCTGATATGTTATCTGCTAATTAAACGTTGAGAAGAAAAATTACCACCTTGCATGCTTTTTATGCTTTTTTTGTTCATGCTTTTTATGGGCTTTAACTGAGTTCTTATGATCGGTCCATACTGTAAGGCAGTGTAGCGCCCCTCCCATGTAATGTCTTCAATGTCCTAGTGCATCTTTCATGGCCAAAAGTTCCCTATTGAAGATGGTGTTGTTGATCTATGAAGATTGAGTTTTGAAGATGTTAAAGATGTAGGCATTATAGTTTGTGAGAAATAGGTTACCTCGTGAATAGACCCTGTATCAGTAGTCCCCTGAGAAAGAATAGCTCCAATGGAATATGAAGAAGCATCTGTCTCTACAATGAACATTATTTCAATATTTCGGTGTTTTATTACAGGAACTGATGTGAAAGCTTCCTTTATTCTTGAAAAGGCACTCTCTTGATCTAAACCACATTTGAAGAGACTGGCGAGTCTATAGATGGGTCTCACTATCTCCCAAAAACCTGACATGAAATGTGTATAACATTTGGCAACTTCTAGAAATTATTGGATGTCTTTCACTGTCACTGACTTGGGCACTCTTTCACAGCCTTAACCTTGTCTTGATCAATGTGCAGTCTTTGAAAGAAATTTCAAATGAACAGTTCTCTATGTTGGTGAACAAACAATGCTGTCTTAGTCTCTTCACTAATTCTTTAACAAGTCTCCAATATTTTTCCAATGACTCTGAGAAAACCAAAATATCATTGAGATAAATAGCCATGTGTACAGTTAGAATTTCTCTGAAAATGTAAAATATTAAAATTTGGTGGGTTGATTAAACAGACAAAATGGCATCACAAGGAATTCATTAGTGCAATATCTTGTGTTAAATGCTTTCTTCCATTTGTCTCCTTTCCATATTCACATCAAATTATACGCACTCCTTCAATCCAGTTTTTAGAAGATCGTGAGTGATTTTACCTGATCTAATAATATGGCTATAAGTGGGCAACAATATTGATTGTGTATGGTAACAGTGTTAAGATCTCTATAGTTGAGGCCTGGACAATACTCTCCCCCTGTTTTTGGAATAAATACAATTGGTGTAGTGGCTGGAGAGGTAGAAAGTCTGGTAAAACCAGTTTGCAGATTTTCTTGCAGATATTGAGGTAGCACTTCATCTTCACAAATGGCCCTATAAGATCAATGAGACAGTCATAGGATCTGTGTAGTGATACCCGATTAGCTACTCTCTAACCTAAAAAATAAGCATATTTTTGGTAAGGTTCTGGAATCTGAGGAGGGAGATATTCTGGTTTTACCATAGAACAAGTTAATGAAAGGTCTTCCCTTCATTTATTTGCAAGGGAAACACTGAAGTACATCCCTCTCCTCCAAAACTGCAATAATTTGTCCTCTACAATTGATCTGTTTATTGCTCTAAGTGAACTAGGACGTCCCTGGAACCACAGTGAATGCTCAAAAATCAATGAGATCAAATTGAAAACATTCAGAATATTCATACTTCAAAGCCATAGCAATTCCCAACACACTTATTCAGTCAATAAAGGCTAGCCATCAATTTCGACAATGGGTTCAAGAGAAAGAGTTTAAGTAAGTCATATAATTCAAGGACCAAAACAAATTCAGGTGCACCACAGTCAATTAAAGCAAGAACTCTCAATGGCCGAACTAGTAGTTGAAATTAGCTTTTCTAAACGTTGTAGTCATATTGGCAAAACTCTTTGTTACAGGAGAACTCGGACGAGGGTAGTCTTTTACAGCTGAATTCTGGAGTCTCCAACAGCTGAAGATAGTCTTTAACAAAATGACACGGTAGGGCGCTGTATAGTTTAGCTAACGACCCCCAGACACTTCCTTACTTCATCGACTCTTCTATAGGGACTGTAGATTCTTCCACAGTCTCACTTAGAAGATTTGTTGAACACTCTACTAGGGAAAAATGGTCATTCTTGGCATTCCTGCTTCTTCTGTGCATCTATCTGTAGGGTTAGATGTCTGAGGGACATAGCAGTTGTAGGTTGGTTTTCTGCTAAAGATAATGTTTCTTTTAAATCTTCTGTGAGGCCTTGGAAAAATGCTACAGCAGTGGATTAATCAATCCAGGCTGCTTCCGCCACAATTGCTTCAAGTGACATTTATAAGCGATTAACTATTGGGAACCTTTATAGAAGGATATGTAATTCAGCATGTGTAGCCATCTTCATTTGTTTTACTCCCAACGGGGCCTGGCACACTGTCTGACTTATAATGACATGCATGATCAAGGCTGTTTTTCCCAGAGAGGAACTACAGGGGCATGGCTTTCCCCTTCTTATGCCGCATGGAGCGTGCCCAAAAAAGGGCAAGATACTGGTGATGTTAATGTTTGCATTTTTTTGCATACTTGTCTGCAGTGTTTTGTTTGTTCAGGAGTTGTACAGTGTCTATGTGGATTTGTGCTGAAGGACAACAATGTCATTGAACCATGCTTGATATATTTTACAAGAATAATTACACATGGAAGAATAAATGGGTGACTAGACCCTTTGCAAGTTTAATGTTGTATGTCATTAGTCAGGACATAATAGGGAATGGAAAATAGACAGTTGAAAAATAATACTATCTCCTGTGCATTATTTCTTGTTCTGGTTAATGCCTGGGACCCTTAGCAGCTGATAGGAAAGGGCGGAAACATGTCTACACATGAAAGGGTGTAGGGTCATTTTACCCAGGAAACATGTTAAGTCTGTTTTCATTCATACCAGGGTCACCCATTATTAAAGGGATATCCAGATGTTCTAGGGTATTTTTATCTCTTAGAAGACCCCAGCAAAACGTTTTTTATAAATTCTCCCTGAAAAATGGTTGAGTCCATCCTGGTTTATAGGGAACATGATGTAAACCTATGAAGAAGCATGCTAATAATAGAGTGGGTGAAGGTTTCTAATAACAACAAATGAATTTGCCAATGATTTCCTGTACCACTGAAATTTTAGGATCATTAGTTGTAGGATATCATTATGTGATAAATCTATTGGTTAGGGAGAATGGATCCTTCCCGTAAGAAAATGTGTGTTTTATGATCAGATATAGGTATCATTATGCAGATCAATGCACCCATTAGATCAAAGATTTCAAAAGCCCGAAATGATGCACAATGCCTCATTTTTGGACTTAAAAATATTAACAAGTACACATCAAACATAAAAGCTCACAATGGTTCCTTTGCAGGGCAGATTCTCACTAAAGATGCTATGCCTCATGTAAAACTGATTTGAACCTTCAAACTCACCCCCTGGCTCTGCTGCAAGAAGTTTATAGATTATTCCCAGTTTCTTGACAACACAAAATGCAAGGGCAGAGGGTTACAGTTATTTTACCACAGTTACACTGAGGGCTCTATGTTGTATCCCAAAATATCTGTACATAAATATTGTCTGACATAAAATTGTTTCATACAAAATGATTTACTACAAGTAACTCCAACTGCCTATATTTCCAAACCGGTATTTAGGACAATTTCTATGTCAGTGTATATCCTGACAATTAATTTTTCCTGCCATATCAGACTCTAACAGAGATATCAGCATGATCCCCACCATGGTGCAGTTTATTACTAAACTAAAAACAAACACATCAGTTCTGGAAAAATAAATGATCATATAAAGGTGCTTGACCAAGATCAATCCTCAGTCCTCCTATCCTAACAATTGATTGATTATGAAAGTTCCAACTCCATCACTGAGGTGGACAAAGGAATAACCACCCCTCAATGTGATAACAAGTCCAGGAGGCATTGCTCTCCCCTTCTGGCCCCATATGCTACCAATGAAAATCCTGCACATGAAAAGTCTATGGGGCATATTTACAAGGGGATATCACCATCAGAACGTCACTTTTAGCGACATTCTGGTGGCGATATCGCCTTCACCTTATATACAAAGCAACATTTAAATAGGGCCCCTTTTAACGCTTCACTTAGCGTGAAAGGGGCGTGCAATAGGTGTTGCAGTGAGCCCTCCGCCACAACACCCATTGCTTTTTTGCGCTGCCCCATATTTACAAGGCTGGGGCAGCGCCAAAAACTAAGACCAGGTAATACCGGGTCTTAGACTGACCAAACAAGGAGAAATCTTTAATTTCTCCCCTTTTTTGCTCTTTCCATGTGTGCTTCATTCTGCAGCACACCTGCAAAGAGCAAATCGCCTTTCAAGATTATGTGCAAGAAGGTGTCCCTCCCTGAACATAAACACTCGCCCCTGCAGCACAGACACCCTTGCAACATGGCGCATGGTGTGCCTGCACTGGTGCTAGGCAGCTTTATTAGTGCCAGCGCTAAGGGACACACAGGGGTGAGCTGTATTTTTGTAAATACGGCGCATCCTTGCATTAAAAAAATGTCAGAGCGCCGCGTTACCAATTTTGGCGTAACACCACGCTCAGACATTATGTTCGCTACATCAAGTCATTGGAAATTACTGTGATCATAATTCCCTTACCGCAAAATCTAGGAAGCATTGTGGTGGCTATGTCATTGCCAGGGGCTTCATAGTAACCATGACCTCGCCAAACCATCTAACTTTCCTTTCTCAGAATCGACTACAGCTGAGCTCTGCAGTGCAGTGTGCACTGTATAAAACAATTCACAATACACAGCTCTGCTTCTCTGGGCAAAGCACTTACTACATGCCCAGCGGCTGTATTTGTGCAAAGGCATCTCTCTCCCCACTGAGGGCTATCAGTGCAAACAAATCACTAGCCTTCTTGTGGCTGCAGGCATTGGGCATACAAATCTGCCTCTATATTGGGGGCAACTGCAATGCATGAACATTGCCCTGGCTCTACTATGAGCAGTCATATCTACATCCTCGTTGCCACCAACCATGAAGTACGGAAAAGCACGAACGTTACTTTATCTTGCACACTTTTCACAAGGCTAGGCAGCGTAGACCCCAAACAACCCAATTTTAAGTATAAGGTCACATTGCGCGATGCGGGAACCACTTTGGCTCTTGCAAGAGTTGCCACGTGGCATACCTTTAGAAGACCATGCAAATGAATGTCACCCGCAGATTTAGCTTGACCACAGTCATCGCATTAACTTTATTTACAATCAACTGGAATATAGAAGTCCAATACTATTTTTAAGTGTAACTCAAAATACCAGTAGTAGAAAGCAAGCGTGAATGAAGTGGCATCCATATTTGAGACAAGCGAGTTTAGCTCAGCAAGAGGTATGTGTCAGACTACATACAATAAGTTTTACTTTTGAAGTATCATTTTTGCTGCTACCTCTATAGTGAGTTACTCATAATATACAAAAGTTTACACTAGTGAAAACACATGAAGGATTTTGATTTTGCTTGGATTGTAATATTTTTACTTAACAAGGAACGTAGCATATACATTTTGTATCCACTTTTCAAGTGGGAGCTGTGGAGCTAAGTTTGGGGCAAAATAACTTGGAGCTCTTTATTAGTAAACAAAAAGCAAAATCAATGTCCCCATTTTATTGTTAAACCTTATCTTTTACAGGTGCAACATGATTTTTAAGCAGTATATTCTTAATTTGTTCTTGCAATATTTCCACAATCCCCTTCCTTCTTTTTTGTCCTGGGGCAAAATTATTTTGCTTCCAATCTTACCACAGAAGAAACAAAAATTACCCAAAATGGATTTGCACTATTTTTCTCCTAGTATAACATCAATATAAGATGTTAATAATACATGTAGGTGATGACAGTACATCTTGTGGTATGGTGTGTAAAAGATAACGGGGATAAAAAATAAAATAAATCATCATTTGGATGCTTTTTTAACAGACACATAAAGCGTTGCTTCCCAAAAAGAAAAGTGAAATGTGAGAATGTGGACTTTATTCCAGGAAATGTGCAAATCAGTATTCCAAGTCTTCTAAGTGAAAACTTGAGTAACTCCCTTTACTGTAAGGGGGGATACTGAAGGAAGATGTACATTTTTGGGTTTGGCTTAGTTCAAAAAGCCAATGTTTTTTAAGTTTACACATGCCCATGAGGCAGGCGAAGGCGGCTCCTCCACCACTAAGCATCCAGATGTTGTCATGATGTCATCTGACTGAGCCATTTTACAAATATGTTGCCTGGGGATGTTACACCGCGAGAGTGCGAAAAAAGGAAGCACATCTTTCTATTCATCACGTACCTGTCTCTATTGGTATAAATCACCCACAGTATAATCTTAGCCCTCGGTGTCGAGGGTCCCAGATGTGTGCAGTAAACCAGACAACTCTCATTTTGTGGCCCAGCTGAATTAAGTTTGGATTGCTCTAGGAATGCATAGACAAATTGTGGTCCAGTGAACTTTCAGTTCACCTTTTCATGATTCAAAGCAGCCTCATTCTTTTTTTGGAAACAGAACACTGCATTGCTTTCTTTAAAACATATTGATTTCATTTCACCATTATTGCCAAATCCCCTTGATATTGCAAATAGGACCCCTGCGGAAAAAAAAAATGCTTTCCTCTCAGTTGAAGAGATGAAAAGAATAAAAGCACGGTGATTATTAAAATATTTACTCTGTTATTACTGGAAGAACTCTGTACCTGGGGTGTATGCACTTTTTTCTTTTTATAAATGTTATATTTTGGGGCTGTAACTGAGGACATGCTTGTATGCTTATTTTTTGTCATATGAATTGGTGTTTTTATCCCCTTTATTTTATTTTTTTGTAAGTCAGTCTTTTGAACATTGGTATATCGTATCCTCTGCAAAGTGCTGTCAGCCCTGGGGTATGGTGGGCGCTGTATTAATGTGTTACTAAATAAATACAAATACATTTATTGCAACCTTCTATTGAAAGGCGAGATAGCATCAGCCAATCAGAAGATTTAGAATGTGGGCAATAACGGCATGCATTTAAAACTTCCTGTTCCCCCTGAAAGTGAAAACAGGAACAGGTTCCCTGTGCACCTATGCAAGTTACTGGGGTTAAATGTCAACGGGTGGTAACAGCCTTACTGGCTTGTCTTTTAGGATTGACAGCTGTTAATAAGTGTTGCATCTCATTGTGCACTTTCACATTGGCTTATGTCTACATTCACAGTGAGAGCATTTAATAACCTATTTTCCTGCGACCGAGCTTGATAGTCCCTTTTACTCATGGAGAACCTGAGTGTCGTAGGTCCAGAGAGCATGTGCCATATATTTGTAGACCGTTCAGCAGCTGCGACAGCACCTGGGGCCATACAGACGTGAGACCAGATCCACTGTAGCAGAGCCTGCAATGGGAGTCGAAAAGTACATCACTTTCAAAGAGAACATGCGGCTAAGGCCTGTTTACCAAGCCTTATGGGCAGTGGACATCTTCAATAAGTGGGTCTTTTAGGCAGAGTCGTGCGTTATCAAATTGATGGATTTTGAATGCATGGCTGGCCTGTATGACTCACAAGAGCTCTCTTTAAGCACTCAAGACGGGGAGTATGGCACCAGAATTTCATGGCCTAAATATTAGGATGCCAAAAGTATTGCATCCTAAATATCCTTTACTAACATATCTCCCCACTGGAGTTGATAATGCAACCTTTACACCAAACTGAGCAATATATTTGTAAACTATATTTAGGCCACAATATTCATGTCTGATGCCATTTTTGGTACCAATATACTGACACAACCATACAGGAAGTGTATGGATCACCAATAGACATCACAGATGATAATTGGGATCTCGTGGGCCCCATTGGAACTTGACTATCTCGGTTGGCAAGGCAGGAGGTGAACTGTGAAGGCATGGCGATAACAAATCTGTTGGGTGCAGACAGGATGTTGTCAAGGGTTTGGGGGTCTGATGCTCGGGCATGCAGGAGAAGAAGATATGACCATCATCACTAGTCATGGATGCTATCACTAACTTTGAATGGAAGGAAGGCTGAAGTTTTGGTCTTTGGCAATTCCGCATTGCCACAGCCCCCTTCACAGATGATTCATAAACATTATTTTCTACTCACAGATGTATTTTGAAGCCCACATTAACATGATAATATCTAACTCTTTCCTTTTACCTAGCATCTTTGTGTGGATGCTACCTTTTCTTCCCAACTCTTGGAGCAAGACCCAGGTCAACAGAAGGGTCACATCCAGGTTGGATTACAGCACAGCTTTGTTTGTTAGTCTTCCTAACTATCTGACTATCTGACAGCTAAAGCTGGTCCAGAACACTTCAGCCCATTTGATTTGGGGTTTAAAAAAATGTCCCCATATTACTCCCTGTATATTTCTGCATAATTGGCTTCTGGTCCACAAGGCGGTGTTTTTAAAGCTCTCTGCTTTGTCAGAAGGTCATCTATGATGACTCTAATAACAGCTACATGCCCTCTCTATTCGCCAAGCATAGTCCAGCTCGGACACAACACTCTGGCTTTCTTCAACTAGTTACATTGCATAGGTTTATTTAGGAGACTGGACTTTTGTGGATTCGTGGTCGTTATGGCCAAGGCATTGAACACCCGTCTGCTTGTGATATGTGCAGGAAGTAATTAACTAAATTTAGGTAATTGTTAAAAACCAACCTGTTCACTGCGCTTATCTATCACAGTTAATGCAATTATTTCCACTTAACAGCATTAATTTTTAATTTATTTGACGTAATGGAGTGCTTTTTAAAACTTTTCAGTCATTCATTCATAAGGGCATTGCATATGTGTTGTATGGCTGCATATCGATGCGGTATCTGGGTCTCAAACCACACTTGTACTGATGTAGCCGGTGGCAGGTTGATTTGTTCCTGAAATTTGAGCAACTGAGTCCTCACTTACCATCTCCGAGGAAGTATGTGTGTGATGAGATGATATTGAAGTCTTGGATGTTAACATGATTTGCTTCTTTCAGAATGGGGAATATTCGTCCAGGTTTAAGTGAATCAAGGAGGAGCCATGGGACTTTGATGGGTTGGTTTTGAGTGTGTGGTTGTTGATTGACTTCACTATACTGTGAAAAAGAAGCAAGCCTAAAGGAGAATCATCTTAGAAGTGGACAATGGCTTACATTTGTGGCTTGGGTGGAGTATGGCTGGATCTGTGAGATGGGTCAATACCATGTTTGATGGTTATGAAGAGTCTTATGCTCTTGCTCAATGAATCTGAGATGGTCGTTTTGTAGTAGGTTGCTTTGTGTCTTATTAGGAGTAGAGTTCTCAATTGGGTGAGGCTTTCCCATGAATTGGCCGTACGCCATTTTGTCATGTCAGCATATTGACATTTTCCTTTCTTCAACTTCTTGGCTGTACAAGGGCATGAAAGGCTTCACTTTTGTAAAGCCAAGCTTCAGAGGCATGTGTATCCTCACTGGCTATAATGATTAACACACTTATTTAAAAAAAAATATATTCCTTGAAATCACAAAATGCTTTTTCCTACTGTAAACAGAAATTAATTCTGAGTGCATAAATAACCAAATCAAGATTTTAAAAAAAAATATTGGTAAATTATAGTACTATGACAGTGGTTATTTTTGTGAGTTGCATTACTAATGTTATTAAATTATCTCAACATGTGTGAATTCCTCCACGTAGTTAATGTTGGAATTTGGCTAAATATCTGGGAATCATACACTGTATCTATTCATTAGTTACTGCATACACATCCCTACTGAACCATCCAGTTTTCGATTCACATATTTATGAAAAGGGAGAATTTAAAATCAACAGTTTAATGTGATCAGAGAAAGGAATTAGGGACTTTAAGTGGTCTGTAATCATATTATTTTGGAGTCTTCTGCAACATGTTTAAAACTTTAAATTAGTGTTTACACCTGAAGTTTTTGCTTTCATCCCTCGGGAGCTCATAAAGATCGCACTAGCTTCCTGCTTTTACGAGTCAAGATAGGTAGAAATACAGCCTGATTGCAGGCTTTGGCCTGGACTACTTTCAGTTTTTGAGTGTAATTATAGGGAATGGGAAATTGTCTCTGTAGCTAGTTAGATCTTGAAGAACTCTTTTAAGAGGCGTTTTAGTGACAGCCCAGGGCATGTTCATCGCTATTACACCCACTTCCTGCCCCCCACTCATCTGCTCGTCTGGCACAGCACGCGCACTCATGCTCTTGTCAAGGCTACAAGAGACGCCATGTCTGAGCCTCAGCTGGTGAAGAACCAGACACTGCAGGGGTAAAACAGCGGCCAACCTGCACATGCAGACACGCTCACAGTCATCTCCAGAGTGCTAAACACACATTAACAGGAGCATATATAGACAGAAGTATCACAAATGCATATCTATCTATCTATCTATCTATCTATCTATCTATCTATCTATCTATACATACATATATATATATATATGTCCGAAATTGCAATTCAAAATACACGAACAAGGAAACAAAAAAGAGTCCTAAAAATCAGCAGGAGTCAGTGAACGAACACAGACCACTGAAGATTGATGAATATGAATGTGCTTGCGTTTATTATCACTTCAGGTGAAAGTTACTCACATTCACGGCAAACCGAGGCTTTAACGTCAATGGGACCCAGTTATATGTGGAAACGGATAAGGCAGCACAAAAAGTTCTCTGTTAACGGGATTATGATACTACAATTCAGTAGGACAAGAATCAAAGTACATTTCCCTTTTTGGAGATTGGCAGTGTATAGCCAGGGCCACTGGAATTATGCGGCAAGGGAGCACCAAAATATGTGGCAGGGTTGACTAAATTCTACATCAAGAAAAGGCAAATTATGCGGCGTAATGCATCACATTTTTTAATAGTATTACTTCATTATTTTGTCATTATTACACATGGTAATACTGCCTAGGCACATTTTTCACCTTAATAGTACCAGTTTAAGAGCCAAATAGAGAAATAAGATTATCAGGTAGTGTTTGTGAAGGGCCTTCCACCGTGCATGAACATGTGCCAGAACAATTTTGTAACTTTTCATCGATTTGAGCTTGAATTTTTTTTTTCTTTTTAAATCTGCAGATTATGCAGCAGATGGTGGATTATGTGACAAGTCCATAATTATGCGAAAAAGCTATAGTCACAGAATTGCACAACTGCAGCATCTCTATGTCTAGCCCTACAGAAAATGGTCACAATGAAAAAAGAAAAGGGACCGTGTCAATAAACTGTGGTAGGTGTGATTTGTTTTATTGATTTTGCAGATAAGCATGCTAGTAATCTTTCTGCAATGCTCTTTCTGGTAGATACCCTTTCTAACCACAACTTTTGACTATTCCCCAGGTGTCATACTGGACCCAGAAAATCTTAGCAGTAGGCCTGTGCGCTGGTGGGTGGTGTCCTGCTATTTCGCGCCAACATCGTGATGAGCTGAGCCTCATATAAGTAACACCCATGTGCGCTGATGTCAGTTGTTTTCTAGGCTCTCTCGTCCTCACTCGGATGCTGGCCCCTAAAACAAATTGACTTTAACCATTGTGCAGATCACTAGACTTGGGATCTTATTAGATGATAAAAGAGCCGAGTTCACAGGATAGTTGAGGCAGGAGGACCGGTGAGGAATCTCGGGGAAGATAAAGCATCCACCAAAAAGAGTGTTAACAAAGGAAAGTAACTTGTTCTTTTGATAGATACTTCTAACTGCAAGTTCCTCTCTGTTTAAATAGATACTAAAGCACTACAACCTAGGTGGAGGGTTCGTGAACTGGCTCAAACCAAAAAGTCCTGCAGGACTGAGCAGGCAAAGTGCCCATCAAGATGGCACTGGCTGTTTAGACAGTAGAGCTTTGTGAACATGTGGAGGGATACTCAATTATTAGCCTGACAGACGTTCAGAGCAGGCACTCAGTGTGCCAGCGCACTGGGTGCAGCCTTGTCTCTGGTGAAATGAAAACACGAGACTTCTAGTGGTTGCTTTTGCCCAGTGGATAACAGATTTCGATGCAGAGCATGATTCAACAACATATTTTCCAATCGGCACTTGTCAGACTTAACCAAAGAGACCTGATCAACCAACCCCAGGACAGTTGAATGCCAATCAGTATATTTCACTGTTCCCAAGGCAAGTCCTTTCTGGGCTACGAACAACACAAAAAGCAACTCTAAGGAAAGTTTGGTAAAATTCAGTGCACTACTGCTGCTCAATCTCCAAGCATGGAGGTGGAAGTTCCGCATGCTCAGATAGAGAACCCTGGTCTGTTGCTGCAACAGAAGATCTTCCCAAAGGGGAAGCCCGTTTTGAGGACAGATGCTCCTGCCAAGGAGTTCTAGATACCACACTCTGCTTGTTCAGTCCGGAGCCACTAGGATGACTTGGGGCCAGTCGCTCTTTAGCTTCTTCATAATTCAGGGCAGTAGAAGTAGCAGTGGAAAAGTGTACAGAAGTCCCAAGCTCCACTCTAGGTGGAATGCATCTCTGAGAGAGAGCTGTTTTTAGAACTTGAACACTCACGATTGTAGACATTGCGTATTCTCAGCAATGGCGTAGAGATCGAGCCAAGTTTCTCCCCATTCATGGAAGAGACCTTGTGCCACCCCTGCGTGTAGCTGCCTTTTATGATCCGCTAGTTGGCGGTGGCTGAGTTCACCCGCCTTGCATCATAGGATCCCACCAGGTGTGTTCCTGCTGAAAAATCCCCTCATGTTCTATTCTCTTCTTGAGGTGTAGATCATCCTGACAGTGTTCACAACTCATCTTGCCCTGTCTGTTGAAGCACGACATGGTGTTGGTGATGTCTGTGAGCACATGCACCTTTCTCCCTTCTACGAATGCCAGGAAGGATTTCAAGGTCATGAGGATGGCCTTCAACTGCAGTTGACTGATGTTGAGCCGACACTCTGCAGAGACCAGATGTCTCTGATCTTCACCTTCCCCAGTTAGCCTTCAAACTTAGAAACAATTTATCAGTAACCACTTACAGTTCTGGGTGAGGTAAGGAGAGATTCTGCCTCAGACCCAATTGGAATCGAGCAGCCATCACTTCTAGTCTTCTACAGCCTTCTCTGAAATCTCACCATGATGAGAGATGTTCCCTTGATGCTGTGCCCACGGGGACATTAAATCCCACTGCAGAGTCTGCATATGCCACCCGGCATGCTTAACCAACAGGATACAGTAGGCCATCTATCATAGCAGCCTTAAAGTCATTTGCACTGAGACCCAGGACTGGAACTGAAACATTATGTTCATAATCCGAATGTCCTGAACTCTCCCCTCCGGGGGTAAGATGCGAAACAGCACCATGTTTAGAATGGCTCTGATGAAGGGTAGAATCTGCAAAAGAGTTGGGTGTGATTTAGGCACACTGATAGTGAACCCCAACAATGTTTGCGGTTTTCTGGAGGCAAATGACAACTCCTTGAGACAAACAAGCTTTCAGCAGCCAGTCATCGATGTAGGAGAATACTGAAACCTATGACCTCAGAAAATGTACTGCCACTGACATCACTTTCATGAACTTCCAAGGCTCACCGGTGAGGCTAAAGAGGCACACAGTGAGCTAAAAATACTCCTGCCCCAACGTTAACCACAGATAGTCCCTGTGAGCCTGCAGAACATCGTTCCATAATAAGTGGTTAAGGAGATATTTACAGTAAAACCCCCACTTCCAAGCCCAGTCGGTCCACTGTCTCCAGCTTTTTGTTTGATGAACGAGTGTTCATAGCCAGTGCCCTCAGACCTCTAAACACATCCACAAGTGAAGATTCGCTACCGCGACTTGTGGTTCTCTTTGAACAGGCCCCAAAAATGGGTATTCTGGTGTATTGGCACTGGAACTTGCTATTAGGCCCTCTACGCCGGGATCAACAAGTCTCTACTTCGCAAGCTCAAGACCATACAGAACACCCCAGCCAGACTCGTCCTCGTCATTCCTCGACAAGAATGCACCACCGAACACGTACGGAAACTCCACTGGCTCCCCGTTGAGAAGAGACTCACTTTCAAGATACACACCCACGCCTACAAATGCTTCCACAACACGGGACCCCAATACCTCAACGAGAGGATCTCCTTCCACGTACCCAAGAGAAACTTCCGATCCTCCGACCTCACCCTCGCCGAAACACCGTGCATTCGCAGAGCCAGAACAGGCAGAAGAACCTTTTCCTACATCGCAGCTATGACCTGGAATGAGCTCCCGCTCAACATCAGACGCACCCCCTCCCTGAACATCTTCAGGAGGACGCTCAAGACCTGGCTTTTCGACTGATAGGGAGCGGCTCCCCCCCTCCCCCCCAGTGCCTTGAGACCCCCACGGGTGAGTAGCGCGCTTACAATTCCCCTGATTGATTGATTGATCAGGCCCAATTGACTAGTCTAGTGGCTAGCAGGACTCCATTTGACTGTGCTTTAGTCATCCCATACTCCCTTGAAAATGATGCTTGTGTTTGCCTAGATCAGGAGGACCCTTAATTTTTGGGATGGGGTCTACAGGTAATTTGAAAGTGTTTGTGGCAGATACACCAAAATCCAATAACATTCAAGCATTAGTACAGGAAGCTAATATTACTAATGTGTAAACAGACATATATGTTTCTGCTTTAAAAAGCACAGTGTAGACTCTGCTGCTTAGAAGTGTATCTTTACCAGACTAAGAATTGAACTACTGCTTGTGGTTATGCGATCCTGTGGGAAGTACCGTGTGCTGACACTGAAGGTTCGAAGCCACAGGCACGCTTGTGATTTTTTTTTACCCAACATTGGCCATAGGCCACATGCTAAACTTTAGTGCCTAGTACTAAATATTATAATACCATTTGTGGTTGTATCTCTGGCAAGGATAGAACTTTATACTGCCTCTTTTTCTTTCCAATCATTGTTTTATGTCTGGTGTATTTTTCATGAGTGACTGGAAAGTACTTGTCTCTTAGAAAGTAAAGCACAGACTGAACAATAAGTTATTACGTGGTAATAAAGTGTGCTAGTGTATGATGAGGGTATAAACCCATATCACACCCTTGAGTACACCTTGGACAGGCCTCCCACAATACGATTAATGGCCAAGTGCTCTGAAGGAGTTCTTGTGTATTTTATTAGGTACAGCTGCCCCATACTAGTACTGTTACAATCCTACTACTGGTAAACAACTATAATTGTTACAATTGGAGCCTAGTCACTTCTGACGGCCCTTAAACCATAGTGATCAGGTCGCACATTGTTAGAAAAGCATGGAAATAATTAGTCCCAGAAGACACTGATACCAGTTAATATGTTCAGTGTTTTCACCCATGACTACATAAAATGACCGATGGCAAATGGGAAGATACTGAGTTGATGGTATGGATATATCAGAGTCTGAAGAAAATGAATAATGTCAAAGAGATAAACCCCAGTGGTCAGTGTAAGGATGGGCATATATGCTGGAGTCCCAGCTCAGTGATGAGATCATCTGACACCAGGTTAGTAACAGGTGACAACACCCCAAAGGAGAAGACATCCCTACATCATATCAGGGAATTGCCTTTTAGAGTACCCTCAGGGCTCTTCTTCCACCCTATCTCTAGTGTAATGACGTCTCATGCCCTAGACTCAGGATAATAAGGGGTTCACACTTAGCAGAAGATCTACATCACCAAAAGGCTATGGAAATAAATGAAGATAAGGCTAGGGAGTTTGGCATAGCAAGGCATAGGTTAGCTCACCTGAACTGAAAGATAATCAAATGGAAGAAGCAGAGGAGTGGGACCATAAAATTAAGGAAATGGTGAGGCAATAGATGGAGAAATAGAGGGTATTTTTGAGAAAGAATAGGGGATAGAACAGTATAAAATGAGAAACCTTGAACTCACCAAGCAAAAAAGGTTGATAATGATCTGACTACAATATAGTTGGAGGTTGATAGCGCTAACAAAGCTCCTAAGCACCAGTCCAAAAGCACCTACCTCTCCACCCACCCTGAAGGTTCCAAAAGAGGTGGTACAGCTGTTTTTATAAGCAATACAATCCTAGATTGCCTGAACACCTCTTTTAAAAAAAAATATTTTTATTGAATTTTGCAGTGAAAAAAACAGCATATGGCCATTAGGACAGCATGTGTTTTATAATGATTCAAGCAGTATACATAATTGCCCAATGTACCACACTCCTCCTTAACAGGGGTATTGGTCAGGGTAAGGGGGGAAAAACAGCCACTCAGCTAGGGTCTATTTTGTGGTGAAGGAAACAGCCATTAGTATGATCTATACACAGATAGCAATTGTTTTGCACACCTTGCTACACTATGCATCTTGGTGTTCGGGGCTTGTCATCTGGGGTAGCGCACCCCTCTCATTCGCTGCAGGGGGCCGGAGCAGCAGCATCAGCCCCATCTCCCCTTGCATTGAAGAACATAGCCTGGTCACCTTTAAGCTCATTTTTAATGCCCCACAGATGGCCTCTGAGGCTTACATTGAGACTGCATTGCATTGTCTACACACTGTAAGGACTGAAGCCATGACATGGTTGCATGAGAGTGAGCAACTTGATTATGCTTGGGTTAGGTATGTTGTGATCAGTATGTTTAGACTGAGTCCAGCCAAATAAAGAGTGAATTTTAAGAATTCTAGGAAGAGTGATGCGGTATCGTATGGTTTTTGGATAAATGTGATCCAGAGGAATTAAGAAGAAAGTGTGAAAGGGAATGACACAAAATATTTTAAAGCTTTAACATTACAGGAAATGATCCGAGACAGGTTGTTGCTTTGGCTGTCAACTAGTGGTGAAGCACGTTCAATAAGAGACAGGTACAGCATAGCTCCAAACCAATGGGGTAAAGAGTTCACAGAACATGGCCAGAAAACTGATGGTGAGACCCAAAGCAGTTCTCAAGGCTCACAGCTGGGCCAGTAGTTTAGGGGAGACAAGTTGTC